>NC_071505.1:108815536-109457809 GCF_027887155.1 Malaclemys terrapin pileata | reverse complement strand
TACACAGAAGCATGATTGTTAAGTACATGCACAGCATGGAAACAGTACAGTAAAATACACCTCTAATAACATACCAATCACTTTCTCACTGACCCTTGACACACACATGTCAGCGAACACCCCAAGCTTGGTGAGTTTACCCTAGGACAGAGGGCATTCTACATGGGGAGAAAAGCAATATGAAAGGGTTGATGGGCAGGTGCCTAGGGACAATATTCTAAATTTTCCCACCCTTTTCCACAGGCAGGGGTCATTGTACCAGATATCTCACTCCTGAGGGTATGCAAGGAAGCAAGGGTGCATCTAGTGCACAGTTGTGGCTGCTGACCCAGTCCCTATTCTGCTCATCTGTGTGCCGCTTTGGGCCCTGTGCAAGTGATTGCAGAATGGCATGGCAAAGTTTCCTTCAATGGGGGAAGGAACAAAGCAGCTCTGCCAAGGAACCATTGGCAGAGGATTGCTGGGTACCTCCAGGAAACTTTCCTAAAGATCTCTCTGGAGGATTCCCGTGAAATCTCGGTGTGCATCAACACCCTGTTCCGCTGTACTTCTTAGCTGCTCAAGGAAATGTCCAGCACACAGAGACACAGCCAGCCTTGTACATTTCTATGCCCTCAACCCACCTCCGCACTTCACAAAGCAAAGCCACTTACCAGGTGTCTCCTCTCCTGCTTCTTGCTCACTGGAGTGCGACTGCCGAGACTGGCTAGACACCTCCAGAGTGGAGAACAGCTCCTGACTGGACACACCACCAGGCAACCCCGCAGTGGGCTCCACATCATTTTCTAATTCCGCCTCTTCTTCAATGACTTTGTCCTTTGGGCTAGGTCCTCTTTCCGCCAGTTCCAGGATCAGTGAAGTATCCACGGGGCTCTTGGCACTGGAGGTGGGGTGGCCACCGAGGATAGCACCCAGCTCCTTATAGAAACGGCAGGTCTTTGACGCAGCACTGGAGTGACAGTTTGCCTCCCTTGCCTTCTGGGGCCTGCCTCAGCTCCTTGGTCTTTGCTCTGCACTGCACCTTGTCATGATCATAGACTTTTTCGCACAGCTCTTGAGAAATCTGCCCCTAAGTATTGAAATTCCTATGGCTGGAATGCAGCTGGGACTGCACCGCCTCCTCTCCCCATATACTGATCAGATCCAGCAGCTCCGCAGTGGTCCAAGCGGGAGAGCGTCTGCTGTGTGGAGCCGTCATGGTCAGCTTGGAAGATGCGATGTGAGCTATCCACACAGAGCAAACAAAGCAAAATTCCCGGGGCTTTGAAGGGCAAGGGGCAGATGGTTGTTTACCTGGCTGCAGGGCAGCGGAATTGGAACTGCTGACCAGAGTGGTCAAGATGAGCATTGTGGGACACCTTCTGGAGGCCAATTAAAGCAATAAAATCACTGGCACTTTGTCGACAAAACTTTTGCACAAAAAGTCTTATGTCCCTCGTTGAGGTGGTTTTATTTTGTTGCCAAAACTAAAGAATTTTGTTGCCAAAAGTGGCATTGCAGTGTGTACACCTTCACCGTTTTGCCACCAAAAGCTGCCTTTTGCCAACAAAACTGTGTAGTGTAGACAAGGCGTAAGCTAATTAAATCAATTTATTCATGTCTCAATATCAGTGACATCATAACAGATTTTGAAAAGCCTTCACGATCCATCACTAACTTCGAGCACTCAGCAGCTGACCTTACAGTGATCTGCCGCACATCATCCATGCATCCATCTCCTTGCTGATCATGCCGTACTACGATGACCCTCCACCATTCCTTCCATAATAACTTTCTCAAGGTTATTTCCATCTCTATGCCTAATGTGACCAAAATATATAAGTTTGACTCTGTTGATTTCCAACATCATGGTTTGTTGTTTCTCTCCAATAATATTTCTACATAACTAGTCTGCACTAATCTAGTCTCTACTCTCATTCATGTCAGCTGAAGGACCCAAGTCACCCTAATAACTCCCTTTGTCCCCTTCACAAACTTTGTAGTGGGGTGGTTCCCCGCTCCTGCCCGGAAGGGCTTAAACCAGCCCTGGCAGAGGGCTGGGGCAGGAGAAAAGCTGGGCTGATTGGGGAAGTGGCCGCAGCTGGGCCACGCCCCAATCAGGCCACAGCTGGCCTGAATAAAAAGGCTGTGGGCCGGAGGCCCAAGAGAAGTCTCTCTCTTCCTCCTGGCTGGGAGAGAGCGAGGCCTGGCTGCCTGCAGGAAGGGTACTGGGAGTGAGGCAGGGCTGGGGAGAACCAGCGGAGCCGGGGAGCTCCAGGCTAGCAACTCCCCAGGCTGCAGGGCCTGGTCCAAGGTCCATAGAGGTACTGGGAGGCAGAGGAAGGCAGCAGATCCGAACCCCCTTGCCTATGATGAGTGGCTTTTACACTGCAGTCTGCCCCAGGGAGTAGGGGCTTAGTGATGACTGGCAGTAGCCAAGACTGAGGCAAGGTGGGGATTAGAGGGTTGAGGTTTCCCAGAGAGGGGAGACCCATAGTGACTGGTGGGGGTGTTGCCAGGGGGCAGCCCCCTGGTAAAGGGGCACTGGGGTCCGGGAGGGACACGGGACCAGCAACAAGCGGTACACTGGCCTGCAGAGGGCGCTCCGGGGGCTGAAAGAGCTAATTCCCTGAGATGACCAGCAGAAGGCGCTGCAGGGGTGAGTCCCGCGCCTCTACAGAGCTGTAAATTAATTGTTAACATCTGTTCATTCTCCAGTGCTTTGACCAATCTCTAACTCTTCCTTTGGAAGATTATTCCTTAGTGCAGGGGTCGGCAACGTTTGGCACGCGGCTCGCCAGGGTAAGCTCCCTGGCGGGCCGGGCCAGTTTTATTTATCTGCTGACGCGGCAGGTTTGGCCGATTGCGGCCCCCACTGGCCGTGGTTCGCTGTCCCGGGCCAATGGGGACAGCGAGAAGCCGCGGCCAGCACATCGCTCGCCCGCGCTGCTTACCCTGGCGAGCCGCATGCCAAACGTTGCCGACCCCTGCCTTAGTGTGATACAGCTCACCATTCATTACGAGCTTTTCTCTAGCAGTGATGGGGTTTTCTCTGCAGTGCCTGACCAATCACTGTGGGCACAGGAGACCACACCCTATCGCCCCTGTTGTGCATGCTCCAGGTGGAAGGGACAGATAAATGGAGGCAGGCCAGCTCAGTCTGGGCTGGCTGAGGAGGAGGAAGGATGCGTGCTGCAGGCTCCTGCAACTTTCCAAGCGGTAGGAACCATGGACCCGGACTATGCTGAGGATGACCAGCTGACCGCAGAGACTGACTGGGATGCTGAGCCACTGCCACCCAAGGAGATGCCCGAAATGCACCTTGCGGAGGAAGTGACCCAGGGAATGTAATAGAAGCTGATGCTTAAACCCTTAACGGGGAATTTCCCAACTTCACAGGGCCCTGGGTCGGAACCCGGTGGAGTAGGGTAAGCCAAGGTTCCCTTACCTCCCACACACAAACCTGCCACTAGGCATGGTTAGTGTTTGCTGGCTCTGCCCCACCCAGGGGCTGCAGACTGATTGTTTGCTCAGTCCCACCAGGGGTCCTGAGCCCTCCTTACTGGAATTGCCTGATCTCACAGGGAGACCTGACACTTGTGTGATGGAGTGTACCAACCTGGCACTGGGCCAATGGGGGAGGCCCCGCTCGACACGCAGGACCCCACGTGACACTAGCTTTTAGCCTAAGTTCTCCTTTTCTTAATTTCATCTCATCATTCTTTTAGTTATCCCTCCATTGTACTGATGTAAATCCAACATAACTCCATTGACTGCAGTGGAGTTGTTCAGTATTTACATTGGTGTAACTGAGATCAGAATTTGGTCCATGGCCTGCTCTCATTCTGTGCATGAAGGGAGAGATGACTATAGGAGCTGGGATCTGCCATGCAGATCTAGAAGGAGAATTTTCCCCTGAATGTTTTAAGAAGACCCCTGAGCCTCCTTACCTGGTGTACTGGCTTCTGAGGATAGTAAAACTGAAGGTTTGGGTCCACAGCAGGGATGTTCCTGTTTGCCAGGGCTTTAGCCAGTTCCCTCCAGCTCCCATATCCTGCAAAGAGGAGGGGAAAAGAGATGTCAAAACCACCTCAAAGAAAAAGAAGAAACAACAGCGATAACTTCAGGTTGCACCCTCTCCTTCTGGGGTTTTACAGTAATGGGAGCCTAAGCCTCCCACTTCCCCCGGAAATATTCAGCTTGGCCAGTCAGTGACACAACTCTTGCTTTGTTATTGTCCAGCACCTTTCATTCAAGGTGCTCAAAGTGCTGCACAACAAATCAAGTCTATCAGGACCCTGCTATTGAAGCCAGGCCTGCCAGCTCCTTAGGTGGCTTCCTTAGCCAGCTTCCTTAGCCGCTGAACCATCGTGATACATTGAACTGGTGCCCCTAACCAACAGCCTTAGTGCTCAAGGCTTACAGGCCCACAGCAGCCATTCCATAGGCCCCTGATTGGATGGTCAGGCTGCACTCTCAGTAGATACCTCGGCTATATAAAGGCCCCAACAGCAAGAGGAAGCTGTCTGAGCAACAGACCATTGCCTGCTGGTTGTTCCCTAGACCCCCTTACCCTGCTGCGTCACCTGACCTTACCTTGCTGCCTTGCCTGACCTCGCCTCCCCAATCCAATGAACCGGCCCCTTGAATTGGATCTTCTGGCGAGAACTCTGACCATTGCCCCAGATTGCTTCGGATATGAATTGACCTGCTGGCTACCTGACCATTGGCACATACTTGAGTACTGCTCCAGACTGCTCCCAATCCTGCCTCAGCCACCAGGCATTACAGTTTGCTCAGACCACTTCCGTTTCCTCCTAGACTCATCTTACCTGAAAGGGGTATGGAAACTCACAGGTACGGCCAGGGGTGCTGGAACAATGTGTATAGTGCGGGTGCTGAGAGCCATTGAACCAAACTGTAAACCTTCTATATGACAGAAACCACTTCAAGCCAGGGGGTGCAGCAGCACTCCACCATCTCTAGTTCCAGCATCTATGGGTATTGTGCCACAGGAGCCACTGAGCCTCCAGGAGCAGACTGCTCACCTAGAGGTGGAAAACCAAGCCTTACACGTCGCAATGGACCAGCTTCAGGCAGGAAAATGCACCCTGCAAGAACAGATCAGAGGGCCACAGGTGGGAACATCTCCTGCAGCACCATGGTACCGTCAGGACCTGAACCCACAGTACTGTTACCAGAGCTCTACGATGGGACCCGTAGCAAATTTGGGGGCTCCATTTCCTGCCATGGCCCAATGCCTACCAGATGGACCAGGCAAAAGTGGGACTAGTCATGATTTTCTAACAGGTGAGGGTCTGGACAGGGTGACTGCTCTGCTAGAGCACCTATGCCTACCCCTACCCCTCTGCTAGAGGCCTACACCTTCCTGAGGGCCATTATGACAATCTTCAATGACCCACACCAAGCTCGCACTGCAGAGGCAGCCCTACAGAGACTCCTTCAGGCCTTGGGGTCAGCTGCAACATATGCCACTTGCTTCTGATTCCTGGCGGCGGATAGGGCTTGGAATAAGGCGGCCCAGCTACACCAATTCTGTCTTGCTCTCAGCGAAGAAATAAAAAATGAGCTTGCCTGCGGGGAGCCTCCCACTAATCTAGATTCATTTATTAAGCTGGGCCTCCAAATTGACACCAGACTTAGGGAATGGCATCTCGAAAGGAAAGGCCCCCCACCCAAGCCCACATAGGTGGACATGGCATGGACCTGGCTGGACCAATGGTGAGAGTACTTGTGTTTTTACTGTCGTGGCAATGGCCCCATGGTGTCTGTCTGTCTTGCTATGTCCCTGAACCATGTGGTTCCAGGAAACAACCATGCCCAGCCTTGGTAAGGGGGTCAAGCCTGAGCAACATCGAGAAAACTCCTCTAAGCCCCCTCCAGCAATCCATTCTGGCTGCCTGGCCCAACATATTAAAAATGTACCTGCACCTACAACTCCAGTTACGACTCTGGCTTTGGGACTCCGGACAGATACTTCGGCCCCAGTGTCAGTCAGGGCCGTCTGAGGGGTGCTAACTTAATGGACACTACCTTGGCTCAAGTACTCAGCCTACAAACAACCTAAGATAGTCCCTGATTTTGTTGAGACAGTTGATGGATCCTCACCTCCAGCCTCATCAGTCAGAAAACTATAGTTTTGGAGGTGATGGTTGGGAAGCACTATGAGCTTCTCAAATTTAGCCTGATCTGGTCCCCACGGTTCCCTTTGATATTCAGAATCCCCTAACTAGAGAAATGTGACCCATATATCTCCTGGTGTCAGCAAACCATTACATTTAATTCTAAGTTTTGCCAGGACATCTGCCTCCTGATTTCCAAGCTCGAGACTCCAGAACCTCAAACTGGATGCCTTGCCTGAGCTTCAGCAACACGGAGAGATGTTCGGGCAACACAGCAGGCCGACTTGCTATTAGGGTCAACCGTCACTCTCCGCAAAATACCAAGTTTTCAGACATATTTGAAAAACAAAACGGAGACACTACTTTCTCACAGGGAATATATCTGCCTGATTGACTTAGAGCCTGGAGCCAAGATTCTGTTCAGTTGAATGCATTCCATGTTGGAGCACGAATTAGCTGCCCTTAAGGATTACAGAATCTGAGAATCTGGAGAAAAGTTTCCTCGAGCAGTCCACATCCCTGGCTGGGGCCCCTATCCTCTTTATGAAAAGGAATCCTAGAATCATAGACTTTAAGGTTAGAAGGGACTGTTATGATCATCTAGTCTGACCTCCTGCACAACACAGGCCACAGAATCTCACCCACTCCTGTATCAAACCCCTAACCTATGTCTGAACTACTGAAATCCTCAAATCGTGGTTTAAAGACTTCAAGGTGCAGAGAATCCTCCAGCAAGTGACCCAGGCCCCATGCTGCAGAGGAAGGCAAAAAACCCCCAGGGCCTCTGCCAATCTGCCCTGGAGGTAAATTCCTTCCTGACCCCAAATATGGCAATCAGCTAAACCCTGAGCATGTGGGCAAGACTCACCAGCCAGACACCCAGGAAAGAATTCTCTGTAGTAACTCAGATCCCACCCCATCTAACATCCCATCACAGACCATTAGGCATATTTACTGCTAATAGTCAAAGATCAATTATTTGCCAAAATTAGGCTATCCCATCATTCCATCCCTCCATAAACTTATCAAGCTTAGTCTTGAAGCAAGATGTGTCTTTTGCCCCCACTGCTCCCCTTGGAAGGCTGTTCCAGAACTTCACTCCTCTGATGGTTAGAAACTTTCGTCTAATTTCAAGTCTAAACTTCCTGATGGCCAATTTGTATCCATTTGTTCTTGTGTCCATATTGGTACTGAGCTTAAATAATTCCTCTCCCTCCCTGGTATTTATTCCTCTGATATATTTATAGAGAGCAATCATATCTCCCCTCAGCCTTCGTTTGGTTAGGCTAAACAAGCCAAGCTCTTTGAGTCTCCTTTCATAAGACAGGTTTTCCATTCCTCGGATCATCCTAGTAGCCCTTCTCTGTACCTGTTCCAGTTTGAATTCATCCTTCTTAAACATGGGAGACCAGAACTACACACAGTATTCCAGATGAGGTCTCACCAGTGCTTTGTATAACGGTACTAACACCTCCTTATTTCTACTGGAAATACCTCGCCTGATGCATCCCGAGACCGCATTAGCTTTTTTTCACGGCCATATCACATTGGCGGCTCATAGTCATCCTGTGATCAACCAATACACCGAGGTCCTTCTCCTCCTCTGTTATTTCCAACTGATGCGTCCCCAGCTTATAACCAAATTTCTTGTTATTAATCCCTAAATGCATGATCTTGCACTTTTCACTATTAAATTCCATCCTATTACTATTACTCCAGTTTACAAGGTCATCCAGATCTTCCTGTAGGGTATCCCGGTCCATCTCTGTATTGGTAATACCTCCCAGCTTTGTGTCATCTGCAAACTTTATTAGCACATTCCCACTTTTTGTGCCAAGGTCAGTAATAAAAAGATTAAATAAGATTAGTCCCAAAACTGATCCCTGAGGAACTCCACTAGTAACCTCCCTCCAGCCTGACAGTTCACCTTTCAGTACGACCCGTTGTCGTCTTCCCCTTTAACCAGCTCCTTATCCACCTTTCAATTTTCATATTGATCCCCATCTTTTCCAATTTAGCTAATAATTCCCCAGGTGGAACTGTATCAAATACCTTACTGAAATCAAGGTAAATTAGATCCACTGTGTTTCCTTTGTCTAAAAAATCTGTTACCTTCTCAAAGAAGATCAGGCTGGTTTGGCACGATCTACCTTTTGTAAAACCATGTTGTAATTTGTCCCAATTACCATTGACCTCACTGTCCTTAACTACTTTTTCCTTCAAAAATGTTTCCAAGACCTTGCATACTACAGATGTCAAACTAACAGGCCTGTAGTTACCCGGATCACTTTTTCCCCCCTTTCTTAAAAACAGGAACTATGTTAGTAATTCTCCAGTAATACGGTACAACCCCTGAGTTTACAGATTCAGTAAAAATTCTTGCTAATGGGCTTGCAATTTCATGTGCCAGTTCCTTTAATATTCTTGGATGAAGATTATCTGGGACCCCTGATTTAGTCCCATTAAACTGTTCGAGTTTGGCTTCTACCTCGGATGTGGTAATATCTATCTGCATATCCTCATTCCCATTTGTCATCCTATCATTATCCCTAAGCTCCTCATTAAATACTGAGGCAAAGTATTTGTTTAGATATTGGGCCATGCCTAGATTATCCTTAACCTCCACTCCTTCCTCAGTGTTTAGCAGTCCCACTTCTTTCTTTGTTTTCTTCTTATTTATATGACTATAGAACCTTTTACTGTTGGTTTTAATTCCCTTTGCAAGGTCCAACTCTACATGGCTTTTGGCCTTTCTCACTTTATCCCTACATGTCCTGACCTCAATAAGGTAGCTTTCCTTGCTGATCACTCCCATCTTCCACTCCTTGTAGGCTTTCTGCTTTTTCTTAATCACCTCTCTGAGATGCTGGCTCAACCAGCTTGGTCTACAATTCCTGCCTATTAATTTTTTCCCCTTTTTTGGGATGCAGGCTTCTGATAGTTTCTGCACCTTTGACTTGAAGTAATTCCAGGCCTCCTCCACCTTTAGAGCCACAAGTTCTTCAGTCCAATGCACTTCCCTAACTAATTTCCTTAATTTTTTAAAAGTTAGCCCTTTTGAAATCAAAAACCCTAGTCACAGATCTATTTTTGTCTATCCTTCCATTTAGTTTAAACTGAATTAGCTCATGATCGCTTGAACCAAGGTTGTCCCCTACAACCATTTCTTCTATGAGGTCCTCACTACTCACCAAAACCAAATCTAAAATGCCATCCCCTCTTGTTGGTTCAGCAAGTACTTGGTGAAGGAATCCATCAGCTACTGCATCCAGAAAATCTTAGCCCTATTATTATTATTACTAGCACTTGTCCTCCAGTCTATATCTGGGAAGCTAAAGTCTCCCATGATCACACAATTCCCAGCTCCTTAAGACTCCTTGTTGATTACTATACTCTAAATAAAATTGCAGCGCAGAATTGATACCTACTACCCAGAGCTCCCAGACTGGGTAAGAGCAGCCCAGGTATTCACCAAGTTAGACCTCAGAGGAACATACAACCTAGTCAGAATCCAGTGAGGGGATGAATGGAAAACCATTTTTCACACTCAGTATGGCCACTTTGAATATCTGGTGGTGCCTTTTGGACTTACTAACCTTTCAGCATCTAATTAATGATGTCTTATGAGATATGCTGAACTGCTATGTGGTCACCTACTTAGATGACATCCTAATTTACTCTGATGACCAGCCTATGCCCAACCAGCATGAGTGCAAGGTCCTGGAAAGATTCTGCCAACATGGGCTCTGTGCTAAGCTGAAGAAATGTGTCTTCAATCAGCTTACCATGGAATTCTTAAACTACATTCTGTCTGCTGAGAGAGGCCGCATGGATCCCCAGAAAGTGGAAGTGGTTTGCGACTGGGCAAGACCACGAAGCAGTCAAGAAATTCAGCACTTCACTGGGTTTGTGAATTTCTATAGATGCTTTACATGGGACTGCTCCCGAATCCTGGCCCTTGTAACATCTCTGCTGCAAAAACCCACCAAGTTCGCTGGGATGCCAGAAGCCCAAGAGGGCTTCAATCATCTGAAGCTGGCGTTCACCTTCATACCCATCCTCACACATCCTGACCCAAATCAGCCATTCACACTGGAAACTGATGCTGCCATTGTGCCTGTGCTGTCTCAGAAACAGGGCCTTGACAAAGAAGTTCATCCCTGTACATATTATTCCTGCCAGCTCACTCCTGCCCAACACAATTATGAAATTTTAGACAAGGAGCTACTTGCTATCAAAGAGGCTTTCAAAACTCAGAGGCATTATCTAGAAGACACCAGACGCCCAATTCAGATGTTCACTGATCACATAAATCTAGAATACCTGTGCATGGCTAAAGCCCTAACTCAGTGACACCTACGCTGGGCTCTTTTTTTTTTTTCTAGGTCTGATTTTACTATCACCTACTATCCTGGCTTCTGCAATGGTAAAGCAGATGCTCTGTCCTGCAAAGAAGAATATTCTAAGGAACCCGAAGGAGAGCCTCCTGCATCCTGAAATCACATCACTTCCTTGGGAGAGCATCATTATCCAATTTGTTCATGACCATATGTTCCTCCCTACCAAATGAGCCCTTTACCCAGACTCTCCAAACTTCCAAACTGAATCACAGGGTAAATTCAAGCAGAAGGATGGACTTTTCCTAGTTCACAGGTGAACCTATGTCCCTGAGGGACAACCCCATTTGAAGGCCTTATGCATTTGCCCTGATATCCCTTGGCTGGTCAGTTCGGCCAAGCAAAGACCACTTGCATGGCATGTTTGTCAGTCTGGTGGCCAAACGTGTAGTCCAATCCTCAGGCCTTCATCAGGCCTTGTGACACCTGCGGCCATACCAAAGTTCCCCAAACTAAACCCTTTGGGATGTCAGTACCTTCTGAGACCTCTTCAAGGCCTTGGGCTAACTTTACAGTGTACTTCATTGTTGAATTACCAGAATCTGAAGGATGCCGTACCATACTGACAGTAGTGGATCAACTGATAAAGATGGCGCACTTCATTCCCTGAGCACATCTTCCCACCGCTGAGGCTACTGCTCATCTCCTCATCACACATGTTGTCCACCTCCACGGCCTCCCAGACCACATCACCTCAGACTGGGGTTCACAGTTCATGTCTCAGTTTTAGCGGGAGCTGTTCTGTCTCCCAGAGGCGTGTCTCCATGCATTGACTGCCTACCATCCACAAACCAATAGCCAGTCACAAAGAGTGAACTAGGTATGCTTCACCAACTACCGCCAAAATGACTGGGCCTTACTGTTTACATAGGCAGACTTTGCCTACAGCAACGCAGGCCACACCTCAACCAAGATGAGCACCCCCCCCTCCTTTTTTTTTTTTACAAATTATGGCTTCTATCTCCATTTTCACTACATACTACCCATAGTTCACACAAACTCAGGCCTGGTTTGTCAAATCCATCAGACACAGGAAAGGTTGAAACAAAACCTAGATGCAGCCAAGAAGGCATACAAACCCCATGCTGACCATCATCGGCAGGAGGCTCCTATATTTGCAGTAGGACCAAAGGTATGGCTAACGGCAAAGCATCTCAAGACAGGCAGATGTGTACGTAAACTAGACCACCAAGTACGTAGGACCCTACCAGATCTGCAGGCAAATCAACCCAGTAACCTTTGAACTTCAACCTCCCCGTTCCTTCAAGGCGCACCCTCTATTCCATGACTCCCTCCTTAAACCCTTCTCTGACAATCCCTTTCCTGAAAAAAAAAAAACCTCCCACTCCGCCAGTCCAAGGCCAAGAAGAGAACCTTGTCCATGAGATCCTAGATTCCCAGATATGAAGAGGGAATACATGATACCTCAACTGGGAAGGGTCTGAGCCATGTGAGGGTCCTGGGAACCAGCCCATTTTGTGCACGCTCCCAAAGAAGCAGGGGCGGTTCTAGGCACCACCAAAGCAAGCACGTACTTGGGGCAGCCCATTTGCAGGGGCGGCAGCCGGGGGGGATCCAGCCTGGGAGCTGAGAACCAACAGGGGGCCCTGGGAGCTGTAGTTCCTTGGTTAGCTCCCTGCCTATAGAGCCAGCCCTGGAGCAGGGAAATAACTACATTTCCCAGCATTCCCTTGGCCACTACCAACAGGAAAGACGGGGAGGGAGTGAGGAAGCTGAGACCTCAGGCTGCAGCCTGCTTTGAATGGAGAGCTGCACTGTGAGTAGGGATCCCATATTTTAACATTCAAAAAATAGGACACTCCACGGGGAGGGAGGGTAGCCCCACCCTGCCACCATCCACTCCCTCTGACTGCCCCCCACAGAAACCCCAACCCATCCAACCCCCCTGCTCCCTGTCCCCTGATCACCCCCTCCTGGGACCTCTGCCCCAACTGCCCCCCAGGATCCCACCTCTATCTAAGCCCCACTGGTCCTTGTCCCCTGATTGTCCCCTCCTGGGACCCCACCCTCTATCTAAGCCTCCCTTCTCCTTGTCCCCAACTGCCCCCTCCTGAGACCCCCCCCCCCCAGGACCCACACCCCCTACCTGTCCCCTGACAAACTCCCGGGACTCCCATGCCTATCCAACTGCTGTCTGTCCCCTGACTGCACCCCAGAACCCCATACCCATCCAACCCCCCCTGCTCCCTGTCCCTTGACTGCCCCCCCGGAACCCCCTACCCCTTCTCCAACCCCCCAGCCCCCTTACCGTGCCACTCAGACCAGTGTGTCTGGCTTCACGCAGCGCCAGACACGCTGCTGCATACATGCTGCTGTGCTCCCCTGCAGAGCCACAGTTCTCCCCCCCCCCCCCCCCCCCAGCACCTGCCTTCCAGATTTGAACACCTCAAAATTCAGGAGTGCTCAAGCTCAGTTTGGGCAGCTGTTACTTCATTTCTCCCAAATCAAATATACTGATCCACTGTAACTTGCTGTAGAAAAAGTAGGATAAAATTGAGCAAGAAATGCTTCCCAGTGGTTATTAGGACTGGAATTGCTATTTTCAACAGCCATTGCCTTTTTGTTTGTTTGTTTAAAAGGAAGACAGTGATATTGCATTGGCAAATTCCCCATAGCAAGAAAGAGCGGAAGAAAAGAATAATAAAGGCACCTCAACTTTTCCTCATTTATGTAGGACAGTCTTATAATATGCATCCAGATATCCTCCAATCACACAAGCTGAAAATTGTTCCACTTTACTGCAGTTCTGTACCCATATGGGAACCAATCCTGTCTGTGTTCTGTGCACATCTAAAATTCCTGCTGAATGACCGGCCCTGGGAGCGAGTTACCAGTGACCCAGGGCTGCGGCGGAAGGAGGGTGCAGGTGTGGGGGGGGGGGGGGGAAAGAGGCCAGGGCTGGGGTGGCAGGAGGTGTGTGTGTGGGGCAATGGGGGGTGTGTGGAGGGAGCCCAGAGCTGAGGCGGCGGGGGGGGTGGGGCGGAGCCCAGGGCTGGGGCAGCAGGGGGTGCAGGTCAGGGGGAGAGAACCCAGGGCTGGGGCAGCAGGGGGTGCGGCAAGGAGCCCAGGGCTGGGACGGGGGGCAGCCAAAATTTTTTTTGCTTGGGGCGGCAAAAAACCTAGAGCCGGCTCTGCAAAGAAGTCAGAGCCTTCCATAGAGCCCATCCCGACAAGCCCAGTCCTTTGGTGCCCCAAAGTTGCCCCAAGGAAGGGGGATGATGTCAGGATCCCAATACTGAACCCAGGCCTGCCAGGTCCTTCGGTGCTCTCCTTAGTGGCTGTGCCACAGTGATTAACAAAACTGCTGACCCTGACAACAGAATTAGTGCTAAAGGTCCACATGCCCATAGCAGCCATGCCCCAGGCCTGACAGGATGGACAGGCAGCACTCATTGTGTACCTGGACTATATAAAGGCTGAAACAGCAAGAGGAAGCTGTCTGAACAACAGACCACTGCCTGCTGGTTGCTCTTGAATAGGGTGACCAGACAGCAAGTGTGAAAAATCGGGACAGGGGGTGGGGGGCAATAGGAGTCTATATAAAAAAAAAAGACCCCAAAATTGGGACTGTCCCTATAAAATCGGGACATCTGGTCACCCTACTCTTGAAACCGCCTTGTCCTGCCGCTTTGCCTGACCCTGCCTTGCCTGACCTCGCCTCCCCAACTCAATGACCGAGCCCCTTGGATCTTCTGGCTACTGATACCTGAGAGAACTCTTACCATTGCCCCAGACTGCCTCTGATATGGATTGACCAGCCCGCTATCAGATCACTGGAGCACACTTGACTACAACTCTGGGTTGCCCCCAATCCCACCACAGCCAGCAGGCATTACAGTCTCACAAGTCCCTCCTAAATTGGGTAGTGCTATCTGCATTTTGTAGGTGGGGAAAGTGAGGCATGGAGAGATTATATCACACAGCAAGTCAGAGGCAAAACTGGGAATAAAACTCTTGGGTCTTATTCCTCTGCCACAGGATCTGAGCAACTTCCATAGAAACCAACAGGGCTCCAGTTATCTTGACTCCCAGATGAGGCCCGAGGGTTGCCACTGTGACCCTTGGTGTTACAAAGTCTATTTCTCTTTCTCAACAATTCTTTGGGGTGCCACTCTGGAAAATACCACTGTTCTGGGGGTTAATCCCAGAAACCTTCGCAAAACACAAGGAGTGACCTTCAAAATCAAAGACTATTAGGCCAAAGATGCCGCTATTTGCAAATTAATAACTCAGTCTTTTTCCAGTGGGAAGTCCTAAATGACTGTGATGACAGTCCCTGATGGGGACGTTCAGCTGTAATGACTGAATTATTAGCAGTGAAATGGTTAACAATGTCAGGATTTAAGTGGCCAATTTTCAGTTTCAAATTTAACTGCATTAGATTCAGGGAAGAGACCCACCCCTGTCATCCCACACACACCAGTTATCCTGCCACGAGCCTCAGTGAAACCTCAGGCCCAGATCTGATCTGATTTGCACCACTGCAACCTCCTAATGTCATTGGGATAACCCCTGATCTACGCTGGGTTAAATGAGAGCAGATCCAGGCCCTCTGCGTAACCAATCTGAGCACACTATTCAGCACAACCCACACCTCCTTTCCAGAAACCTGCCTATGCTCAGCTATTCGTATTCCAGGATGCCAGCTCTGAAGTCCATTTGAGCCAGTCACCAGCTTTGTTAGCAGTGCCAAAACCAGCATGTGAACTGGTGCCCCTCAGAAATAATTGTTCTGATGAGGATGCTGTGGAAGAGCACTATTTCATGGTCTTGGGTAACATGCTCATACTAGGTGGTTTTCAGGTCTGATAAATGCCTTGTCCTTGCTTTAGAGAGACAAGGTGGATGAGGCAGCGGCGGCTCCAGGCACCAGCATTCCAAGCGCGTGCCTGGGGCGGCATGCCATGGGGGGCAGCCTGCCGGTTGCTGTGGGGGCGGCACTCAGGCTGCCTGCGGCAACCTGCCTGCGGGAGGTCCGCCAGTCCTGTGGATTTGGCGGCAATTCGGCGGTGGGTACGCCGAAGCCGCGGGACCGGCGGACCTCCCGCAGGCATGCCGCCGAATCCGTGGGACCAGGGACCTCCCGCAGGCATGCCGCTGAAGGCAGCCTGCCTGCCGTGCTTGGGGCGGCAAAAAAGCTAGAGCCGCCCCTGGGGTGAGGGAATATCTTTGACTGGGCCAACTTCTGTTGGTGAGAAAGACAAGGCTTTTGAGCTTCACAGAGCTCTTCTTCAGGTCTGGGGAAGATGGTTGTCTTTGCTTTGGCAGTTAACTGGCCTGGCAGGAACTTAAAGCCTTGTGTACTGTTTGAAACAACACATTATAGCTTAATTAAGATTGTCAGGACTGAGATCCCCACTTTGAACTTTAGGGTACAAATGTAGGGGCCTGCGTGAAAAACTTCTAAGCTTAACTACCAGCTTAGCTCTGGTTCGGCTGCCACCATCAATGGATTCCCTCCCTGGGAAGCCTTGAAAAACCCTCACCAAATCCCTGGTGAAAACAAATCCAAAACCCCTTGGATCTTAAAACAAGGAGAAATTAACCATTCCCCTCCTTCCTCCCACCAACTCCTGGTGAATCAGTTCCAACCCCCCCCTGGGATCTACAACAGGGAGAAATTAACCATCCCCCCTCCTTCCTCCCACCAACTCCTGGTGAATCAAGATCCAAAACCCCTTTGGATCTAAAACAAGGAAAAATCAATCAGGTTCTTAAAAAGAAGGTTTTTAATTAAAGAAAAAGGTAAAAATCATCTCTGTAAAATCAGTATGGAAATTAACCTTACAGGGTAATCAAACTTAAAGAGCTCAGAGGACTCCCCTCTAGTCTCAGGTTCAAAGTACAGCAAACAAAGATAAACACTCTAGTAAAAGGTACATTTACAAGTTGAGAAAAACAAAGGAAAACTAACACGCCTTGCCTGGCTATTTACTTACAAGTTTGAAATAGGAGAGGCTTGTTTAGAAAGATGTGGAGAACCTGGATTGATGTCTGGTCCCTCTCAGTCCCCGAGAACGAACACACTCCCAAACAAAGAACACAAACAAAAGCCTTCCCCCCCCAAGATTTGAAAGTATCTTGTCCCCTTATTGGTCCTTTAGGTCAGATGCCAGCCAGGTTACCTGAGCTTCTTAACCCTTTACAGGGAAAAGGATTTTGGAGTCTCTGGCCAGGAGGGATTTATAGTACTGTACACAGGACAGCTATTACCCTTCCCTTTATAGTTATGACACGCCCCCCAAATCACAGATAGTGTTGGATGTTCGGTTCCACACTGGCTGTGATTTCTTCCTGGAGTTTTAGGAGAAAACAGAGTTAATAAGACACATGTACCTTTAGACATACTACTGATTGTATAAAAACTAACAATATGTTTCATTCCAAAAACAATTGTTAACCAGTTAACTCTGGGAAACTTTCCCGGGAGAGTGCATCAGCCACTTTGTTAGAAGCTCCCGAAATGTGTTGTATTTCAAAATCAAAATCTTGGAGAGCTAAACTCCACCGAAGAAGTTTTTTGTTATTTCCCTTGGCGGTATGAAGCCACTGTAGCGCAGCATGGTCTGTTTGTAGTTGGAAACGCCGTCCCCAAACATATGGGCGTAGCTTTTCCAGCGCATACACAATGGCATAGCATTCCTTTTCGCTGATTGACCAATGGCTTTCCCTCTCAGACAGTTTCTTACTGAGAAATACGACAGGATGGAATTCTTGATCCGGTCCTTCCTGCATTAAAACTGCTCCCACGCCTCGCTCGGACGCATCTGTGGTTACTTGGAACGGTTTGTCAAAGTCTGGGGCCCTTAGCACAGGGTCAGACATGAGTGTTGCCTTAAGCTGGTTAAAGGCCTTTTGACACTCATTAGTCCACTGAACTGCATTTGGCTGTTTCTTTCTGGTTAGGTCTGTCAGCGGGGCGGCGATTTGGCTGTAGTGGGGTACAAATCGCCTATAATATCCAGCCAAGCCTAAGAAGGATTGGACCTGTTTCTTAGACTTTGGAACCGGCCACTTTTGGATAGCATCCACTTTGGCCTGTATGGGATTTATAGTTCCTTGACCCACCTGGTGCCCCAGGTAAGTCACTCTGTTTTGGCCTATTTGACACTTTTTAGCCTTAACAGTTAGTCCTGCCTGCTGGATGCGCTCGAAAACTTTTTCCAGGTGCTCCATGTGCTCTGCCCATGAATCAGAAAAAATGGCCACATCATCGAGGTAGGCAACTGCAGATTCTCCCAATCCCGCTAGGAGACCATCTACAAGTCTTTGGAAGGTGGCGGGTGCATTTCGCAACCCGAAAGGGAGTACATTGAATTCATACACCCCTGCCTGGGTGACGAAGGCTGACCTTTCCTTAGCGGGTTCATCTAGTGGTACTTGCCAGTACCCCTTGGTTAAGTCTAAAGTAGAGATGAATTGGGCATGTCCCAATTTCTCCAATAGCTCATCTGTGCGTGGCATTGGATAGTTGTCAGGACGAGTTACAGCATTTAGCTTACGGTAGTCCACGCAAAAGCGTATTTCCCCATCTGGTTTGGGAACTAGAACCACTGGAGATGCCCATGCACTCTTAGAGGGGCGGATTATACCCATCTGTAGCATGTCCTGGATCTCCCTTTGTATAGCAGTTTTGGCATGAGGTGACTCCCGGTAGGGTGGGGTTCTAATAGGGTGAGCATTACCTGTGTCAATGGAGTGGTATGCCCGTTCGGTCCATCCTGGAGTGGCTGAGAAAATTGGTGCAAAGCTTGTGCACGGCTCCTTGATCTGCTGTCGCTGCAGACGTCCAAGGGTCATGGAGAGGTTCACCTCTTCCACGCCACCATCCTTTTTTCCTTCGTAGTAGACACCTTCAGGCCACTCCGCGTCATCTGTTTCCTGGGCTGTAAACTGGCAAACGTTTAATTCTCTGGAATAAAAGGGCTTAAGAGAATTAACATGGTATACTTTAGGCTTTATGTTGGAGGTGGGGGAGGCTATGAGATAGTTAACAGCTCCTAGGCGCTCCTGGACCGTGAATGGTCCTTCCCACGACACTTCCATTTTATGGGCCTGGATTGCCTTTAAGACCATGACTTGGTCTCCTACTTTGAAGGACCGTTCTCTGGAAGGTTTATCATACCAGGCCTTTTGCTCTTCCTGAGCATCCTTTAGGTTTTCTTTAGCAAGGGCCAAAGAATGTCGGAGGGTGTTTTGTAGGTTGCTTACCAAGTCTAGAATGTTTGTTCCTGGAGAAGGCGTAAACCCCTCCCATTGCTGCTTCACCAACTGTAATGGCCCCTTAACCTCACGGCCATACACAAGTTCAAATGGTGAAAACCCTAAACTGGGATGTGGTACAGCCCTGTAGGCAAAAAGCAACTGCTGCAACACGAGGTCCCAATCATTGGAGTGTTCATTTACAAATTTACGTATCATGGCCCCCAAAGTTCCATTAAACCTCTCCACCAGGCCATTGGTTTCATGGTGGTAAGGGGTGGCAACCAAGTGATTCACCCCATGAGCTTCCCACAGGTTTTCCATGGTTCCTGCCAGGAAGTTAGTTCCCGAATCTGTAAGGATGTCGGAGGGCCAACCTACCCTGGCAAAAATGTCTGTTAATGCCTGGCACACACTTTTAGCCCTGGTGTTGCTTAAGGGTACTGCTTCCGGCCATCGGGTAGCAAAATCCATGAAAGTCAGTACGTACTGCTTTCCTCTGGGTGTCTTCTTTGGGAAAGGACCCAGAATATCCACAGCTACGCGCTGAAATGGGACCTCAATTATGGGTAGTGGCTGGAGAGGGGCTTTAACCTGGTCTTGGGGTTTTCCCACTCGTTGGCACACCTCACAAGACCGGACATAATTAGCAACGTCCTTGCCCATTCCCTCCCAGTGGAAGGACTTCCCCAACCGGTCTTTGGTTCTGTTCACCCCAGAATGGCCACTGGGATGATCATGGGCTAAGCTCAAGAGCTTTACCCGATACTTAGTGGGAACTACCAACTGCCTTTGAGGAGGCCAGTCTTCCTGGTGCCCACCAGAAAGAGTCTCCTTGTATAAAAGTCCTTGTTCTACAACAAACCGGGATCGGTTAGAAGAGCTGAGAGGCGGTGGGGTGCTCCGCGCCGCCGCCCAAGCTTTCTGAAGGCTGTCATCTGCTTCCTGCTCGGCCTGGAACTGTTCCCTTGATGCTGGAGACATCAGTTCCTCCTTGGACTGTGGACTGGGGCTTGGTCCCTCTGGAAGTGATGCAGGTTCTGGGGCTGTTTCCATTGACTGTGAACCGCTGTCCGCTGGTGTACTATGTGGTAACTCAGGCTCTGGCTGAGCCTCTTGGGTAGGGTTATCTGCTGCTTCTGCCAGTTCAGGCTCGCTGGTGCCCTCTGGCATTGGAGTTGTAGACGGGTTTGCAAGCGCTGGACTCAGGGCTGGCAATGGTTCTGGTGCTGGTTGCGTTGCCAGTTCCGGTTCTGGGACTGGCTTTGGCTGGGTCTCTGGGATTGGATCCACTACGGCTGTTGCAGTCGTTGGCAGAGGATCCAGTTCCACCACCTTTGTCTGGGTCTCCGGTAACACAGACGGGGCCCTGGTGGACGGCTCAGGAACAGGGATGGGGGTGAAAGCTTGCTTAGCCTGGCTGCGGGTGACTATTCCCACCCTCTTGGCTACCTTCACATGGTTGGCCAAATCTTCCCCCAGCAGCATGGGAATGGGATAATTGTCATAGACTGCAAAAGTCCACATTCCTGACCAGCCCTTGTACTGGACATGCAACGTGGCTGTAGGCAAGGTTACAGATTGTGACACGAAGGGTTGAATTGTCACTGTAGCCTCTGGGTTGATGAGTTTGGGGTCCACTAGGGATTGGTGGATAGTTGACACTTGAGCCCCAGTGTCCCTCCAAGCGGTAACCTTCCTTCCGCCCACTCTCAAGGTTTCCCTTCGCTCCGAGGGTATGAGAGAGGCATCTGGGTTTGGGGATCTTTGGTGTGATTGGGGTGTAATGAACTGTAATCGGTTGGGGTTCTTGGGGCAGTGAGCCTTTATATGTCCCAGTCCATTACATTTAAAACATCGCCCTGCTAAGGTATCACCGGGACGAGGTTGGTTGGTGGAGACTGGTGTGGTGGGGTGAGAAGGCGTCTGGGGTTTCCCTTGGGATGTGGGTGGGGCCTTGGGTTGTTCCCGGTGGTAAGGTTTTGTTTCGGCTTGCCCCTTCTGATATTCGCTCCAACTGCTACTAGTTTTTTTCTTTTCTGCCACCTCCACCCATTGGGCTCCAATCTCCCCCGCCTCAGTTACAGTTTTGGGCTTCCTATCTAGGATGTACCTTTCTATTTCCTCAGGAACACCCTCTAAAAACTGCTCCATTTTTACTAGGGAAAGCAGATCTTCCAGAGATTTAACATTTGCTCCTGATACCCAGGCATCACAATTTTTGTCAATGTGGTAGGCATGACGGGTAAATGACACATCCGGTTTCCACTTTAGGGCTCTGAACCGCCGACGGGCATGCTCGGGTGTTAGCCCCATTCTGAGTCTGGCCTTGTTTTTAAAAAGTTCATAACTGTTCATGTGTTCCTTAGGCATTTCAGCCGCCACCTCTGCTAAGGGTCCACTGAGCTGCGGCCTCAGCTCTACCATGTACTGGTCTGCAGTGATGCTGTATCCAAGGCAGGCCCTTTTAAAATTTTCTAAGAAGGCCTCAGTATCATCGCCTGCCTTGTAGATGGGGAATCTTCTGGGATGGGAAGTGGTACCTGGAGGCGGGTTGTTAGCATTGGCTGGTGCATCCTGCTTAGCCTTTGCTACTTCCAGTTCATGCTTCCTTTCTTTTTCTCTCTCCTCCATCTCTTTTTCTTTCAGCTCCATCTCTCTCTTGTGGGCCTCCTCTTTGGCTTTTTCTTCTCTTTCTCTCTGCTCTGTCTCGAGTTTTGTTAATTGAAGCAGTCTCTGATGTTTTCTTTCATTTTCTTCTGCTTCTAGTTTGGCCAGTTCTATTTTGTTAGCTACTTCTTTGGTAGTCATTTTCCTGTTTTCTTGTGCTGGGTAACCCCCTTTGCAGTTGACAAACTGGGAAGCTCTCAGCTCTGGCTGCTGCAGAGTTAACAGTAACTTTCTAACTAGCTACTCCCGAGGATGTAAAAAGAAAAAAAAAAACAATTCAGCTTGTAAATACCTTTTACCAGTCATTTGCTAATTGAACCCTTCTCTTAACAAAGGACCTGTAAAAAAAACTTAACACCTCTGCCTTCAGGCAAGGAGAGATAAGATATGCATCTATCTACTTCCAGCTCGGCTTTCCAAGCAGCTAGAAGGAAAAAAAAATCTCACTGGCTTTTGGGTTTAAAATGATCCCACCGCTATTCACCATGTCAGGACTGAGATCCCCACTTTGAACTTTAGGGTACAAATGTAGGGGCCTGCGTGAAAAACTTCTAAGCTTAACTACCAGCTTAGCTCTGGTTCGGCTGCCACCATCAATGGATTCCCTCCCTGGGAAGCCTTGAAAAACCCTCACCAAATCCCTGGTGAAAACAAATCCAAAACCCCTTGGATCTTAAAACAAGGAGAAATTAACCATTCCCCTCCTTCCTCCCACCAACTCCTGGTGAATCAGTTCCAACCCCCCCCTGGGATCTACAACAGGGAGAAATTAACCATCCCCCCTCCTTCCTCCCACCAACTCCTGGTGAATCAAGATCCAAAACCCCTTTGGATCTAAAACAAGGAAAAATCAATCAGGTTCTTAAAAAGAAGGTTTTTAATTAAAGAAAAAGGTAAAAATCATCTCTGTAAAATCAGTATGGAAATTAACCTTACAGGGTAATCAAACTTAAAGAGCTCAGAGGACTCCCCTCTAGTCTCAGGTTCAAAGTACAGCAAACAAAGATAAACACTCTAGTAAAAGGTACATTTACAAGTTGAGAAAAACAAAGGAAAACTAACACGCCTTGCCTGGCTATTTACTTACAAGTTTGAAATAGGAGAGGCTTGTTTAGAAAGATGTGGAGAACCTGGATTGATGTCTGGTCCCTCTCAGTCCCCGAGAACGAACACACTCCCAAACAAAGAACACAAAC
The DNA here is from genome assembly GCF_027887155.1 of Malaclemys terrapin pileata. NCBI lineage: Eukaryota > Metazoa > Chordata > Testudines > Emydidae > Malaclemys > Malaclemys terrapin. Next base: position 109,435,201 of record NC_071505.1, on the reverse strand, counting down.
AAAAGCCTTCCCCCCCCAAGATTTGGTGCCACAAGTACTCCTGTTCTTCTTTTTTCAAGATTTGAAAGTATCTTGTCCCCTTATTGGTCCTTTAGGTCAGATGCCAGCCAGGTTACCTGAGCTTCTTAACCCTTTACAGGGAAAAGGATTTTGGAGTCTCTGGCCAGGAGGGATTTATAGTACTGTACACAGGACAGCTATTACCCTTCCCTTTATAGTTATGACAAAGATGAAGGGAGAAAGCTCAAACACCTCTTGCTGCAGCTGTTTCAGTCTGTCTGGCTGCAGCCCAACGAAGTATCTGGGTTCAGGTTAACTTATCAGGGCTTTTTGTGCCAGAAGCCACTTTTTCTTTGAGAGTTTAGGTGGTAGAGAATACACCAAATCTGTAGGAAGACCTTACATTCTCTGAGCTCACCCACGCCCCTAGATTTCTGTTGCCCCAATATGAAATGAGAAAACAAACCCACTGAGGCAGATGAGAGAGCCAAATGAGAGAGTTGTCTTTATATAGGTACCATGTTCTCTCAGGATTCAGACAAGTTACACAACATCCGAAGAAGTGGGCTGTAGTCCACGAAAGCTTATGCTCTAATAAATTTGTTAGTCTCTAAGGTGCCACAAGTACTCCTGTTCTTTTTACAACTGGTATGGGCTCTGCTCTGGCTCTTATGTACAGCTCTTACAGCGCAAAGTGAACTAAAAAATGCCCTAAGTGGATAGCAGAGGATTCCCTTGACAATGAGGAATCATGTACTGGCATAGCCATCTCTATGCCACCATCCTCCCCTGACCCTGCTGCATATGCTCCAGCAGTTCCCATGGGGGGTCATGACAAGATAGCATTCTCTTGAGCATTCCCTGAAGCTTCTTTCAGCTGCTGAGGACAGTGCCAGTTGAAAACTGGCCCCAGGAATTGGATGCCACAAATGGCTCCCTTTCAGCAGCCCTTTCAGCTGTGCCCAGCCCTTTATCCATGGATTAGATCTACAGACAAGATTAGGGAGCTCTGTCAACACTTGCTCCTGAATCTGAATACTGTGGCTCAGGACCACTGGCTTGCATATGAGCAGACTTCAAAGCGAGGATGATTTAGCCTGGAATGAAGGCAGAGGGAGGAGGGGCCTGATTGAGGTGTTATAATTGCAGAGGATATAGGGAAGTCTCCTCGCTTCCTCTTCTTTACCCTGCCCCCTAACCTGTGAGAACAAGAGGGTCACTCAGCAAAATTAAAAGGCAGGAAATTTAGAATAAGAGGAAGGAAATAATCAGAGAAACCCAAGAAACCAAAATTCAGATTCAGTTTGGGATTTCACACTCTGCAAAGTTTAGGGGTGACTGGATCTGAAGTCCAAGTTCAATTCAATAGAATTCAGCTATAAAATTGAAATCCAGGTTTGGACTCCAAATCTCATCCTACACCCCCCAAAATTCTGATCTGAAGTTTTGGTCCATGCTTAGAAATAATACTTCACACTGTGTATTGTTAACCTGTGGAACTTGCTATTGCAGGAGATCATCAAGTTGGCTAATCTAATGACAGTGAAAAACCTTTCCAATTATGCAGCCTAATATCTAATAAAATGTCATGCTTCAAGGCACTAACTGACTACTACAGAAATCAGGAAGGAATTACCTGCTCCCCACATAAAGCAATGCACAATTGGCTAGTTTCATCATTATGGGTATTTTCACTTTACTCTGAAGGACTAGTCATTAGCTACTCATTCTGAAATATCTCTAGATGAACCAATGGTCTGGTCTGTAATTGTGGCTTGAATGAGTGTTATGGCTCACAGTATGAATACAGTGCTGATTAGCTTCATGATTTGTTTTACCAATTTGGCTGCATCTTCCATAGGAGAGAGTGAAAAGAACGGAACTGTTAAGATTAGAGAGGAGACAGATAAGATGCAGGTATATAAAATGATGAATGGTATTGAGATGGTAAACTGGGCACTCCTAATTCACCCTTCCTGATAATAAAAGAACAAGGGGACATTTGATTAAGGTGAAGTGTCATTTATCACTGATAAAAGGGAAGCATATTTTTACACACCTCAGAATTAAACTTAAAGGTTTAACGAGACTTGAAAAGTGCTCAGATGCCATGGTGATGAAGTGTCTGGAATTGGCCCTTACTGGAAACAGAATACAGGACTTGGTGAACCACTGGTCTGATCCAGTATGGCAATTAAAAAAAAGAAAAAGTTCCTGAGCACAATTGGCATCAAACCCATTCCTGTAACAAATACAGACGCCTGGCTTGAAATGAATGCCAGCTGCCAATATCTTGCTGGCATCAGCAGATAGCCTCAGAGATGACGAAGGAAGAGGTGGGGCCAATTCTCAGCACTGTACAAATATTTGCCTAACACACCAGTCACACTAGGAAACAGACACAAAGCAATTATAAGTTACTTGAGTCAGCAGTTTCCTTGCTATGTAATTTGTATTTCTATGGCTCACTAAGACCCCAGGCAGTGGGAAATGCCTGGGAAGTGACTGAGAAAATAATGAGATCAAAATCCCTACCCTCTCCTCCCTTGGAGAAAGCTCTAGGTCTTCCCTTGGATTTCCCAGTTTCACCTAAAAAGGGCCAGCCTTTCCCTTGGGATTTCACACCTTAGAGAAGAAACTGACTTTTCCCCTGGAGTTCTTGTTGCCTCTTGGAGAAATGGGAAGCATGGAGGGTGAGATTGGAAGGTGTAAAACAGATGGGCGAAGGGGAAAGACCGGGCAGACAGAGTGGTACATTGATTGTAACCCCCAACCAGATTTGCAAAGTCCAGCTGATGGCATAGAATATCTACCCTATTCTCATGGGTGGTGCATGAACCCCCCATTCAGGGAGGCTAGCCCCCCTGCTCCACCCCTTCCACCTGCTGGGGCCAGAGGAGCCCTGAGCCCCACACTGTGGCCGGAGCCGCCCCAAGCCCCAGCTGCCTGGAGGAGTCCCGAGCCAAAGAGGAAGCAATTCAGGGCTCTGCTCTCTCACTGGATCATTTGAGTATCACCCACTGATGGGTGGAAGCTCCATGCCCACTGTGCTTGAAGGACCAAGCCCTCAGTGTTTCAAATTGCTTCTGGCTCATGCAGGAAGATGCACTGGGTGGACACTTAAGGGAAGTAACTGAGCCATTGGCACTATTGTTAGTGTAGGCCTCAGCTGGAAACAAGTATTCCAATGTCAGACCAGCCATCTAAATAACAGCGGTACCTGCGGCTTCCAGCATTTGAGTCCCTTCATCCTCCATACTGAGGTGTGACATGGTGTAGGACCAATGATGCAACATGAGGATGCAGCAAAGAGAAGGCAAAGGGAGGTGAGGAAGGGCGAAACGGACACACACAGGAGAAAGCAAGTGAGGAGAAGATGGTCACTTGTGTTCTGGAGTATTTAGCAGTAGGGCAGGTACTTCTGTTGGACATGCCAGTGTAGGTGCACATGTGGGCAAACCAGTATTGCAGGGCCAGCTTTATGATTAGTGAAGACCCCAGAAAGAACCCAGGGGCGGAACTGGGCCTTGTGCATCACCGCTTCTCCAGTCTGGCTGCTGGAGGATGACTGTGTGGGGAGTGAATACCTCTGTCATTGGTGTGACGGGGGAGCTGAAACATGAATTGCTGATGTTACTTGAGTCTGTGTGCTTAAGACCAGCTCTGGACTAGTAACAACTAATTGCACCTAGTGAGACCCCACTTCCAAGCCAGTAGCCACTATTCACAAACTGATCTGCATCCCTACTCTGCACCCGTAGACACAGGGGCCAAATAAAGCAGGGGGTGCAAATAGTAGGTTTAGACATTGGATGTGAGGCCATCAGAAAATGGACGTAGCCTACAAACCAAGGGGCCAGAAAGAGAGGTAAGGAATATAAAGAACACCTTGCTGTTAGTTATGGTAAGAGAAAGAAGGATGCCCCTCTCCTTATACTAGGTCTGGTTAGGGCCCAGGCTCTCTCTCCCTCTGAACGATGGCTGTTCCGATAAGCCAGTCTCTCGGAAGTGGCAAGGTCAGCAAACACAAGACAGACAAAGAGAGAGAGAAAGAGAAGGTCTCTCATGTCTCATTCAACAGCAGGTGCGCCAGCTGAACAATTCAGCTTAAGCCCTCCTACAGAGCTAACAGTCCAAGAGCCAGAAATAATGACATACTAGAAGCTATCAGGCTTCAGGTTAGGAACATGATAGGAGCTGCCATATCTATTCAAACATTAGGTCCATCAAGTCCATTGTCCTGCCTGTGGCCCCAGGCAGCACTGATGTTTCAATTAGCCACGTAATGCACCTGGCCAATTGTGCAGGGGAAAATCCTAGAGCCTGTCCCCACTCCCTCAGATGATCAGTTTACACTCAAAAGGATGAGAATTGACTCCCCTTGTGTCATTACTGTCGCTTGCTTAGCCACAAATGCTATTAATGCCAATAAATTATCCAGTCCTCATGATTAAGGCTGCGAGTTTGTCACGGATTCCGGGACCTCCGTGACTTCTGCAGAGGCTGGTGCAGCTGGCCTGGGGGCTGCCTGAGAAGCTCAGGTGGCCCCCAAGCCAGCCACACCGGCCTCTGCTGGGATAGTATCGGGCCACGGCACTTCCCTTTCTCCCCCTGCAGCAGCAGGAGTTTGGGTGTGGGATGGGGCTCAGGCGCGAGAGAGGGTGAGGGCTCTGGGCAGCGCTTAACTTGGAGGGGCTCCCCAGAAGCAGTGACATCCCTCAGCTCCTAAATGGAGGCGTGGCCAGGCAGCTCTGTGCACTGCCTCCACTTGCAGGCACCGTCCCCGCAACTCCCATTGGCTGTGGTTCCCAGCCAATGGGAGCTGCGGAGCCAGCGCTCGGGGCGGAGGCATCACACACAGCTGCCTGGCCATGCCTCTGCCTAGGAGCTGTGGGAGGGGGATGTCGCCGCTTCCAGGCAGGCGCAGAGCCAGGTAGGGAGCCTGCCAGCCCTGCCAACTGCCTCCCCAGCACCAGCGAGGGTCACGGGCTGAGCACTGCCCCCCGCCCTCTCCAGCACCAGCGGGGGGTCCCAGGCCGCCCCTCCCAGCACCGATGGTGCCCCCTAGGCACCCCTCCTTTCCGCCAAGATTTAGTTAGGAGTATATAGTACAAGTCATGGACAGGTCACGGGCCGTGAATTTTTGTTTACTGACCATGACCTGTCCATGACTTTTACTAAAAATACCCATGCCCAAAACGTAGTCTTAATCATGATAAATTATTTGATTTAACAGCTTCCTGCGGCAGTGAAGTCCATAGGCTGGTTTCACAGGAGGTATACAATCATAGAAGTGAAGTGCTAGATCGGACCTTGAGAGATCATCTAGTTCATCGCCCTGCTCTGAGGCAGGATTAAGCATACCTAGGCCATCCTTAGACCATGTGGAAGCATTTCCTTTTGATTTTAGTGTCCCACACTGTTCTCATGTTATAGGGACCAGGTTAGAAAAAAAAAAAAAAGGGCAGACAAGGCTGATGAAAGGAGAAGACTACTGCACCAGCAGTTTTATCCTCAGACAGTCTGCAAGCGAGGGCCAAAGCTTGCAGGCACTTAACACATATTGAATGCTTTCGCTGGAAGGACTGCTTAGTTCTAGGGTAAAAGGGGGCTTCTGTCTTCAGAACCATCCACTGAACATGGGCTTCCCAACATTGCTGCACCAAGGACTTTAACTCTGTCCTTGATGGACTTACCCCATAACGATTCTGACCTTCTCCACGCTGGTCCAGCAATAAGACACTAAACACACCTCCCAATGAGTGTCATACAGAATGAGGAAAGGTATCAAGAAGAGAATATACCGGGGCCTTGTGTACATTGCAGTTACAAACATATTAGGCTCTGTCCTAATCTTGTTACAACAAGGCTGGGTTTCTATGTGTTGACCTGAACAAACTGTGTTATAGCCAAGTTAACCTTGAGGGTTATAGCACAGTGCCCTTCATATAGCTATAACATGATGTGATCTGACCTACACAGACAAAAATCAAAGCAAAACTGGTGTAACTAGGTTCCCAAACCTGGTTGTAATCGTAGCATAGACAAGGCCAGAGAGGGAAAGAATACAAGGAGCATGAGATATGGATGGAGAAGGATTACAGAGAGAATGTGTTCCAGTTTGTCACTCTTGCCGGGTGCTTAGCCCTTGCAGGTATCTATGATGGATCCTTGTGGTCCTCACTCGTTGCAGTGTCTATCACACACCCTGAGGCACAGGTCCCATTTAGCTTTGCATCAAGTACGTAAACTCTAAATGAAGGACTCCCATACTGAATACCCTCCTGCCATTAAAAAAACATCTACACCAATGCTGAAACCTGCTAAATGTTGTGATTCAATTGCATTCCACTTCTAACAACACTCCTGTCCGAGCAGCCAAGCCAGTACCACACACTTTCCAAGTATCATTAAAGGGTGCACGAGAGAAATAGGCCTGAGAAGCCTGCATGGTTGTTTGGAACAGTGCTGGGCAGAACGTGACATAGGTGCTCAGTTCACTGGAGGAAGGAACTATTTTCAGTGTTTCACATACACACACCACGCCTTGATTGGTTACAGATGTTAACTGAAAAACATTCCCCTAGCAAATGTACTGACCCAACCTCACATCACACCACGCATGCAGTGGGCAGGAGAACATGCACTAACTTACTTCTACAGCACTCACCGACTAATCCAGACTGACCTATGTCATTACACAAAAGGAACGCAGATCTTAAATTACAGTAATCTTCCTAAAGACACACAGATGTGGTGGAATGATCAGGAAAAATGAAATGGCATTCAGTGATTTCTGGCTATACACCACGGGTGAAGTTTAAGTTAGGTGACGGAGAAGAGGGAGGAGTTGTTTTATACATAAATGAGACCATAGATACTGTGATAAATGGGGGGTGGGGGGGGAGTTCCCTTTTATGGACACCCAGCCAGCCAGTAGCTATAAAATCCCTCTTAGTAGCTGTTCTCCAATTGCTCTAACTGTAAAGGGTTAAAAAGTCTCACTGCTATGCATAGGTAAAAGGAAGTGAGTGGACACCTGGCCAAAAGAGCCAATGGGAAGGCTAGAACTTTAAAATGGCGAAAAGAGTCTCCTTTTGTCTGTCTCTGTTTGTTCTCCCGGGGAGAGACAGACAGGGCAACAGCTATGCTATAAGAAGCTTGGGCGAGGCATGAAAAATCATCGGTATCATACCTAGAAACTACTCATTTAAAACCCCAGATATGTAAGTAGATCAGGAAATGTCTAGGAAGATGCAATTAGGTTTATCCCTTTTATTTCTTTATGGCTTGTGGATTCCTCTGTGCTAACCCCGGGTGCTTTTGTTTTGCTTGTAACCTTTAAACTGGACCTCAAGAAAGCTATTCTTGGTGCTTAATCCTTGTAGTTGCTCTTTTAAAATCTAGCAGTAACCTGAGTTCCCACATGTATTTTCTTTCCTTTTTTTGTTTAATAAAATTTACCTTTTTTAAGAACAAAATTGGATTTTTGTGTCGTAAGAGGTTTGTGCATGTTGTTTAATTAGCTGGTGGCAACAGCTGATTTCCTCCCCCCCCCCTTTCTCAGCTCTTCCCTGAAGGGGGGGTGAACGGGTTTGAGGGTACCCTACAGGAAGGAATTCCCAAAGGCGTCTTCCTGGGCTCTCAAAGGGGTTCTACACTTGGGTGGTGGCAGCATATACCAATCCAAGGTCAGAGAAAAGTTGTAACCTTGGAAATAATACAAGCCTAGAGTGGCAAGTATTAATTTTTAAGAGTCCTTGCGGGCCCTCACCTTCTGCACTCTAAGTGCCAGAGTGGGGAATTAGCCTTAACAGATACGATCAAAAAATCACTCCAGGGTGGAGATGGCTGTGATATGGATTCTATGTGATTACAAATTCCAGTTAATAAAATCTACAGGCACAAAGGAGTGAACCCATGCCCCCAGATCAGAATCAGAGTGACAGTCATGTTTACAGAGATTCAAGAAGTTGCAAAATCGGCTTAGACTACAAGGAAATCAGCGGAAACCCTCCCATTTCTGCTGTGCACAGGATTCTGCAAACCCCCTTGTTGGTCTTGCTCATGCAAAGATCGCAAGTTGTAAACAGTTTGCGTTTGTGCAAACACAAATCCCTCCATTCGACTAAGCTCAAACACCTGCATTCATGGGTCTGGTTCATTTCTTGCAAGTTTGCAGGATCCCAATGCCTGTGAATTTGAGAGAGTCTGTAGGATACTTCTGTCATAACTATAAAGGGAAGGGTAATAGCTGTCCTGTGTACAGTACTATAAATCCCTCCTGGCCAGAGACTCCAAAATCCTTTTCCCTGTAAAGGGTTAAGAAGCTCAGGTAACCTGGCTGGCATCTGACCTAAAGGACCAATAAGGGGACAAGATACTTTCAAATCTTGGGGGGGGAAGGTTTTTGTTTGTGTTCTTTGTTTGGGAGTGTGTTCGTTCTCCGGGAATGAGAGGGACCAGACATCAATCCAGGTTCTCCACATCTTTCTAAACAAGCCTCTCCTATTTCAAACTTGTAAGTAAATAGCCAGGCAAGGCGTGTTAGTTTTCCTTTGTTTTTCTCAACTTGTAAATGTACCTTTTACTAGAGTGTTTATCTTTGTTTGCTGTACTTTGAACCTGAGACTAGAGGGGAGTCCTCTGAGCTCTTTAAGTTTGATTACCCTGTAAGGTTAATTTCCATACTGATTTTACAGAGATGATTTTTACCTTTTTCTTTAATTAAAAACCTTCTTTTTAAGAACCTGATTGATTTTTCCTTGTTTTAGATCCAAAGGGGTTTTGGATCTTGATTCACCAGGAGTTGGTGGGAGGAAGGAGGGGGGATGGTTAATTTCTCCCTGTTGTAGATCCCAGGGGGGGGTTGGAACTGATTCACCAGGAGTTGGTGGGAGGAAGGAGGGGAATGGTTAATTTCTCCTTGTTTTAAGATCCAAGGGGTTTTGGATTTGTTTTCACCAGGGATTTGGTGAGGGTTTTTCAAGGCTTCCCAGGGAGGGAATCCATTGATGGTGGCAGCCGAACCAGAGCTAAGCTGGTAGTTAAGCTTAGAAGTTTTTCACGCAGGCCCCTACATTTGTACCCTAAAGTTCAAAGTGGGGATCTCAGTCCTGACAACTTCCATTGTTAATGCATAACCGAACTATTACTAAAAGCAGACTAGGGTACTGCATGTAGGAATAAAGGTGATTAAAAAAAAAACGAGCTTTAAACAAACAATATACACAGGCAGCATCAGTTCCAGAGTTACACTCCAGTCTACTCCCCAGGTGGGAGCTCACTGTTGTTATTATGTAGCAATAGAGAACACATAAGTGTAGAAAAGAGACCAAAGATGGCCCAGTGGGTAGAGCCCTAGTTTGGGCTGTAGAAAACCTAGATTCAATTCCTGAGCTATCAAAAAAATTCCTTAGTGTTTGTGTGTGTCAGTTCTCAATCTATAAAATGGGGATAAGAGCATCTACCATATAGGGGTACTGTGAGGTTAAAGATTCTGAGACATGAGGATGATGGAGTCTGACCTCAATGTATGAGGATTCAGGAAATGTTATAGCAAACATATATTTGCAAGGTCAGACCAATGCAAGAACTGCACACACAGTTACACATGGGACAGACAAGATTGTCCATGACCATCACAGGCTGTTGGGTTCTTACTTCGTGCTGTTCACCTTTTTCACATAAGGTGTTAATGTGCCTTGCTTCAAAACAGTTAATAGCAATGTGACAAACCTACTCTGTCATGGGCTGTTGCTTCCTAATTGCTGGGGTCAACCTGATATGCTTTCAAGTTTGACTTCAGTGTGCCTTTATAACGTTTGTACTGGCTACCAGGAGACCTGGTGCCCACCTGACCAAAAACATGACCTTGGGTATCCTCAAATCAGCCATATGAACGAGATGCTCAGACCAATGTAGCTGAGTTTTTACGAGCATGCTTTGAATGCCAGACATCTGACAATGATTAAGGATTATGATATTGGGAATCCTGCCCCCACTGTGTAACCCTGCAAACAGACCAAAGCCAGCACATATGGAACTGATCAAGTTTCTTAATGTGGTGCCACACGAGGCACTCAGGTACTACGGTGATGGGGGGCTTTACAAGATAGAGACAGAGCATCCAAGCTGAGCACTGCTGTCAATCACAGCTCCACTGGGTTACAGTGATCATTGCATAGGAAGGATAATAGCATTCCTATTAGGGGCCTCTCCAGCAAGAGGGAACTATACAAGTTCATGGAGGATAGGTCCATCAGTGGCTATTAGCCAAGATGGGCAGGGATGATGTCCCTAGCCTCTGTTTGCCAGCAGCTGGGAATGGGCAATGGGATGGTTCAGTTGATGATTACCTGTTCTGTTCATTGCCTCTGGGGCACCTGGCATCAGCCACTGTCGGAAGACAGGATACTGGGCTAGATGGACCTTTGGTTTGACCCAGTATGGCCATTCTTATGTAACGTTAGGGGTGAAATTCATCCCTATTCAAAAGGACTTCTGAACCACTTAAGTCTCCAAACCAGCAGCGCCTCTGCACATGGGTGAATTTCACATTGAAGGAGTAGAATCCAAAACTAGGAAAAAATACTCAATGGGAGATTGAAGGGCGAAGTAGAGTCTATAAATGTAAAACCCACTGAACATTTAAGAACCTCACACTATTTTCATTATTATTGGCATTCAATTTGAATTAGAAGTGCAAATGGTTTAAGTAGCTCTGAGCACAAACAAAACAAACAAACAAAAACATACCACACCAAAAAGAGGAAGTAAAATCTGCCTGGAGAAATATAGGAATTTGTTTGTTTTTGTATAGAAATTCATAAAAAAGTGGAAATCCTGTCAAACACCATGAACATAATTGAAACCCAGATTGTGTAAGATCAGGATGGAAATGAAATGTAAAAAGAGAAAAGGTGACAAATGAAGAAATAACCCAAGATATTTAGGCTGGCATTTTAAAAAGGTGTTAGGCAGCTACCTCATGGTATAAGAACTTCTAAAGAACAGAATAATCCTTTAAGACTGCAATAAACTGACCTTTTCCTCAGTTCACAGAGGACTCACTGCCACACCCTGAGTCTTTTTCCAGATGGTTTAAATTTCACAACATAGACATAATTAACAAAACCAGTTCCACAGCTTATCATGGGCTACAGCTGTCAGGGGATTTTCCCCTTTACCTCTCATCCTTCTTGCTTCAGAGTTTCCTGCAGGAATCTTCCATGCTTTGTTCACTGAGAACTACCACCTAGGGCTTTCTCCATGGAAGCCTTTTTTCCCTTGCAGGTTCCCACTGCCTCCCATCCTTGGGGACTCTGGCAGCCTCTCCCAGGGAACTTCCACCTATTGCTATTCTTGTAGCTCTCTATGGGTATGTCTACACTATGAAATTAGATCAATTTTATAGAAGTAGATTTTTAGAAATCGATTTTATACAGTCGATTGTGTATGTCCACACTAAGTGCATTAAGTCGGCGGAGTGTGTCCTTACTACCATGGCTAGCATCGACTTATGAAGTGGTGCACTGTGGGTAGCTATCCCACAGTTCCCACAGTCTCCACCACCCATTGGAATTCTGGGTTAAGCTCCCAATGCCTGATGGGACAAAAACATTGTTACGGGTGGTTTCGGGTACATGTCGTCATTTGCCCCTCCCTCCGTGAAAGCAACGTCAATCGTTTCGCGCCTTTTTTCCGTGCAGACACCATACCATGGCAAGCGTGCAGCCTGCTCAGCTCAGCTCACCGACACCGCCGCTGTTGTGTTCTGGGTGCTGCTGTCAGCAGACGGTGCAGTAGGACTGCTAACCGTCATCATACACTGCTTCCGCTGCAACTCTGCTTTGCTGATCTTGTCTCAATAGAGAATTTCTCCATGTTGTCTGTCACGTACTCCTGGGTACATGTGTTCTTCCTCGGGAAATGTGTGTGGTGCTAACCGTCGTCCTCCACCACTTCCGCTGCAACTCTGCTCTCCTGATGCCATGACTCCACCTCGCAGGTCCTCTTGTCCTGTATAAATATCTATTCTCGTGGCCTCCGTCATCATCCACCGCTTCCGCTGCAACTCTGCTCTCCTGCAGGCGCCATACCACGACAAGCATGGAACCCGCTCAGATCACCGTCACCACTGCTGTTGTGAGCATTGTAAACACCTCACATATTATCCTGCAGTATGTGCAGAACCTGCAAAAGCAGGCGAGGAGGTGACGACAGCGCGATCACGATAGTGAGGAGGACACGGGCACAGACTTATCTCAAAGCACGGGCCCTGGTAATTTGGACATCATGGTGGTAATGGGGCAGGTTCCTGCCGTGGAACGCCAATTCTAGACCTGGGAAACAAGCACAGACTGGTGGGACTGCACAGTGTTGCAGGTCTGGGATGATTCCCAGTGCTATGAAACTTTCGCATGTGTAAGGGCACTTTCATGGAACATTGTGACTTGCTTTCCCCTGCCCTGAAGCACAAGAATACTAAGATGAGAGCAGCCCTCACCGTTGAGAAGTGAGTGGCGATAGCCCTCTGGAAGCTTGTAACGCCAGACAGCTACCGATCAGTCGGGAATCAATTTGGAGTGGGTAAATCTACCATGGGGGCTGCTGTGATCCAAGTAGCCAAAGCAATCACTGAGCTGCTGCTATCAAGGGTAGTGACTGTGGGAAATGCGCAGGTCATAGTGGAGGCTTTGCTGCAATGGAGTTCCCTAAATGTGGTGGGGCAATAGATGGAACGCATATCCCTATCTTGGGACCGGACCACCTTGGCAGCCAGTACATAAACCAGGGGTCGGCAACGTTCAGCATGCGGCTCGCCAGGTATGGTAGGGGCAGGGCAAGGGCGTTCGGTTTTATGCAATTAAAAAGTTGGCAACCCTATACCCCACTATTAACTTCTCCCCACTGTGAGAAGCTACTGTTCTTTGAAATCATCTGATTTCTGTAATGGGGTGTCACCATGCAGTGTAGTGTGTGAATAGTTACCTTAACCCCACCCTTCCTGGTATTTTGATGTTTTGTTTTTTCTTGTACCAGTAATTGTCTTGCAAGGGGATCTTAACTCCACATTTCCTGACAATGTTTGTCAGTGTTTGAGTTTTGGGAATCAAACATTCTCATTCTGGAAGGGAATGAGGAGCACAGGGCACTGCTGGGTGCCAACAACCTTAACTCCATGTTAACAAAGGTTTTTTTGCATGTGATTTAGCCAGTTTTTAACCTCTGACAATATTTCCCATTGTATCCTTGGATATTTATTTTCTTTAATAACAGGCTTATATGAGGGTCTTTATTAAAAGCTTTGTGCAAATCCGAGTAAACTGTGTCCACTGGGTCAGCATTCTCTACTAACTTTTCCAAAGCATCACCACAGGTTAGAGAGGCACAATTTCTCCCCACATAAGCTGTTCTGCTTTTACCCTATCAGGTTCTACTTCTCTGAGGGTTATACTCATTTGTCTTTCCTGCCTTTGGGAACAGTTACTTCTTAATATTGCTTTTCCTCCTTGGTATCACTGCTATTTCACATTTGATCTCCCTGAGAACTCTCAGATAAGAACCATCTGGTCCTACATCTTGAGAGTCTCAAGTTTCTTCTTAACTTCCTTCTTCAAGAGTTCAGTCTATGTCAGGGTAGCATTCTTGGTTTCCCATACGAAGTGTCCTCAGAAGAGGAGTTTCTCCATCGTCTCAAATAATATTGAATGAGGAAAATAATTTAGGCTTGAAAGGAATAGATTTTTAATCTGTAAAGGTCAGTAAACATCCATTACACCATACGCATACAAACCCATGAAACAATATTTCCATTGATGATAATCAAAGTTTACTGATAGGCAAAGCAAGAAAAATGTTGTTTGAGAAGTTATTAGAGTTTGATTTAAGGATATTTACTTCATATATTTTGACATATGATGTTAGAATTTGTGTTTTAACAAAGCTTTACATTTATAAAGCTTTAAATTTTTGAATTTCAACTTCTACTGTCATTAAATAAGCACTCTCTGCCCCCCCCCAATTTCCCTCAACTGTGAAATTTTAAATTGATAAAAATTGAAAAATGCTTAAAATAAACGGATATTATCTATCAAAATTATAAAAAAGTAAAAATCTAATTGTGCCATAATTGTGGAAAGCCTAAAAATAATGTATTTAACCCCTAACAAACTCCTTACCCTCATTAATTTCCCTCTTTGCCCCTCAGCCTCATAAAGCCATGCCACGCCACATAGAGCCTTCTCACCTATTCAGAGTGATCATGTGTTCCAGGTATGTGTCCCTGTTCTCAGATCTTGATCTTGTCAGTGTCACAGAAAAGCCCACACTAGTGACTGCTCTCTCCTTGCCCTTTACTGATACACAGATCATCCTAGATGTGTTTCTCTTGAACTGGAGTGTACAGTATCCAATTCTGGGCACCCCGTCTTAGGAAAGATGGGGACAAAGTGGAGAGCAACACAAATGAAAAAGGTTGGAAAAATCTGACCTACAAAGGAAGGTTAAAAAACAACAACTGGGCATGTTTAGTCTTGAGGGGGGAAAAGGCTGAGGGGGGACCTGACAACAGTCTTCAAATATGCTAAGGGCTGTTATAAAGAGTACTGTGATAAATTGTTTTTCATGTCCACTGAAAGTAGGACAAGAAGTAATGGGATAAATCTCCAAGGGAGATGTAGGTTACATATTAGGAAAAACTTTCTAACTATAAGGATAGTTAAAGCTCTGGAATAAGCTTCCAAGGGAGGTTGTGGAACCTCCAATCATTAGAGGTTTTTAATAACCGGTTGGACAAACCCCTGTCAGGGATGGTCTACGTTTATTTGGTCCTGTCTCAGCACAAGGGACTGGACTTGATGTCTTCTCAAGTTTCCTTTCAGCCCTACATTTCTATGATTCTATAATTCTTTTAGGCTGGGTGACTGACTCCTTCAAGATGGAGCAGGGCTAGCGCACCTGTGATGGGTCAGCTGACCTCAGGTTTAAAAAAGGGCACCAGGGGCTAGAGGGGGAGAAATCTAGTGAGATGGAGATGTGGTGAGTTAGCCCTGGTCTACACTACGAGTTTAGGTCGATTTTAACAGCGTTAGGTTGATTTAACCCTGCACCTGTCCACATGACCAAGCCTGTTTTGTTGATGTAAAGGGCTCTTAAAATCGATTTCTGTACTCCTCCACGGCGAGGGGTTTAGCGCTAAAATTCGCTGGGTCGAATTTGGGGTAGTGTGGATGCAATTCGACGGTATTGGCCTCCGGGAGCTATCCCAGAGTGCTCCATTGTGACCGCTCTGGACACTGACAGCATTCTCAACACAGATGCACTGGCCAGGTAGACAGGAAAACCCCCGGGAACTTTTGAATTTCATTTCCTGTTTGGCCAGCGTGGTATCTAATCAGCACGGGTGACCATGCAGAGCTAATCAGCAGGGTGACCATGCAGTCCCAGAATCGCAAAAGAGCTCCAGCATGGACCGAACGGGAGGTACTGGATCTGATCGTTGTATGGGGAGAAGAATCCGTGCAGGCAGAACTCCGTTCCAAAAGACGAAATGCCAATATATTTGCCAAAATCTCCAAGGGCATGATGGACAGAGGCTACAACAGGGACACACAGCAGTGCCGTGTGAAAATTAAGGAGGTCAGGCCTATCGAAAAAACAAAGGAGGCAAACGGTTGCTCCGGGTCAGAGCCCAATGCATGTCACTTCTATGATGAGTTGCATGCAATTCTAGGGGTGGCCCCTACCACTACCCCACCACTATCCGTGGACACCTGCAAGGGGGGAGTCTCACGCAACAGGGATGAGGATTTTATGGATGAGGAAGATGAGGAGGTTGAGGATAGCACACAGCAGGCAAGAGGAGAATCCCTTCTCCTCGGCAGCCAGGAACTGTTCATCACCCTGGAGCCAATACCCTCCCAAGGCAGGCTCCCGGACTATGAAGCCGGAGAAGCACTTCTGGTGAGTGTACCTTTGTAAATATAATGCAGGGTTTAAAAGTAAGCGTGTTTAATGATTGATTTGCCCTGAAGACCTAGGATGAATTTGCGGACAGTATAGCTACTGGAAAAGTCTGTTAATGTGTCTGGGAATGGAGCTGAAATCCTCCAGGGACATCTCCATGAAGCTCTCCTGGAGCTACTCTAAAAGCCTTTGCAGAAGGTTTCTGGGGAGGGCTGCCTTATTCCATCCTTCATGGTAGGACAGTTTACCACGCCAAGCCAGTAGCAAGTAGTCTGGAATCATTGCAGAACAAAGTGTTGCAGCGAATGGGCCCAGGCTTTGGTGGCGTTCAAGCAACATCCGTTCTTTATCTCTCTGTGTTAGCCTCAGGAGAGTGATATCATTCATGGTCACCTAGTTGAAATACGGAAAATTTGTTTAAGGGGACATTCAGAGGTGCCCGTTCCTCCTGGGCTGTTGGTCTTTGGCTGAAAATAAATCATCCCCACTGTTAGCCACGCGGTGAGGGGAGGCCCGTTCATGCTGAGCTGTTCGCGTTTGGCTGACAGGGATCTTCCCTGATACTAGCCGTGTGGTAGCGGGGGCGGGGAGATGAAGCGATCATCCCAGAGAATTGGGGGCAGGGGGTTTGGTGGTGCTGCACATTCACCCTAAAACCACAGCCCCTCCTTTTAAATGGCCAACCCAAGGGGCTTTGCTTGGTATGGGAAAGGAGGGTGCTGCTGTTTGAAACCATTCCCACATGTTATGAAGGTTGAAGAAGCCGAAACCTTTTGCCTTACCATGGATGCCTGCAAGCCAAATTCTGTTGCCCAGCCAAGCATGTGTGATATCTCACACCAAACCGGCAGGCACTCAATATAAAAAGCAAAATGTGAACTTGTACCAAAAGCACATGTGAATCCCTTGATTCAGTGTGAAATAGTCTTCCTTTTGTTCTCTAAAATGTATCTTTTTAAATACTACTCTCCCTTTTTTTCCCTCCCGCAGCTACAAATGTTTCTATGCTCCTCCTATCATCTCCGTCCCAGAGGGTAGCGCAGATTAGAAGGTGAAAAAAATGCACTTGCGACGACATGTTCTCAGAGCTCATGCAGTCTTCCCGCACTGAAAGGACTCAGCAGAATGTGTGGAGGGAAACAATGGCAGAGTCCAGGAAAGCGTTAAATGAACGCGATGAGAGGAGGCAAGGTGCAATGCTGAGGCTAATGGGGGAGCAAACTGACATGCTCAGGCATCTGGTGGAGCTGCAGGAAAGGCAGCAGGAGCACAGACTGCTGCTGCAGCCCCTGTATAACCACCTGCCCTCCTCCCCAAGTTCCATATCCTCCTCACCAAGACGTCCAAGAACGCTGGGGGGGGAGGGGGGGAGGAAGGCTACGGCACCCAGCCACTCCACCGCAGAGGATTGCCCAAGCAACAGAAGGCTGGCATTCAATAAGTTTTGAACTGTAGTGTGGCCTTGTCCTTCCCTCCTCCCTTCATCCAGCACCCTACCCGGTGCTCCCCTCCTCACCCACTGCTCCTGGGCTTTTTGCCCTATTTGTGTGATGAATGAATAAAGAATGCATGATTTTGAAACAGTAATGACTTTATTGCCTCTGAAAGCGGTGATTGAAGTGGGGACGTCGGTTGGCTTACAGGGAAGTAGAGTCAACCAAGGTGGTGGGTTTTCATCAAGGAGAAACAAAGAGAACTGTCACACTGTAGCCTGGCCAGTCATGAAACTGGTTTTCAAAGCTTCTCTGATGCGCAGGGTGCCCTGCTGTGCTCTTCTAATCACCCTGGTGTCTGGCTGTGAGTAATCGGCCGCCAGGCAGTTTGCCTCAACCTCCCACCCCACCATAACGTCTCCCCCTTACTCTCACAGATATTGTAGCACACACAGCAAGCAGCAATAACAATGGGAATATTGGTTTTGCTGAGCTCTAACCGAGTCGGTAAACTGCGCCAGCGAGCTTTTAAACATCCAAATGCATATTCTACCACCATTCTGCACTTGCTCAGCCTGTAGTTGAACTGTTCCTTACTACTGTCCAGGGTGCCTGTGTATGGCTTCATGAGCCATGGCATTAAGGGGTAGGTTGGGTCCCCAAGGATAACTATAGGCATTTCAACATCCCCAACGGTAATTTTCTGGTCTGAGAAGTAAGTTCCTTCCTGCAGCTGTTCAAACAGACCAGAGTTCCTGAAGATGCGAGCATCATGCACCGTTCCCAGCCATCCCACGTTGATGTCGGTGAAACGTCCCTTGTGATCCACCAATGCTTGCAGCACCATTGAAAAGTACCCCTTATAGTTTATGTCAGGGGTCAGCAACGTTCGGCACGCAGATCACCAGGGTAAGCACCCTGGCGGGCCGGGCCAGTTTTATTTACCTGCTGACGTAGCAGGTTTGGCCGATCGTGGCCCCCACTGTCCGCGGTTCGCCGTCCTGGGCCAATGGGGGCGGCGAGAAGCGGCGCAGGCGAGCGATGTGCTGGCCCGGGACGGCGAACCGCGGCCAGTGGGGGCCGCGATCGGCCCAATAAGTCCATTGAAGCCAATGAGAATCTTTCCATTAATTTTAGATGGCTTTGGATCAGGCTCTAAAACTGATACCTCCCTTGAATTCAAACTCCTGGATCCAAACTCACCTCTATGGTTTAGGTTCCAAATTCAAATCAGAAGAAGACTGTTTTCTGGTTTCGGTTTGAATGTGGCCAAACTCTCCCAGAATATTTTAGCATAAAAGAGGGAATCTTATGTCGTCAGTTGTGAGTGCCTGAAGTTGTATCGAAATACCTCCTGAGATTTTGACCCCACCAATTGTGAACCAAAAGTGCCAACCTAAATCTAATCTGGATCCACCTATAAACTCCACCTCTTTAGAAGGAATTATTATCCCAGTCATCAGCATGTAAAACATTGCCTCAAATAGCACCTAGCTATTTGTGCATTTTCATCTCCCTATGAAGCATAAGGTATTAGCCACTGGCAGAGGCAGGTAACCATGCAAGCTGGTTCAGTGGTTTGATCTGCTATAGGAAATCCTATGTTCCTTTGCACTAGCCCTCTTAAAAACATAATAGACCTCTCACACAGCAAGGGAGTCAAGAGCTCTTCCAAACTCATAGACAGATGGCACAGAATCAGAATTCTCACACACAAATTAGGCCGCTCACCCTCCCCATTCCAACACCCTGCCTCAGAGGGAACATACATTCCAAAATGGAAAGGACCACACCGTAGACATTGAGTTCTGGGATCCCTTTACCAGGTTTATTTATATAGCCCTGCGTTGCCATGGAGGAGAACATTATTATGTAAAGGAAACTCTCTTCGTAAAGCTCTTACTCAATGGCAACAGAATGCCAAAACATGAACTTTTTTCATATTGTTATTCCTCCTCCTGCTGTGCTAACTTCCACCTAGCATCCTGCTCGAGGGCTCAAGCCTGCCTGTAAGATACTTATGGCAAAGTTCTTCTTAGGGATGAAACTAATCAGATTCCACAGAAATTACCCTAAAACCTATAGCATTCACTAGATAACTGTCTCCTTTTGATAGGTGTTTTATCCATTCCATAGAAGTGATATAATTCTCTATTAAACTCCATAGGGTGGTTCAAAAAAACCATAATAAAGTTATCACTTTAAATTAAATTCTATTGGAATTTTCCATCTGAAGAGGAAGAGGGTCTCTTATTGTGTGATTCCAGGCCAGTAGGTGCCTAACAGATTCACAGGGCCAGAAGAGACCATTATGATCATCTTCCTATTGACTGTATATCACAGGCCAGAGAATGTCACACACTGCCTCCTACATCAACCCAGTACAAGAGTATTAGGATTAAAACCTTGCAGTGGCACTGCCAGCCTCACTTACTGGCTCTGACAGAGGACATTTACAGCCTCACCTGAGACTTCATCCAAAAGCTGCTTCTGACCTTTATGGAAAAGTCCAATAGATTTTACCAAGAGCATGATCAACTGTCTATAGCAGTGGTTCCCAAACCTGTTCCGCTGCTTATGCAGGGAAAGCCCCTGGCAGGCCGGGCCAGTTTGTTTACCTGCCGCGTCTGCAGGTTCGGCCGATCACAGCTCCCAGTGGCTGCAGTTCGCTGCTCCAGGCCAATGGGAGCTGCTGGAAGTGGCGCGGGCTGAGGGACGTACTGGAGGCTGCTTCCAGCAGCTCCCATTACCCTGGAGCAGTGAACCACGGCCACTGGGAGCCGCGATCGGCCGAACCTGCAGACGCGGCAGGTAAACAAACCGGCCCGGCCTGCCAGGGGCTTTCCCTGCACAAGCAGCGGAACAAATTTGGGAACCATTGGTCTATACAATTCTAGAGCAGGGACATAATTCCCTAAAACATTCTACAGGTCGGTTCTAGAAAGTCTATAGAAAGGAGTCATTCTCTTTTAAATTCTATGGGTTCTTAGAGTAATTTCTAATGAACCCTTTTGATTCTATCCCTGTTCAATTCCACATGACTTTTCCATAAGGGGAAGTTTATAAACCCTTATACAAATTAACCACCCTGTCAATATATCAATTTCTAATTACTTCTGCACAGGCTGAATGAGCAAGAAGGCAGCTAGCCTGTTTACTATCTTTTTCATGTGAACCTCATGGGACAAGTTGTTAACCATCTTTCCCCAAGTGCCAATCAGGTACGCACTCATGAAGCTCCAGGTACTGGAAATGACAGAGCTTCAGACCTCAGTGCTGACTGCCCATAAATGCATGATGTAACTGACATGTTACATATTGTTATATAAAGCAATGAATTCTTATGCTACAACTCTTTCTAGGATGAAGGGTGACTTCATAACTTTCTAATATCCACAAATAGTCCATTGCAGTTTACACAATGATTGCTTGCTAAATCCATTCATGTTCAGCGCACTGACACTCCTAAGTTACTTTGCAGATCCATTCACCACTGAAGGACAAACAGCATTTGTGGGAGTAAACTGTCTCACTCATGTCAATGGGTTGGTAACTCTGAAACCCAACATTTACAATTAAAGAGTGGAAAACTGCCTAAGTGACTTAGGAGCACAAATCCCATTGGAAAGCACTGGGACTTGTGCTCTGAAGTCCCACAGGAGCTTTTGAAAATCCCACCCTAAAATGGCAACATTGTGCTGATTGGTTTACCAGAAGCATCCAGCTACAGTAGCTCTCCCAAAATCCTAAACTACCTGCCAGATCTTTTCAGGTTCCAGGTATCTCAATTGCTCCCTGCCCAGCTGTCAAAATATCCAGCTTCACCCCTGACAACTTTCAGACAGTTATCAGTACAAGAATCTGCAGCATATTAAACACTGAAAATGTGGGGACAGTGTTAAATAAATTTCATTTACTATCAAAATTAATTTCACAAGGGTTACTGGGCTAAGTGTATTATTCTTGTTCTTAATTTATTCATGAAAACCTTTTATTTTTCATTTAATAGAATATCAGGGCTGGAAGAGACCTCAGGAGGTCATCTAGTCTAACCCCCTGCTCAAAGCAGGACCAATCCCCAGACAGATTTTTGCCCCAGACCCCTAAATGGCCCCCTCAAGGATTAAACTCACAGCCATGGGTTTAGCAGGCCAATGCTCAAACCCCTGAGCTATCTCTCCCCCTTCTGCTGCCACAGAATTTTCAGAGTGCCAAGGGACCCAGGAATCTTGTTGTAGAATTTGGGGCCAGCTGGCTGTGGAGTACACAGGGTCTTGCCTATTATATTGTGCAATATATACCGACTACATTACTAAAGCCTACATACAATACCCAAAGTGGTAAAATTATACTATCCCATTACCTGTGAACTTACCCACTCAAAAAAAGTTCAAAATGTGGGTGCAATCCACTACTGTGTGCTAGAAAGTTAAGACAAAATTGTCTGCTTATGTCAGCCCAGATGCATTGCTGGTGTAAACTGGTGTAAGCTCCTTGACTTCAATGGAACTATGCCAATTTAAACCAGCGCAAGATCTGGCTCATATTATGAAATGCATTCGCCACTGCTTCAAGGATTATTCAATGAGTCTCCCTTAGAAATAGATGGTAATTAGAGGTGTACACTACACATCTTATTTCCTGATTTCCCAGATCAGATGTGCTGGTTGATAGAGCTGTATCAGATATTTTCTAAAAATCAGTTTACTTCACAATTGTGACATAAGCCATTATTGATTTCAACAGTATCTCCATTTTGGTGATGAATGGTGCTCCCAGCGCTGCACTATGTGAAAAAAGGTCTGTATAAAATAACCTAATATTCAGACAGCCTAAATGCAGCACAGGTCACGCGCACTACATACATCATGGGCTAAATTCAGAGCTGGTGCGAACTGGTGCTACTTTGTAGAGAGCAGTGGAGATGCACTGGTTCACCACTCCATTAGTTTAGCTGGTGACATTTAGCATATTGATTTTCCAATATCACACAAATTGTTGCTTCAATGAAGACAGTATTTAAACATGGAAAGATAGATATGTAGAGACAAAGACCAGTCATTTCCTCTTGATCCAGTGCCTCTAGTCACATGCTAGAATATGTGGTTCAAAGCA
This sequence comes from Malaclemys terrapin pileata, assembly GCF_027887155.1. Lineage (NCBI taxonomy): Eukaryota > Metazoa > Chordata > Testudines > Emydidae > Malaclemys > Malaclemys terrapin. The sequence continues at coordinate 109,412,684 of NC_071505.1, read as the reverse complement.
GCGAAACATTACAGAGTATTTGGATACTTGCAAGGATCTCTTGAAGCAAAACTTGCTACAACAATTGACGCTCACAGCCCCTAATATTCTAATGCAACTCCCCCTAGCTGCAGCATAGATATAATTTGTAGATTGTATTAGCACACCCATGCTAGCATTCATCTAGCTAGCACAGCTAAATATAACTGTGGGAATGCGGTTGTGCAGGAGTCAGTGTGGACTGCACACCTGGCCTCCCAGGTATGCATTCGCATTGTTAGCTGTGCTGAAGCCTGAACCCCATTGCTATTTTTAGTGTGCTAGCTAGGTTAAAGCTAGCATGCGTAGGTCTGCACGAGCTGCAAATGACCTCTGGTTTTAATGTAGCTATAGCCCAAGTTTGATACAAAAGGATGCTGGTTTGATGATACTGCTTTCACAGCAGTGAATGCAGTGTCAGTCACTTCAAAGCCAAAGTGATGGGCCTGGTATAAAAATCCACATAGAACAGAAAAGAAATAGAAACTCATTGTGGAATTTAAAAGGTGCTCTGTATCCAGCCATCTAATATACATTCATATACCGGATCTCCTGCACTGGTCAAAATGAAGTGACAAAGCGCGCACAACAGCATCATGTTGCTAGATAGAGGTGTACTACAGCGGTCTGAGCACATGTGTAAGAGCCAGGTAGTTTCAAGTTCCAATCCTAGCTCTGATACAGACTCCCACTTTGCCCCCTTCTACATACAGTTTCCCTTGTGTTAGGAATCTAGTTTTGAATGCAGGTTTTAGAAACATTTTCTGCAATGTGATTATGCTGAAGAGGTGCATAATATTTCAAAACTGGTCAGTACCTAGTCCTGAATGCTTTATAAAAGGTTTCGCCTTTACAAACAAACAAACAAACAAACAAACAAACAAACAAACAAACAAACAAACAAAAAGCTTTGTCTTGTTCACACCTGCCAACATAAAAGCATTTGCAGAAAAAACAGATTCCTAGTTAGGACCTTAACCTCCTTGCCTCTCTTTCACCATTTACACAATGGTGAGAATAAAACTTAATTACCTCCCTCCCTACAGGAGTGTTGAGGCTTAATTAACTCATGTTTGTAAAACACTAAAGATGAAAAGCACTAAGGCCTTGGCTACACTTGCAGCTGTACAGTGCTGTGAGGTAAACCTGTCTTCGTGCAGCTGAGTAGGGAAAAGCGCTGCAGTCTGTCCACACTGACAGCTGCCAGCGCAGTGGTGTGGCCACACTCGTAACATTTGCAGCTGTGTTGGGAGCGGTGCATTATGGGCAGCTATCCCAGCATTCGTGTAGCTGCAACGTGCTTTTCAAAACGGGGGAGGGAGGTGGATTGTGACAGGGAGTGTCGGGGGAGAGAGAGTATCAGGGGGTAGCCGTGTTAGTCTGTATCTACAAAAACAACAAGGAGTCTGGTGGCACCTTAAAGACTAACAGATTTATTTGGGCATAAGCTTTCGTGAGTAAAAACCTCACTTCTTCGGATGCATAGAAGAAGTGAGGTTTTTACTCACGAAAGCTTATGCCCAAATAAATCTGTTAGTCTTTAAGGTGCCACCAGACTCCTTGTTATTTTTGGGGGAGAGAGAGTGCTTTTTGGAGGATGTCAGCTCTCTATTTTTGCAAGTTCCGAACTCCCGGCCCCCTGCTCATTCATTCACTCACTTAAAGCAAGCTGCAATCTGTTTGCTTTTCTCTGTGGTAAGAGCTTTGAAACTGGCACTTCCGCATTCCTGCAGCTGGTCACAACAATGGAGAGGATTGGCCACTTGACAAGGTGATTAGTACCGCGCTGTAAGCGTTCACACTCACACCCGTGAGTCGTAGCCACTCCGCTGCAGCTGTTATTCCTCTCCCAGATGTGGAGTACCTGCAGCGGTGTACCCAGGGAGATACAGCACTGTAAGTGCCCTGCCAGTGTGGACGGGGAGTGAGTTACAGCGCTGGGGGAGGCTTTACAGCGCTGTAACTTGCAAGTGTAGCCAAGGCCTAAGAGCCTGATTTACAGTAGGTGCTGAGCATTCAAGGTTTCCACTGACTTGATTGCAATTGTAAGTGGTCATCACTTTTGAAAAATCGGGCTCCAGGTTTTGTGATTCTCATTAATAAAAAGAATCAGAGCTTTTCAATGAAATAAACTATGAACTGCAACAAAAATCGTGAACAGAAACTGGACAAAAAAGAGTTTTCTCATCCTGGGATGTTTGCATTTCCTATCCATTGCAAGCACTGAAACTTGTAAATGAATCCGCACTGAATGTTATTTCAGTCTTTAACACTGCAGCATGGTCAGAGATTGCAGCTTTCCAGGTCTATGAATCTCAGCACAGCATCAAGGAAATGATGGTCACAGAGCTTTGGTGTGAAGTTAATGTACAGGGTCTGATCATATAGCTACTGTACAATGACCTTATAGAAAGATCCTATACAATTTAATACATATTAATAACTTTTTGTTATTGTCTTTTTGGACCATCCTATAGAATTTCATAGAGAATTATATCCCCATTATAGAAATGTTAAAGGATAGTTTTAAAAGGCTGTAGCAAGGATCTATTTCTCTATTATATTCTATAGATTTTCAGAGTAATTTCTATAGAACCCTATTACATTTCTATAGAGCTCAACTGATTCTTTATTAAATTATATAGGACTTTTTTTAAGGACAGGATCTGTGGTAATGATGCAGAAGGAGAAGTTTCTAAGTACAGATAAGTGCTCACTAACCAATGCCACAGAATGAAAGGAGAGATTGTCTAGGTACCACATAATCACAAAGTTATTAGCAAACTAGAAGGAGATCACAGAAGTGCAAAAAAAAATGTGGGTTTTCTCCTGTCTTCAGCACAGTACACTGGCTGGCTAGCCTCTCCCATCCCCTCCAGCACCCTCTCTCTGCTGGCTTCTCTTTATAGTTCTCTTTAACCTCCCTTCTTTCCCCAGTTATTCCACAGCATTCTCTGACTCTCACATTCTCCCCAGTTCTCAGTAGCCCCATTTGCCTGCCCAGCTCCCTGTGACCTCTCCTCTCTATTCCCAGCTCTGTGACTCCCACCGTGACTGCAAGGTCTCTGTAAAGCCCCCTCCCTCTCTGAGTCTCTCCTTAAGCATCTCTATGAGCTCAGTCTCCTTTTTCTCCATCTCTCCATAAGTTCTGCACGAGTCTTCCAGAGACAAAAAGAAACTCAACACTACAGTATTAATAAGTGATAGCCAGTCCCCTTGTTTCCCTTTCCTCTGCTCTTCTCAGGTAGGCAAGTGATCTGCCTCTGGCAGGGATAACAACAGAAAGCCGGGCCTCCAAACCCAGCCATTACACTTTCACTCACCCCCAGCAGACCATTCTGCTATGCACGGCCACGCCAAAACCTGGGGCATACTGCAAACTGAAAAACAGTCTTCCAGACAAGTTAGCACCTGAACAGGTGGATAAGCATACTAGGACTCATTGGCTGCTTCACAGCTCACACCAGCATCTCAGCTGACCAAAAACTGACAACAGGGGTCTGTTTTGTGGCCTAGATACTACATTATCTCCTCTTAATGGCTGTGACTTGCCGGGAAAACACAATCAGTCTTTTTTGCCCCAACCCTGGCAAGAACACAGGGCATCCTGGACTACCTGTTGTAAAGTGCATCCCTAACATGTGGGGAAGGAAGTGGGACTAGAGGTGCAGCTAGGGTTAAATAGAGCCCTCAGGACCCTATGGGTACTTGTACTCCCCTGTCTTTCTGCATCCATCTGTTGTCTCTTGTCTTGTACTTAGATTGTAAGCCTCTTGGGACAGGGACCATCTTTGTGTTCTGTGCTTGTACAGCCCCTAATGCAAGGGGGCCTGGCCCATGAATAAGGGGTGCTACAGCTATAGACAGACAGACAGATTACTTGTGGCAGGGGCTCTGGTGAACTTGGAGGTTAGTTGTAGTTACCCTCCCCAATGGACAGCCCCCCCCCCTCAACCAATATTGTGCAAACCCCAGGACTCCTCTCCCCCCAGCAGAGCATCCAGCCTGCTCACCCACCTCTGACCAAGTGCCTGTTCAATGCCACCACCCATAAGTGCCTCGTCGGTGCCCTTACTCAAAGCACCCTCATCCAACTGAGCACCCGAACCCTAACCCAAGAGAAGGGTCTCACTCAAAAGAGTGCCTGGCCAGGATCTTCACTTAAAGGAGTGCCTACATAGCACTCTCACCCAACGAAGCCACCCAACTCACTGCCAGCTCAATTTAACCATGGCAGTTCCATGGAAACGGTGAGCCAACTGGTCTACTTTTCAAAGCCCCTCAGAGAGCTCAGCAGATGCTCCCTTGTCCCTTCCCTCTCTGTGCCCAGCTCTCTTGCTTATTAAACCAATTAGACTAAATGATGCATATTGCACCCTTGGGCAAGAAGCTGAGAAAACAGCTAATGAAAGGACAGAGCGAAGGGTGAATGAGTTTCGTGTAAGTGCGATTTATAACCTCCCCCCTTTCCCTGGTCTCCCAGGCCTTTCCCGTCCAAAAATAAAAAGCAACAATTAAACCTCTCTGTAAGATTCTGAAAGCTGTTGCTATGGCTAAATGTGACGGCAATTAAAAGGCTGCACTGATTCCTTATTGATACCTTGGAAAAACCCTCTCAAAGTCAACACTAATATGATGTGGGTTATTTATAATCTGGGATTTGACTTACTAGGGACAAAGAAGTCCTCCTCCCCCCATCTGACAAGAGGTGACATTAAGGTCTGATCAACCAGTCAGAGCAGTGCTCAGTAAGATATGGGCTCTGCAGACCTCAGTTTGACTCCCCGAAGACATCCATGAAGCATCAACACTGATGAACAGATGAGGAGCTGCAGTTGAGAACATCTGGCCAGGAAGCCAATATGTTCACTTTAATCATGCCCTGAGAGACATTAAAATGCACACATAAAATTGACACTACAAAAACATCAAGGGGTTCCCCACTTAGTCTCTCTCAACTGCTTCTTCATCCATTTTGCTCAGTTTCAAAGTCAAAAGAGGTTGTTTTTTTTAATTGCCAATGTCACAAACTGCAACCTGGAATCTGAAAATCAAGCCAGGTGCCTCTGGCAACTGTGGTCAATTACCTTACAAACTGCACAGCTGCCTACTTATATTTAACCAGTTGTACAGCTATTAGTGCTCACTGAATACTTCAAAAATAATCACAAATATTAATTCAAATTTGAAAATGAATTTGCTTGGGTCCTGTCGATGCTCCTGTTGTGTTTGCTTGCCAAAAGTGTTTGTGATTGACTTATACTAACACAAACAACTGAAAAGAGCATAGTTTAAGGCAGAGGTTCTCAAACAACCCCCTTCTGGCAACAAAAATTACTACAAAAAGAACAGGTGTACTTGTGGCACCTTAGAGACTAACAAATTTATTAGAGCATAAGCTTTCGTGGACTACAGCCCACTTCTTCGGATGCATATACCGAAGTGGGCTGTAGTCCACGAAAGCTTATGCTCTAATAAATTTGTTAGTCTCTAAGGTGCCACAAGTACTCCTGTTTTTTTTGTGGATACAGACTAACACGGCTGCTACTCTGAAACCAAAAATTACTACATGACCCCAGGACGGGGGACTGAAGCCTGAGCCCACCTGAGCCCCTCCATCCCGGGTGGGTGGGGTCCAAAGCCCAAGGGTTTCAGCCCCAGGAAGGGGGCCTGTAACCTGAGCCCCACTCCCCAGGGCTGAAGCCCTCAGGCTTCTGCTTCGGTCCTGGGCAGTGGAGCTGGGGCTTCGGACCTGGGCCCCAGCAACCCTAAGTCAGCCCTGGTGACCCCATTAAAATGGGGTCGTGACTCACTTTGGGGTCCTGACCCACAGATTGAGAGCCACTAGTTTAAGGTCAGATTTTTGATTTCTCAAAGAAAACAAAATTTCAATTCACTTTCTACAGGCATTTATATCAGAAACTTGATTCTTATTCAGTCAGGAGACAGAAACAATATCATGTACCAATCACAACTAAACAACACAGATACTATCTGGTCAAACATTAAATGCATTTGAGAAGATTGTGCTCTGGTCATAAATGTTCCCTAAGCAAAACCCAGGTGAAATGTATTAAATAAATTATTTTTTGAAAATTATGTACTCAGCACTATTAGTTCAACAGTTGTTGAACTAAACACAACTCACAAAGATCTGTCTGGGGCTATCAGCTTGCAGATGCTGTTCAAGCTCACCCAAGTTTTGCTCATTTCAATTAGAGATCAATATTGGCACTTTAACTCCATGTAACGAAGAGTTCTCACTGAACAGGCATTGCCCACTCTACACCCTATGCCCATACATAATCATAGAATATCAGGGTTGGAAAGGACCTCAGGAGGTCATCTAGTCCAAGCCCCTGCTCAAAGCAGAGCTAATCCCCAGACAGATTTTTGCCCCAGATCCCAGAACTCTCAATCCTGGGTTTAGCAGGCCAATGCTCAAACCACTGAGCTAGCAATGCAAACCCCATGCAGGAATTTAATGTTTATTATCCTGGCTCAGACCATTGGTCCAGCCCATCAGATATCCTGGCTTTGGCAGTGGCCAGTTCCAGATGCTTTGGAGGCAGGACAAAAGAACCCTCAAGCACCTGCAGTAGTATTGCTTTACGTGAAGGAAAAACGTCCTCCTGACCTCACACAGGCAATCAGCTTATGCCCTTAAGCACAAGAGCTAATTAGCTCTTATCTTAGTATGCATAGCTGTAAATGTTATTAGTCATAAAATTATCCAGCCTTCTAAAAAATTCAGCCACAGTATTTGTCTCATTGACCTCCTGTGGCACTGAATTAATGATGTTGACAATAGCCTACCCACTTCAGGATTGATTTGATTGTAAATTTACTGCTCTTTAAATGGAGTGACTCCTTGTTCTTGTGTGATGGGTCAGGGTAAAATGAAGGAGACTGATCAATTTTCAGTGTAGCCTGCATAATTTAAATACCACTTGCAGGCCTGCTCTTAACTCTTCTCATTTCTTGGCTAAATATTCTTGTGAATATCTTCAGCCCTTAACTATCTTTGTTGGCCTTCTCTGGTCCTTTTCAAACTTCATTCTGTCTTTCTGTTGAAGTATCCAGAATTAGTCATGGTGCTCCATAGGGCGACGTATCCTTGCCCAACTAGAATGTCAGAGTGCAATGAAATCAACAGGGATCCTTCCACTCATTTCAGCTGGCTTTGGATCAGGCCCTAAGCCTCCATCCTACTTGTTTTTTTAATCTGCTACTGTAAACTGAACTGATTCCCAACATTCTGTTCGCTTTTTTGACTGCCGCTGCACATTGAGTGGATGTTTTCAGAGAATTATTCACAACTCCAAGACCTCTCTCTTGAGTGGTAACAGCTAATTTAGACCCCATCATTTTATATGGATAGTTGGGATGATGTTTTCCAATGTGCATTACTTTGCATTTATCAACATTGAATTTCATCTGCCATTTTGTTGCCCAGTCACCCAGTTTTGTGAGATCCTTTTGTAGCTCTTCGCAGTCTGCTTGGGACTTGTATTTGTATCATCTGCAAATTTTGGCGCCTCACTGTTTACCCCTTTTTAGAGATCATTTATGAATATGTTGAGTAGGACTGATCTCAGTACAGACCTCTGGGGACCTCTATATATCGCTCTCCATTCTGAAAACTGACCATTTATTCCTACCCTTTGTTTCCTATCTTTTAACCAGTTACCAATCCATGAGAGCACCTTCCCACTTATCCCATGATGGCTTACTTTGCTTAAGGACCTTTGGTGAGGGATCTTGTCAAAGGCTTTCTGAAAATCTAAGTATACTATATCCACTGGATCCCCCTTGTCCACATGCTTGCTGACCCCCTCAAAGAATTCTAGTAGGTTGTTAAGGCATGATTTCCCTTTACAAAAACCATGTTGACTCTTCCTCCACAAATTAAGTTCATCTATGGGTCTGACAATTTTGTTCTTTACTATAGTTTCAACCAGTTTGCCCGGTACTGAAGTCAGGTTCACCGGCCTGTAATTGCCAGGATCACCTCTGGAGTCCTTTTAAAAAATTGACGTCACATTAGCTGTCCTCCAGTCATTTGGAACAGAAGTTGATTTAAATGATAGGTTACAAACTACCGTTAGTAGTTCTACAATTTCACATTTGAGTTCCTTCAGAACTCTTGGGTGAATACCATCTGGTCCTGGTGACTTATAGGGCTGGTGCAAGGATATTTTGCGCCCTAGGTGAAACTTCCACCTTGTGCCCCCCCTGTAACATCGGTTCATTGAGGGGCAAATCCCAACGAGCCTTTATAGACCCCAGGGGCAGCCGTGCCCAGGGGCTGCTCCCCAGACCAGGTACCCCGCTCCCCGCCCCCTGAACTCCCCTGGAGGGTGCACAGTCCCGCCGCGAGCCCTCCCCTCCCCACCCCACCCCAGCGGCCCCTGCCCAAGTCCACTCACTGGCTTTGCCGGGCTTGGGCCGCTGCAGCAGCTTAGTAACGAGGAGCTGCCTTCTGGGGGCTCCTGCAGCAGATGCATGCAGGCAGCGACCCCAGTGCGCCCCCTGACTCCCCCCGCTTGGGCTCTGTGGCTCCCAGGAGTGTGAGCCGCCACCGCCCCTCCTGGAGCAGGCTCAGGGCCCCGTGCCCCGCGCCCCAGCGGCGGCTCACATGCCCAGGAGCCACAGAACCCGAGCGTGGCAAGGGGGGAGCACGGGGGCCTCTGCCTGCATGCATCTGCTGCAGCCTGCAGAAGCCCCCCGGGGGGGCGCCAGCCCGCAGCTTGGGCAGGAGGGATGGGGGGCGTGGCTGTTCCCCGCTAGCAGCTCCTGCCCCCCTGCACGACACCGGCTCCTCCATGACTGGGGCTCGCCACCGCTGCAAGCAGGATGCTCTGGCTCACCGGTGCCTCCGGAAGGCAGCTCCTCCCTGCCGAGCCAGGGCACCGCTTTTTGGTGCCCCCAGGGCTGTCCCTAGGATTTATGGGGCCCTATACAGTATTATTAAACTGGTGTCCATATGCCCAACGGCAGCCTGAGCTTGCAGCCCGAGGGGGCGGAGGGACCAAGCAGAAAGAAGAACAAGATGCCTGGCCCGCCTCACAGTGGCGGAGAGTCACAGTTCCCCGCAGAGACCCCTGTACACTCTTCCTCACGCAGAATGGACATGCAGAAGGTACCTAATTAAAAGCACTAAACTTGGGAATAAAAAATGTCAGTCACAGGTTTTTTTATATGCGCTGAAGTTTGTCAGACATTTATTTGCAAAAACTTTGTAGTAAGGGTGAGTCAGCTGTCTTGCTGAATACAACATTAAATATTATGGAATACATGATGCAGCTCTTCTCTGTTTTAGATTTTCTTAATCAGTATTTCTAAGCTGATTTTATATTTTAAATGTACTCTTAAGCCTTCATAAAGTAATCATTCCAGATTACTACATATTTAACTCACTGAAACAGACATTATTTTAAATTAATCAGTCACAGAGGTTTAGTGTGTTCATAACAATGTTCATTGCTTTCAGAAAAAGGGAACACTCATTTACTGTGTGTGATCTCCATAACAATACACATGTTTATGAAATTTCACCAACTTTAAAAAATACATTTCCAAAGATTTTAGGCATATCAAAGGATTTTATATCTTACTAAGGTACTGATTTTGCTTAAAACTAGTTCATCTGATAGTCAGAAGTAAAGAAAGGGAAACTCTTTGTCCACCTATCTGGAAGCAAAGGGCTGTTGCTTCCTTTAATGGGGTGGGGGGAACGGAGGGGAGAGGAGGTGAAGGGAGAAATGGATGGACAGAAAGGACAGGAAGACTTTGGAAGTAAGTTTTTTTTACTATAGTGATTAAAATGTGTATTTTAGATAAGGGTGTTCTTTTGAAGAATTTATTTAAAAAACCATATGTCTGAAGATCCACGCATTTAAGGCTGAAGATGATTGTGCATCTAAAAATCTATGCAAGGATTTTTTAGAGATGTGATTTTATAATCTTCACCAACTCACTAATGAAATACTTTTAAAGCAAATTTTAAACTAAGGTCCTGTAGACTGACATGTCCTGAGTAAACTTAGATAATTTTTTCACATCTTATCTTATTGCGCGAGGAGCAATGCACAACTGTTTTTGTCAGTACATTCAGAAACTGACAGTAGATACCTGGGGTTTGGCAAATGCCTATTAAATGTCTTCATTACCCCTTGAATGGCTCTTTAACAGTTTCAGTGTTGTGCTAATAGGTCTGGCAGGGTGGAGACTTTTTCTCTTTTAACTACTAGATCCCCTTCCCAGGAAGACTCGGAGCCTGCAGGAAGGGTCAGAACAGGGATAGAAAGAAGGAGGGTGGACACTAAGACCCAGTGGTGCCCCAAATTTTCAGGTGCCCTACCCAGCTGCCTACGGCTGAGGACGGCCCTGGGTTTTCCCCAACCACTTCCCGCGGAGTGACTGCCTAGTCTGCCTAGTGGTTGCACCAGCCCTGCTTATTACTGTTTAGTTTATCAATTTGTTCCAAAATCTAGACACCTCAATCTGCAATAATTCCTCAGGATTTGTCACCTAAAAAGAATGGCTCAGGTTTGGGAATCACCCTCACATCCTCAGCCGTGAAGAACAATGCAAAGAATTCATTTAGTTTCTCTGCAATGGCCTTATAGTCCTTGAGTGCTCCTTTAGCATCTCGATAGTCCAGTGGCCCCACTGGTTGTTTAGCAGGCTTCCTGCTTCTGATGTACTTAAAAAATTTTTGCTATTATTTTTTGAGTCTTTGACTAACAGTACTTCAAATTCTTTGTTGGCCTTCCTGATTATATTTTTACACTTCATTTACCAGAGTTTATGCTCCTTTCTATTTTCCTCACTTGGATTTAACTTTCACCTTTTAAAGGATGCTTTTTTGCCTCTCACTGCTTCTTTTACTTTGTTGTTTAGCCACGGTGGCACTTTTTTGGTTCTCTTATTATGTTTTTTAATTTGGGATATACATTTAAGTTGAGCTTCTATTATGGTGTCTTTAAAAAGTTTCCATGCAGCTTATAAGGATTTCACTTTTAGCACTGTACCTTTTAATTTCTGTTTAACTAACTTCCTCATTTTTGTGTAGTCCCCCTTTCTGAAATTAAATACTACCATGTTGGGCTGCTGTGGTGTTTTCCCCACGACAGTGATGTTAAATTTAATTATATTATAGTCATTATTACGAAGCGGTCCAGCTATATTCACCTCTTGGACCAGATCCTGTGCTGCACTTAGGACTAAATCAAGAATTGCCTCTCTTCTTGTGGGTTCCAGGACTAGCTGCTCCAAGCAGTGTTTTAAGGTGTTCTGCATCCCGTCCTGAGGTGACATGTAGCCACTCAATAGGAGGATAGTTGAAATCCCCCATCATTATTATTGAGTTTTTTATTTTTACAGCCTCTCTAATCTCCCTGAACATTTCAGAGTCACTATCACCCTCCTGGTCAGGTGGTTGGTAAAATATCCCCGCAGCCCAAGCCCTGCAATCTTGAGTCAGCTGATCCAGCCGTGGATCTTTTACTGCTGTTTAGATGTACCTTTGGAGTCCAGACACAGGGCTCTGCAGTAGGGATCCTGGAAGCCATCAGAGCCCCAGCTTGTGCTAGGTTTCTCAGGGCCATAAGGCTCCCTAACATGGAGCTGGGAGCTTGGAACCCTTTGCTCTACCCAGGGCTTGGCTCCTAAGTCCACAGCAGGGAGCCTAGAAGCCGAGCTCCAAATGGGGCTCTCAGGTGTTCCAGGCTCCCTGCCAGAAGAATGAACACACACACACACACACGTGCACACACACATCCCTACCTTACGTCTACAATGAATTCCTCACAATTAGGCTTCTTGGCTGAGGTCAAGAGTGGACATGATTGGATAGGAAGGGAGTTGCTAGCAGGAAGAGACACTCTCCATAGCATCATCTCCTTGGAAACCTATATGGACTTTCCCAAGTTCATGCTGACCTGCCAGCAGTAATTTACATTAACTCCAACTACTAGATGACTTCAAATCTACCCCCCCGGCCCTCTGATGGAAAGCTTTTGAACCAGGCACTGTTGGCTAGGTCATGACAGCAGGTGACAGAGCACTCAATGAGTAGTATCACAGAGGTCTGAGATGCCATGTAGACACTCTGACTCTCTGCATGATCTCCCTATAGATCTGCGATATCCATAGGTAAGGAGGGCCATGCCCCTGCTAACTTTGTGGATGGCAGTATAGGCGCAGAATTTCTAATGTGCCAGGGGGTGCTCGGCCCCACCCTATTCCACTCCTTCTCCCAAGGACCCAGCCCCACCCTGCCTCTTCCCTGCCCCCTCTCCCAAGTGTGGCCAGCCCTCGCTCCTTCCCCCCAGCGCCTCCTGCACACCACGGAACAGCTGATTGCGGCAAGTGGGAGGCACTGGGAGAGAGTGGGAGGCACTGATGGGAGGCTGCCAGTGGGTGCTGAGAACCCACCCTTTTTTCCCCATGGGCACTCCAGGCCTGGAGCACTCACAGAGCCGGTTCCTATGGGCCTTCTGGTAGCCTAGATTGTGAGCGCTCTGGGACATGTACTGCCTTTGTGCTATTTGTTTGTACAGTGTCTTGCACCATGGAGCAGTACGGTGCTCCTGTGACAGAACTAGTAACCAGTAATAATGTGTTTTATGTTGGCTACGTGCAGGATGTGAGGATAGGGATGAGGCTGTTTTCAAAGTGTCAAAACTTAATTATGGCTTCTCAGACTTGTAGACACTTGTTTTTTTAACTACAACATTCTTTTGATGCTTAAGTGACTTATAGTAACAACCTTAGCTCTGTTAGCAAAGACTTCACCTAGAACTGTGAAGGTGCCCAAAAGCCTGCCAGCATCTGAAAGGTACAGACTGGAACATTTGGGATGACAGACAGGCAGACAACTTGTAACTTCAGCTAAAAAGATTAGACAGAAGGCATGTTTACACTGAAGTTAGAAGTAAATTGCAGCATGTGTATACATACCCCAGGCAGCTTTAATCTAGCTAGTTCGGGTGCAAATAGCTGTGAAGCTGTGGCAGCACGGGCTCGCCACCTGAATAAGTGCCCATGCTTCCGGATGGGCTTGTACAGCCCATGCGACTGCATCTTAACTGCTATTGGTATCAGAGCTTGCCAGATTAATGCTAGCTTGGGTATATCTACGTGTGCTGCAAACACAACTTCAGCTGCAGTGTTGACATACCCTAAGAGATTCTTTGAGAGGGTAGACTGGGGAAATGAGGAACATTATGCTAAAAATAGTGGGGATGGTCTCCCCTAAATTGGGATTCTGGGAATGGATGGCAATAAGCATCAACAAAACATCATCATTATGGTTACAGCCCTGTGCCTGGGGAGGTATGAACGTTTCATTCAATTATATCATTATCTGGAGCCCCACTTACACTCTTGAATAAGGAGAGGCCCAGGGTTGGGATAGCAAAGGCCGTGGCTGGTCAGGGCTGAGGTGCATTTGGAGGGCTATGTGGGAACTCAGATCTGACTTATCAGAGTGCTGAAGAACAGGAGTGAGACTTGCTGGCAGAGCAGTGGGAGGGCCAAGACTACAGCGCTGTAAATTGGGGCCCTATCTCGATGCACCACCAGGATGCATTTTTCAATCCCATGAGCTCAATCAAGTTAGCCTAACATGATTGAAAAGCCCCACTCAGATGCAGCCTAACATATCTGAAACCATGTTAGCAGGCTGAGTTGTAGTCGTGGGGGGGGGGGTGCTTGTGTATGAGGGAAAGGGGCAGGACTGAAATAACGTGGGGTGCTGCAGGTCAGGAGTGAGGTGCTTTGGCAGAGCTCTGAAGAGTCCCAGGGCTGGAATTGCTGGAGGTGACAGCAATTCAGGATTGAAGTGCACTGGGAAAGCTGTGTGAGAAGCCAGGGAGGGTGGGTGCTGGAGGTATGCACTGCGGTGCACAGTCAGAAATACGTAAGGGAAATTTGCAAATTCCATACTCACATCTTAATTTAGCTAATGTCCTTCATTTCCATTAGCATTACTCACCCTCCAAAGAAACCAGGAAGGGAAAAATATTGTAACAGAAAATGAGTTGTACAATGTGCATTACCTGGCAGAACTGAGCAGTGTCTGTCATGTGCATGTCTTTCAGGGGCAGGGGCAAGGGCAAGGGCATGTGCAGGGGAGGGAATTTGTGGATTCAGTAATGTGTAGGTAGGTACATGCACGTATGAGGAGGGGTATGCATGTGGTGCCTGTCTGAGTGAATGGCAGGAAATGTATAGGGAGATAGTGTAGTAGGGAGCGTATCTGTGTTCTGGGAAAGAATGTGGAGGAGTACGTGGCAGTATGTAGGTAGAAATATGGTATGTATTCAATAGTAAAGGCAGGAATGTAGTGTGCAGAAGGGAGGAGGGGCAGTCTGTATGTGGGAGAGGTGGAATTGCTCTGTGTATTGGCATTGGGTGTGTTTCTGTATGTGTTAATGTGAATGTTTATAGGGGCATATGGGTGGGTGGTTGTGGGAAGGGGTGCACTGTGTGGGCAGTGTGTGTATACCACAGAGTGTGGGGATAGCGTGTGTGTGGTGCATGGATGTGAGTACAGGAATGTGTAGGGAAACAGTAGCAGACACATCGATAGTGTGTGCACACACAATTCCCTAGGACCCCATGGCTGGGCCACAGCAGCACCAGCAGGGACTCTTACAAGCCACTTCTTGTTTTGAATTAACTCTTTCACCTCTGATGCCCTCACTGATCAATAGCTCCCACAACAGGATCTCTTGGCACCACAACTATGGTAGGGAGGGGAAGAGGCAGCAAGTGAGGTCCTATTATAAACACTCTTTAGTGTTGGTTTTTCCTCTCTTATCCCAATGACAGAACCATGATGAAAACCAGTCCCTCCTCCAACAGGAGAATGCAGCCTCCTTCCCTCGCTCCTAGTGATGTAATACAGTTTCTAAGTCTGCTATCAAAAAATCATAGGCTGTGATTTAATATTAACCCTGGGAAGTCTCGCGGCGTATAATTACAGGACACGGTACACAGCCGCTCCACAGAGAAAACATTGACTACAGGCACATTAGGGAGGAGTGACATCCAGTCAAGCACACAGGTAACACTTGGCCCTTGACTCTGGCACAATGCACCAGACAGTGCTAGGAGGTGGCTTACACATAACAGTGCCTCTGACAAACTGCCAGATCCCTCACCCCCACTCCACAACAAGGGGATTCTGTACTCAGTGGAGTGAAGGAAGATCATGCTGATCTAAACAAGATGTTCATTGCTAGCCATCTCCAAAGACCTTCTGTGCACAGGCCCGGCCTGTGTAACACCTTTCCTCCTCCCTCAGTGATGTGCTACATGAGGAAACGCAGACCAAAACTGTGACGTCACAGCCACTGGGAAAGATAATAGTGGCCTGTAAGGTGTGTGTTCCACAGCTCCTCCACTGGGAATGCCGGGTTTTTGGGCGCTTGGGCTTACTTTCAGACAGGCATTGGTTACAATTGCTTTGGAAGCGTTACGAACGTGGGCATATTGGAACAGAAGACAGGTACAAAGATCATGTAGATAGGACCCTCTTCGTCCCCCCGAACACAATGCAAAGCTGTGGTGCAGCATTTTCCTTTTAAGGTTTCTTTATTTTATTTTTGAGATATTCACCAGCTGCTTCTTGGTGTCATTTCTGGTCTGAACAGCCATACACACACACCTGAATGCTCACACAGACATGACACACAAGTGCAGAGACACCAACACAAAGTCATCCACAGGGAAACAGCTACAGAACAATATGTGCACATATGTTTATTCACAATCATGCAAACACACAGACAGACATGCGCACATATGGAGAAAAACATGTATCTAACTTCCTTGCTAACCTCTTCCTGATTTCATTCCCCCTCCTCTTTTCTTGTTCAAACACATCCAGCCTGACGCTCTCCACGAAGCACTGCCAAGTTCAAAGACAACTCTGGTAATACTCATGTCTTCTATCCTCACCAGCAGGCTTCATAGCTAGAGTGATGCAAGCAGCCCCATGCACCCTTTGCACAAGAGAGTCCCCTATTACCTCTTAACCAGTACCAAAGACTCTGTAAGCTACTTTTGCACTGACCTATGTCACTCAGCAATAAACAAACACATGTGGACCCAATCCAAGCGATAGCTACAGGTTCTAGGAAGTGGCAGTTCTGGGTCAACCTGATAATGAAATGCTCTGAGAAAGCTGCGGCACGTTAGCAGGTTTAAACCACGCCTCGCCTGTCTGGGTTGATCTGAGGATAGTGAGCAATCTTAACATCTACAGATCCAAAGGAAGAGATCTCAGTGGAAAATTCAGGAGCTTGGCCTAGAGGGTGGGATCACCTTCGAGAATTCAAATGCCTGGCTGGAGAGAGAGGGAAGCAGGATACTGTTACAGTGGGATTTAACAGACTGGTTTAATGCATTAGTTCAGTGGTGTCCAACCTTATTACACAGGAAGGCCACATAAAGCTCAGCACAACCTTGTGTGGGCCAAACAGATTCTACATATTTTAGTAAGATATAAAGTCACCTATATGGATTTATATTTTAAGTTCAGATTGTTTCAGATGTATTTAGATAGGCTGTTTCTATGTAGGGTATTGTGTATTTACACACTTATGTAAACTAAAATAATGTAAGCATGGTGACAAAACACTAATGAATCAGACATTAGTATATTGTGATGAAGCAGGCTGCGGGCCTTATAAAATTCTCCGGCGGGCTGTACACAGCCCATGGGCTGTAGGTTGGGCATCCCTACTTTAGTTGATAGGGTCCAGCTAAATGTATTTGTCCAGCAGGCCCTGCTAGTCTTGATTTTCTTCCAAGTGAAGCCTCGGGGCAGTTCAGTCCCAGCCTCAGGGTACCAGCATATCTGAGTGCAGCAGGTAACCTGAGTTTCCAGCTCATGATAGTTACCTATCAAACTTTGCCATCCAGCTCTTTAAACTTCCCATCAATTCTGACAACAGGAATGCAAATGAAATCTCAAGCATCAGCTAATGGACTGCAGAGTGAGGAAGTGATTCCCGACAGCCCCCAACCATCTACCTACAGGCTTCTTCACTTGGCCAAATTCATTATCAGGATTTGGGGGGGGGGGGGGGGGGGGGAGGAGAGCCTTCCTCTGAAACATCAGGCACTGGTCACTGTCAAGTGGCAGGACACTGACTTCACAGAACTATGCTCTCCTCCACTGTGGCTGATCCTAATGCATGTTCCCATGTACTGTGGTTTGGACCCATTCCTAATAAAAAAGCAAGGCTAATAGATCTACACTGGGGTGGTGTTGCTTTGATCAGGGTCCCTTCCCGCAGCAGCTGAGCACAAATTGTCTCTCTTTTTTCATGTTAAAAATACCCTGATGGCCCCAATGCAGCCACTTCTTCTTTGGCCTCTGGCAAAGAAAAGGAAAGGGAAGCCAGAGACCCACTTGAAAGTTGGATTTTCTTATTTAACTGGAATGAAAATTACAGAGCGGTGCTGCTGGGAGGGAGGTGTCCTTGTTCAGAGCAGTTGTGCACATAGTTGACATGACAGCAAGGGGGGGGGGGAAGCTGTCGCTCCCTTAGTTCCTTCTTCTCTTGGAGCCCTCTCTCCCCACAGAAAATGGTCAGCTTTAGTCCCCAGCTCATTTTATTGTAACATCTAATGAAAAGGAGACCAAACAAGGGGCTCCCGAGGGTGACCAGATAGCAAGTATGGAAAATCGGGACAAGGGGTGGGGGGGTAATAGAGGCCTTTATAAAACAAAGCCTTGAAAATCGAGACATCTGGTCACCCTAGGGCTCCCACACATCTGTGTATGTTCTACCAGGGGGATTAAGGTGGCTATATCACAGCTAGGAGGCCAGATGCCCAGACCCTCCAACTTCATCCATCCCATCTGCCCTGGTTTCTCAGTTGATAATAGGGAAAGTGGGATTTTGCCTCCATTTCAGTGCAAGTTGTTGTCTGGCAACCACTCCCAGGCTTGAGATCAGGCCTTTCTTTGTTTTTACTGCCCTTCTGATTGTAGTCCTTCCCTTTCTGGGGTTCAGATTCCTTCATGCTGGGCCTTTGTGCCCTGCCTGTTGGCATCCCTGTTAAACTATCTGTATCCAAAAGAGTATGGACATTCTATATCTCTTAGCTACCCTAGTCTATGGCCTCAACTCTCTGCTGCTGAACGGCCTCACTACCTCCTCCCCATAACATGGTTCCACCTCCCTACTCTCCCTATTTTATGCAGCCCCAGCTCTCACACCCTGACACCCGTTGGACTCAGCTCCACACCACTCCAATCTCTTGCTGAATATCTTAACTTTGGCCTTTAATACATTATTTTGGACTTCATTAAAACACAGGATTGCCAAACTGGATCAGACCCAGTGTCCATCAAGTCCAGCATCCTGTCTCCGACAGTGGCCAGCATGAAACCCTGCTGAAGGCAGTTGGGGGGTAATCTTCCCCCCATATTAGGTCTCATCCTGATCTCTAATAGCTAGAGAGTGGCTTAAGCCGTAAAAGTAGGAGATCTTAATATCCTTTCAAAAATGTGTTAGACTTATTTATAACAACTC
The DNA here is from genome assembly GCF_027887155.1 of Malaclemys terrapin pileata. Taxonomy (NCBI): domain Eukaryota; kingdom Metazoa; phylum Chordata; order Testudines; family Emydidae; genus Malaclemys; species Malaclemys terrapin. The sequence continues at coordinate 109,394,106 of NC_071505.1, read as the reverse complement.
TGCATCATCCTGTTAACCATAGATTCATAGATTCTAGGACTGGAAGGGACCTCGAGAAGTCATCAAGTCCAGTCCCCTGCCCTCATGGCAGGACCAAATGCTGTCTAAATGTAAATGTGCCACCCCTTTTTGAATCTTACTAAGTTCTTGGTCACATCATCATCTTGTGGCAAAGAGCTCTACACTTAATTACACATTGTTGTGAAAAAGTATTTCCTTTTATCCATTGTGTACTTGCCATTTTTTAATTTCATTGACCGTCCCCTTGGTCTGGTGTTATGCAACAGACGTTCTCCATCTACCTTCTCTGTACCATTCATTGTTTGATACACTTTTTTATCACATACCCTCTTATTAGACTCCTTTCCGAGATAAACTATCCCAGTCTTTTCAATCTCTCTTCATCTGAGTGTTTCCAGGCCCTTCATCATTACCGTTGCCCCTCTCTGAGCCACCTCTAATTCTGCAATATCCTCTTTGAGATGGGGTGACCAGTGCTGTACACGGCATTCCAAGAGACTGCATCACTGATTTCTACAAAGGCATTATATTATTCTCTGTATTGATCTCCATCCAACCTATAGGCATCCTAACATCTGGTTTGCTTTTTTGATCATAGCTGAATGTTGAACCAAGGTCTTCATTGAGCCGTCCTGAGTGACACCCACATCCTTTTCCTGAGCTCATATAGTTAATTTAGAACATTCTAAGGTGTATGCGTAGTTTAATTTTTCTCTGCAATGTGTACTACTGTGCATTTATCGACAACAAACTTCATTTGCCATCAGGCTGCCCATTCCCCTGGCTTGACTGGGTCCCTCAGAAGTTCAGTCCATTCCAAAACTGTACAGACAGAGGACAAAGATGAGACACTGATCAGCTCTTTAAAGGGTTGAATTCCTCTCCTCCACCCTCTCTTCTCATCTGGAGGCTACAATCCAGGCAAGTTTCATGAGTGGGATGCCATGAGACATTCAAGTGTGACCCGCGGCTGCCTCATTGGGTTTTGTTTTAGTAATGCACACATCATCAGAGCAGGTTGTGTAATAAAGGCAGAACAGGTGAGTGCCTAGACTAGCCGTGGCATGAAGGCAGGGTCTAGCATAAAAGACAGCAACAATACAGCCTGCTCCAGAACTCCTACTGAAGCCCATATAAGGCTTCACATCTATACATATTAAAGCACTTCCCAAGGATGAGTAAAGCAGCAGCAGCAATTTTACAAACTAGGTTAACTAAGGCACAGACAGAACAAGTGACCATTTAGGCAGCTAAATATTAGCGGCAGTAAAATCTTTGGTAGCTGGTTATCACAGGCCTGGGAGGGGGCGTGGATAGATGCCCATTTTCCTAAGGCAAAAAAACCCCAGCTCTGCCCATCAGTGAACCTCTCCTTAAATATGGGGAGATGCCTGCTCCAAAGAGCGATACCGAGACTGAAGGAAGAGTAGGTCTGAGAAGCAGGGTTTCCTAAGAAGCCCTATGACTGCACCTGCACTGCCCCATCCTAGCTGGGACTCCCAAGGTTTTCCTCTGAGGCACCTCATATCCCTGATATCCGGTCTCTAAGGTGCCACAAGTACTCCTGTTCTTCATATCCCTGAGTGTCACACTTCTGCTTCTCATCTCAATGGGATTTTTGAAAAGCAAGGGACTCTGGGCTCTCTGCAGGGAGATTTAATACCATTCTCCTCTCTGACCCAGCCAAGCCTGGAAAGACAGACACAGCTCTTGGCGAGAAACGTCCTATCTAAATTTAGCCTCCAGCTCTCCACCCAGGCAGCTCAAATGCTTTGGAAGGCTGGGCAATGGTGAGGTAATGACCGGGAGATTCTTTCTTTAGGCATCCCACATGGCCACATACTGCCAGCTAAATATAAACCTTGTGAACAGAAGAACTTGTGTTGGTTCTGGATGAAGCAGCTCCCATTGAGCGTCTCACAAGGAGGGAGAAAGACCAATTTCAGCTTTCAGGGAACCTAGGGTGTCCAGATGTCCCGATTTTATTGGGACAGTCCCGATATTTGAGGCTTTGTTTTCTATGGGTGCCTATTACCCCCTACTCCCTGTCCTGATTTTTCACACTTGCTCTCTGGTCACCCGAAGGGAACCAGGGTTTTGGACGCAGGGAGACATCACTAGTAATACTCAGTCCCCATCAGAACACAGGTCTGCTTTGGACTTTCAGGCCTCTTTCACGAGCATATGTGGTCTAAATCTTTATAGAAAGATCAAGGCCCAGCACACAATTCAAAGCAAATTTAGTCACTGGAACATCACATAGCTCATAAGGCATGAGTGAGAACTGGCCTCATTCCCCATCCCTTTCCACAGTGCTACATCTGGCGGGAAAGGCACAGCTAATGAAAAGCTAAAGCATACAGCATTCTACCAGGATGCAGCTTTTCTTGCACCACTCCTGCCTCACAACTGCCTGAGTTTGCACATGCAACATAGTAGGATACTAATGCTACTGGTTTCAGAGTGGTAGCTGTGTTAGTCTTGTGGCAAAGTACCTTCTTCTCCTCAGCAGGCTCAATCCTTTTTGCCTTGGAGACACAGGCTTGGGCAAGGCAGGTCCTTACCGGTAACACAGGGTCCAGCTATTCCTTTCCCCAGTCAGTCCCTTGTGCTAGTTTTCCTTCCTTTCTGAGGACGGAGCACAGCCTTCCTTCCGGGAAGGGTTCGGTGTCTTGCTGCACCTAGTCTACTAGCAGCTTCCCTCATCCACTCCACCCCCTCCTCCCTTCCATGCAGGGGAGGATTTAAAAAGGTCTCAAGCAGTTGGAGCCAGCTGAACCTAATTAGTTCCCTAGTAACCTCTTTTCCAGCTGAACCTTGTTTCCCCCTGGTTATCTCCCCTCAGTGGATTAGGTGAGGCCTTTTAACCCCCTGGGACTAATTATTACCCCGCCCCCCCTTGTCTGTATCAGCAAAAAAGAATGAGGAGTACTTGTGGCACCTTAGAGACTAACACATTTATTTGGGCATAAGTTTTCGTGGGCTAAAACCCACTTCATCGGATGCATGCAGTGGAAAATACAGTAGGAAGATGTATATACACAGAGAACATGAAAAAAATGGGTGTTGCCATACCAACTGTAACAAGACTAATCAATTAAGGTGGGATATTATCAGCAGGAGGAAAAAAAAACGTTTGTAGTGATAATCAGGATGGCCCATTTCCAACAGTTGACAAGAAGGTCTGAGTAAGGGGGAAAAATTAGCATGGGGAAATAGTTTTACTTTGTGTAATGACCCATCTACTCCCAGTCTTTATTCAAGCCTAATTTAATGGTGCCCAGTTTGCAAATTAATTCCAATTCAGCAGTTTCTCGTTGGAGTCTGTTTTTGAAGACAGGCCAGTCCTCGCTTACAGACAGCCACCCAACCTGAAGCAAATACTCACTAGCAACCACACAACAAAAACACTAACCCAGGAACCCTAATTTGCTACTGTTACATGTGGTTCAATGCAAACTCCATGCCCAGATAAACTCTCAAAAGACATTAGCATTCACCTGACACAGAAAGAAGGAATCAGGCTGCTGCAGCACCAGGGCACAGGTGCAATGTGCCACTGAGTAATCACAGCCCATCCTGAGTCACCAAGGCAGGAGGGAGTGGCATGGGAACATGTACTGTGCAGAAGTCTTGGCATTTCTGCACATGCCAGTCATACACGTCATGGGTAAACAAATGGGGCTTTACAATAGTCCCTTTGTAATAATCCTATATAAAATTTGTACGGCACCTTCACCCCAGAGGGATTCCCAAACCCTTTACAAATTATGGGCCTCATCCCAAGAATGCTAAGCTCTTGCACCTCACATTGACTGCAGTGGGAGGCACAGACTCTCAGGATCAGACCCTGTATATACACAGGAATCACACCACAACTGAAGTGAAGTGCAAGGGGAACAGCCAGGCAAACATATAACTTGCAGCATCCCACAGAGCAGTGGTGAGGAGGTATTTTGGCCATGACAGATAGTCATAGGCAGTGTTAGTCCAACATCCCCCACATGGCCCTGCCAACATGCCTCATGACTGACCTGAAACGTAGGGTAACGTAGGGTAGTGGTGGTCGGAGACTTTCTGCTGAGGGGGACGGAGGCGCCCATCTGTCGCCCTGACATTTCATCTCGGGAGGTATGCTGCCTGCCGGGGGCCCGTATCCGAGACGTTACGGAGGCATTGTCGAGGATTATCCAGCCCTCTGACTACTACCCCATGCTACTCATCCATGTGGGCACAAATGATACTGCGCGGTGTGACACTGAGCGGATCAAGAGTGACTACAGGGCTCTGGGAGTACGGGTGAAGGAGTTTGGAGCGCAGGTGGTATTCTCTTCAATTCTTCCTGTCAAAGGTAGGGGCCCGGGCAGAGACAGATGCATCATGGAGGTGAATGCCTGGCTGCGAAGATGGTGTCGCCAGGAGGACTTTGGCTTCCTAGACCACGGGATGCTATTCGAGGAAGGACTGCTAGGCAGAGATGGCGTTCACCTTTCGAGGAGAGGAAAGACCCTATTCGGACACAGACTGGCTAACCTAGTGAGGAGGGCTTTAAACTAGGTTCGATGGGGACAGGTGAGCAAAGCCCACAGGTAAGTGGGGAACATGGAGACCGGGGAGATGGGTCGGAAACGAGAGGGAGTGTGGGCTATATTGGCAGAGAGAAAGGAGAGTCAGGACAAAACTGGGAGGAAAGATCAAACCAGTATCTTAGATGCCTATATACAAATGCAAGAAGTATGGGGAATGAGCAGGAAGAACTGGAAGTGCTAATAAATAAATACAACTATGACATTGTTGGCATCACTGAAACTTAGTGGGATAATACACGATTGGAATGTTGGTGTGGATGGGTACAGCTTGCTCAGGAAGGATAGACAGGGAAAAAAGGGAGGAGGTGTTGCCTTATATATTAAAAATGTACACACTTGGACTGAGGTAGAGATGGACATAGGAGACGGAAGTGTTGACAGTCTCTGGGTTAGGCTAAAAGGGGCAAAAAACAAGGGAGATGTCATGCTAGGAGTCTACTACAGGCCACCTAACCAGGTGGAAGAGGTGGATGAGGCTTTTTTCAAGCAACTAACAAAATCATCCAAAGCCCAAGATTTGGTGGTGATGGGGGACTTCAACTATCCGGATATATGTTGGGAAAATAACACAGCGGGGCACAGACTATCCAACAAATTCCTGGACTGCATTGGAGACAACTTTTTATTTCAGAAGGTTGAAAAAGCTACTAGGGGGGAAGCTGTTCTAGACTTGATTTTAACAAATAGGGAGGAACTCGTTGAGAATGTGAAAGTAGAAGGCAGCCTGGGTGAAAGTGATCATGAAATCATAGAGTTTGCAATTCTAAGGAAGGGTAGAAGGGAGAACAGCAAAATAGAGACAATGGATTTCAGGAAGGCAGATTTTGGGAAGCTCAGAGAGCTGATAGGTAAGGTCCCATGGGAATCAAGACTGAGGGGAAAAACAAATGAGGAGAGTTGGCAGTTTTTCAAAGGGACACTATTAAGGGCCCAAAAGCAAGCTATTCCGCTGGTTAGGAAAGATAGAAAATGTGGCAAAAGACCACCTTGGCTTAACCACGAGATCTTGCACGATCTAAAAAATAAAAAGGAGTCATATAAAAAATGGAAACTAGGACAGATTACAAAGGATGAATATAGGCAAACAACACAGGAATGCAGGGGCAAGATTAGAAAGGCAAAGGCACAAAATGAGCTCAAACTAGCTACGGGAATAAAAGGAAACAAGAAGACTTTTTATCAATACATTAGAAGCAAGAGGAAGACCAAAGACAGGGTAGGCCCACTGCTTAGTGAAGAGGAAGAAACAGTAACAGGAAACTGGAAATGGCAGAGATGCTTAATGACTTCTTTGTTTCGGTCTTCACAGAGAAGTCTGAAGGAATGCCTAACATAGTGAATACTAATGGGAAGGGGGTAGGTTTAGCGGATAAAATAAAAAAAGAACAAGTTAAAAATCACTTAGAAAAGTTAGATGCCTGCAAGTCACCCGGGCCTGATGAAATGCATCCTAGAATACTCAAGGAGCTAATAGAGGAGGTATCTGAGCCTCTAGCTATTATCTTTGGAAAGTCATGGGAGACGGGAGAGATTCCAGAAGACTGGAAAAGGGCAAATATAGTGCCCATCTATAAAAAGGGAAATAAAAACAACCCAGGAAACTACAGACCAGTTAGTTTAACTTCTGTGCCAGGGAAGATAATGGAGCAAGTAATTAAGGAAATCATCTGCAAACACTTGGAAGGTGGTAAGGTGATAGGGAACAGCCAGCATGGATTTGTGAAAAACAAATCATGTCAAACCAATCTGATAGCTTCTTTGATAGGATAACGAGCCTTGTGGATAAGGGTGAAGCGGTGGATGTGGTATACCTAGACTTTAGTAAGGCATTTGATACGGTCTCGCATGATATTCTTATCGATAAACTAGGCAAATACAATTTAGATGGGGCTACTATAAGGTGGGTGCATAACTGGCTGGATAACCGTACTCAGAGAGTTGTTATTAATGGTTCCCAATCCTGCTGGAAAGGAGTAACGCGTGGGGTACCGCAGGGGTCTGTTTTGGGACCGGCTCTGTTCAATATCTTCATCAACGACTTAGATATTGGCATAGAAAGTATGCTTATTAAGTTTGCGGATGATACCAAACTGGGAGGGATTGCAACTACTTTGGAGCCCAGGGTCATAATTCAAAATGATCTGGACAAATTGGAGAAATGGTCTGAGCTAAACAGGATGAAGTTTAACAAAGACAAATGCAAAGTGCTACACTTAGGAAGGAAAAATCAATTTCACACATACAGAATGGGAAAAGACTGTCTAGGAAGGAGTAAGGCAGAAAGGGATCTATGGGTTATAGTGGACCACAAGCTAAATATGAGTCAACAGTGTGATGCTGTTGCAAAAAAAGCAAACATGATTCTGGGATGTATTAACAGGTGTGTTGTGAGCAAGACACGAGAAGTCATTCTTCCGCTCTACTCTGCTCTGGTTAGGCCTCAGCTGGAGTATTGTGTCCAGTTCTGGGCGCCGCATTTTAAAAAAGATGTGGAGAAATTGGAAAGGGTCCAAAGAAGAGCAACAAGAATGATTAAAGGTCTTGAGAACATGACCTATGAAGGAAGGCTGAAAGAATTGGGTTTGTTTAGTTTGGAAAAGAGAAGACTGAGAGGGGACATGATAGCAGTTTTCAGGTATCTAAAAGGGTGTCATAAGGAGGAGGGAGAGAACTTGTTCACCTTAGCCTCTAAGGATAGAACCAGAAACAATGGGTTTAAACTGCAGCAAGGGAGGTCTAGGTTGGACATTAGGAAAAAGTTCCTAATTGTCAGGGTGGTTAAACACTGGAACAAATTGCCTAGGGAGGTTGTGGAATCTCCGTCTCTGGAGATATTTAAGAGTAGGTTAGATAAATGTCTATCAGGGATGGTCTAGACAGTATTTGGTCCTGCCATGTGGGCAGGGGACTGGACTCGATGACCTCTCGAGGTCCCTTCCAGTCCTAGAATCTATGAATCTATGAAGGGATCATCTGCAGGAACAAGAGAGAAGATCACTCTTGGTGGCCTTAGCTTCTCTGCTGTATGAGTATGCCAATAAAGAAACCAATTATAATGGTGGTTCTTGTGATGGGGACAGACATCCATTAGGGTCTGGACTGAGATTCCATCAACACCACCCAGGCCATTAAGCCACCAACAGATGGTAATGACTTCTGCTCATTCCCATCCTCACCTAGAGTTAAATGGATGATGTAGAAGAGAAAGTCTCCATATCCCATTAGCAATATCCAGCGGCATCTAGTGCCTCCTTCCTCCTCCCTTTAGTTTATTAGATGGCAATCCATCCTGTGTTCTAGGGAACTAGAATCCTGGAAAAGTGTGTGATTGAGGCTATATGGAAGAACATCTCCTAGGGCCTTCAAAAGCATAGGAACATCACAGACAGATCTGGAAGTGAGGGCATTTTTCTGCGGCTAGCACCTTCCATGAGGCAATCATTTTGAAGGTGTTACCTTTTAGTTTGCTGTCTTCTCCCTTTGGCTTATAGTTTATACTCAATGCGTACAAGAAAAGTATGTGCAGCCACAAATCAGCAAGTCTCTGCTCATGAGCATTGCATCACCCTGGATGCAAATAATCATGCACAATACTGCAAATGTATGTGTAATGTGTGTGCCCATGAACCTCTGTATGTAAATCTACTCGGAAAGATCCCTCTGTGTTTCTGGACACGCTTGTTTCTTGGTGTGCTTGGGCACAGCAGCTAGAGAGAGAGGATGACACACTTGAACAAACCGGGGTTGGTTTCAAGGAAGTAGCTTGCTGCTTCCCTTGTACACAAATGCACACACACCTGCCACTACTACATCCAGATTCTGAGCAATTCACAGTGCTACATCATACCCTGGAGGCAGAAGAGCCCACCCCCAGGAAAGAGAAAAGGGCCTGCTCTGGGGAGGCATGGAGGGAAGGGAGCCAGGAGTTGCATGCTGGGAGAAGGAAAGAAGGTCCTGCCAAAAGAGGCCCAGGGCCCTCTAAAAGGGGTATTATTAGCTCATTTGTCTGGTTTCTTCTGAGCCCTCCTCATTTTCCACCTCAGACACTAGGACTATGCACTATTGTGTTAGGAGAGTTGCTGCACTAGACTCTGGAAACGAGACAGAACCATTTGTTGCTCAGTCCGTCACAACAAGACAGAAAGACAGTACACTCCCAGCATCATTTATACATAAAGGCCTGGTCTACACTACGAGTTTAGGTTGAACATAGCAGCATTAAATCGAATTAAGCCTGGACACGTCCACACGACGAAGCCCTTTTTTTCGACTTAAAGGACCCACTAAACCGGTTTCTTTACTCCACCTCCGACGAGGGGATTAGCGCTGAAATCAGCCTTTCCGAGTCAGATTTGGGGTAGTGTGGACGGAATTCGACGGTATTGGCCTCTGGGAGCTATCCCAGAGGGCTTCATTGTGACCGCTCTGGACCGCACTCTCAACTCAGATGCACTGACCAGGTAGACAGGAAAAGCCCTGCACACTTTTTAATTTAATTTCCTGTTTGCCCAGTCTGGAGAGCACAGGTGACCACGCAGAGCTCATCAGCATAGGTAACCATGATGGAGTCCCAGGATCGCAAAAGAGCTCCAGCATGGACCGAACGGGAGGTACGGGATCTGCTCGCCATATGAGGAGACGAATCAGTGCTAGCTGAACTCCCTTGCAGTAAACGAAATGGCAAAATATTAGAAAAAGTCTCAAAGGCCATGAAGGACAGAGGCCATAACAGGGACGCACAGCAGTGCCGCGTGAAAATTAAGGAGCTAAGGCAAGCCTACCACAAAGCCAGAGAGGCAAACGGAAGATCCAGGACAGAGCTGCAGACATGCCGCTTCTACACGGAGCTGCATGCCATGCTAGGGGGTACAGCCACCACTACCCCAACCGTGTGCTATGACTCCATCAATGGAGAAGCACGCAACAGAGAAGCGGGTTTGGGGTACGAGGAAGATGGTGATGAAGATAACGAAGCTCACAGCAAGGAAGCAGAGAAACTGGTTTCCCCAACAGCCAGGATCTGTTTATCACCCTGGACCTGGAACCAGTAACCCCCGAACTCACCCAAGGCGTGCTCCCAGACCCTGAGGGCGCACAAGGGACCTCTGGTGAGTGTACCTTTGTAAATATTACACATGGTTTAAAAGCAAGCGTGTTTAATGATTAATTTGCCCTGGCAATCGCGCCCAGTACAGTTACTGGAAAAGTCTGTTAACGTGCATGGGGATGGAGCGGAAATCCTCCAGGGACATCTCCAGAAAGCTCTCCTTCATGTACTCCCAAAGCTTTTGCAAAAGGTTTCTGGGGAGGGCTGCCTTATCCCGTCCGCCATGGTAGGACACTTTACCACGCCAGGCCAGTAGCACGTAGTCTGGAATCATTGCATAACAAAGCATGGCAGCATATGGTCCTGGTGTTTGCTGGCATGCAGACAACATCCATTCCTTATCTCTCTTTGTTATCCTCAGGAGAGTGATATCATTCACGGTCACCTGGTTGAAATGGGGTAATTTTATTAAGGGGACATTCAGAGATGCCTGTTCCTGCTCGGCTGAACAGAAATATTCCCCGCTGTTAGCCATGCGGTGAGGGGGAGGGGTGAAGTGATCATCCCAGAGAATTGGGTGTGGGGGCAGGGAGGGGGGTTAGTTGGGTTTGTGCTGCATGTTAACCCGGAAACCGCAGCCCCTCCTTTTACATTGCAAACCCATTTTAAATGGCCAACCCAACGGGTGCTTGGTATGGGAAATGAGGGCGCTGCTGTTTGAAACCATTCCCACATGTTATGAAGATTAAAAAAGCCAAAAGACTGTGGCTTACCATGGCTGCCTGCAAGCCGAATTCTGTTGCCTGGCACTGCGTGAGTGATCTCTCACACCAAACCGACAGGCCCTCAATATAAGAGGAAAAATGCGACCTTGTAACAAAAGCACGTGCTGTGTAATGTGAACAGCAAAATTTAACGTGAAAGAGTGTACCCATTTTTCTCTAAAATGTGTCTTTTTTAACCACCTCTCCCTTCTCCTCCACCAGCTGCAAATGTTTCTCCTTCACAGAGGCTAGTGAAGATTAGAAGGAGAAAACGGCGGACTCGGGATGATATGTTCTCAGAGCTCCAGATGTCCTCCCACGCTGACAGAGCACAGCAGAATGCGTGGAAGCAGTCAACGTCAGAGTGCAAAAAAGCACAATATGAACGAGAGGAGAGGTGGCGGGCTGAATCACGGGCTGAAGAGAGCAAGTGGTGGGCCGAAGAGGATAGGTGGCGTCAGATTCCTGACAGAAGGCAAAAGTCGATGCTCCAGCTGCTGGAGCATCAAACTGATATCCTCCAGCGTATGGTTGAGCTGCAGGAAAGGCAGCAGGAGCAGAGACTGCCGCTACAGCCCCAGTGTAACCAACAGCCCTCCTCCCCAAGTTCCATAGCCTCCTCACTCAGACGCCCAAGAACGCTGTGGGTGGGCCTCCGGCCACCCACCACTCCACCCAGGATGATTGCCCAAGCATCAGAAGGCTGGCCTTCAATAAGAGTTAAAGCTTTAAACTGCAGTGTGTCCTTGTACTTCCCTCCTTTCCCACCCGGCGCTTCCCTCCTCCCCCACCCCTCCCGGGCTACCTTGGCAGTTATCCCCCTATTTGTGTGATGAATTAATAAAAAATGCATGAATGTGAAGTAACAATGACTTTATTGCCTCTGCAAGCAGTACTTGAAGGGGGGAGGAGAGGGTGGTTAGCTTACAGGGAAGTAGAGTGAACTGGGGTAGGGGGCGGGGTGTTCATCAAGGAGATGTTTCACACCGTAGCCTGGCCAGTCACAAAATTGGTTTTCAAAGCTTTGCTGATGCGCACCGCGCCCTGCTGTACTCTTCTAACCGCCCTGATCTCTGGCTGTGCGTAAACAGCGGCCAGGCGATTTGCCTCAACCTCCCACCCCGCCATAAATGTCTCCCCCTTACTCTCACAGATATTGTGGAGCGCACAGCAAGCAGCAATAACAATTGGAATATTGGTTTCGCTGAGGTCTATCCGAGTCAGTAAGCTGCGCCAGCGCGCTTTTAAACGTCAAAATGCACATTCTACCACCATTCCGCACTTGCTCAGCCTATATAGGCTATATAGTTGAACAGGTCCTGACTACTGTCCAGGCTGCCTGTGTACGGCTTCATGAGCCATGGCATTAAGGGGTAGGCTGGGTCCCCAAGGATAACTATAGGCATTTCAACATTCCCAACGGTTATTTTCTGGTCCGGGAAGAAAGTCCCTTCCTCCAGCTTTTGAAACAGACTAGAGTTCCTGAAGACGCAAGCATCATGTACCTTTCCCGGCCATCCCACGCTGATGTTAGTGAAATGTCCCTTGTGATCCACCAGGGCTTGCAGCAGCATTGAAAAGTACCCTTTTCGGTTTATGTACTCGGTGGCTTGATGCTCCAGTGACAAGATAGGGATATGGGTTCTATCGCCCCACCACAGTTAGGGAATCCCATTGCAGCAAAGCCATCCGCTATGACCTGCACGTTTCCCAGAGTCACTCCCTTGATATCAGCAGGTCTTTGATTGCGTTGGCTACTTGGATCACAGCAGCCCCCACAGTAGATTTGCCCACTCCAAATTGATTTCCGACTGACCGGTAGCTGTCTGGCGTTGCAAGCTTCCACAAGACTATCGCCACTCGCTTCTCAACTGCGAGGGCTGCTCTCATCCTGGTATTCTGGCGCTTCAGGGCAGGGGAAAGCAAGTCACAAAGTTCCATGAACGTGCCCTTACGCATGCGAAAGTTTCGCAGCCACTGGGAATTGTCCCCCACCTTCAACACGATGCGGTCCCATCAGTCTGTGCTTGTTTCCCGGGCCCAGAATTGGCGTTCCACGTCATGAACCTGCCCCAGTAACACCATGATTTGCACATTGCTGGGGCCCATACTTAGTGAGAGGTCTATGTCCATGTCAATTTCTTCATCACTCTCGTCGCCGCGCTGCAATTGCCTCCTTGCCTGGTTTTGCTTTGGCATGTTCTGGCTCTGCATATACTCCAGGACAATGCGCGTGGTGTCCATAGTGCTCATAATTGCTGCGTGATCTGAGCGGGCTCCATGATCCCAGTGCTATGGCGTCTGGGCTGAAAAAAGGCTCGAAACTATTGTTTGACGGAGGGAGGAAGGGAGGGGTGAGTGACAACATGTGTTACAGGGAATTAAAATCAACAAAGGTGGCTGTGCATCAGGGAGAAACATAAACAACTGTCACACAGAATGGCCCCCCCAAAGATTGAACTCAAAACCCTGGGTTTAGCGGGCCGTTGATTTCACGGAGGGAGGGGGAAGCAAATGAATACAGAACAAATCTGGTCCATTTACTGTTTGGATCCACTCCATCTATCTTTTACATCTTAGGCTGGCAGCAGACGGTGCAGCATGACTGATAGCCATCGGCATCTTCTGGGTGCTTGGCAGAAGATGCTGCATTACGATTGCTAACCATCATCGTCAAGACGGTTCAATAGGACTGCCGGCAGGACTGAGTCTCCAGGAGACAAAACATGTCTGTCCAGGCACCTCTGACCGAACTCACTGAGGAGTACGACGACGACGGCTACCAGTCGTAATACAGCATCTGCTGCCAAAAGGCAAGGAGCTGCTGCTGTATAGCAATGCAGTCCCACATCTGCCAGCACCCAGATAGCCGATGACGGCTATCAGTCATACTGCACCATCTACTGCCAAAAGGCAATTAGCTGCTGTTGTGTAGCAATGCAGTACCACGTCTGCCGGCACCCAGATCACATATGGTGACGGTGAGCTGAGCGGGCTCCATGCTTGCTGTGGTATCTTGTCTGCACAGGTAACCCAGGAAAAAAGGCGCGAAACAATTGTCTGCCGTTGCTTTCACTGGGGGGGGGGGGGGGGGGCGGGGAGGCTGACGACATGTACTAAGAATCCCCAGCAACACTGTTTTTGCCCCATCAGGCATTGGGATCTCAACCCAGAATTCCAATGGGCGGCAGAGACTGCGGGAACTGTGGGATAGCTACCCACAGTGCAACGCTCTGGAAGTCGACGCTAGCCTCGGTACTGTGGACGCAGTCCGCCGACTTAATGCACTTAGAGCATTTTGTGTGGGGACACACACATTCGACCTTATAAAAACGATTTCTAAACAACCGACTTCTACAAATTCAACCTAATTTCGTAGTGTAGACATACCCAAAGACAGGGCCGGCTCCAGGCACCAACGCAACAAGCAGGTGCTTGGGGCGACCAACGGAAAGGGGCGGCACGTCCGTCTCTTTGGCGGCAATTCGGCGGTGGGTCCCTCAGTCCCTCTAGGAGGGAAGGACCTGCCGCCAAATTGCCGCCGAAGAATGAAGCAGCGGGGTAGAGCTGCCGCCGAAGTGCCACTGATCAAGGCTTTTTTCCCCCCCCCGCTTGAGGCAGCAAAACACTGGAGCCGGCCCTGCATAAAGAAATGAGGAGGAACAGAGAAGGGTGGGAGGGACAGGTTTAGGAATGGCCTCTGGTTACCTTGTTCCAACCAGTGACACCCTCCAAGCAATCTAATCCAATCCTCCACACAGAGGTCTTGATTACTCAATGTGTCATTCACACCTGCAAGAAGGAAATTCAATGCTTGTTGGGACTGTTTGTACTTTTTATAGCTTCATGAGACACCTCTGCCTCTGCTGCAGAATGTAGCACAGTCTATGCAAGAACAGCTGATATTTTCAAAATCCCTAACCTCTGAATTTCATGGGATTCAAGGATTGCTTTTCACTTTGTTAACTATCTCTTAGGTGTTAACGTAAGGGAGAGCACCGGGTAGTGCAGCTCTCATTCCTCTTCTAAAAGCAGAGGAAAAGCTCCCCTGATGCTTCTGGCTTGGACTCTGCTCCCTGGACATTTCCCCTCCACTTTAGATGGTGACATGAAGATTCGCCAGGCAAGGGAATGTGAAATGAAAGCAGCAGGAGCTGGTGTCTGACTGGGCAGTTCCTACAGTTTCCAGGCTTTCCACCAGGGGATGGTACAGAAACAGCATCTGATGAGACAAGATGTGGTGGGCCAGCCAGAAGCCCTCTATCCACCTCCGTGCTATGAAGTCAGTGGTGTTGTGTGTGAGCATAATTCAGAGCAGATAATTTGGCTTCCAGTGTTCTATTGAGGAAGGGCTTCAATTTCCAGAACAGTCAGTTCAGCACCTTTCCTGAACAATACATTCCATTTAGTAAAAACAAAGCTACTCCATCTCCAGCACTCAAGTTGGAGGAGGCACCTGACTGCAAAGCTTTTCCACTAACAGCCCCAAACCAAAGAGTTTAGCTCCTGTCAATGGTGGGGGTAAACAAACTGTCTATGACTCCTCAGATTACTTCCCAGAGGGTCAATTTACTGCCTGTGGCAGCTTGTTTCAAATGATGACAGACGTACCCTGGGTGAGAAGAGCTGCCCATCACTGACCCACTGCTTTGCTTTCCCTATGTTGTTTGCAGCTCATGCCAGTTTCCTTGTTTTTCCTCACTTGATTGTGAACATGTTCATTTAACGATCCTAAAAATCCCAATCAGACAAACAAGTTATTTTACTACTGCCAATGAGATGTCACATTCCTATCAGTCAGACTTGCAGGCAATAAGCAATAGCTTGGAAAATGAAATGCGATCAGAAACTAACATCTTAATTGAACTGAAATCTGGGGTGTGTGTGTGTGCAGTGATTGCTGATTTGAGCATCTCTCTCAAAGCAGTGGACTCAGTCCTTCAAGGATGATGGTCCATGCTCTAATTTGCTACTTTGCTGCATTCCCTTCTGTAGCAGGGAGGCCACCCTGCTCCTGTAAAACAGCCCTGGAGAGGGCTACAGCTGGGAAAAGAAAGGCTGATTGGGGGAAGCAGCCACAGCTGGGGTCACGTCCCAGTCAGGCCAAGGCTGGCCCTATAAGAGGGCTGAGGGCCAGAGACTGGGACAGACACTCTCTCTAGCTTCATTGAGAGAGAAGGAGCTGGCTGCCTGGGAAGCTGAGAAGGGTCTCTAGGGTGGTGCAGTGCTGGGGAGCTCCTGCCTAGCAAAGCTGCAGGCCAAGCTAAGGGCCCACAAAAGGGTACTAGGGCTGCAGAGGGGCAGCCCAGATATAGGCAGCGGCAGCTGGTCCACCCCCCCCTTGCCAATGATGAGTGGTTTATACACTGCAGTCTGCCCCAGTGAGCAGGTGCTAGATGATGACTGGCAGTAGCCACTGAGGCAAGGGGAGGATAGAGAGTTTGGGGCTCCCTTGGGTGGGGAGACCCAGAGACTGTGAGGGTACTGCAGAGGGCAGAACCCTGAGAGAAAGGGCACCAGGGTCGGGGAGGGACATGGGGGCAGTGATACCAGACACCTCTGTATTCTTGGGGAATCAGGGTGCAGTATCCAGCCTGACTCATGAAAGACACATCCCCTCCCCCGCCAGCCTCTGCTTAAACCAAAACCCATCAGAGGAAAAAACTTGCAGAGAGCAGCTAAGGGTGACACACCTAGACCGCTACTGACAAGGGTGACAAGATTAAGACATCCCCATTAGCATACAGAATGAAGAGCAGAGACAACTCCCCTAGCCTCATCTGCATGAAAGATGGGACAGGAAGACATCTCAATTTACATACAGAATGGAGAAAAGGGAACCACACTGAACTCTGGGACCAGAAAAAGCAGGGAAGCACTGCATCATGGGAATCTCTGCTCCAGATGCTAATGAACCTATGTCTGCACACACCCAGCTCAGCAATTATCAGACCAATTCTAGTAATGAATCCTTAACTGATATCCAAATACTGAAGCAGCCTAGTTGCATTGTGAGATCCCTGGAAGAAAACACCACCCATAGCCAAGAGTGATCAGCTCCTATTGGCTAGCCTAAAGAAAACCCTTGAGTCATCAGCTTACCTATAAACAAATCTAGTGTTCTCCCTTGAACAATTGTAATTTCTCTACAAAAATCCCTACTCACCCTCCAGTCAGGGTTCTGATGCTTAGATCCAAACTATGCATCAGTTCCACTGGAACTCCATCTTCTCCTGACTGATAGTGCTGGGGGCTCTGCCTGTCTCCAGCATTCAGGACCCTCAGCTACCACCATCATCTGGGAACCCTGACCAGTTCAAGCCTCATGGAGTGGGTGAGATCCCCCCTCTTTCTCTCTCTCTGTTTTCCTTTCTACCTTAGGTATTAACCTTTAATAATGTATGTTATGTTGGTTTAGGCTCTCCTTGTGTAGTTATCACTATTATTCAATAAATAACTTTTATGGTTATCTTGGTCGCTTCTCTTTCTCTTGCTGAACTTTACTCTTTTGTGTTTTTAGCTTCCCCCATTCACTCTACAGCAACACTTTTACCTAAGCTAAAGATCCCTGCAGTGCCCAAAATACTGTGGGGTTTGCTCATCAAGTAGGTTACTGCCAGTACAATTGTGATGTGAGAGTGGGGATAGGGACGTGCTGAATCTGGGACGCATAAGAGTAACAGCTTGAAAGTGCTGCTTGACCCAGTCCATGGAGCCCAGGGGCATATAAGGAAAGGCAGCTTGAAAGTGCTGCTTCATCCAGCCCAGTGAGTCCAGAGACATATCAAGGGTCAGCTTGACAGTGCTGATTGACCCGGTCTGCTCAGACTTGCTCTGTTAATGTATATGTGGGTGTGTGTTCATCCAGTTCTGGGGCTGGAGTAACCCAGCCCTAGGGAACCTAGGTCCTGCAGGATAGCTCCATTGGGAGGGGACTTGCAGAAGGGAGAAGTAGAGCTCCATATGAAAACACAAGTGACACAAGCAGTACATTGATAGGATTACAGAATCCCCTTCCCCAGAAGAGTAACCCAAATAAATGAGCATACCCCAAAGTAATGGGCACATCTGGTAACAGCAGCGGCAGGCAAGCTACTGGCCTGCAGAGGGTGCTCTGGGCTGGAAAGAGCTAATTCCCAGGCCCACCAGCAGGAGGCGCCGTGCCAGTTAGTCATCACCCACCACATCTTCATTCATGGAAAGTCTCCTCACTCCACTAGAAAATAGCCCAAACCAACCACCTCAGTCCAAACATCTGATCCAGACTGCGTGTTCTGAATTGAAACTCTGTGACTCAAACTCATCTCTCAGGGCATGTCTACATTACATGCTGGATTGACAGGCAGCGATCGATCCCGTGGGGGTTGATTTATCATGTCTAGTCTAGACGTGATAAATCGACCGCCGATTGCTCTCCTGTCGACTCCGGTACTCCGCAGGGTGAGAGGCGCAGGCGGAGTCAACAGGGGAGCGTCAGCCTTTGACTTACTGCAGTGAAGACACTGTGGTAAGTCGATCTAAGTACGTTATTCATATAGCTGAAGTTGCGTAACTTAGATCGATTTCTCCCTCCTCCCGCCCGCAGTGTAGACCAGGCCCTAGTCTCCAACCCTTCTCTCTAAGTTTACACTCAAATGGACATTTGGAACCTGATCCTCAGCAGATGTAAACCAATGTAGATCCATTGAAGTCAATGGACACTGATTTACACCAGCTGAGGATTGACCTTTTCAGTGTATATTTTTAGGACCTAATTCTCATCTCACTAAGACTCATTTACACTTGTTTAAGTCCATTGAGTTTGGCAGAATTACTTATGTGAGAGGAGGATCAGGCCTTAGTTTCTATACTTCTGCTTGTAGGGCCCATACCATTGTGAGGTCATTTGACAACTTCTCCCCTCACACTACAAAAATGTTGTGGGGAAACAAAGCTTGGAAGGAACTGGGATGACTTCAGCCTCGCTCTGCAAAATGGATTCTGATGGCTGGAGCAGCAGTGCAGCACTACAGCATGCTCATCACTTGAGCTCTGCTCTGTGAGTAGTGGAAATGGGGGATGGGAGTGTTTCTGGTGACTCCAGATTGGCCTGGGGGGTGAGCTCACTTCTTTGGAAAGTATTCCATGGTCATAAAGGAAGTATCAGCTGGGCTTCAACACATAGGCTATTCCATAAGCACCATCTAGAGACAGTTGAGAGAACTCAGTCACAAACCTAGCAATGGAAATGCTGATCTACAGTAGGCCCCCTTCCAACCCTAACAGTTCTAGGATTCTCTGCCACTGAAAGAGAGAGTCTAAGCTCTCTTGCCTGGAAAATTACTGAAAATGAATTGCCCGTGGGTTTTAAAACAAACAGGGAGGCTGTTGCATCAGAAAAGTTGCTAATATAAATGCTGACTGCTAATATAAATTGCCCGTGGGTTTTAAAACAAACACGGAGCCTGTTGCATCAGAAAAGTTGCTAATATAAATGCTGACTGCTAATATAAATTGCCCGTGGGTTTTAAAACAAACACGGAGCCTGTTGCATCAGAAAAGTTGCTAATATAAATGCTGACTGGTATCCTGTTGTGCCTTGCAGCAGGTCTTTCCACCTGGGAGACTGGGAAGGAAGGGGATCCAAAAACAAAAGAGAAGACTGAATAGCTCTGAAAACCTCCATTCTCCTTCAGCTCTCAGGGGTCTCAGAAAAGACCACCACAATGGAGTCAAAACCAAAGCTGCCTCTGCCCCAACAGGTGGAATGTTTACTGAGCTGTACTAGCCCAAGGGAAACAAACGCTATTTGTTTTTCATTCCTACCTTTGATTTCTTTTCAAACAAAACAGGTCTTTGTAGGTAATGAGGTAGGAGGAAGAGTCACAGATGAACTTCTGTTACTGTTGGCAGTTAGCATGGTCCTCCCCACCATGCCAGGAAAATAGGACTCTAGATTACTAAGGTGTTGAGGGAGACTGAGCTCTCCGAGCACTCCTTGTATATGCACATTTGCTCTGCCCAGCTGCACTGCAGCCTAGTGCCATCTATCTCTGTATTCATTCTAGCGTTTTAAAAGTACTATCTGATCACCGGTCCACATAAAACCAAGAGCAAGGTCCCTAAGCAGGCTTCATGGAGTCTACAGCGGGTCTCCCTTTTTAGGGACAAAACGCTGTTTGAAGTAACCTGTTTTGTGTTTTTTAGAGATGTTATTAGATTTCCTTATTTGGGGGGGGGGGGGGGAGGCTGGTAGGGGTGACAGTGTTGTGAGTGCCTTTCTTAATATGAAAAGGCTTTCATCCAGCACAAGGACTTTTCCCATGTGCTAGTGCAATTCATACCTCCAGGAGCAGAGGAGGAAACAGAACACAAATCACAATAAGGTTTACTTGCTCATTGTCCTGGTCTCTTTACTTTCTTGCTCTTGCCGCTTGTGCCTTCCCACCATCTCCTCACTGCTAGTATGAAAGCTTTTTCTTTGGTGGCTCATGACATCTGAAACAACCTCTGCCTTATGACTCTCTTTTGAAATACCTCAAAATATCCCATTTTGAACTCTTTGTCCAGGTCTCATCATTCCACCATTCCTCTGTCATTTAGAAGTTTGCATTCAAGGGATACAGTTTTAGACACTTGATGGATAGATTGTATAGAAGATATTATACAAAGTAAAATTGTATTGCACTCTATTTCCATTTTCTGCAGCAAACCCCAATGAATGCCCCTAGTTGTAAAAGCTGTCCATAGCTGAAGGTCAGTTTAAATCAACAGGATTGATTATGGAGCTATCATAGCTAGGAGGATTAAACCTCTATCATTGTTAAAAGCAGCAGTTCAACAAAAAAAAAATTATTTTACCCAAGAGAACAGAGTTGACATACAACAGGTGGGCCCAGTGTAAAGCCCAGCTCCTGCAATGAACTCTGTGAAGGTGGACACCTGTGCCGTCATGGAGCTCATTGTTGGCTCAGGTTTTGATTTTCAGAATTTAGGCCCCGATCCCCTTGTCTCTTAAAACTAAGAATCAAACGATTTAAGACGTGTGTGGGAAATGGGATGCTTAAAAGCATTGATAGTTAAATGGGCCAAAGTGGGGTTTGAAGAGGGACAGCTCAGATTTGGCCCAAAATGTATATTTGTGTAAAACCCAAACAAACAGGCCATCAAAATGTTCCTATAATTAAAAAAAATCCACTCATGGAAATAGTTGTTTTCAAATAAACACCTGCAATAACAGCATTTCCCAAACTTTTGAAAGCTCAGTCCTCTTCAGACAAATGAAACCAATTGTACCTGCTTACAACCCAGCTGGGTTGTTAAGGGCCTCCCCAAAACGAGCAATGACTCAGATGTAAATCTTCAAAATATACTTCATCTCCATTTTAACAGGCTTTGATGAACAGTGACATAGCTAACATGACTGACATTTAAAGTACCATGGCATCTGAGTTAGCACCCACCAAAATGAAGGAACAGGACAACTCACACCACAGAGTTATTGTTCCAGGCTCTTTGCAAACTCAGGTAAACATCGCTGCATGGGTTACACTTTGAAAGTTTTGTTTGCATCAGAACAGCTAGAGGCTTACAGTTTTTAAAAACGAAAGCTAAGACTCTGGAGAGCATTGCAAAGCTTGTCTGCAACCAAGGCTAATCCTTTATGCATATGCCCCACTGTGGGAAACACCATTGGATTAGGACCCAATGCTTTTGCAGACTGGAGAACCTGAAAATAAAATTGACTAAAAACAAATGGGAAACCGACTTCTTTGATTTTCGTGGCCAAATGGGGAAGAAATGCAAATACGAAAGAAATAAGGATCAGAAAACAGTGACTGTAAAAGGGATCGTTAACATCCTCCAGTGTTCTAATCTGTGTTACCAATACAGTGAAGGGGATGTGTTTGTTTAGAAGACAGATTAGTCTGATAGTGTCCCGCGTTTATGATAAGTGGGTGGGTCCTCGCTCTGTTTGCAGGTGTTCTCCAGAGGGCAGCAATACCGGGCGGAGGAAGGAAGGCCCAGATGGCAGGAAACACATAGGATTCCCCATCCACGTCAAAAAGCAGACAAAAACGCTGCACCCCGTCACCTTTCCCTCTCCCTCCCCAGACAGCACGCGTTTCCCCCACCTATCCCCCCCGCCCCAGTCTCCGGCGGGCAGAGTCCGAGCTAGGCAGGGAAGAGCGATTCCTGCTTTCTGTGGGCAGCGATACCACTCGCCGACGCTGGGAGGTAGCAGCCCGCCGTGCCCCGGTCCCGATGAGCGCAGGGCTCTGCCCCGCAGCTGGCGGCCGCGGCGCGGGGACCGCAGCTCCGCCCTCGTCCCATTCCGCTGGACGAAGCTGTGCAGCGAGCTGCGGTGGGGCCACATGGCAGAGAGGGAGGAGGGGCAGGATCAGGACTCCCCTCCTGGGCCGGGAAGGCTCCGCACCCCGGCAAGTCCCGCGGTCCCAGCCCTGCCCGCCTCGCCCCTGGGGAGACTCACTGTGGTTCAGGGGGTGCCCGCTGGTCTCCGCCGACGCCACCAGCTCCAGGTAGGCGGCCCAGAGCCCCACGGTCAGCACCCCGACGGCCAGCAGCAGCCAGAACCGCCTCCGCAGCACCTTCCCCAGCGGGCGGCTCCTCATCCCGCTGCTCAGGTCGCCCAGTGCCAGCCTCCCGAGGGGCTCCGGGACATGCTGTGCCCCGGGGGGGGATCCTGCCTCAGCCTTCACCTGCTCCCCCCACAATCTCTAGCTCGGGCTCCCCCTCCCGGCTCTGCTCGCCCCCTGGCTCTTTCCTGCCCCTTTCCCTCTCAGGCGCTGGTGCCCGACTCCCACCCTGTCCTTCTCTGCAAGCGCGGCCGCTGAGCCCGGCTTCCCAGTCTCCTCGAGCTCTGCAGCCCCAGGCACACCCCTCTCCAGGGGCGGGATCTCGAAGGGACTCCAGCCTCCTTCTCTGGTTACAGCGGCTCTTCTCCCTTGTCTCTCTCGCGCCGCGCTTGGCCCTGCTGGTGGCTCAGGCGGGGGAGCCCTGGGCTGGGCGTCAGCTGCCCCGCGCGAACCACATTCGCCCTCCCCCTGCCAGCCACCCCCGGCGGGCTTTCCCTGGGGCCTGGCAACCTGGGTGCGGAGGGAGAGGATCCCGCTATGTGTCTTGCGCTGCAGGGGGGGAAGGACGAGGGGCCTGTCCCAGTCACCGGACAAGGCTATAAAAGCCTGGGGCTGGGGGATCCTCTCCCCGAGAAGGTTTTGGCTAATCCTTGCCCTTAGTGCAATCTGGTGCTTTCTCCGAGAGGGGGGGAGGGAGAAGAGGATGTTCTTGGGGACAGCCCAGCCACAGAGGGGAATGTGCTCCCACAAGGCATTCTCTACTCCCCCTCCCATTTGCCCCCTCAGATCAGCAATGGAGGTTCCTTAGTGCATGCAGGGGGACATCTCCCACTCTTTGGAGTCCTAGGTGGTCTGATTTTTCAGAGGTCCTAACCACCCACACAGCTCCTGATATTGAATTCAGGGAGCTACAGGTGCCCAGCACCTATGCAATTTTGCAAATCAGGCCAGTGCAGACTGCTCTTTACCCAGTGTTGTTGATTGGCTGCAGTGGCACATTTAAGCGTCAGTTTTTTGCCTACCCAATTTCAAATGTGACTTTTGGCCACTGTTCAAAAGGAAGAGTCTAGCTAAGATCCCAGGGTCCTGGCAATTTATTTCATGGCTGGAATCCCCAGCACCAGCCACTTACCCATAAGGTGCCGTGGACAGTCTCATCTGGTCAGTGAAGCTCATTCAGGTGTGAGAATCTCAGAGAGCAGCTTTTGTCGACTATGGGAAACTTGTGACAATCTGTACCTTGGGGGAACACCCTGCACCCCCATGTTCATCCTTATAATATGATTGTGTGGTATCCAATGCAAAGTTTGTCACGTTGGGTGTCCTCGGAAGGCTCATAATGCATTGAGCATTGTTGTTATAGTAATGTTATTGGTTGTAATTTCTTGTATATAGTTGTGAGGCTGAAAAATATATCCTCATGGCTTAAAACAAGCCCAGGCAAAACTCTCCAAGAGCAGAGGGGCAGTTAACATCTCATCAGGGCATATATGGGACAAACCGAGCCCAGCCTCACAGGAACACAGGACACTGATTGGCCTAGGCAGCAACAAAGGATCTGTTGGACTCTTGAGTGAGTCACATCCCTTCCCTTGGTTGGATTGGGACTACCTTGAGGTAATGCTCACTGGACTTTGAAGGGGGGGGAGGGGCGGGAAGGGACAAAACATGATAAAAGGGAGAGAGAGATTTGCCATGCTTGCTCTCTCTTCCACCTCAATGTACAGACACCACCACCAAGTGACTGATGCGCTGATCAAAGGGGAGAGCCTGGCTGAAGGGCAACAAGCCAGCCTGTGGTGAGAAGCATCTAAATTTGTAAGGGCATTGAAAGTGTTAAGATCAGCTTAGAATGCATTTAGCTTTTATTTCATTCGACCAAATCTGACTTCTTGTGCTTTAACTTATAATCACTTAAAAATCTCTTTTGTAGTTAATAAATCTGTTTGTTTGTTCTGCCTGAAGCAGTGCATTTGGTGTGAAGAGTGTCAGAGACTCCCCTTGGGATAACAAGCCTGGTACATATCATTTTTTGTTAAATTGATGAACTCATAAGCTTGCAGCGTCCAGCGGGAATAACTGGATACTGCAAGATGGAGGTTCCTAGGGTTGTGTCTGGGACCGGAGATATTGGCTAGTGTCATTCGGTTGCACAATCCAAGCAGCGGCTGGCCAAAAGTGCTCACTAATGTAGCTGGGAGCAGCTTACAGTCTATTGGCTGTGCATGAACAGCCTGGGAGTGGGGGTTCTCACAGCAGAGCAGGGTAAGGCTGGCTCCCAGAATCAAGGATTGGAGTGACCTAGCAGATCACTGGTCCAAATAACACCCCATCATCACCAACCCTTTATAATTATTTTTAGAACCAGTAGAAAAATGTTTGTAAATTTCCCTGGTGTAGACATGGGCTGAGTGTGAAGAATCAAGCTGGCCACACAACAGTCATATTAGCTGAATCCATTTTTATAGTGGTTTCAGTCTAACGTGGGTTTAAGATGCTCCTCAGGAGGGATGAGGCTATTGGCATGTAACTATGTTTAAAATGCTGTTATCTAAAATGGACTGCACCTCATTTCTCTGATTGGCATGGGCCAGGTAAAGTGTCCTTTGTATTGTATTCACACCTACAGACCCCAGCCAGGGATTGGAGCCCTCTTTGTTCTAGGCACAATACATACATAATGAACCTGTGTTAGATTGAACCCATTTTTAAAATGAGTTTCAGCTAACGTGGACATTGGAGGGCACAGGAGGCCTCTAACTTCTTTGTGTGGTGTTCTGCCCGAGTGGGAGGACAGGAGAGATGAAACTTGCTTTATGTTTAGCTACAAGCAAAGTGCTGGGGCCCTGCAGGGAGCATTATGGGGCATGCAAATTAAATGGCTAAAATCACATTGAAAAAAAGAAATGTCTTTTTTAAAAATCATTGTAGTGCCCCAAAGCCATTCCTTTACAGCAGTTTAGTGAAACAAGAGGTGGCTTCACACCCTAGCGTTGCTTGCTGCTACGGCAGAAAGAATAAGAGGGGGGGAAGGATTATCTGCTCAGATTATTTTGAGATTGATTTGCCCTAAATTATTATTGCATTTAATAAAATGATGCTGGAGGCCCTCTGTCTATTAGTTATTTAGCACAGATGATGTACTTGGTGCAGGACAGTACACAAAAATAAAGACAGCTGCTGCCCCCAAAGAGCTCGGAATTTAAAAAGCAGACATAGAAGACAGGATGCACTGGAAAATTGAGACGGGGCTGGGGGAAGGAAGATTAATTCTATTTAATTATAAACCCACTTCTTATGAACAACAGGTCTGTGAGTGCCTCATGACGTTGTAAAAGGAGTTTCTCTCTCTCGGTCCTTATCCAGAGGGCTTTTATTGTGGGAAATTTACAACAATAAGAGATTTATATTTTGTTCTGGAGGTGGAGAGAATTGAGGTTCGGGTCTCATTTGGAAGGGAATTCTACGGGCTGACAAAATAGCTTTGTTGCCTGTGCCTCCAAATCTCACCCTTGTGGATGGCTCTTCCAATCTTCCTATGGAATGTGGCTGTCATGGGAAGTCACTGCTGCAAATGCAAAGTGACTGCTCATGCATGTGGGGTCAATTCAATGGAGGTCTGTCATAGGTTTCACCCCCACTCTGGACTTTCACCTGCATGTGAACCTCTAAACTGAATTACCAACTTAGATCTGGTTTTGCTGCCACCACTCCCAAATTCTAACTTCTTTCCCTGGGTAGCCTTGAGAGACTTTCACCAATTTCCTGGTGAACACTGATCCAAACCCTTGGATCTCAACACAAGGAGAATTTAACCATCCCCCCTCCTTTCCCCACCAATTCCTGGTGAGCCCAGATCCAACCACCTTGGATCTTAAAACAAGGGAAAAAAAAATATATCAATCAGGTCCTTAAAAAGAAGGCTTTTAATTAAAGAAAAGAAAGGTAAAAGAAAACCCTCTGGGAGAGATTAGCATACCAGCTACTCTCACAGAGAACAGATTTAAAACACAGAGGATGTTCCCCTGGGCAAAAACTTAGTTACACAAAAAATACCCAATTTGATTATTCCCTAATGCCCAAGGGAAGTTACAAAGAAGATAAACATAAACCTATTTATTTCCTTTACTAATACTCACTACTTGATAAGAGGCTGAATTCTGGAGCTTTCCCACTCTGGTCAAATCTTAAACTGAAACTAAACAAAGGGAACTTCCCTCCTTCCTTTTGAGCCACCTTGTCCCCCCATTGGTTCCTCTGGTCAGGTGAACTGCTTAACCCTTTACAGGTAAAAGAGGCATTAACCCTTAACTATCTGTTTATGACAAGGTCTTTGAACAAAAGGACTGACTCTTTAAACAATATCACCCATGATTTACTGGTGAGCTAATGTAGTGAGCGAAGTACAGGGTGATGTGCTCTAGGTTGCCTGTGTTACTAAGCCAGCAGGCTGCTGCATTCTCAACTACCTGAAAATGCTTCACCCTGAAAAGCTTCATTCCTAGGTACAATAGCTATATTGGAAGTCACAAATGTGAAGTCACAACGATCAAAGTCTGAATCTGCCACTGTAGGGTGCAGCCTCCTAGTCAGCTGTTGGTGGAATTTTAGCAGACCTTGCTGTCTGGATATCCAGTAGCCATGAGTAGTCCTAAGAAAACTTGAGCCTGTGAGCCATCTTGATGATCTGAAAGGTGGACACCAGGGATGATATAGTGGTGATGGTGAGTTCTTTGTAGTATTTCCCTCTCTCCATTAGCATTAATGCTATCTTGTTTGGGTTTATCTTCAGCCAGGTGCTCCTCATTCAGGCACTGATCTCTCTCAGGAGAGGCCCTTGTCCATCAGCACCAACAGTAATAATTCTGTGTGGTGGTATGAATCCCATGTGGGAAAGAAGCCTTTTATGAGCAGTGGAGAGGGGAAAGTTGAAATAGGCTCTTTGCTAGGTTCTCTATTAGCTTGTTCAGAAAGGGGAGGTTAGACACTGGGGCTGGCGTTGGCATAGTTGATTTCCTTGAGTAATGGTTTCTTCAATACTAGTCAAAAATACTGTACGTTTTAACGGGGTGGGAGGCATAGTTCCCTCTTCAAAGGAAGTGTTAATAATCTGTCAGTTGAACCAGCTAGAATTTTTTGGTTAATTTCTTGATCATAAATGCAGCCTTTGAATTGAGGGCCTACTCTGTAGCTATACTATACAGGCATTGTGATGGGTTGGATCACAGAAACCCCCTTGGGACTACCAACTGATGTGCTGAGACTACTTCTAACCGGTTTTCCCTGCCAGCTTGGGACTCCAGAACCTTGCCTGTTTGAGCCAGACATGCTAGCCTGCTATAAACCCAGACCCAGGTCTAAACATCCTGCAAAAGCTGCAGGTTTAACTGAAAACAGCTTAAGAAGTGTTCCTGTCTCCATCACCCAGATGCCCAGTTCCCAATGGGGTCCAAACCCCAAATAAACCTGTTTATGCAGGGTAAACTCATAAATTGTTCGCCCTCTATAACACTGATAGAGAGATATGCGCAGCTGTTTGCCCCCCCCAGGTATTCATACATATTCTGGGTTAATTAATATGTAAAAAATGATTTTATTAAATACAAAAAGTAGGATTTAAGTGGTTCCAAATAGTAACAGACAGAACAAAGTGAATTACCAAGCAAAATAAAATAAAACACGCAAGTCTAAACCTAATACAGTAAGAAAACTGATTACAGATAAAATCTCACCCTCAGATGTTTCAATAAGTCTCTTTCACAGACTGGATGCCTTCCTAGTCTGGGCACAATCCTTTCCCCTGGTACAGCCCTTGTTCCAGCTCAGGTGGTAGATAGGGGATTTCTCATTATTGCAGCCCCCTTTGTTCTGTTCCACCCCCTTATATAGCTTTGGCACAAGGTGGGAATCTTTTGTCTTTATGGGTCACCACCCCTCCTTCTAAATGGAAAAGCACCAGGCTTAAGATGGATTTTAGTACTAGGTGACATGCTCACATGTCCTGTGAGACCCCAAGCCTTCATTCCT
Organism: Malaclemys terrapin pileata; assembly: GCF_027887155.1. Taxonomy (NCBI): domain Eukaryota; kingdom Metazoa; phylum Chordata; order Testudines; family Emydidae; genus Malaclemys; species Malaclemys terrapin. The sequence continues at coordinate 109,366,082 of NC_071505.1, read as the reverse complement.
CCCAGCCTGACTTACAGGAAGGCCTGCAAGCAAACAGAGCCATACACAGTCAATTGTCGTGGTTGTTGGGAGCCATCAAGATTCCAAACCACCATTAATGGCCCACACTTTGCATAATTACGATAGGTCCTCAGAATTATATTTCATATTTCTAGTTTCAGATACAAGAATGATACCTACATAAAAATAGGATGACCACACTCAGTAGATTATAAGCTTTATAATGATACCTTACAAGAGACCTTTTGCATGAAGCATATTCCAGTTACATTATATTCACACTCATTAGCATATTTTCATAGAATCATATAGAGTGCAACGTCACAGGCATCTTTGCTTCCCTTTCATCATGGTTTTGCTTCTAGTTACCAAATCACTGTTTCTACAAATGGCTTTTAGCTCTGTGCCAAGACCCCTCCTCTGCGGAGTTGCAAAAAAGTTTCAATTCTCTGCCTTTTTTCCTTTCTGTGTACCGCTCCCATTTCCGTCATATTTTCACTAATTACCAGCTATATACTGATGATACCCAACTATACAACTTTCAGCAGCTCTACTGACTCTTTTTTGCCCCTCCATTCTGTATGATGGTCTCAATCACATTATGTCTCAACCACATAAACTTGGGGCTTCATCTCAGCTTCCTTAATCAAAATGCCTCAAAGGCAGAAGTGTTTCTCTTAGGCAAAAGCAGCATCTTAAAACACAACTCCTTACCTCCCTTCTTGACTCAGACTTCCTATTTGTTTCCACCATCTATACCACAGTTCACCTGCTCCTTATACAACTCCTGTATCTGTAATATCCATTCATTGCCACTGTAGTAGTCTCGGCCGAGGTTCGGCCCTCAGCGGGGCTGTGGGGTATCCCACCGCCTCGCTCTGGTCTGCTGTCAGTCCTGGTCCAGCGGTAGTGTGGGACAGCAAACACACAGTTAGGGGCTGAGCCAATAGGTCAGCAAAAGCCCCAGGCCCTCAATCCGGGCGGTGCAGCAACCACGCAACCTGGAGCTCAGGTCCTCAAGCTGGGGCTGAGTCACTGTTTGTGGCAGCCCAGGCCCTAGGTCAGGGTGGGGCAGCAATCAATTAGTCAGTCTGGAACCCAGGCCCTCAAGCAGGGGCTTAGTCACTGTTTGTAGCAAAAGACCCCAGCCTCTCTAGGCCAGGAGTAAGGGGGAGTCTGCCACCTAAGGAGTAGGTGGGACACAGGCCCTCCCACTCCACTGCATCCCAGCCCGGGACCCTAGCAGTGGCAGAAACTCACTGCTGTCACTGGGGATCCTGGCCACAACACACTGACATAGGCTCTGGCAGTGCTGCAGCCAGACTGGGATTGGCTGCCCCCGGGCTACTTCCACACTCCCCCTCATATGGTACCTGGGCCTTAGTAGTGTCCTCGGTGCTCTCCACCAGCATCGGTTCCTCCGGGTAGGTAGCAAGGGGTAGGTTCGGCTCCTCCTCGGGGTAGCTGGTGAGTCAGTAGGCCGGTCACGGCCTGCTGCTGTCTCCCAAGTGGGAGCTCAGCCACAGACGTCTGCTCTCTCCACCAGCTTGTTCTCCAGTGAGCCTGGCAGGCGGGCTTTTATACTTCCGGGTCGGCGCCGTGACCTCTGAGGGGCGGGCGCTGGACCCGGTGGCTCCGCCCACGTTGGTATTAGGGGACGTTTGGCCCTCAGCGGGGCTGTGGGGTATCCCACCGCCTCACTACAGCCACCTATTACCTCCTAGGCTTGTGTATACTTGAAAGTTACATCAGCATAACTACATGTCAGGGGTGTGAAAAAACACACCTTGTTCTGACATAGCTGTGCCGACATTACCCCCAGTGTAGATGCAGCTGTGTTGACAAAAGAAAGCTTCTGTCGATGTAGCTGATGTTGTTTGGGGTGTCATAACTATAAAGGGAAGGGTAACAGCCCTCCTGTGTACAATACTATAAAATCCCTCCTGGCCAGAGACTCCAAAATCCTTTTACCTGTAAAGGGTTAAGAAGCTCAGGTAACCTGGCTTACATCTGACCCAAAGGACCAATAAGGGGACAAGATACTTTCAAATCTTGGTGGGGGAAAGGCTTTTGTTTGTGCTCTTTGTTTTGGGGGTTGTTCGCTCTTGGGACTAAGAGGGACCAGACATCAATCCATGCTCTCCAAATCTTCTGAACAAGTCTCTCATATGTCAAACTTGTAAGTAACAGCCAGGCAAGGCGGGTTAGGTTTATCTTTGTTTTCTCAACTTGTAAATGTACCTTTTGCTAGAGGGTTTACCTCTGTTTGCTGTAACTTTGAACCTAAGGCTAGAGGGGGTTCCTCTGGGCTCTTTGAATTTGATTACCCTGTAAAGTTATTTTCCATCCTGATTTTACAGAGATGATTTTTTCCTTTCTTTCTTTAATTAAAAGCCTTCTTTTTAAGAACCTGATTGATTTTTCCTTGTTTTAAGATCCAAGGGGATTTGATCTGGACTCATCAGGAATTGGTGGGAGGAAAGGAAGTGGGGGAATGATTAATTGCTCCTTGTTTTAAGATCCAAGGGGTTTTGGATCAGTGTTCACCAGGGAATTGGTGGAGGAGTCTCTCAAGGCTACCCAGGGAAGGGAGTTAGCACTTGGGAGTGGTGGCAGCAAAACCAGATCTAAGCTGGTAGTTAAGCTTAGAAGTTTTCATGCAGGTCCCCACATCTGTACCCTAAAGTTCAGAGTGGGGAAGGAACCTTGACAGGGGAGGTGGTGTTCCATTACTGGCAGAAAAACCCCTTTTGTCAGTGTAGACTATGTCTATGCTATTGGGCTACGCTGGCATAGCTATGTTGGTATAGTCTCCGTAGTATAGGTATACTCCTTCACACCACTGCGTCAGCACTCCCCACTCCCTGCCCCATTTGCTGAAAGCTTCATTCATGCTTTTATCTCCTCAGGCCTTGACTATGGAACTCCCCACATCCCAGCTGTAGAGACACCAGAATTAGTGTTGCCAGGTTTTCGACCAGAACGCCCTGTCGAAAAGGGACCCCGATGGCTCCGGTCAGCACCGCTGACCGGGCTGTTAAAAGTCTGGTCGGCAGTGCTAAGGCAGGCTAGTCCCTACCTGTCCTGTCACCGTGCTGCGCCCTGGAAGTGGCCAGCTGGTCCAGCTCCTAGGCGGGGAGCCGAGGCTCCGCGCGCTGTCTCCGCCCCAAGCACTGGCTCCACACTCCCATTGTCTGGGAACCACAGCCAATGGGATATGGGGGGGCAATGCCTGTGGGGGAGAGCAGTGTGTGGAGCTTCCTAGCCCCCCTGCCTTGGAGCTGGACCTGCTGGCTGCTTCTGGGGCGCAGCACGGAGCCAGGACAAGCAGGGAAACTGCCTTAGCCCCACTGCGCCGCTGACCGGGAGCCGCCAGAGATAAGCTTACACCGCAAGCCCCTGCCACAGCCCTAAGCCCTCCCCCCAAACCCGGAGCCCCCTCCTGCACTCAAAACCCCTCATCCTCAGGCCCACCCCAGAGCACACACCCCTAGCCAGAGCCCTCACCCCCCCTGCACTCCAACCCCCTGCCCTAGCCAAGAGCCCCCTCTCACACTCTGAACCCCTCAGCTCTGACCCCACCCCAGAGCTCATACCCCCTCCTGCACCCAACCCCCTGCCTCAACCCGCAGACCCATCCCACACTTCAAGTCCCTCAGCCCCACCTCCAAGCCTGGAGCCCCCACCTGCACCCCAAACCCCTCATCCCCAGCTCCACCCCAGAGCCCCCATCCCCAGCCCAGAGCCTGTATCCCCCCCACCACCGCAACCCCCTGCCTCAACCCGCAGCCCCTTCCCATATTCCAAATCCCTTGGCCCCACCCCCCAGCCTGAAGGCCCCTCCTGCACTCCAAATCCCTCATCCCCAGCCCCACCCCAGAGCCCAACCAGAGCAGCAGGGCCGGCTCCAGGCACCAGCCGACCAAGCACGTGCTTGGGACGGCACCTTGGAAGGGGCGGCCAATCTTGGGGTGGCGGGGGGCGCTTGGGGTTTTTTGTTTTTCTGGGTTTTTTTGGTTTGGTGGGGCGGCGCTCGAGGTTTTTTGTTTGTTTGTTTTTGTATGAGCGGCACACAGCACTGGGGGAGCGGGGGCTTTGGCAGCGCGGCGCTGGGGGTGGCGGTGGTATGGGCGGCCCGGTGCGGTGATCGGGGGGCGGGGCAGGGGTTTGGGCGGCATGGCACTTGGGCGGGGACGGGGGTTTCGGCAGCGTGGCGCTAGGGGGGCAGGGGTTTTGGCGGTGTGGCGCTTGGGGGGGGCAGGGGGGTCGGCGGCGCAGTGCTCAGGGGGGGTGTTACGGTGGGGCGGCGCTCTTTTTTTTTGCATGGGCAGCAAAAAAGTTAGAGCAGGCCCTGCAGAGCCTTCACCGCCTCACATCTCACCCCCTGCCCCAGCCAGTGAAAGTGAGGGAGGGGGAATGTAGTGAGCGGGGGGTGGAGCCACAGGGAAGGGGCAGGGCTAGGGTGTCTGGTTTTGTGCGATTAGAACGCGGGTTCTCAAACTTCATTGCACTGCAACCCCCTTCTGACAACAAAAATTACTACATGAGACCAGGAGGGGGGAAATGAAGCCTTAGCCTACCCAAGCCCCCAGTTAGGGTGGTGGGGGGCCAAAGCCAAAGGACTTCAGACCTTGGCGGGGGGGCCTGTACCGTGAGCCCTGCCATCCAGGAATGAAGCCGAAGCCTGAGCCCCACAGGTTTCAGCTTTGGCCCTGGGCAGTGGGGCTCAGGCTGTGGCTCCGGGCAATGGGGCTCAGGCTTTGGCCCCAGGTGGTGGGGCCTGGAGTTTGGCTTCAGCCTCAGGCCCCAGCAAACCTAATGCCAGCCCTGGCAATCCCATGATAGGGTGATCAGATGACCCGATTTTATAGGGATAGTACTGATTTTTGGGTCTTTTTCTTATATAGGCTCCTAATACCCCCCACCCCTGTCCCGATTTTTCACATTTGCTGTCTGGTCACCCTACCCCATGAAAACAGGGTCGTGACCCACTTTGGGTTCCCGACCCACAGTTTGAGAACCGCTGGATTAGAAAGTTGGCAACCCTATCCAGAATGTGTGGCATGAAGCTCCGTACCCTTTTTAGATGTACTGACAATAGTTTTAATATCAGCGCCTTCTCCAAACATCTCCACTGGCTCATTCATTTCAAGATCCAGGTGAAAACTACCATCCTGGACTGCAAGGCACTTTATGCTCTTTTTCTATTCAGGACCTCAAAATTGCCTCTCTTTGCATATCTAGAGCCTATCTTCTCTTCATCTCTTCCCACAGTTTGCATTTTCAGTTCCTGCATCTCTCTACCTCATGGATTCTCCAGCTGAGATTTTTCAAAGCAGTCTAGGAGCTTTATAAACACTTTTCATTAATTGTAATGGAAGGCATATGTCTGAATCCCCTGAAAATCTCAACTTCCCTCTCTCTTTTTTTTTTTGTGTGGAAATCTCATATTTAGTTCCTTGCATACATTTCCTCCTTTCTTTCTTTCTTATTTGCCTTATAACTAAATGCTTTACATTTTAAATTACAAAATGTGTTCACATGCAATATGTTTTCTGTAACTTATATACTATCCAGTTTAATTCTGTAAAGCATGTTGCAGTCATGGGCGGCAGGTATCAGAAGCAAGGGGAGGCTTTGCCTCCCCAAACAGCCTAGCGTGGCCCCGCCCCTAGGCCAGAGTGCCTCCTGCAGCGACTCGGGGCCGCCAGGGCAGCTGGTGCTGGGCTGCCTGAGCACCGCGACTGGGGGCGCGGCGACCGCACTGCCCCGCCGCCCAGAGCTGCAGGTGCTGTGGCCACACTGCCCAGAGGTAGTGGGCGCTGAGGCTGTGGCACACCAGGGCTGGGGCCTCGCCCCCCCACCCCCAGCTGTCCGGCGCTGCGGCCACAGTGGGGGTGCTTTGGGCTCCTGCGGGGGAGGGGGAGGCAGAAGGGAAAGGAGGGCCAGGGCACAAGGGGAGGGCCCGGGGGTTAGCCTTCCAAGGAGGCTGATCACCAGCCACCCATGGTTGCAGTAGTTTTTATGAAAGATGCTACACAAAATAAAACTCTGTAGTATTGTCTCTGTGAAAATGCTGAGCAAGTTGCAACTTGCATATCTACAACTTAAAAATGATGATGTCCTGGACAGCATGTCAGAACCTTGGTACTGTGTGTTATAACCACAGCCTAAGATAGATGTTTACAGTAAAAGCAACAGCATCAGATCTCTAAATCAATATAGCGGAGTTCAGAGAGTCCTGGATAAGTAGGGTTGGTGAAATCCAAGCTTGTTCTTTATATCACACTCATTTCAATCAATGCAGCCCTTGTTGTCTGTGTAGTGAGACACCCACTTGCATGGGTATTGAAGCTCTGTTGTGTAACACAGCACCCACTTGGATTTCCTTAGTAAAACAATAAACTATTATTATTAATAACTTGTAATGTGTTCCCTGCACTCAACGCAATAGAGTTTACAAGACATGGTGTTTACTCAGTTTAAGTGGACATCCAATCCCTGTCTAGAGGCCCTGAGTATGCAGTCTGACTGCTAGTATGGGGGGATCAAAGCATGCAGTTGTACAACTTAACTGAAGGGGCAGCTGTTCAGACACTTCAGCAAAGAGGTCCTTTCTTCAGATAGTTCACTAGTCACTGGCGGGATTAACCAAAAGCAACAACAACAAAAAAACATTTTAAATAATCTGCCTAATACTCCTTTGCCCTCTCACTTGCTCAGCATTTAGTCACTTGTGATGGCACGGTTTCACTAGTTCTTCATTCATCAAGGAGCCTTCCAGAGCAGAGAAGGCCTGCACTAATGGGAAACACAAATAGGGAAAAATCACCTTTCCTTTTTTGGCTCAGGCCTTACACTAAAAAAGGGGCACAAGTGAAAGCCTCACTTGTTTTTATTTTGCAGGTCACTATCATCTCCAACCCCATGTCCCTACCACCCTTGCTGTAAACTAAATATGCGGTGCAGAATCCCAGCTCGTAGGACATCTTAAAGCTATGTACCGTGGCAACTTGCCCCACATGCTTGGGAATGGCTGTTTAGGCTGTGCCATTTTCCAAGGGGAAAACAGGGGTAGAATTACAATTCAGAGTGACTTATGAATATTAGTACAAAATAGTGTCAAACTTTTCGAAGCCATCTTTCATATAATTTTTCATTAAAAAAAAAAAAAAAAAAAGGCCCTTTGTCAATTAAAAATAAATCAACTGAAAAATTTCAACTAACTCTAGTGATTATGCAGTTTTGAATGTGGGAGAACCTGATCTGCGTACTGGCCAGGATCCTGATTGAGCAGATCTACTTTGCTGTAACAGACAGTATTAAATGCATCTGTTTGTTATAATAAGAAATTATCTGAACCCACTACACCGTTTCATAATATGCAAAAATCTAACTGTACAGGAAAGTGAGACGTTCAGGAGGCGATTTTGGTCCCAGTCAATTAACGGCTTTAAAAGTTAAAACTGAGCTCAGTATCATATCCTGTTGTAGTGCCTGCTTGCGTTATCATAGAGTTGTTTAGGATTACTGGGTTGGTACATTCCAGCTCCTGAATGCTGGACTGCGTGCACAAGGTCCATCTACACTAGCAACATTTGTAAGTGCTTTTCCAAAGCAGCGTTACTAACGGTGTAAGCAGTTGTGTAGACTGGACACAAGTTTTTACCTCTGAGTTGTGTAAACTTGCTCTGAGCAGGTTAGCTAAGGTAATGGCTCTATATTATGTTGTTGATAGAGGTGCAACTGCATGATTGCTGAAAAAAAAAAAAAAATCTTACACTTATAGAAAATTCATAGTTTAAAGCCAGATGAGACCATTAGATCATCTAGTCTGACCTCCTGTGTCTCACAGGTCATTACATTCCACCTACTTACCCCTGTATGGAGACCAATAACTTGTTTGCCTAAAGCATATCTTCCAGAAAGGCATCCAATCTTGATATGAAGATATCAAGAGCGAGAGAGAATCCCCCATTTCCCTTGCTAGTTTGTTTCAATGGTTAATCACCCTCACTGATAAAGATTTGCATCTTATTTAAATTTGTCTGGTTTCAGTTTTCAGGCACTGGTTTCTGTTATGCCTTTCTCTGCTAAGAGCCCTTTAGTATTTGGTATTGTCTCCCTATTAAGGTACTTACACACTGTCATCAAGTCACTTCTCAATCTTCTTTTGAGAAGCTAAACAGATGAAGATCTTTAGGTCTGGCTGCAAGGCATTTGCTTGACTATAGCCATAAAAATTAGTCATTCTCCAATGTTTTAACATCCCTTTTAAAATATGGATATCAAAATTGTACACAGTATTCTGGTATCGGTCTCACCAATGCTGTATACTTCTCTACTTCTATTCACTACTCCCTTGAATATACATTCAAGGATCACATTAGCTCTTTTTGCCACAGGATTGCACTGGGAGCTCATGTTGAGTTGCTTGTGCTTGTCTATTATGACCCCTAAATCCTTTTCAAAGTCCCTGCTCTCCAGGATAGAGTTCCTCTATTCTGTAGGTATGGCCTGCATTCCTTGTTCCTGGACGTATGTTAATACAGCCAAATGCAAAGTTATACATTTTACTCGAATGGGTCTATATGACGGCCTTCTCCTTATTATGTACCACTCCACCAGTCTTTGTGGCATCTGCAAATTTTACCAGCAGTGATTTTATATTTGCTTTCAGACCATTGATTAAAATGTTGAATAGCATTGCGCCTAGTACCTTTCCCCATGGAACCCCACCAGAAACACCCTCATTTGATAATGATTCCCCATTAGCTACTACTTTTTGAGATCTGTCAGTGGCACAGTGATCGGTTATTTAGAGTCACCTTTGGGCCCCTGGCATTGGTTTGTTTTGGAAACGGACATTGGAAGCAATGCTTTTAAATATACATCACATGGATTTATCAGACATAAGAAAAACAAAAGTAACACTTTGTGCCTTCTGACCTTGGAGGTGACCTATGACAAGTTTCCAAAATAAAGAAAGGGATTTACAGAGTCAACAGTAGTATAATTTTTGCAGTGCGGAGGGGTTCACGTCCTAGGGACACACTGAAAACAAAACGGCTTGGGCAGCACTTGGATTTTGCTGGATAGATGCCTTGACAGGCACAACAGGAGTACCGTGATGTTTGCTTTGCAATAAGCACAGGGTCATTGCCATGCTGCTGAGTTTTGCCTTTCACATGACACTCAGTACTGGAAATAGGGAGCTGTGAAGAGAGAAACATTTATTTAAATAACCCGGGATTAAACAACCTGCACCTACTGGCTGTCATGTAAGGAAATGCAAATATCTAACTCGATGAGCAATTCCTTAACTCGGAGGAGCTGAAAAATTGACAGAGCTCAGGAAGCCAAGTGCTGGCTTCTTATGAGCAAAAACTTAAGGTAGGTGGAAGCTGCAGCACAAGCAGCTAATATTTCAATACATAATGTGATTCAGTAAGGCCATCAGGAGCCACATTTTTATATCCTAACTCACAGTGAGAGCATATGAGAACTCCCATTGACTTAAGGGAGCTCTTGTGTAGTAAAGTGAGACTATTGGGACCTCTGGCCACAGGAATATACCCCCATTCACCTGGCTAATTTGCAGGGATTGTCAGAGACAGCAAGTCTGTTACAAAGAGAATGCACTAGTGCAAGAGGACCCTTTGCCTCACTTTTCTCTCACACACAGTATGAGCCAGGATCCACTTTGGCTACCACCCACCAGCCTGACTGGGGTTGGCTATACTTATCCCTCTTGTGGGACTTTCAGCAAGAAGCGCTAGCAGTAGATCTGATTGGAACGGGGAGCAGACACCTGTGTTAGCCACACCCTTCAAAGAGAGAAGAAAGGGAACCACTTGACAAGGAAACTTCCAACTTCATTTTTAATTTTAAAAGTCTGGATTACAAACATTAAAAAAATTAAAAAAATAATTAAAAAAAAAATCACAAAAATTGATTCTTTGTCCAGTAAAAAAATAAAATTAATTAAAAAAAATCAGGAGCCCTGGTGGAATATGCCAGAGATCCCAGAAAGGGATCAGCTTTCTGACATCACATTTGGCAAGAATGGTATAGGGTTACAGCAAGAAACTCCATCAAGGCACTGAGACATCTTTATAAACACGGTAAGTCTTCTTCCCATAGTTTGTGCGTAGGAGGTAAGGTGGGGAGTTCAAGTTGCAATATGCTGCATTACAAGTAAAGGACTATATACCCTGCAAATACAACTAGGCTTTAGACTAGTTACAAACCACAGCCAAGGTCTAGCCTATCCTCCAAACTGAAATCATCTTGTTACCTGGTTTGGGGACAAGGGTAATGCAACCAGGGTTGTATTTATAGTATAGACAAGCTCTTTGGCCTCATCTGCTCTAGCCTTTATGCTCCTTCAAAAGTTTTCCACCATTGTTACTGCCCATTTATATCCAGCAGCAGTCAGAGGTGCCAGTGGCTGCTAGTAGTTTAACTATCGTGTTGTTCAGAGCTGTAGGGTTAGACAACATTGGCAGTTAAAAAGGCAATGGCTGGTCTATATCAGGACTTCCGCCACTGGTGGAGATGAACTGATGGTGCCTTCAGTGGACTTTTAGTGAAAAAAGTGTTAGAGGGAACACAGCTTTGGAGTGAGGGGTAAGAGAAGGTTGTGGAGGTTTGAGATGAAAATCTCACAAAAGAAGGAGCTTTATAATGTGACTGTTTCCCTTTCTGGCCTGTCCAGGCTGACAGAGAATCATGCGAACAGAAGCAATTTGAAAACACGCTTATGCTGCCCAGGATATATAGGATTTCAGAGTGTTTAGGCAGAATTAAATAGACACTTTCTAGATGAAGTAGGGATCTAGTTTAGAAAATGCAAATTATGTCCTGGGTGCATTAGACATCATAATAATGTTTAGTCTGTTTAAAAACAGCTTCTCTTAATACAGTTCTCATGACTGTAGAACAGGGCCCTACACAGTCCCTCGCTTCTTGAACAGCATCAGGAGAGAATATTTGAGTCCTGGAGGATTAGTTCCTCTCTATGATTATCAGTTACACATGTAGCTTTTGTTGTGTTCGGCTGCATTCTGGACAGCAGTACATTTTGCCCTGTGCTAATAGTAGGTGAAGGTGCCTAGAGGCTGTAAACATGTCCTATGGAAACACTATAGAAGTTACAATATGACTTCAATATAGTCTACAAATGATCTCATATACTAGGAAAGAGCAGTAGAGCAAGGCATGCTAAGATGAAAGGAAGTTCCCCCCCACACACACAACCTAGCATTAATTTCCACAAACTATCCAAGCCCCACAGCACACTGATATACCCTTGATTCACAGCAGGTTACGTGATCTTAAGTTTCTGTCACAGGATGCCGGAAAGCAGATTTATGAAAAAGTTTTTCTTGAAAATGTGACCTTCCTAGCCTAGCACTGGTCATGTTCCGTGCACCATTGTGCTGGGTGATGCATCTGTGTCAGCAAATCCGTAGCTCGTTTTCCAAGCCGTAGATTTTTGCCTTCAGGTTTCTTAGCTCCCCTTGAATTTTCTGGGTTCGTCTGTTCCCTTGACGGACCTCATGCAGAATTGCGAGGTCCTGGTCTGGTCCAATGTTCATGGTCACCTAGAGAGAGAGAGAGAAAAAAATAACACCAGAAAGACTTGGCCTATGGTGTATGATCTGGAGAAAGTTATGAAGAGATCAATCCTGTCCAAGGAGATTCATTGTGCCTAGCAAGGGGAAACTACAACCACAGTGTGTCTGAGCTGCCCTGACATCATACATGGAAAGGAGCCCCAGGATGGAGTGTAGATAATGTAGGGGTCTTGTTAGTATCATGTGGGTGTCCTGCAAGTGCAATGGAAGAGGGATTTCTAAAGTGTAATTGGAAATGTATCAGTAAATGGTCAGTTGTTTAACAAATCATTTCCAGTATGATTTAAAAGGACTCATTAAAATGTGACAAATTATATATTTCTTATTACCCAGCTTTTTTGTACTTAAGTTTCAATTGTAGTCCCAGGAGACATCCTCTACAGGTGGTACTGAGAAGCATATCTTGCCTTGGCAGAAGACTGCATTTGGTTATCGAATAGTTCTTTTTGATCTAAAATAACCAGAATGATTTAGGATCATGTTTGTTATGTCTAGCTTGTATGTTGTATTTTACTCATGCACCCCCTTGTGGTCAAGTATGTAATAAGAACAGGACAATACAATTAGGCTGAAATAATTGACATGGATTTGATTAACCATTTCCTTTTCTTAATTTCTGCAAGTTAACCATTCCTTGTGGTATCATGTGAATAACCCTTCCTACGCAGGATATTCCAGAAGTCATTATATTCTATACACGACCACCTGAACTTACTTCTGCACTTTGAGCCCTAATTCTTTGCGCCAAGTACTCAGGTCTGCTCACACTGAAGTTGATGACAAAGCTTTCATTGACTTCACTGAGAGCAGAATCAATATCTAGAACCTTCAGGAGAAAAGCCAAACAGGTCTGCAACACTCCATACAGAATATACTTCTGCAGTTAATACTTGCTTCACAGTGGCGTTGGGAAAATTAGGTTAAAAGCATTAAAGAAGTAGCATAACTCAGTGCCCTAACTACATCCACTGTATAATCACACCAATCCCTAGTAATTTGGATGCCTATTCAATTAACAGCTATGAATATTTTTCTCTTCACAATATACATATAACCTGTAACTTTCCATAACACTGAAAGGTACCATATGTTACAAGTATCTAAAGGCCCAAGTGAGGAAACACAGGAATTTCCAATAACATAGGCTCCAAGGATCCAAAAATTCAACCCTCCCCTCACCTGCCCACAGGCCAATTCCATCTCAGCCCTTGCCCCAAAGATGATCGATTATTACCTTGAAGAGCTGTTTCTCTATGTCCTTCAACCTCTGCCGAAGTTGTTTGATGTCATTCTTGAAGCCCTCCACCTCCATGCTACGCCGTTTCTCCAGGGCCTCATATCGTTGGGTCATTAGCTGCAAACGCTTCCCCATCTTCTCTGAGCGCTCCTGGGGATAGGAAAGCACAATAGAATTTGTAGGGAAGGGCACCATCGACAACACAAATATGGAGAAGGGGAAATCAGACAACTCCAAGAATTGCAAACCCATCCTGCAGCAGCAGACAGAGGATTTACCTTGAAAAGCTCTTGGCCAACATCTCCTTCTTCACGAATTCTAGCCAACTCACCCTCCAGAGCAACACACTGTTCTCGGTACATATCTGCCAATCGGTGCGCCTGTGTTAGCTGCTCCTGTAAGGACTGGAGCCCAAGAGAAAGAATTAGGATTAATAGATGGAGGTAGGTAGCCAGTACACACAGCATCTCCCTCCCTAAAGAACAAAGGTGGGACGCAGGGCAATTGTCACAACTCTGTGAGTGCTCTTTGGTGGAGATATCATGACAGAAAATAACCAAATGAGTAGCCCTAGAAATTGGAGTTGGCGCAGGTAGCCAGACAAGAAAGATTAGAGATCTAAGAATGCAAAAACTCCTTCAAATTACAAGAGCAACTCTGTTCAGATGAGACATTAGAGTACAAAACAAGCCTGGTTCTATCCACCATGTAGTCATTAGAACCCACAACACTTTTTTTTAAAAAAATAGCAAGAGTTGGTCCCACTGTCCTCAGTCAAAAATTCCTCATCTCACATTCCTCTCTCCATCTCAGGGGTGGCTGCATTTCAATGGTGGATAAAGCAATTCCTTTAGGTATATACTGTGGTTAATAAACTGTTATGGGTACATGTAATATGAGGGCAGTACAAGTTCCCATGGTTCTCCCTGCAAGTACATTAATTTGCTGAAGAAAAAAAAACATGCTGCTGGATGGGAGCAGCAGAACTGTGAGTGACGTTATTCCCCAAAAAGCAGTGTTCTCACAAGAGCAGGCAAAACACAGAGTGTGTTCTTCCTACCAGTAGTCAACAGAATTTATTCCAAAGGATGGTTGCCCATTTCATGCTTGTAAATACTTAGTCCTAATAAAGAGCCTGAGAGCTGTGCAACGATAGGTCACTTGGCAGGTGGAACAAGCTGAGGAGCTACATGCTTGTTTTGGATGTGGAAGGAGTGGGGGATATTAGTCTTGTAAGACAAAACCCCATGGAGCGCTATTATAAACTAGTAAGAGTTCTAGCTACATAGCATTTTATCTTTAAAGTCAATAAGCAACAACATCCCCTGTAAAGTGAATCTTTCTATGCCTCAGACAGCATAACAAATGTATCCTGGTATGGAGAATTCCCGCTCTAAAACAGGGAACACCAGTTTCTCAGTAAAGCACCATGGTGAGATCCAATCCTAGACTCTCTCAAACCTCCATCCATAAACAGGTGGATTTCTTTTTAAAGGGAACAGCAATTACCTTGAGTTCTCCACTCTGTGCTTTCCAAATTTCACTCTCTGCTTGAGAAATTGGCTTGATGTCTCTCTCCTTCTTCTTCTCTCTCTCTGGCTCCCTGCTGATGATAAGCTGATCCCTGCTTACATCAAGCTTCCTCAGCAGACAGTCCTTCTCTGCCATCCATGATTTCTCATTGGCTCGTGCATCAAACTTCAGCTGAAGGAAGTCACGCGTACTCTCATACAGCAGGTTTTGAGTCTGATGGAGCCTGAAGACAGGGGTTGCACTAGAGTAATAATATCACTGCCTTCCCCAATTCCCTTCATCTTTCACCTATATTCTCACTGGGAGTTTGGGTGGGCATGGGATGAGAGGGGCCAGGAGCTTCCCTCACATATTTTCAAGGGCCAAGCTCTCCTGGGATGAAAAAGGATTTTTAGTTAGTAATTTATTCAATCAATCAATCTCCAATTACATCCCAAGCAACTGACCAAATACTCTGCTTTTCTGCCTATTAGGTTGTAAACCTATAGGTGATTTTTATATTCTGGGTTTCCTGCCATGATTAAACCAGAACCATTCTCTTGCACTCACTTATCTGTTAGGGTTTTGATCCTGTCCTGGTCCCTCTGATGCTGGACCTGCACTTCCTCTATGTGAATCCGCCTGTCCTCTAGCAGTGCATCAAGCTGCTCTTTGGATAACCGGGTCTGCTCTTCCATCTGAGCCTGCAGGGCCTCCACCTGGATTGGCACACAGGGAAGGCATAGAGTGAGATCCTGCACCAGGCATGCTGCCTTGCTTGAGAGCAGGGCCGGCTTTAGGGCGATTCAGCCAATTTCCCGGAATCGGGCCCTGCGCCCCTAAGAGGGCCCCGCAATGTCCCGAAGGAGCTGCCGCCCAAGTCCCGCCACTGTCTTCGGCGGCAGCTCAATCGCTGCCGCTGTCTTCGGTGGCATTTCGGCGGAGGGTCCTTCCTTCGCAACAGCGATTGAGCTGCCGCCGAAGACAGCGGTGGGACTTCGGCAGCAGTTCCTTCGAATCGAGCCCCGCAGTGCCTAAAGCCGGCCCTGCTTGAGAGTCCTGTTTAAATTCCAGGTTAGGCACAGACAGTGAGAAAACACCCCCTGCCCTATAATGCTTTATTATATACGTCTAATTTCTCTGCAGGCCTTGAAGTTAGGAGCAATCTGCTTTGGCGCTCTAGAAGTTTCCTGTAACCGATTTCCCTACCTGGTGTGAGAGAGACACTTTACAAAAGGTGGGTCAGATTCTTCATTCATTTCCTGCATTGGGCACAGGAAGGAAAGTGGAAGGGCAAAGGTGAATTCAAGTCCCTTTTGTGCATCACTAATTCTGGCCACTGTTGCAATTTAGAGCAGCCCTAGGGCTCTCATCATCCAAATGCTTTTCTTGTTTCATGCCAACCTTACCCCCCTTGTAAGTCCACCGCAGAGAGAGCTAAATAAATTGGGAGTAAGTGGGAGGCACTGCCAGGATAGCATAGAGTGGAGATGGGCAAGCCCAATGTAGGGATAGAGGGGATAGGCAAGCAGCATGTTTGGCTGTCATATAAACCCGTGTGACACTGTATGGAATATGTGGAACACCATATGTGGGCACCAATATTATAAAATTGCAAGGAATCTGATCAGATATGTTGTGTGAGGTATCTGCAAAAATGTTACAATTTGCCAAGTATGATAATCTGGTTTATGTTTGTATCACCTTTGTATTAGGAGTTACAGATATGTACGGTATATCTGTATTTCAAACTGGTGCTATGCATCTGGGTGACACCCCCAGACAGATTGGCATCAGCACCACCTAGCCTACTTGATGGCCCACCAAGGGACATCAGCTGTACAATAAACCAATTAAAAGATCAGGGACCACACCTGATGAGTCAGCAAGTCACGTATGGGCATGCCTATGGACAGAGAACTCTAAGGTTTGTTCCATGTGCTGTGAAGCTTGTGTTTGGAATACAGGAAGTGTAAGCCTTATGGCAAAATAATATAAAAGGCAGCTGAATCTTCTCCATTTTGTCTTCAATCCTGCTTCCTACCTCTAGAATAACTTTTCTATAACTGAAGCTCTGAACAAAGGACTGAATGACCCATCCAAGCTGTGGATGTGTTCCAGAGTGACTTTCAAGCCAGCCAACTCACCAACACTGCTAAGAACCTGATACAACATGGACTTTGTAGTCTGATGTATGTACCAAAATTGCTTTACCATTTAACAACTCTCATCTTGTTCTTTCTTTTATAATAAATCTTTAGTTTTAGACACTAAAGGATTTGTTGGCAGTGTGGTATTTTGGGTAAGAGCCAAACCTACACTGACCTAGTAAGGTGACAGGTTTCAGTGGTAGCCGTGTTAGTCTGTATCACAAAAAAAAAAAACCCCAAGGAGTCCTTGTGGTGTCTCTAAGGTGCCACAAGGATGCCTCGTGGGTTTTTTTGACCTAGTAAGGTGGCTGTCTCTTTGGGTCAGAAGAACATTTTGTATATGTGAGCAGAGTTTTGAAATAACTCCTCATTGTACTGGACCGAGGTGCTGATTGGGAGCCAGAGAACTGGAATGCAGTAAGAGGACTGTGTGATTCCTTCCTCACCTCCCCCTCCCCCGATAACTAATGTGGGGGATCAATCAGAAGCACAGTTTGTGACGGATTGGTGAGTGGTATCCACCAGTCTTTGGGAGAATCTGCTCTCCCTTTTGCAGCGTGCCCTGACCTTGCCATTTCCAGTGAAGGCACCCCTAAGTCACCACAGGTCACACCATGCACAGGCAGAAGTTGCATCTGTTGATCAGTAAATGCTCTTTTACCTGCAGTAAGAGTGTTTGATTGTCTCTGTGATATCTCTCAGGACTTTCTGGTTTCTCTCCTTTTGCTGCTGGCTTTGATGTGCTTCTTTTAGTGCCGGCTGCAGAGAACAGGATTAATTGAGATAACTACTCTACTCCTTTCTCCTAGCCTACGTGTGAGACTTTGCCCAGCAGGGAATATTGTAGGTGTGCTGGCTGGCCTGAAGAAAAAGGAAAGGAAGAGCTTGCAGCTACTGCACCACAGCATCTTCCAGCAGGAGTCACTGCAGAAAATATTCTAGCACTGGCTTTGGGGAGCTCATGGTGACTGCACCCTTTTTACACATCCAGCACTATCGTGATATTTAGCCACCCTCCAGGTACTTGTCTTCTTGGCTGGTATGGAAAGTCACTTTTGGGGTACCTGTTCTGGAAGTGTAAGTATCGCTCCGTTCATGTGGATCCCTGGATTTGACTGGTTTTTGAGGAACGGTGACCTAGAGGAGCAAAAACAGATCTGTTACCTGAACGTCCTGCATTTGGTTCTCTGAGCCCAGTCATCAAGAATGAACGCTAGAGTGTGTGGAAAAAGACTTAAAAGAGCAGCATGCCCATCGGTGCAGCAGGAGCAAGGTAAAGACATTTGCAAAAGAAATACCAGCATTGAGAGCAGATGTCAACTATGATGGGGCTGCTTGAACGTTACATTTTCCACCTCTTACACCATTGTATAGTTCTCAATGATTGGGGATTGGTGACTTCAACGGGAACAGGATTAGGCCTTTAGCATAAGACCCCAGCATTCAGATGTGTGAGGGAAAGGAGACGCAACAGTGTGCTTTCTTCTCCACTTACCCTCTTGTCAGCTGGCGCACTGAGAAACATATGTACAACAAATCTACATATACCCATCCACTTAAACCCAGGAAAAAAATCAAAGGCAAGAACTAACTGCTTGGTACAGCTATGGATCCTGATCTAACTTGTGTGCGGAGATCCATTCAATGCAAGAAAAAGCGGCCATTAGGGAGCTGACACAGTTCCCTCATTCTCATGGCACTTCTGCAACGGCTCCAGCTTCAGTGTTTACACCAGCTGGCCACAATCCCCAAGACACAGTATGCCAGTAAGGAATTAGCTCTGGACATGTCCCTTCCCCACTCCCTCTGCCAGGGAGTTCAACTATCCGAACCAACTGAGAGCTCCCGCACACCAAAGAAAATTCAGGGCTGCTTTCAAGGGCTTTTGCACAACCTGAGCAGGGCAGATGGCAGCAAGCAACCTTTAAAAGCTTTTTTTTGTTTGTTTGTTTTTTTTAAAGCAGATTACACAACTGGGAGCCAATCACGCTCTCCGGCGGAAAATTAAAACAAAAAAAACAAAAACAAAAAAAGCAGAAGCCCAGCCCCCATGGGCAAGCCCCAAAACAAGCAACACAACACACTACTTAAAGAAATGAATAGGCAATTACATACACAAAAGAAGCCTATATAGGCTTGATGGGCGCCACTTGGCAGCCTGCAGGAGGGACTAGACAACAGCAGAGAATGTGGCCCATTATTTCAAGTCTCACTCTGCACCCTCACATCACAGGATGCCCTGGTTTTGCCCCCCCTTCATGCCCTGAATCACAGTCGTGACCTTTCTGGTCAAACAGGACTTGTGTATGGGACTTCAGATCCATATACACACTGCTGCAGAGAGTCACCACTCTTGAAACCTGTCACACTTACTCTCCTGGAGGACAACATACTTCCTTTGCAGCTCTCCTGCGCAGCAAATGAAACCCGAATTTCTCAGCACTAACTACCAAGACAGAGGGAAGGCCTCACTCTTTGTCTTGACTCCCAGCACTAGTTTATTACAGCACATATCGGACCAACACAGAGCCAGCTGAATTTCAAACATCCACGTTTTCTGGCAACACTCTCCATAGTTCTGTTTTGTCTCTTTGGCTCCTCAGTGGCAACTCACTGTGTGGAGCTTCTAGGGGCTGAACCCAAAGCAAAATCTGCCAGAGAAGTGGCAAACAGGCTATTCCCAATGAATGGTCTTACCTTGTGTGGAGGCTCCTTATGAAAATAGGTAATTTCTCCTGTGTCTGTTCCCACCAAAGCCAAGAGATGCTGAATCTTTTTTCTGTCTTCTAGCTCCCTGGAATTCATGGAGAAGCATCAGCACATTTCTATTCCAAAATGCATCAAGCCTGTACTCTCTCTAGAGGTTGTTACTGTAGTTAAAGGAGCAGCTCTAACCTGTTCTTCAGATTGTCACAGCCCATGAGACAATGTTGTCCTTAAGCCAGACTGCTAGAGACCCAGTTAACACTGAAGATGCATGGGAGGAGTTTCCAGTTCTGCTGGTGCAGTGAGGAATTCCCCTTTTAGTACAGCCTGACAGTGGTACATGGGCTTTTATAGGGATGGCAGATGCTGAAAGGACAGAGTCTGAATTTATTAATAAAAAGCTCATAGTCCAGGGGGAATATGACCTAGTTAGGAAGATTCAGAAGACTGAGAACCTCCTTTGCCTTAGAAGCCCATGTATTCCACCACAATCTGGAACTTGATGGATATACAAGATTTTAGGCACCCCTTTGAGGGTGCACAAGAACACTACCCACCACACATAAAAGGAGACCCCATCAAGCCAACCAAAAACTGCTGAGATTAATTCCCAGCCAGAGTTCAGAAGCATCTCAGGGAGGCATGTGCTTCTGAGAGCTAATTTGGTGCAGCTGAATCTATTCAGGCTCATTACCTTAAGAAAGACAAACAGGGGGTGTCGACCAGAAGATAAAACAGGTAGCTCTAGGGAAAACAGAGGTCTGTGTTTTCTATGCGTTTCCTGCTTCTAAAACTGCAGAGAGGAAATGCAGCTAAAGAATTATGCCAAGCTCATGTTAAGTTGAGTTAAACCAGAACCTCCAAACTGAAGTGATCGAACCTGACCCTTTGGTAAACTTTTGCTCTTTGTTATACCCCAGCCCTGTTTTGTGGGCCTATATTCTGCAGCAAGATCCTTGGATCCTCGGTTTCTCTGGTACAGCAGACTAGGAGTCCTGCAGCAGAGTCATTTCACTTTTTTTAAAAAAGGAAGTTTGTAATAATTGGATAATAGTCAGTACAGTAGATCCCCATAGAAGGGAGAAGCAACAGCAGCATTTATTTTGTCCAGTTCAGCATTTGGGAAGATTTTATAGGGCCTGATCCTCAGAAGTGTGGCACACCTGCAATTTCCACTGATTTTAGACCCATAGTGAGATTAATAACAACTTGTATTATAGTGCCTAGGTGCTCCAGTTACAGAGCAGGACACTGGAATGTGCTGTACAGACACAGAACAAAAAGCTTTCAAGATGGCTCTACTAATTCATGTGGCTTCCAGAAACACTACCTGCCCATGAGAAACAGCTAAGAAAACTCTTCCCCCCACCATCTCCATCCCTATCCCCTCCCAGCTCCGCACCTGATTTTCAGCCGGTCATTCTCAGCATAGAGGCGCAGCACATGTTCCCTCTCCTGGAAGAGGTAAACTTGCATGTCACTCAAAGCCTTCTGTAACTCTGCAATCTCCTGTTCCCGTTGACGCATTTCCCACTGTAGTTTGTGCTATGGAGAGAAAACAGGGCATGTGAAATGATACTAAGCATCTGACAACAGAGACAAAGAGCAGCTTTTGCCTCAGATGACCCTAGCCTGCATCTAAAACTAGCAGCTGTTTGTGTCAAATGACTAGGATTGGCAGAATTTGCTGTTTTTGTTTTTTATAATTGATGAATACCCCTGAATTTTATTTTTATCAATTTAAGTTTTCACGGTTGAGCAAAATTATGTTTTAAAGCATTTTTTTCAATTTTTATCACTTAAATTTTCACAGTTGCGGGAGCTTATGGGGATGGGGCAGGTCAAACAATAATTTGAGGACAGTAGACATTGAGATTCAAAACATTCAAGCTTTATAACCATTAAAACATCAATGATCATCATATGTCAAAACATACAAAGTAAACAGCCTTAAATCAAACTAACAAGTTCTCAAGTGGCATTTTTCTTACTTTGCCTATCTGTAAATTTTGATCATTGATGGAAATATTTTTTTCATCGGTTTGTGTGTGTACCCTGAAATAGATTTATCAATATTTACTGATAAAACCCCAATTCTTCCAAGTTCACAAATGCCTGACTTAAATTGGACCACCAAACTTTAACCAGCAGAGGGCAGTATTGGCAGCTTGTCTGGAGAAGACTATTCAACAGTGAGCAACTCCCACCATGCAATGCTCTGCCTTGATGGAGCAACCTATCCTAGATGTTATTCTCAAAAACCTCCCCTGGGTTAAGGTTGGGGTACTGCAGGGTTTAATAATAAGCATTCTGACCAATTACAAAATTGGTTCAGCGATCATGGTTTTCACAGGGGAGAAGTAACTAACTCATCAGAAGAGCATTCCTGTAGGAGAGGGACCTGGGAGACCTGCAATGTTTGGCGCCTTTCCCCGCTTTGACCCAGATGTGCAGCTGAGATATTTCCTACATCTCCTGAGGGTTCTCAGTCTGTTTCAGAGATGGCTGATTCACGAGCAGCTCAGTGTATAATGTTTTAAAAGGTGGTCACTCCTCTCCCAGCTACCTCCTCAGTAGAAAAAGTGCCAATTTTACAGGACACAGCAACACTACCACCCTGTGACTGATGTAATGAAGCATTAGGAGATCATCCTGCTTGTTAGAAGAGACTCCATTTTGTAGTATAGTTTTTACTTAGATTATAAGCTCTTTGGGCCAGGAACCACTTTTATTTTATTTTTTTTTTTACAGCACCTAGCACAATGAGGTCATGGTCCATGACTGGGGCTTCCAGGTGCTACTGCAATATAAATAAAGTCTGTCCCAATAAAATGCTCATTAATTTTGGCCAAATGACCATTCACTCTTCACAGGTCCACTGTGGAGTGCAGGGCAAAGGAAAAGGGTAGTGCAACAGACCAGGTGAACATCTAACCCAGTGTTCAAAGGTTAAGAAAACTCCAAACAGCATAAAGGCTTCCCACAAGTAGAGCCCAATAAACTAAAACAAAAGGACTTCTCTCAGTAAGCATTTCTCCTCCACTGGCTCTTAAATTGGGAAACCAGATGGCAAGAATTCACCCACTTCTAGTGGTTCAAGACATAGTGATTCCCCTTCAGCTCAGTCCTGCCACATTCCCCAGCAATTCCCTTCATGAATGTCAGCGATGTTAAATCTTCAACTAAAGGAGAGCATTAACCCTTTCTCTGCCAACCAACGGTGTATATATATAGTCCATCACCAGTAAGCTATTTACCTGCTCATCATATGTTCCTTTGTATCTCTCTAGCCTTCTCAAAAGGTCCTCGTGTTCTTCATCAAACTCAGCGATCTTCTTGCGATAGTATTCCAGCAGCTCCCGGGAGGGACGGAGGAAGGCCAGGCGCTCACTGATGGAAGGGAGAGGAGTAGAATCCCCCTGACTTGGAGTTGGAGAATTGGTGTATCTGGATGAGACACGGGGGACTGCCAATCTGGACAGAATGGTGGAACACACACACACACACACACACACACACACAAAAATAGGTTTCAGAGTGGTAGCAGTATTAGTCTTTATCAGCAAAAACAACAAGGAGTCCTTGTGGCACCTTAGAGACTAGGGTTTTAGCCCACGAAAGCTTATGCCCAAATACATTTGTTAGTCTCTAAGGTGCCACAAGGACACAAAAAAATGTTGCTAAAATAATGAAGATGAAGGAACCAATGGCCATTCGTTCATACAAGCTCACAGTACCTTACAATGGTGACTGTTCTTGCGGCAGAACTACTTTCTCAGACAAAGTTTGAACTCCACACAATAACTGCACTAGAATAATGTTAAAAATCTGATTTCAAGGAAATAACCTTTTTTTTAAAAAAAAAGGAAACAAAACTGTATTTAGCTTTAGTACTACAATACATTTAGTTCACATCTTCTCTGCCTCCAACAGTCTGAGCTCAACATTACTAAAACAGGATGTGTGGCATTTTGGAGATACAAAAGCTTATGCCCAAATAAATCTGTTAGTCTTTAAGATGCCACCAGACTCCTTGTTGATTTTGTGAATTCAGACTAACATGGCTACCCCCGATACTTAATGTGGAACTATGCAGTATTGTTGTAGCAGTATTGGATATTAGAGACAAAGGTGGGTGAGGTAATATTTTTTATTGGACCAATTTCTGTTGGTGAGAGAGACAAGCTTTCAAGCTCCATAGAACTCTTCCTCAGGTGTGGGAAAGGTACTCGGGATTTATGGTTTATTACAATAATCTGTAAACCACTAACCCCCCTTTCTGTGTTATGGCTACAGGGGTGTTAACAGGCTGCTTCACCTTGAATGGTCCCTTAGAATATATGCTAACTTCTTATGCTAAATTATCAGTTTGATCTTGTATTTAGTTGTGAAGCTCTTAGTACCTTTCCCAGACATGAAAAAAGAGCTCAAAAGCTTGTCTCTCTCACCAACAGAAGTTGGTCCAAAAAAAGATATTACCTCACCTACCTTGTCTCTTTAGTGTGGAACTGTTTGCCCACCCAAGTGTGGTGGGAAGGGAGGTGCCTATTGGAGGAAAAGGGTGGGTGGTGTTTTTTTGTGAGAGAAGGGTCAAGGGGAATGGGACAAGGTTGCTGGGGAGGGGTATCTGAGAAAAAGCAGGGGCAGAGAAAGAATAAGGGTTACCGGGGTAGTAAACAAGTCTGCTTCTAGACAGAAACACAAAAAAACAGACACTGGATAGAGAATAAACACACAGAGGAAAAAGATGTGAGGTTCCAGTAAGCCATGTCAGTCTGTAGGGAAAGATGTCAGAGGTGACAGTATCAGAGCACTAAAGTGAAGGAGGAGGAGGGAGAGAAGAAAACTCCATTCAATCAGAAAAGATGTCTGACTGCTGAGTCTAATGTACATTCTCAGGGTCCTACTGGATTATCACTGCTCCTTGACACAACAGCAGCTAGAAATTTCTTTACAAGTTCCGGTTCAACAGGACTCATAGACTTTAAAGTCAGAAGGGACCATTATGATCATCTGGTCTGACCTCCCGCAAGACTGCATCCTTTCTTTTAAGCTGCACAGAAATAAAACTCTCACACTCTGACAGCGTGGGAAAGAGAGAAAGTTTTAAATGTGTGTATTTGGCACCTACATAGGATATTTAGGGATACACTAACATCACACATATATGTCAGCATGCAAAATCCACCTGCAATTGTGATTCTAAATTTTGGCACAAAAACTGAGCTTTGTGAATCATTAATTTGTAAATTTGGAATGTGTTTGAGCAAGTGCAAGTGTAGATGTGCATCTATACACAAACCTCAGGCTTCGCTCTGAAAACTTGGCCCTTAGTAGCCATGTTGAGTAGACTGCCTTGGTTTTCAGATGTCAACTTAAAAGGACTAAGAATAAGAAAGCAGCTTAACTAAGTAATTATTTGCTAAACAAATCCATTGCCAGAACCTGGCTGGATGCTTAGACCTCAAGAGCCAGCCAGATGCGTCATGAATGCATGAGACCAAAGTGATGGTGACACTAATGGGAACATCTAGAGACCTGTTATCACTACTGCTGCTCACAACAGGTTTTTGATATATTAGAAACCTGAGGAATTCAAGACCTTTAATCGCCAGACATTGTAGGCGAGTGCTGAAGATACATTAATACAACCATTTTGTATAGCAGCTTTCACACCAACTGTATATGAAATTGCTTTAGAGTTAAATAATAGTTATAGACAAACAATAGCAAAGGGAGAAAATAAATATAATTATGGGTAAAAAAAATTGTTTTAAATTATTTGAATTAGAGTACTGTTGAGGAGTTGCAGAGGAGAAGACTCTCACAGCAACAGCGATAACACTATGGGATAGCAGAGATTGGACGCTGGCCTTAGACCAGTGTAACGAGTGGAAATGGAAGATTGGAGCTATGCAATACGACTGAGGTTAGAGCTAGTCCCAGGAGAGCAATTTAGAAGCTAAATGAAGGGGAGGCAGTGGAGCTGTTTGAGAATAGCAGCAGTCATACTCACCTTTTGGAGGTGGGGGACATTCCTGGAGAGGAATCCATGGTGCTCACTCCACCACCTACAGAAGTGACAACAATGTACATTTTAGGAGCAGAGAGCATATGGCCAGCTAGGCCGGAAAAACATATCAACAGTTCTCTAGTGACCTGTATGGAATCGGGGTCCCCGGTAGAACAATGACTAAGACTGTGCCAAACATGCCCAGTGATGTTTAAAAACCACTGACTGGGCAGGATTTTTGCAGTTCCTTCTCAATTGCATGAAACTGGTCCCTAGATTCCTGGGGGGGGGGGGGGGGGGGGGGGGAGGGAGGGAGAAACCCAAACACCTGTGAAACATTTAGGATTTGCACTCAAAAAAAAAAAAAAAATCCCTATAGCTATTGAGAGCAAACACCTTGCACTTTCTAGAGTTCTGAATTTTCCTATATTTCAAATTGCCCTGTCCTGTCCTGCCAGCTGGTCCCTACCCCGCACGCCCAGCAAGCCAGTCTGTGCCCCGCATCCCCAGCAGAGCCCTGCCAGCTGGTCCCTACCCCGCGCCCCCAATAGCGCCCTGACAGCCGGTCCCTACCCCGCTCGCCCAGCAAGCCAGTCGGTGCCCCGCGCCCCCAACAGCGCCCTGCCAGCCAGTCGGTGCCCCGCGCCCCCAACAGCGCCCTGCCAGCCAGTCGGTGCCCCGCGCCCCCAACAGCGCCCTGCCAGCCAGTCTGTGCCCCGCGCCACAACAGCGCCCTGCCAGCCAGTCTGTGCCCCGCGCCCCCAACAGCGCCCTGCCAGCCAGTCTGTGCCCCGCGCCACAACAGCGTCCCCCGCAGCTCCACCAGCCGGGACGGGTCTACAGGAGCCAGACCCCCGCTTCCCCCACCCTTTGCCGCCTCCCAGCAACGATTCCAGAGCGGCGCCCTCGCCCACCGAAGCGCGAACCCGAGCGCCAGCTGCTGCTCAACGGAAAAGAGCCCCACCAAACAGCGCGGCGGCGGCAGCGGCAGCCAACCACAAGCTGCTGCCGCGTTCGGGTCCGCTCCGGCCCGCTCGCCGCGTGGCGGGGCCAGCTCTGCGCAAGGCTCTCTGGGAAGCGTAGTTCTCAGAGCACTCCCTGGGTGCGTGCGGGAGACCGGTGCTCACAAGGCAGAACTGGGCGCCGTGCGTGTACTTAGGAATCGTATGTTGGGGCTGCGTGAGGACCTTATCTCTAGTTGCTACCTGAATGCGTTGGAACAGACAGGAAACGGTGGAAATGAAAAAGCACTGTAGGTGAAAAGAAAAAAAACCTGGAATTTCTGTTCCCATTAGTGTGCAGAAATTTTGAACTTTTCCAAATTTCCTGATCAGCTCTAATTTATGTTAAAATGTTACCATGTACTGGTCTATGCTAGCTGTGGTGTGATGATAATCTCTTGCCTTTGCATGCACTCACTTTATTTCTTGAGCAGGGATAGTTCCACTTTTAGAATTAGTTACTAGCCAGCCTTGCACAACATACATCCTAACTTTAATATATATTGATTCAGTGTCATATACACTATACTCTTAAGTACATTATTATTAATACCATATGTGAGTAGTGTTGTCTCTATAAATATTAGTGATTAGGATAAGACCTTCATGAAGAATAGATTATCCCACCTCTACATATTGGGGGCTTTTTTAAAATACTTTTCTTTCCTTTTATACTTTCATGGGTCTGATCCAGTATGGCAATTCCTAGGTTCCTAACAAAGCCATCAGTTAAATAATAGAAAATATTACTTGTGTACATGAGTAGGATAAATCACAGTGTACACTTACTGTAGCATAATGTATCTCACCTACTATTTCTTTCAAAGTGACCAGATGTTAATTATTAAGGCTGCAGAATTGGATTCTTGCTGTCCCTTGACAGAAAAAGCTGAGCAGTTGCATGGGCCCTAGAACAATTTGTATAGTGAGGATGCTAGAAGCCCATGTACCAAACTGTAATCCCTGTATATGATGGAAACCTTTTCAAGCCAGGAGGTGCAGCAGCACTCCTAGTTCCAGCACCTGTGGTCAGTTGGTAAAAGGGAAAGAAGATTGTAATATCCTGGCAACATTTGTCTAAATGATGCATCTCTGTATGCACTAGCAAAACCCAATGTATTTTAAACTTTGTGTATTAGAGGCCCCAGCCGCTGGAGATTTTGGAAGCTTCTTCTGAAAGCCCCCCAAATATTCTACATATAGTTTTCTTAAAAAAAAAAAAAAAAAAAAAAAACCACACCAATCTTGTTGTCAGTTGGAGGCCCTGGTCCATTTTGCTAGGAGGGAATCCGAGGTGCTGGATGCTCCTATGATGGAGTAGGAACTTAGGATAGAGACGGACAGGGGAAGAGTTAACCTCGCCTTCTGGGTAGAGGCAGGACCAGTGGACTGTCATGAGCAGAGGGTTTTACATGGTAGCAAAGCTCAGCCTTCTGAGAGGAATTAATGAATACAAGAACCATGATGGAAAATCCTCACCTAATCACTAGCAAACAAATTATATGGTTTAAGTTCAACTCAAAGAGGAAAGGCTGATGCTTTAATGGTCAGAGATCCCAAGTTCAAATGTCATAGTTTATGGATTGTTTAGGTCATTAGTTCTCAACTTTTGTACTGGTGACCCTTTTCACATAGGAAGGCTCTAAGTGCAATCCTCCTTAAATATATAAAAAAGGGTTTTTAATTTATTACCTCCAGCATTTATAATGGTGTTAAGTGGGGTTTGGGGTGGAGACTGAGCTTGTGACACCCCATACAATACCCTCACAACACCCTGAGGGGTCCTGACCCCCAGTTTGAGAACTCCTGATTGAGGTGTTACTTTTGCAACCCTCAACCAGTGCTTTGTTATTTTCACAGTCTGAGGCTCACTTCTCATAAAATATTTAACCTTCTAATGTAAGTATGCAGGAAAAATTGCAAGTTTCCAAACCAGCTTTGTTTCTTAACCCCTTTCTTAAATATTACAATCAAAACTTTCTTAATGTACTGACAAAACTGAGTTTTGTCAGATCACTCCCCCCCCCCCCCAAAACAAAACCCAGACTGACAAACAAGACGACAGGAAAGTTGAAGAGGAAGAAAGAACAGATGCTTTTTTTAAACCGTTGACTATTAGCTGGCTAGTGATCGTTGCCAGCTGCAGGCTGGAGTTGTGGCTGTCTCTCTGATATGCAGAGTTCTCTAGGTCATCTGAGGTCAGGTTGGAAAGGCTAGATCAGAGATGAAATCCTACAGCTTGACAGTTTCCTCTTCTCTCCCAGGGGAAGGAAACAATGCAGGTAGCCTCACATGAGAAAAGAAAAAAAAAAAAAAAAAAAAACACACACCACAAACGTATCACTGGCTTGTGTGCATTGATAATATTTGATCAACACCATGGCCTAAGGTTCAATAAGTTAAACACTAAATTGGAGGAGAAAGTTAGGGGAAGCAAAATTAAGAGAGCGAGACAAGGCAAACTGCCCTTTCCAAGTTATTCTGGGGTTCATATATCTCAGTCCATCAATTTAGAACTGCTATGCTGCTCACAGTAGTCTTCTCCAGAGAGCTCCACTAGTCTTTTAACCCAAACATTTTAAATCAAAACCAAAACAACCTTGAGCAGTCTCAAAACATATCCACTAGCAACCAGCTCTCAAAACAAGATAATCACACATATTGGGTCCTATCTAGCGTGATTTTTAGTTCAGTGATTTTAGACTTTTCCCAAGTGTCCCAAGGGCCTTTCATCTATTATATTCTCTCTCTGTGAGGTCAGCTATGTTGGTTGGTCCGTTGACACAACAGACCCCGGGGGGAGTAGAGAATGATTCATCTATACACCCACCTCCCAAGAAATCATTTAGTATAGCTCCTGAGGAACAGCTAAGAAGCTCAACAGAAGCACCTCCACCCTCCTCCCCATGGAACAGTTTACTGGGGTGGGATGGGGTTGTTTCTCTCTTGAGAGAGAGACAGCTGATGGTGGGTATCATATACACAGCCAAACTCATCAGAAGTTGGGGCAGCCTTGTGAACGGGGGGAGGGGGGGGGGAAGAAAACAACCCTCTGCAAAATTATAGGTAGGTAGCAATGCCAGTAGTTAAGATTGCCTAACATTTTCTATTATAAGATCTTTATCAAGTTTAACTGTTTGGACTTAAATTGTCTGTCAGGTGTCTGCTTCAGGCTGAATGTTTAGGGAAAGTTTCAGTATAAATGATTCAATTGTTCAGACTAGGAGAAAAATATATGGTTTTGCCCATTTTAAATTCTTACAACTGTTGTTGGGAAGTACTAGTGTCTCCATACACTGGAATTGAAATTGGCAGGGGTGACCTTTGTGTCATGAATGTGTTTTTTGCTGTCCCTGTGAAAACACACCTATACCACAATATAACGCAACCAGATATAACATGAATTCGGATATAACACAGTAAAGCAGTGTTCAGGGGTGTGGGGCGGTGTGTGCTGCGGACTCTGGTGGATCAAAGTAATTTCGAGATAACGCCGTTTCACCTATAACGTGGTAAGATTTTTTTGGCTCCCAAGGACAGTGTTTTATCGGGGTAGAGATGTATAGGTGTTTTTCCACAGGGATAAACAACACACACACACACACTCACCCCTGGTATAAGCCTTTCAAAAAAGTCTCCATAGGGACATATTCAGTAGAGACCTGTTAGAATTTAGCTGCCAAATTCTGTGAAGATTCTGTCTCAGAATTCCATCTGTACTGAGCATGCTCCAGCCCAGGATGTAGGAGGCTGAGTAGGACTAAGTCTTAAATTGCTGTTCCTGGCTGCAAGGTGACTGGGACCCAGTGTGGGGAGACAGATTGGATGAGGAGCTGGAATAGTCTTGTGGGGGAGACTGGGACTGGCTAGGTGAGGATCCCTGCCTTATTCAGTGCATAGGATGGATGGTACTCTGGGTAGGCATCAGGACTGTGTAGTGAAGAAAGTTGTCTATAGGACCCTGCTAGCCTGTGTTGCAGAAGTTGGTAAGTATATAGTCAGGGTTGGCTTTAGGCTGATTCGCCCGATGCCCCAGAATTGGGCCCCCACGCCGTAGGTGCCTTTTAAATTTAATTTATTTTTTAATCTCACCCCAGTGGCGGTCCACTCTGGGGTCTTCGGTGGCCCCGCTCCCCTGGCCAGAGCGCCTCCCCCAGCTGGCAATCTGAAGTGCTGCTGAAGACTGGGAGCGCTGCCTGGTGAGTACAAGCCCCAGGAATCAGGCCCCGCACTTGCTAAAGCCGGCTTTGTATATAGTGGGTCTGGGGCAATGTTGAACCACGAGAATAAAATACTGAACTGCTCATTCAATGGGCACTCTGAGTCCTGTGCTCTAAATGAAGCAGGGAACTGACTGGTGGAAAAAATAGTATGTGATCATGCAATTAAAAGACTTTAATTTGGCTCCCTTATGCATATGCAGGATAAAGTTGCAAAGGCAATCTTAATTCTGGCACATCCTAGCTTTTGAGCTATTGATAGAATCCCATGAAATTTGTTATTTTAAAACTATTCAGTCATTTTTGAATTTCATATTATTTTGTTTTACCCTGCCCATAGGGCACCAGGTGGCTCTGGGGGCGGGAGGTAGGGTGACCAGATAGCAAGTGTGAAAAATCAGCAGATGGCATGGGGATAACAGGTGCCTATACAAGTGCCAGCAAGTTAAAAAGTATGGATTGGATGAATGGACTATAAGGTGGATAGAAAGTTAGCTAGATTGTCAGGCTCAACGGATAGTGATCAACAGCTCGATGTCTAGTTGGCAGCCGGTATCAAGCAGAGTGTCCCAGGGGTCAGTCCTGGGCTGATTTTGTTCAACATCTTTATTAATGATCTGGATGGTGGGATTATTTGCACCCTCAGCAAGTTTTCAGACGACACTAAGCTGGGAGGAGAGGTAGATACAATGGAGGGTACGGATAGGGTCCAGAGTGACCTAGACAAATTGGAGGACTGGGCCAAAAGAAATCTGATGAAGTTCAGCAAGAACAAGTGCAGAGTTCTGCACTTAGGAAGAATCCCATGCACTGCTACAGGCTGGGGACTGACTGGCTAAACAGCAGTTCTGCAGAAAAGGAACTGAGGATTACAGTGGACGAGAAGCTGCATATGAGTCAGCAGTGTGCCATGTATCAGGGGGTAGCCGTGTTAGTCTGTATCTACAAAAACAACAAAGAGTCTGGTGGCACCTTAAAGACTAACAGATTTATTTGGGCATAAGCTTTCGTGAGTAAAAACCTCACTTCTTCGGATGCAGCAGTGTGCCATTGTTGCCAAAAAGGCTAATGGCATATTGGGCTGTATTAGTAGGAGCATTGCCAGCTGATCGAGGGAAGTGATTATTCCCCTCTATTCAGCACTGGTGAGGGCACACCTGGAGTATTGCATCCAGTTTTGGTCCCACTACAGAAGGGATGTGAACCAGTTGGAGAGAGTCCAGCAGAGGGCAACAAAAATGGTTAGACAGCTGGGACACATGACTTATGAAGCGAGGCTGAGGGAACTGGAGTTGTTTAGTCTGCAGAAGAGAAGAGGGATTTGATAGCAGCCTTCAATTACATGATGGGGGGGTTCCAAAGAGGATGGAGCTAGGCTGTTCTCAGTGGTGCAGATGACAGAAAAGAAGCAATGGTCTCAAGTTGCAGTGGGGGAGGTCTAGGTTGGATTTTAGGAAACACTACTTCACTAGGAGGGTGGTGAAGCATGGGAATGGGTTACCTGGGGAGGTGGTGGAATCTCCATCCTTAAAGATTTTTAAGGCCCAGCCTGACAAAGCCCCGTCTGGGATGATTTAGTTGGTGTTGGTCCTGGTCCTTGTGACAGGGTTGGGACTCACCACCATGGCACCTGCTGCTGGTCATCTTCAGGAATTAGCTCAGTCCAGTGGAGTGCCCCTTGCTGGTGGTGTCCCATCCATCATCTGTTCTTTGGTGGTATCTGGACCTGTGTTGCTCCCCACTCAGTAGCATCCTCTTCAGGCCACTGCCCTCTGGCAGTGCCCCCTATAGTCCATCCTCACCCCCTTCTTGAAGGGGGGGTGTTTGTTCAGCAGTCCTTGCACTGGCCTCAGTGGCCAACCACAACCTCAAAAGTCTAGCCCTTTGTCTCAAGGACTGGTTGCAGTTTGTCTCAGCCACCCTGCTGCATGGCCAGGTGCAGTACAGGGGGGGAAGAGAGGAGACCCAGGCCCACCAACTACTCTGGGTCCAACCCAGGAACCCTCTAGTGGCAGCCTCCCTGCTCTCCTTTTCTCCCCTTGTCCAGCTGTCCCTAGGCCACTTCCCCTCTAGCCCCTTTCTCTCGAGGCCCACAGTCTGGCAGGTTTTGGGCCAGAGCCCTACTATGTTCCCCCCTTAGCCTGCCCAGCACTGCTCTGTCCAAAGTGCTAATCTCCTGCTCTGGAGACAGACCTTCCCCCATGAAGGTCTGGGATAGACTACCTACTGCTCGTCTGGGCAGCCTTTATATAGGGCCTAGCCTAGCCCTGATTGGCTGGCTCTAAGTTCGGCCCTGATTGGCTCTCAGTAAGCCCTTTCCAGATTGGCTGCCAGCCTGCGCAGCCGCTCTGGCCTACTCTAGCCCCCTCTCACATGGGGTTGGGGCACTCGCCCCGCCACAGTCCTCCTGAGGTTTCTTCCAACCCTAATATTCTGTGATTCTAAAACAAAGCCCCGAATATTGGGACTGTTCCTATACAACTGGGACATCTGGTCACCCTAGTGGGAGGCCTGGGAGCCCTGTGGGACAGGAGCGGTAGGAGTCACAGTTGTACGATGAGTTTTTCATTTTATGAGTTCTCTTTCATTTTATGTCACATTTGCAAAAAACATGATGCTCTAGTGATTGATTTAGCAACCTTACCGTTCTCTAATGTAGCTTTTTGTGTTTAATGGGATAGAGGACAAGGGACTATGTGTGACATGCTGCAGGTGAGCTCAGATGGTTAGTCATCTACTAGAACTCTTGAGGTCTCTACTTGCTTGTTGGATTGAGAGCTACTAGCAGTCCTACTTTGCTCCCCACTTGGCATCCTTTGATCTACACTGAAGGGAAGGAGAGAGGAGATGGGGCCTATGAGTGTCCCCTTATCCACCAGGACCTCTCTCTCTTCTAGGCTGATCTTACTCTGAGAGAGGACTTGGGGGTGGGAATACTCAAAGGATTTGTCCCTTCTACTCTCAAGATCAAAGGGCAACCAGAAGGGGAGTGCAGCGGGGCTGTGGTTGCTCAGACAGGAAGTAGTGGGAAGGGCAGAGAGGTCAGCATTCAAGGCCAAAGTTGGTATAGCTGCCAATGGACCTGGCATATTGACTGAAACATCAGTTACCTGATATAGGTTTTAAAAATCCAAGACTATGCTGGCCAAAGCAGGGCAGTTGGCAGTTATGGCCACAGACAACCGCTGTTCTTTGGCATCAGAAAGATCCTCTGGGTATTGCAAATGTGGAATAATTGTCCATTGGGATGTGCAGGCAGTGGGCATAGCCTAGAGGAATAAGTTGGAGTTGCAGACCCAGTCTATGTCTACACTACCACTTATGTCAGTATAAGTTATATCGCTCAGGGGTGTGAATAAGCCACCTCCCTGAGCAACGTAAGTTACACCGACCTAAGTGCTGGTGTGAACAATGCTATGTTGGGGGGTGGATTAATGAAATCAAGGGGAAAGCTCTCTCCCATCGGCTTAGAGCAGCTGCATGAGAGAGTTTACAGCAGCGCAGCTGCATCGGGTCATCTGTGATGCTGTAAGCGCTCTATTGTAGCCATAGCCCCAGGAAATCCTGATTCTATTCCTTGCTCTGCTATGAACTTGTGTGGCCTTGGCAAGTCATTTAACATCTCTGTGCCTTTGTTTCCTCATCTGTATAATGGGAGTAATTTTTCCTTATCTCGCAGTACTGCTGTGACATTTAGTAAATATTTGTACAGCACTTTGAATATATAAAACACAAGTTCCTTAATATGGATGCATGTACTTGGGACTGGTGGCCTGGGTTGGGTAGGCAGTGGCACCTGATGGCTGATGTCCTGAATTCCAGACAGAAAAGAGTGAGGCTATGGTTACACTAGAGAGTTTACAGCGGTGCTGCTGCACCAATGCAGCTATGCTGCAGATAGCTCTCTAATGTAGCCGCTCTAAGACAACAGGAGAGAGCTCCCCATCGGCTTAACTACTCCAGGCCACGTGAGCGAAGCGCTGCCCACACCAATGCTTATGTCGGTGTAATTTATGTAGCTGAGGGGGGTGGTTTATTCACACCCCTGAGCAACATAAGTCACGCCGACATAAGCTGTAGTGTACATATGCACTTAATAGCCTATAAGCACCCTTACAACCTAGCGAATATCTTAGAAGAGGCGCAGGAAGTATAAAACAGGAAAATAGATTAAGAATATGTAGAGAAGAGAAGGAATACTAGTTGTTATAAAGGCCTAGGCATACTGTTGCTGGTGTAGTATTTGGGGATAGAGTGAAAATTAGAAACAGGTGTGTTTATACATATTTTAAAGAGATGCACAGAGTTTCAGATCAGTTTTTGTCACTTGCGAGGACTGCAGAGTTAGTGTTAGTTGATAATAATCTCTTCACCAGTTTTTGAAATTTCTGAGTTGCACACATTTATGTTTTCAGCTTTAAAAATAACGTAAGGCTTGTCTGTGCATGGCAAACTCGAATACCTGAACTTTAAAAACTGAAACTTTCTCTGTGGTTACTCACTGCTGAAGACTAGTTTCCTCACATTTTTAATGGAAATATGGACTAAATTAAAAGAAATTATAAACTACTGAAAAATTCCTTCTGCTGTGTGCAGTATAGAACTTCTAATTTAATGGATATTTTATTATTTAAATGATTGACATACTGTAATAGAATACTGGCCTTTTAAGGCCAGAGAAGGTAGTTATCCTGTTCCATGTGTCCAGGGAGGCCTTGGAGTCATCATCTGGAGAGAGGAAGTTGGTTCTGGGGAAGTCACTTTCTGAGAGAGGGAAGGTATAGGAAAAAAGTCCAGATTACCGTTCCTTTAACAGTCTTTGGACCAGGAGTCTTGTAGAGTGGGCGAGACAAGACTTCTCTTTTTTCCAATTGGCACAGGTGTTTGGGGTAACCTGGGAAGGGTCAAGGAGTGGTCAGGTGATTGGGGATGCAGGTGACTCAGAAAAGAGCGTCCAAGCCCAGTCAGGGAAAGAGCCATTGAAGCTAGTTGCTAAGGAAAAAGCTCAGCCTTAGTGCCCAGCCTGAAGGAGAACTGCAGAAGGGAAGGCTAGGGTTGAAAGCAAAACACCCAGCACCAGGAAGAGGGGGAGACTGTGAAAGCCCCTGAACTTAAGGGGACAAGAGTTGGAAGCTAGGGAGGCCAGGACTTAAAGGACACAGTTCCTTGAGGGAGGGCTGTGAAATCCTGGACTTTGAGAGGGGCGAAAAGCGGCTCTTTAGAGAAGTGGATGGTGCTTTTTGCTGGAAGCTGGGAATGAGCAACAGGAATGGATCCCTTGATGATTACCTGTTCTGTTCATTCCCTCTGGGGCACCTGGCATTAGCCACTGCCGGAAGATAGGATACTGACCCAGTATGGCCATTCTTATGTTCTTCTTAATAAATTAGACCCTGGGATAATGGGCATATTACCCTAAATACTTCTTGCTACGAGTAAATTATTTCTGGGGACCACAGAGGGAAACTGAGGCAGTGGCGCTGCAACACCACCCCAGGCCACGAATAGGCACCTGGGAATGACACCCATTTATATATACAACCACTACAATAGGATTGTTGGATAATGACATATATGCAGTTTTTGATGTTTTACTGCCTAATTTAATAGCTGCATGTGCTTAATGTACTTTTTGAAAGCATATGAGAAATCAGTAGAGAGAAAGAAGTAATTGTTGCCTTTTGTTTTTCTTAAGTATCTACAAAATTAGGTAACTAAAGTCACTAAAAGGTTATGAAATGAAAAGTTCTTCTAGGAATTTAAGATTGTTCAGATTACACTTATAGGGCCAAATTGCAGCTTGGTGCAGGCAGATGTAGCTCCTATTGTCTTCAGTGGGAGATGCCGCTGCTGATGGTGGTGCTGAATGGTCAGTTGCTTGTTTCCAGTTAGTCTGTTAATTACACCTTGCTGTTTATAAAGGTTTCTAACTTTTGTTTTTCTTTGACTACTAGCTACCTTTGCAACTTTACTTTTTTTGTTGAATTGGTTTATACCCATTTTATAGCTGGGTACACTGAGCTACAGGGAGGGTGACCTGCTACTAGCTCCCTGTCACCCTGGGCTAAGCTGGAACTAGAATCCAGCATTCTTGACTCCCCTCCCCCTAGCGAATACTCCTTAGTTTATAGCTAAGAATGAAGTATGAGTGGGAGCTACTTGGATACCTTTGGTAAGAGGCACAGTATAAGACACTCAAGAGTCAAGCAGCACCAAGTGGACCTCACTCCCCACCTTGCAAAACTAAAGGGTGCCTAGAACACCACTGAGACTTCAGGCCCCATTTTGGATCAGTATAATCATCATGGGATAATCCCAAGGAGCAAGAGGAGGTAAAAATCTGAGCAGAGAAATTACTCTCGGGGGCAGGAGGCAACTATAGTTATCAATTTTGGTTGGACGTTTTCCTGAAGATTCCATCACATGATATACTCTGTAATTAAAGAGTATTCTTTAATTCCTGGAAACTCCAGGACAATCCTGGAGCGTTGGCAACCCTAGAGGCCACTCTGTTTTCAACCAGCCTGGATGGCGCTGGCCCCTTCTCAGCCCTACCAGTCGCACTCTGCTGGGAGCGAGGAGAAGGGGCTCTGGCCGGGTGGGAGGGTTGGGGCGGGGCTGCGCGCGGTACTAGAGGGGAGGGGCTCTGTGGGGGAGGGGGAGGGGAGAGGTCATTCGCTCCCTTGCATTTGTCCAGACAAAGGGGGAAATGGAATGTCGCCACCGGAAGTGAACCTTTCCAGCCTCTTCACACATTCCTCCGCGCCGGAAGTGGATGCAGCTGCCGCCGTGGCCGGTCTCAAGGGCAGGGAGCAGACTCTAGAGCGGGTTTGTCCAGATCTCTGCGCCCCGGAAAGGGTGTGAGGTGTAAGGTTCCGAGCGTCCTGCTGGGGTCAGGGACTCTTTTCCGGATTGGAGGCGGAGGGGTACCGTGTCCTTCGCTTCCGGCGGAGGGATTTTCTCGGTACACGTAACTTCCGGCCGAGCCAGAGTCAGAGAGGAGGAGGGGAAAAAAAAAAACCCGAAGGGGAAACAAAAACAAACGGGAGGAGCCGCCGCGGCGGGCACCTGAGACCCGGTCTGGCCAGCGAGACCGGGCCCCTGCCCAGCTTCCTGCCCGGCTGCAGCCGGGGCCCGTAGGATGCGCCTCAGCCCCCGGCCCGGCCGGCCCTGGCTGTGACCCGTCCCCGGTGGCGGAGGAGAAGGAGCCCGTAGCTCCGACCCCGGCTGTTCCTGCGGAGCCGGTGCCCACCGCCCCCCCACCCCCAGCGCCGCCATGTCGGGGGGCGGCGGGTCGCGCTACGCGGCGGAGTTCGTGCCCCCGCCCGAGTGCCCCGTGTTCGAGCCCAGCTGGGAGGAGTTCAGCGACCCGCTCGGCTTCATCGGCCGGATCCGCGGCCTGGCCGAGAAAACCGGCATCTGCAAGATCCGGCCCCCCAAGGTACCGTGCGGAGGGGGGACTGGTCACGCCCACGAGCAGAAGGGGCTTGAGGTGACTCTGGGGGGAGCCGGGCTCCCAGGGGTCCCGTTTCCTATGATCTCCCCCAGTGGGTGTGATAGGCCCCGAGGGCACTTCCCCGTCGCCGCGGGGCTTTGCTCAGCCTCTGGAGGCGGCTCCCGGTTCTCCGGCTTCGTGAGGCCGGGAGCAGCCACGGACACTCCGGCATTTACACTGCGGCCGGGGCGAAGCTGGCCTTTGGGTGCCTGACAACCCCGCAGGTGATACTTGGGCGAGCCTTTCGCCGCTGTGTGCGATGTAAAATGCAGTTGAAGTAATATGCCTGATAATGATGTGAAACTGTTCCCCCCCCCCCCCCCCCCGGAAAAAAACATGGCTGGGATTTAAAGCCCTTCCGCTTGTGTTGCCTTTCGGGTAACAGATCAGTAAACTATGGTGTGTGTGTCAGGGACACGCAGTTTCTATGTATTTTTTGAGCCTCAGAAACAGGGTTGTGATAAGCCCGTGGACGCATTAATACTGGTGAATAATTGTACTCACTGCTGATGTCTGATACTTCATTGATCTGTTACTCTTCAAAACATAATTTGTTTGGATCTTAAACTCGCGAAGGTGGCTCACATGAAAACTATAGTTTATTCTTTAGGGGGAAGAAGGTTTTTCCATTCTAACATACTACTGTGTGTAAACATATTTCTGTAATTATCATTAGAACTGTCAGTGATCTGTTTTCAAACAGGAAAATTGGTATTTGTGAGTTGTAGTTTAAAATAAAAGCCTAAAAACTAGGTCAGAGTAGCCAGATTATGTCTGCAGCATTATTTTATGACAACTTGCTCTGCAGAGGCTTCTGGTAAATGCAGCAGCTTCTCAGTAGAATGCACTTGGAACAATTTCACATTCCAACACAATTCCTAGGTGCAGAAAGAATAAATCAACTTTAAAATAGAGTAGCAAAAATAAAAAGATTAAAATGGTTGAGGGAGGAAGGAGAGGAGAACCCACAGAGCTGGTGTAATGGTGAAGGTAATAGTGGCAGAAGCTATTGCTTACATTTTGTGTTCCTCGGGTTTTTTCCTTCTGTTCTCTCTGATTTGCTCGAATCTGCTTAGTTGGCTTTGTGACATGGTGAAAGCTAGACTTCCAAGGAGTTACCCTTTCTAAACTAAGCAGAATCCTTTGGCTTGATTATGGAATCCAGGAGATCTGAAGAAACCATTCAAGATTCTGTCCAGTAAAACAGCCTGTGATTTTTTTTTTTTTTTTTTTTTTTTTTTTGGTAGCCGAACTCTTGGTTTTGGCTTTGTATGATTGATTAGCAGGTTCCATTGCAGTGATCTTCAAGTTGAACAGTCAGGTTCAGTTTAAAATCTGCAGTAATG
Source organism: Malaclemys terrapin pileata (assembly GCF_027887155.1). Classification (NCBI taxonomy): domain Eukaryota; kingdom Metazoa; phylum Chordata; order Testudines; family Emydidae; genus Malaclemys; species Malaclemys terrapin. Next base: position 109,326,763 of record NC_071505.1, on the reverse strand, counting down.
ATTAGATGAAACACTTTACACTAATCTTACCTATTCATTATTCCTCTCTGTTATTTGAAGTTGCACATATTTTATAGCCCTGATCAGGGCCTTTAAGTGCTACTATACTACAAATAATGAACAATTTTTAGTTTGTCAGCTGGAATATCTTATTCTCATTTTATTGTAAATATGCTGTATAATTTCTTAAATGTTTCTTAAAGTACTAGAAAACATATTTTGTTTCCTTGGAAGTTAACACCAAATTTGAGTAACAAAGTTGGGCTGCACTGATTTTTTTTTTTTTTTTTTTTCTGCCTGTTTGACTTTTTTGGCCTGTGATGCTCTAAGATCCCATTTATGAGGGTTAAAATTCTCATCTTTATTACATGTCTAGCTTCCTTCATGTCCATATGTGCCAACATCCCTGCCTCAAGCGCTGTAGTTTATTTGAAGTTAGTTGCTTTTATTAGTTAGACTTTAAAATATCCAGGGTTTACAGACTTTTTTTAGAAGTCCTACAAAGTGGTAGCCCTACCATATGGTTCTGTCCTTGAAAGCCTCCCTTATGTTCTAACTCAGTCTAAGGCAGTGGTTCCCAAACTGGGGTTTGTGAGCCCCTGGTGGTTCACGAAATGTTACAGGGGGTTCTTGGGGGGGAAAAAATCCGTAATGGTGGATAGAGCTGTCTCTAGGAACCCCAGGCAGCATGGGGCCAGCAGCCCGGAGCCCCTGGACTTCCAAGAGCTAAGAAGATCAAAGCAAGCATATCTATCACACTGAGGAGATTTAAACTTCAAGACTCCTTATAAGAATTGGAAAGGGAGGTGGATATTTTTTGCTGTTTTTAAAATTAAATAGGCAGCTAGTATTGTTTTTAAAATTGTTTTGAAGAACAAGTTTAAGCTTTTGTTGTAATGTGTGTTGTTTGCCTGAACTGCTCAAGACCTGAATGTTTGTGTAGGAGGAACTCTTTGAGTTGGCTTCTTAAATACCTTCATGCTGTTTCACATTTGATACTCCTTGATGAAACATAGGATCCTTGTCTAATAACAGGCTTATTCACTTATTCAAAGTGATACAAGCTACAAAAGTGAGATCTTGGAAGAGTGTTGCCGTTTTCATAATGTAATAAAAATACTGTAATGATAAATAATAAGTAGTGTGTAATAAGCATGTCATAAAAACAAATTTTATATTTCCAAGATCACTGCTTTTATAATTTACACTTGGGTAAAGGAGAAGAATATCTGGAAATATTCATTTTTAGGAGGGGGTTCGTGAGACTTGACATTTTAGTGAAAGGGGTTCACGCACTGTTAAAGTTTGGAAACCACTGGTCTAAGGTAATATCAATCTAAATATTTAAGCTATGATATAGTTTATATTTCTACTTTCGTGGGTTCCGTATTGAGGCAACTCAATAACTTTTCCTTACTCCTAACTCAAATATTGGGAGAAGCTCATTAATTATGAAGTTGTTGTGCTTTTCTAAAATGGAAAATTCTCAGACAGATTAGAATACTAAAAAATCCTTGATTTGCTCTTTCTGTGATCAGCTGCTGATTTGCATTGTTTTGAAATTCTCAGGAGACTTTTTTGCATTTGTGGGAGAAGTTATGGCACAGTCCTTATATCTTTGAAGCAGTAAAATCTGTCTTTCTCTCTCTGTTTAGGACTGGCAGCCTCCATTTGCATGTGAAGTACAAAGTTTTCGTTTTACCCCACGAGTCCAGCGCTTGAATGAACTGGAGGTGAGCTTTTGCACCATTGATATAATTCTGTATTCACACACAAAGCAATAGGTCTCCTTGCTTGAGTTTTGCATCTTGACTGGTTTCTGGATTGGTAGACTTTAATATCCCACAGACCACATGAGTGCTTACAATTGGCACTAGCAGAGTTTGGATAAAGTAACTCTCAAAGACTTTGAGAAGTCTGGTTTTTATTTTATTATTCAAAATAACCACAAGAAGTGTTGTTTCCTCAGCTGGAAACGTCTAAAATGAATGCTAAGGACTATGTTGTGTAGTAAGAGTAGCTAGTGTTCAGAACTCCCCACTGTTTTTTCATAAGGTATTTACTGCTGTTCTTAATCCCCAAATTGCCTAATATTTAACCACTTTGAATCTTTAGAAACAAATAACAAAAACACCACCACTAATAGTTCCTTTTATAGGTCTAGCCAGGTTAATTTTTAGGACTAAAAATTAACAGAAGTCTTTAAAAAAATTAGTACAAGTCCCTTTCTGTCCAGATTTTTCCAAAGGTATCTCTCCTTTCCCCACACTAGTTTTTAAATCCCTGTCCTATTCAGATACCAAACCATCATGAGCTAGGTTCACAAAAGGACATAGGGGCCTTATTGCCACTCTAGTCACCTGAGTTCCAGAGTCAGGCCCCACTGGCATTCACAAAATCCCTGCTCAGCTACCGCCAAACCTTATAGGTTCATAAACTGGTTTGGTGCCTATGTTTTTGCAGTAAATGTTCCCTAGATGCCTATGTTTTTGCCTCTTTGTATGTGCACTGCAGCCTCACTCTAGGCGTCTGGATGCCTAAGCCCCAGAGTGATACATGAATTGGGGGAAGATAGGCATTGCTCTGTCTAACATGCTTGCAGGGCCATATCAAGGTAGAAGAGGACCTCCCTCATAATTTTGAGCCTGATGGATAGGGTACTCACTTGGGATGTGGGATACCCCCAGTTCAAGTCCTCCCACCACCTGAGTAGGAGAAGGGATTTGAACAGGGATTGGCCACCTCTCAGATATATGCCCTAACCACTGGCTTACAGGATATTCTGATGTGGGGCTCCCTCAGTATCTGGGCTAAAAGTTAAGGGAGGTCCTGACTCCCTCCCGCCCTCCTCTTTCAAGCCCCCCTTTTCTCCTCCCCCCCCCCCCCCCCCCCGCTTCTTGCAAAAAAAGTACCAACCAACCAAAAAGCAATGTAGGTGCCTAATGCCAAAAGAGGGTTTGCAGCTGAGAATCCCAAACAAATTGGGGTGCCTCCCTGTAACTGGAATTAGGTGCTGAACTCCTGAAGAGTGGCAGGGCTGAGGACACATCTCCTGTTGGCTAACTTGGACAAGGAGCCACTCAGAGTGTTCGCTTTTGTGAATCCTGTTTTGACGTGCGTATCTCCCTCCATATTTAAAACTCTCACTGCCATATGCTGGGACTGCTTGACAGAGGATGGATCACTTGATAATTGCCCTGTTCTGTTCATTCCCTTTGAAGCATCTGGCGCTGGCCATTATTGGAAGATGGTACTGGGGTAAGTGGACCATTGGTCTGACCCAGGATGGCATTCTTATGTACTTCTTTGTTGTATGGGAAGTCTGAGTACCTAATCCAGGCTTTGTGAATCCCAGTGATTTTCTAGACACCTAAAAGTTAGGCAAGGTGGTGTTGAGCATCACCTTGCTTAAGTTCTTTTGTGAATCAAGCCTCATTTGTCTCTTGGCTTGTGAGTGAGTCTCCTTGTGCAACAAAGGACACGGAGTGCTCCAGAAACGCTCCAGGGGACCTTCTGGCACAGCCCAAGGCATGTAGTAGGTCTGCTGTTCCTCAATTTTTTTTTTTAATATTAACAGGTACTTTAATAGATGATCTTACATTCCTGCCTAGAATGTTTGTTTGTTTTTTTCACGAGTTTACATCTTGGCTTTAAAAAGAAAAATTGTTCTGGGTAGGAAATTGTCTCCTAAGATACCAACAAGAGTGCAAAGTTTAAAACAAAAGTTTATGAAGATTTGCTCCATTATTGACATTTCTGCCTCCAGTTGTTTTACAGGGCAAATGAATAGTAAATTGTCACATTCATAGTTGTATTATGAACATGTAAATACTGTTGTCCTTTGAGTCCTTTCTGTCTAGATTCTAGGCATTTCTTTCATGTCTGACTAGGGTCAGACCAATCTGTATTCTTGTTGTGATTATAGGCAATGACCAGAGTGAAACTGGACTTCTTGGATCAGTTAGCAAAATTTTGGGAACTTCAAGGTTCCACTTTAAAAATTCCTGTGGTGGAGAGAAAAATCTTGGATCTGTATTCTCTGAGCAAGGTGAGTAAGATTCTTCGGGATTTGGGGAAGCAGGGGACTACCTGGGGTGATGGTAGCAGTTTTTTTGCAGATTGTGTGCTGGATATACTGTGAAAACAAGGTGATACTTAAAATATTTGTAACCAGAATGATTATAAGGAAATGGCGACAATTACAAGTACAGATAACAATTACATTTGTGTTGGTGGCTCAATGTGAAAGTCCTGCAAAATTAACCAGTAGCTTTATTGGCCAGTTCTTCTCTTAGTTGCTCTCTACACATTGTAGGGCAGAGCTGTAGGAGTGTAGAGCTTTTTGCAAGATTAAGGGCATGTCTATACTTGGAAATTTACCAAAATAGCTACTCTGGAATAATTATTTCATCGGGGGCAATGTGTGCCAGCATAATAGGTGCCAGCCCTGAATCGGAAGGAGAGCCTAGAACAGCTATGTTGGTATAAGTTGGAATAAGAGTGCCTTTTTCCAATTTAGCTGTTAAAAGCAGTATTTTGCCAATATAAACTGCACCTACACAAGAAAGGTTTTGCCTATATAGCTGTAGCAACAAACCTTTTTTAGTGTAGATTAGGCCTACGAATGTGTGGTGGTACTAGCACTGCTAGATCAAAGATCCAGTTTCCACTTACTCATCAAAATGTACTTGTCTCAGGTGAGTGGAAATTTGTAGGGTGTGCAGTAGGGTAAGTGGCGTTGAACAATTTGTAGAGTGAGGGTGCTGAAAGCCATTGAATAAAACTTGTAAACCCTGTATATGATGGAAACTACTTCAAGCTGTGGGTGCTGCTGCATTCCTCGTTCTGGCACCCTTGGGTAGGGTACATTGCTTTAAAAGATTATGCTTTAGAAGAATTTGTTTTTCATAGACAGCCTTATGGGCAATGTGTATGTTTAACTTTGCTTAGCTGTCTTTGGAAAGCATTGAAGGTTTATTTCCATGTCTGCCATGGTTTGTTAGGAAATGTTACAATAGTATTTGCATAATGCCAGTGGGAATGATATTTGGGACACTGGCATGAGTTAGAGCAGGGACCTCAGTTCTGTATGAGTTAAAACTTTAGTTGTCTAACTAGTTGATGGCACAAATTACTTGCTTTGTTTAGTGGAAACTCACTGTCCTATGATTGCAAAGATTGTTTTTATTTTGTTAGTGTCTAGGTAATTGGCCATTATTGTTCAGAATGAGTGGGTATAAATTTTGGTTGCTTTCACTATGTTGCTCATCTTATAGAGTGAGTCACAGCTGCATTAACTCATTATGGGCACTCCATAAAGCTTGGTTATTCTAAGCTAAGATGTAATCATAGCTTTACAAAATGGATTCTCTAATTATTTTTAAAAACTGAACTGGAGAATACTTTGTAATGTGAAAAAAACAAAGGAAATAGAGGAAAGTGTGATTTTAATTTTTACTTGTGTTAAACGATTATAAAAACTGATTATTTAAAAGCTAAATTACTTTTCACTTAGGCTGTTACACTTTTGTACTTACTCAGTTTAGAAGCTAAATTGATAAAGTTTTCACTTTTTAGTTCCACTGCATTAATAATGCTTTGGTGTCTGCATTTCCATCAGTCCCTGCAGTGTTAGGCATATAACTTGGGCTCTTTGAGGAGGGAAAAAGTTTACCACCAAACTTAAGATGTGTAGAAATGTTTAGAATCTTTACAAAATTTAAATGAAACCAGGATTGGTCTATTTTGGTTTTAAACTGTTTCTCAGTGACCCTTAAAAGGGGGGGAGAGGGTAGAAATGTGGTCAGTGTTCAGAAGAAGCATTCCCTGTGCCACTATGACCTTCATTTGGAGACAAATGGACTGTTTTTCAGGTTAAATAAATTAGTCCTATGTAGCCAAAGAGGACTTTGTATGTGAACTGATAGACTCAATGGCTATTGAAATAGTGTTGCTGCAGCAGTATTGATCTAGTTGGAAGGTGAAGTCAGTGTCTCCACTTTTGACAGTAGTTTCTGTTTCATCCAGGGTTCTCTGAGAATTTTGTAATTCTGGAGTCCTGAGCTTCAACCTTTCCTTCTGTATTGAGTCTGTTAGAATTGACTCTGCTTCTGGCCAGACTCTTGTGTTTTTCATCAGACTGCACATCTGATGAATGACTTTTTATTTTGTTCTGACAGTGGGTTTGTATTCTTTCCAAGGTGTCTGAGAAGTGCTGCTTGTTTATACTCTGCCACGCAGAAAGAGAGACACTTTTTATTCGTTTCTGTGCAACAGAGCTCTAATAAATGCATCAGGTGACAGAGACAGAGATGCGTTCGTTAAAGTACTGCCCTGGCAGGAAAAATCCCCATATCATAATTATGGGTCTCTGAGTTTCACAGAATCTTTGAAGGTTTGGTCTGTGTAGTCATGTATGGTTCATACACAATGGTTAAAGGAACCCAATCTTCCTTAAAAAAGTTTCTTAAAAAAATAAATGTGTTTTGTTTCAGATTGTTGCCAGCAAAGGAGGCTTTGAGGTGGTCACTAAAGAGAAGAAATGGTCCAAAGTAGCTAGTCGGCTAGGCTACCTGCCAGGAAAAGGCACTGGATCACTGCTGAAGTCTCACTATGAACGGATACTGTACCCCTATGAACTCTTCCAGTCTGGGGTTAGCCTTATGGTGAGAGACTTGTTCCCTTTCATGATAGAAAGATTCAAACTGCGTCCGTTTATTGCTATATACTAAACTATCACATGTGGTTCTGTGCTCCTGAAAGCAGCAACTACTTTCATCAAAGCAGCACCTCTTCACATTTGGAAGAATAGAATTAGAAGTTGCATTGTGATTTGGAGTAGTGATTGTACTTTTAGGTTTCTTTTATAGGTGTGAGATCAGTTTTGTCGGGAATGGGAAACAGGGCAAAGAGTGATGTACCTGTTTGGGAAGGTGTCTTTATTACCCTTTGTTAGACAGCTGTCAAGATTCAATCTTCTTATTTCAGACTGCATGCAGTGATTTCTGTCTTGTCCAAATGGCATGTGTACTGCAGTATGACTTCACTGGTAGCCCTATTCCTCAACAAACAGGATGATTCACAGACCATAGAGAGTCTGATCCCCTGATCAATCAACCCAGTGTCCTTCTGTGCTCTGATCCTTTAGGGCATCCAAAAGCCAAACTTGGACCTTAAGGAAAAAGTGGAGGCAGAGGACCTCGGCTCTGATGCCCAGGCTTCCCCAAAGCAGGGCACAAGAATGAACGTTGTGCTGAAGAGAACCAGACGCATCAAATCCCAGGTACCCACATTACTTGGCCACTATAGACAGAGTGCATTTATTTTTTGCACCAGTGCAATAGCACTGAGAGTGCAACAGCCTTTGTCTGGCCAAGGGGGGCCCACTCAAACGTGCCACGAGGAAGCAGTCCTTTTGTTAAACTCCAGAGACATATATCTCTTAGGCCTGATCTATAGCTCATACAGATCTATACAGATATAGTTAAACTATTTTCATATTTTCAACTGGCTTATATTGTGTTGGTTTGCATCAGTGAATGCACCAATGCAAGCGAAACGGATAAGCTAGGTGTAAATTGATATAAAAGTGGTTCGACATGGGGCTTGCATCCATTTAACTAAATTTTGATTTTAGACACACCTTTAGCTAAACAGATGTAAGCATGTGTGCAGCTAAGGCTTTGCAGTCAGTTGAAAACTGTGGAAATGGGACCAATTATCACAAGATTGACGGACAGTTTTTTGTGAAGAGCTTGCAGCTGGGAGGGAAAATGCAGAGTGATGGCTGGGAAATCTGTTCCAGTTCCACAGCTTTTCTCCTGAAAATAAGCAGTCTCTTTTGTGTGGGTTAAGGCTATTATTGCTACAGCAACATCTAATATTTTACTAGGCAATATTGAAATTCCACAAAGACGGCCAGTAACTTTCCCTTCAAACTGAAACAGCATCACTTCACATGTCAGTACATCAAAAAAGACCTTGTAGTCTTGGCCTGATTTTCCTACTCTTTGTTTCTTTCCCTGCAGTCTTGTTTAAGCAGGCCATCTCTGTTTCTTATAAAATAACATGCTCATTGTGAAAAGAGAATCTCTGAAAATTTTTGGATGGGTCCACGTGGCACGTTCTAGTGGCTTCTTGTTGGCCAGTCAGTGGGATGTGGCTGAAAGCTGGGTTTTAATTTAATCTTTTTTACTATTTGCGCCATGCCATTCTGGACATATTTTAAGCACAATGAAATTTCTTTTCCATATCTAATGCTATCAAAAATATGTCTGTCTTTTTCTAAAGTGCACATTTCATGCCACTCGGGTTTCTTCTCGCTTTTGCTGAGTATCCCTCTGCTTTAGTAAATAGTGTGTTTTGTTTCTCTTAGGTTATGGTTCATTTAGACAGGGTTGTCTTTTATCTGATCTCCTCGCTTTCTGGCAGACTTACTACATTTATTTGTATAATGTAACCATATTCAAAAACATCACAGCAATAGTCCTAGGCTGTGATCATGTGACATCTCTCAAACTATGTTGTCTTGGGTGTGATCAGTACATGGATGGGAGATACCTACCCAAGAAAAATCCAGCATGTTACAAAAACTGCTGCTCCTCACTAAGTATGTGGAACTCTTCTGAGTTGGTATTGAGCCATTGTCTAGGGGGCACTATGCTATTGTGTCTTTTTCAGATGAGGTATAAAAGAGACACTACATCATTAAGATCTCATCGCTCTTTTTACAAGACTGCTTTCAGTAGTTTCAGTAAAACAATGGTATTCCTCACTCTCCCTTCTAAAAACTGTTCGTAGTGTTCCTGGCACAGAACAGCTGCTGCATTTCATTGGTGGGTGAGTTATCTTTACACATATAGTCTGCAAAGCTCTTTATTGTTGACTTATACAAAAATGATTTATAAAATCTAAGCATGCTTTCAATTATTTTAGCACTTAATAAAAGAAATGAAAGAAGTGAATTCTCCAACCTATGAGAAACTCAGCTCACTCACTTCACTTAATTAGGAAAAGCCCAAATATTTTTATGATGCATTCAGAAGGTCTAATAAACTTGTTGGACTAACTGGGGAACTGAATTCAAAGCAGAGACCTGTCCCTTATTCTCCTGTTGAGAACGCCCTGCTGCCACCTGCAGATAGCATGACTGCAAATCTACGGACTGTTTGCAAAATGTTCCAGGTTTTAGTTGTAGGGCAGGTGCTTATGGGGAGAAGCAGTCTCTACTGTAGGCAGGAATCCAAACCACCTAGCCCTTTGTAGATTAAAGTGAACACCTTGATTTGTATCTAAACCAGCTGGGGAGCCTCCAGAACCCTCATGTTTAATATGCCTCAGATGTGAATATCCATCAGATCAGGGGTAGGCAACCTATGGCACGTGTGCCAAAGGTGGCACGCGAGCTGATTTTCAGTGGCACTCACACTGCAGGGGTCTTGGCCACCGGTCCGGGGGGCTCTGCATTTTAATTTAATTTTAAATGAAGCTTCTTAAACATTTTAAAAACCTTATTTACTTTACATACAATAATTTAGTTATATATTATAGACTTATAGAAAGAGAAGTTCTAAAAACATTAAAATGTATTACCAGCGCACAAAACCTTAAATTAGAGTGAATAAATGAAGACTCGGCACACCACTTCTGAAAGGTTGCCAACCCCTGCATCAGATAAACATGCTCCTGTATTCTGCATCAGATGAAGATGACCTATGTAGAGTAGAGTATGTTGCCAGTAATCCAACTGCAGGTAACAGTTATGGTTAACTGATGATCTCTTTATCTGAGAAGAGTTTCTAAGTGAGAGGCAATATTACATTCTAAAAAGCAGAGAAAGCATTGTGGACCTATTACTTACAGATCAATTAGCTAAGAATGAGAATAGCAACAGTTTGGAACTAGCGACTGCAAGTTACTTGAATTAAGTATGGTACTACTGCATTTGTGAAACAAAGGTACTAGATTTCAGGAAAGCCAGATTTTAAGAAATTTAATAGAGATGTGAGAGAAGGATATTTTAAAATTCTCCATTGTAAAAGAAGGCTGGGAATCTTTAGATACTATAATTAAACCAAAACTGGCTAAAACCCTCTGGAAAAATAACTGAAGGAACAAGTAGAGGAAGATTGGTTTTGAAAAGACTTCTCAAAGATCTGTTTTAACCAGTCCTATTCTTTTTCCCATTATACCAAAATAAAACTCTTGTAAATGGGAATGGTGGGGAAGGCAAGCAATAACTTAGTAAAGGCGTGCAAGGAAAGGAAGAGAAGTAAAAAAGATGAACACTAGAAAATAAGGATGGCTTTACAAATGTTGGAAAGCAGGTCACTTATTAGATGAGGAGTGATATTAATAGCTGAAAAATGGCTTAGATGCATTTTTCTTTTACTACTTAATTTAACAAAGTTTTAAGGGAAATCCTGTTTAAAAACAAAAAGCAGATTGGGAATACTGGAAATTACAGAGTAAAGACAAATAAGCCATAAGGATGCATTCTGGGCTGTTAAGGGATTTGATTAATGAGCTTACTGCACTGCTGATAATTTATTTCTAAAAAAATCATTGAACTGGAAGGAAAGAAAAGCCAATGTTGCTCTAATCTTTTAAAAGGTGATACTATTAAAGTGACACGAACAGCTTCAAATCTAGAGAAGTTTTTAGAAGAGTTAAAAGTTGCAGCAACACTTTTGCCTCGAGTTCCTGTACCAATTTTTGTGGTTTGACAATCACACTTTAATATTTTGAAAACATTTCTGTGTTAGCGTGGGAGATAATTGCAGTAGAAACTGTTCAAAAAAACAATTTAATGTACTATATAAAAAGTGCTGGGAAATGCACAAAGTAATAAAAAAAAGTTACGTTATCAATTATAATAATCTTAGGTGCTACTTGTAATAATAGAAGTTTAAAAATACACCTCCATCCTGATATAATGTGACCCGATATAACATGAATTCGGATATAACGTGGTAAAGCAGTGCTCCGGGGGGAGGGGCGGGGCTGCGCACTCCGGCAGATCAAAGCAAGTTTGATATTACGCAGTTTCACCTATAATGCGGTAAGATTTTTTGGCGTCTGAGGACAGCGTTATATAAGGGTAGAGGTGTATCTCATAGAAGTGACTTTTCAAGTTGATGGTGTCCCTTGAAAGGATGAAGTACTTAAACCCGTAATTGGATCCTGTTACAGTGTTTTCTGATATGAAAGAAAAAATACTTGATTTTTCAGTTTAGCAATTGTCGGATGATGGAGTAAATAGAGAAATCTGTTAAAATAGTATAGGAAAAAGATGGTGATGACAAGTCTACTTCATTGCATGCTCAGTCTCAAACCCTAGTTAGGAATAATAACATTGTGCACTTATTAAACCACAACGTTAAGGCAGAATAACGTCATTAAACACTTGTATTGTGTGACTGTTGATAGAAGTGTGTCTGAGATTGTTTGTTTGTTTGTTTGTTTGTTTGTTTTTTTGGGGTAGAGTGCAAGTTTGAAGTTGATAGATATATAGATATAGATATATATATATGGCTTTTTGGTATCTGTTGGAAAGTTGGAGCGCGTTCTGCTGTAAAAGTGGCATGAGACTTTTCCTGTCCTATCCCTTTAATTCCGTGCTTTCACAATTTTGAGTTTGGAAGTATCTTGATGCAATCTTAAGCGTCACTAAATGAAGTGTGGGTTTTAATAATCTTGAGTGTTTTTGATATTCATAGGTTAGTCTGTTTGTAAACAAGTGCTATTTGTTCTATAGGCATTTATTAGATTTTTTTTTTTTAAATGTTTCCTTCTGGTCACATAACTTGTACTTTTGATATATGTGGTGTTCCCTTTACCTGATGAGAAGAATTAGTGGCTATAGATGAACTCATCATTACCTTTTAAAATTGTTCACTTAGAAATATAATGGAATTAGAAGGAATAAGAATTGAGAAACATGGTTAATATTAAAAAAAAAAAAAAAAACTAGGCAGATAAGCTTGATTTAATTTTATAATTTTTATCAAAAAGCAATATGAGAAGAGAACTTGATGTAACTTCTGGATTTTAGTAAAGAATGATATTCAAATTAATTTTTCAAATGAAAGTAAGGATTGGGATTACAACAAGCAAATGGACTAAAAATTGCCTGAAAATCTGTAAATAAAGAGTGAAGATTTAATGAGAACATTGTGTTGTTTGGGGGAAGGAGGTAATCTGATACCACTGGGATCTCTCATAAATCCCATTTTATCTGTTTTCATTAATCATATGGAGTAGTGGGAAAACAGTGTTCCCATAAAATTAAAGGGACGCCAACTTGAAAAATCACATTTGTCTGAATGGTGTACCTGTATACTAAAATATTTGATTGCTATCTTTTGATTTATGTTCTTCGTATATTCTCATGGACATCAAGATCAGTTACGCCATTGACCAATGTCAATCAGTTTTTCACTTTCTAGAAAGATTTCTATAAAAATAAAGAGGTGAACAGAAAAACCCTTTAAAACGTAAGGAATTAAAAAAAAAAATCAGCACGTATTACTTAGAGTGCTGTATCAAACTGGATTTTAAAGTCAATTTTTAAAAATTCAGGTTTATAGTCTCCCTTTAAATTATAACGCATTACCATTACTAGTGGGAACAGAGGCATAACACAGATGATCTACAGATATTTGAACATGAATAGAAAATAACTGATATTCAGAATGGAAAGTTACAAGTTACTATACTGGGTGACAAAACAAGCTCAAACACAGAATCCAGTCGGAGGGAAATATCTGGATAGCAGTAGTGCTTAAAACAAACAAACAAAAAAACCCATGGTGATTAACAAATGAGACTTGCATTTCAGTCCATTTTGGCATCCAACTAAAAGAACAAACATGAAAAGTTGACATGAATACGTGGAAATTATATTATCTGTTTATAGCAATATTGTCACTGCAGATGGAGTTTCTCATTCAGTTTTGAGCACCGCTTACCAGAAAGCTTATTTTTGTTGTTGTTGTTGACATCACCGAGGATTGTGATAGGTGCCTTGCAGTACCAGCAGAGACCCGATTCATACCCCCAAGGAGCTAACAAACTTATCTCAGACATAGTACAATAAGAGTAATAAGTTTGTAAAGGGGAGCAAGAGAAGGAAGTGCAGGGTAACATCAGTAAGATACTGCAGTTTCTTAGTGAGCATTAGTGGGCAGCGTGATGGATTAAAAATGTTTTAGTTGACTGGCTTGAAGGCTTTGTAGGAGCAGCAGGTTTTTAGGAGAGACTTGAATGAAGAAAAGGTAGTTTCCTTCCTGAGCTGGTACACCAGGCCATTCCAAGAGTAGGAGGTAGCATAAAAGAAAGTACGTGGACCAAGTGAGAGAGTTTTTGAGAAGTAAGTGGACAAAAGATGTATTGAGGTTCCCATCTCTGGTGGAGTGGCGGCAATGATGGAATAAAACAAGGTTGGATAAGCCTATAGCACCTAGTACAATGGAATCTGGGTTCATGACTAGGACTCCTAGGCACTATGGTAATACAAAAATAATGAGAGGCTCGGAGTTATGTAGGACTGTAAATGAATGGACAGGAAGGGACAAAACATTAAAATAGAACAACCCTGCATTGTCAGGGGGATGGCCTGGATGACCTAATAAGTATTTTTCATTGCTTAATTCACATGAATTGAAGCACACCATGTGTAGGTAGGGGCTGTGGGGAATAGTAATTCTGCCATTGCGTCTGAAAATCCAAGCCCAGTCAAGGATTCAAGAAGACCTGTGAACATCATTAATAGTTTGTGGATATAGCCACCCACTCAAGGGAGCAGATGAAAGGTGCCACATAAATAATGTATTTATTAATATCAAACTTTTCCTGATCCATAGTAACTTGGAAAGTGTTGCATCGGTGATTAATTGTTTTTGCCAGAAGTCAAACCTAGTTCTCTGTGATCACTTGTTGTAAAGATCAGCCTTTGTAACAAAACTCTTTAATGCTAAATGTGGAGACATCTGTTTGGAGAATTGGAAGAGAAGTTCCAGTCTGTTTCATTGCATTCCCGTTCTTGCATCTGGATATTGGGTTTGGGGATGAAAAATCAGGCCTTGCATCTTCTAATGGGTAAAACGGATGTTGTGATTGTGAATGGGGCAATGAGAGGAAGAGAGTAGAGATACATGTGTACAGTGAGTAGTGGAGACCTGGAAGGTAAATGCTGATGGTTGTGTTGATATGGTCTTGTTTTCAGGCAGAGGCAGGAGAGATGAGTAGAAATACTGAGCTGAAGAAGCTGCAGATCTTCGGAGCTGGACCCAAGATGGTGGGACTGGCATTGGGAGCAAAGGATAAAGAAGGTAAATAAGACTCTGGCTTATCCTGTAGGTAGGGGTGGGAAGGACACAGTAGCCTGTCTCTAGACTCTAAAACAGTCTTTTGAACCAAACCTCGCTGCTCTCTCTGGAGACAAGTGGGAAGAGGTAAAAATGAGCCATTATGATGTGAAAAAGTTAAACATTTTGGGATTTAATTCATGGGGTGTTGACAGAACTCATGGTGGCTAACCACATTGGCTGGACTCTCTTAATTTGATAGTCATATTTCTTTATTATTTAGGAAACATACTGTACCAGTTGAGAATTACTGGACTTGAAAAAAGGGTTGATAAATGTTGACACCAATCATGCTAGATAAGCACCCAAATTATGAGGGTAATCCACTTTGCTTCATGATGTTCCTGGATCTCCTGTGACGATCAGCAAGGGAGGGTTTACTCTTTCCCCAGTTATATACAGCTTGATACAACTGGCAGTTTACTTCTGGGGAAATTCTGCGCCAAAAATTAAAAATTATGCGCACATTATTTTAAAATTCTGCATATTTTATTTGTCAAAATAACACAATATAATCACTCCAGTTTCAATTATTTATTTCAAATTTATGTCAAAATACCTGTCAACAAGTATGTGGTCAATACAGACAACAGCAAAAAAGATTCTCCCATGAGTAAAGAGTTATAGAAACCCCTACAGCAGCCCAGTTCCAGTTGGGAGGTGCTGGAGGGGGGCTGTGTGGGGCCTCCAGAGCCTAGACACCTGCACTCCCATTGGCTCAGAGCCCAGCTGGGGGGCAGCCCTGGCCCAGATACCCACACCCTCTTCCTCCCAGAGCTCAGCCACAGGGCACCGCCGCCCCCCCCCCCCCCCCGGCCCAGACACCAGCATCCCACAAAGCCCAGCCACAGGGCACCCTCTGGCCCCGAAACCTATATACCCCTCCCGACGGAGCCCAACCACGGGCCATCCCCTGGCCCAGACACCTGTTCCCTCCCCCCCCCCAGCTCCCCCGAGAGCTCAGCCTTGAGGCAGCCCCCAACTCACACACCAGCAATCCCTTTATTCCCCCCAACTTCTTTACTGTCCCACCAGGGGACATGGTGTGGTGCAGCCCTGCCCTTCCTCACCCTTTGCCGGAGCTGGCTGGGTCTCCCAGGCCTCTCCCTGTCTCAGGAGAATGAGGATTCAAGAGCGTGCAGCCTCAAGCGCTTCCAGGCTGGGCACTCCACTGACTGCGAGCTGGGCTTTGCAGAGTCCAGTGACCCCCTAGTGGCAGCCAGAAATTCTCTGGGGGAAACGGAATTCTGTGAAATTCTGCATTTTGCAGTGGCGCAGAATTCCCCCAGGAGTAAACTGGTCAGGTACACCAAAGAGTTCTGGCTTTCTCTACAGCATTTAGTAGTTGCTGCCAAAGGCAGGGTAGCAGGCTGGTCTCTACGTGGTCCTTGTATGTGGGATCTTTCTTTATGCTATATTAATGAAATGTATGTAACTTTATTTTACTTCAAGACGAGGTCTCTCGAAGACGCAAAGGCACCAAGTCAGAAGCATTTGGCATGCAGATGAGGCAGCGCAAAGGGACAATTTCTGTCAACTTTGTAAGTGTGATTTCTTTGCTCTGGAGCACATGAGCATAGGAAATGAAGCTGTCAGCTTGGGTTACTTTTTGATGTATTTGTGCCATTGGGAAAATAGGGCACTGTAACAGATACTACATTATAAGGTCAGAATTTGAATTAATCACAGTAAAAATGTTCCATTCTAGGTTGCAATTCCCCCTTAGTTTATCAGAAAATGCTGATAAAGCCTGAAGAGACTGGCCTGAGACTCAAGAGATCTAGGTTCAATTCTCTGCTCTGCCACACATGTTCTGTATGCTCTTGGGCAAATTGGTTAGTCGTTCTGTGCTTCAGTTCTCCATCAGTAAAATGGAAATAGCAGTACTTTCCTTCCTTAGTGGTATTATAAGGAAAAATAGATTATGAGTGCTCATATACTACAGTAATGGAGGCCATATAAATATCTAAGGCCTTGGCTACACTTACCAGCTAGTTCGACGGCTGGAAATCGAAGTTCTGGGTTCGACTTATCGCGTCTAGTCTGGACGCGATAAGTCGAACCCGGAAGTGCTTGCCGTCGACTGCGGTACTCCAGCTCGGCGAGAGGAGTACCGCGGAGTCGACGGGGGAGCCTGCCTGCCGAGTGTGGACCAAGGTAAGTTCGAACTAAGGTACTTCGACTTCAGCTACGTTATTCACGTAGCTGAAGTTGCGTACCTTAGTTCGAATCAGGGGGGTAGTGTAGACCAAGCCTTAGATAGTCTAAACTTTTTGATACAAGGGACTGGCTTGCTGCCACCCTAAGCTGTGTCAGGGAAATCTCTGGAACCAGTGCCAGTCCATGGACTGTTTGTTGAGAAATACTGGTTTAAACTACAGAAAACCAGACTAATTTTGTCTCAAACTCTGTCTTGAGTTGAAACATCTAATTTTTATTAGTCTACCAGGGAGAAAAATAAAGGAAATAAATAAAATCTATGTAGCTGTTTGATAATTGAGCATGGAAAAACAGGGTATAGTTTCTTTTATTTTATTGGATAACTCAAATGGCTTTATTTAAACTGTCATACTTGGTACATGTACAGAGTCCTCAATAAGGATTCGTACTTCTAACATGTTTGAAGAAATTAAGTTCTGTGCACTTCAAAAACAGCATACTGAGCATGCAGAATGCATTATTTTCCCTTAGCTTCAGAAAGTCTTCCCAAAACTTGTGCTGGTTATTAGAAATGTTAGTTATTCCCAGTTCCAGGAGGGGCCGTGGGACTTGAACAAAAACTCAAATGAAATCTTTTAGATGAAGAAATGGCGTCTGAGTTAAATTATGGGGGTCATAAACTGCAATTTAAAGCAGCAGCAGCAGCTAGGTACTTGGAAGCAGATGGTGTTACCAGTGTGAATAGGCCCAAGCTTGTCTCATTTTCAAAACTAAAAGCATTGGATCCCTTTAGTACTTCGATGAGTTACTTGCTGAGAGTACATGGTATTTCTAGGCTTGATGTTTCCTCGTGACAGGAATGGCTGCTATTAGTGATTCATTTTTTAAATAAGATTTTATTGGAAAAATTTTCTACCTAGTCAGTTTTCACTCATCAGGACACCCAAGTTTGATTCCTGTTTGTGTTATCTCTCACTTGTGGCAAGGGTTCAAATAAGGTAGCAATAAAACCAGAAGCTTGCAGCTATATTGCCTTGGCTGTGGCCTTGTAGAACCTCTATAAATGAATGCTCATTGAGCATGGATAGTACTTGAATGAGAGACCTTCAAGGAAATGAGTCTTTGAAACATACACATCTTGTACATCAGTCTACAGTTGTCATCTGAAGAACATACTACTGTAGTTCTGGTTGTCCTTCTTCCCCACCCATTTATTATTTTACCTTTGTGTAAAATGGTAATTCTGTGCAAAAAATGCACAAATGCAAAAACGTTGAGGATTTAATTGCAAAAAAGTCACAAGATTTGAGATTCCCACAGCAACCATAAATCTGCTTTTGTATGTTTGCTTTACAGTATGGCTTTGATATTTAATCACATATTAACTGTGCTGTAATATAAAATGTTGCATGTGTTTATGGAAAAAGGGCAGTACCTTAGGATCATAGTGATTGCTTGGTGACAGTTGCTATAGTAAATGTGGTAAACAATTGTAATCCCCTATTTTTGAAAGTAACCTGTCTGGGTGATGCCTTCCATCTAGAGCCTCTGCCATATCCATTTTCTTGAGTTTGTTTGAGATGAGGGTGTATTTTTCCTCCCCCGCCCCTTCTCTGTGTTTATAAAATAAATAAAACCCCCAAACAAAATCCCACCACACTTTTAGACGTTGTTAGAACACAAATAGCTTAAGTTTCAAACTTGGCCTGGATGTGATCTTCCACGAGGACGACTAGTGTTTTCACTAAATCTGGAAAATGGTGGACTTTTGCAGAATTTTAATGACTTGAAAATTTCCTGTCAAGCATGTGTAATTGAAAATGGTGAGATTTTAAGGAGCATTGCATGTTTGCACACCTAGGGTATGCATACTCTCCTAAACAGGGTGAAATAACAGTAGGGCTTTGCATTATGTGATGCATTCCTATTGTGTTTCAGTCACTTAAAAGACTTAATATTGTAGTGACCGTCTGACTTAGTTAAAACTAGTGTCATCCTGTCTTGCTTTTTGGGCTGTATAATAAAAAGATACAATCTGGGTTCTTTCTCATCTGATGGGAATAATGGGGGAATTTGGATCAAGTAATGTATTAAATTTGAGTGCTTCCAATAAATGATTAAACATAAAATCATTCTTCAGATACAGTAAGTGAGTAACGGACTAACGTATTTAGATTGCATCACAGCTCGGTAGTTTTCTAAAACAAACATTTTAGGGGCTTGAGTATATTTTAGGGAGAAAAATAGCTGATCTTAACTGATACTGGAGCTATACTTCTGTGGGCTCTAGCACAGGGGTGGGCAAACTTTTTGGCCCGAGGGCCCCATCTGGGTATGAAAATTGTATGGCGGGCCATGAATGCTCATGAAATTGGGGATTGGGGTACGGGAGGGGCTGAGGGCTCTGGCTGGGGGCGGGGGGTGTTTGGGATGGGGCTGGGGATGAGGGGTTGGGGTGCAGGAGGTTGCTGTGGGCTGAGACCAAGGGGTTTGGAGGGTGGCAGGGGGATCAGGGCAGGGTTAAGGAGTTCAGGCATGGGAGGGCATCGGGGTGCAGGCTCCAGACGGCACTTACCTCAAGCAGCTTCTGGAAGCAGCAGCATATGTCCCTCCTCTAGCTCCTGCGCGGAGGCGCAGCCAGGCGGCTCGGCGTGCTGTCCCATCTGCAGGCGCCGCCCCTGCAGCTCTCATTGGCCCTGGTTCCTGGACAATGGGGGCTGCGGAGCCCCTTGGCTGACCCTAGGCATAGGAGCCGGAGGGTGGACATGCTGCTGCTTCCGGGATCCGCGCAGAGCCATAGCACGCGCAGAGCGGGGCAAGCCCCTGGCTGGAGTGCCAGAGCAGGACAAGCCCTGGCACTCCTGCTTGGGCAGGAGCAGGACTTGCTCCCTGGCAGGAGCTTGAGAACTGGATTAAAACGTTTGAAGGCCCGGATGTGGCCTCTGGGCTGTAGCTTGCCAACCCCTTGCTCTAGCAGGAGGAATTTGTGACCTTGATTGTGCAGTAATCTCCTTGGTTTTTGAGACAGTTCTTCAAGTCAGTGCTTTTCTGGTTGGGCAGACAGTAAATGAGGAAGTGATGTGCTGGCGCATGAATTCTTACACTTTGCTACTTGGAATCTTACCTTCGTGTAATCAAAGAAGAGTAAAGATCAAGGGGAAGGACTGTTAACACTGGTGCATGTAGCTTTTGCCTTTGGATTCTCAGCTTGTAATTTGCAGTGTTTCTCTGTTCCTGGCCTGGTCTGTTTTTTGTCCCTGCATTTGAGAACAGCTTCAGATTTAATTACATTTGTATCACGGATGCTGATGCAGTGCCTATTTTTGATCTAGCCATGGGGGCTCTTGCAGAGTGCACTGTGCAGAGATCTAATTTGAATTAACCTTCGTCATTGGGGTTCAGAGAGTGGAGAAAGCATTCATACTGAGGATATAGCAAGGATGGAGCCTCATCTTCTCAAATTAAATTTAATGTAAATTAGTTCTTCTAGTTAAAGTAAATGTAAATGAGTTCTTCAAGTTATCTATCTGGAAGATACTTGATCATGTTCTTCCTCCCCCTATAGCTCAGCTGGATGGCTATTCCCTAGCTCCCTACCATCTTGTGTTCTTTCAGATTCTCAGATGTGTGGCTGCCTTGGGAAGCCGGAGCTCAGTGGAGGTTTATCAGTGCTTCTCTTGTGGGGTAAGGGGGTGGGAGGGAGAGGATTATCTAATGTCAAAGTATCTGATTTCAGCACTGTGTTATATAGTTAGTAAGACTCTAGCAAGGGAGGTTATGGAAGGCAGCACCTGGGTAATGGAGACTGATCATAACATTACACTGACTTTATTTTTTTCTCTCCGCAGGTTGATCTGTATGTTTGCTTGTTTTGTGGCCGGGGAAACAATGAGGACAAACTGCTACTGTGTGATGGATGTGATGATAGCTACCACACTTTTTGCTTGATTCCCCCTTTGCCTGATGTGCCCAAGGGTGACTGGAGATGCCCGAAATGTGTTGCTGAGGTACAAGAACTACTCAACTCTCTACGTCTATTCATGTTATTAGGAAGAGCCATTTACAATGGTAGCTCAGCCCTTTGAGCTCTGTCCTCTTCCTCTTGTCGTTGGAGCAGAATGTGTAGTTTTATATTTAGTTTGGGATATTGTCAAGATGTGACCTGTGACTGAGTCTCCAGAAGCCCTTTGTTGAGCAAACAAAGCTGTTGGGCAGCATAAGAAGGAAAAGCGTCTGCCAGAGGAAGCCTAAAACTCTCTGGGCAGCTGAACTCTGCATATTAAGAGCTGGGATTGAATTTGAGTTATTAGAGGGAGTTAATAAGAAAAGTAACTAGCCATCAGCTGTCTGGCATGTTTGCATGTTCAGATATACCTCTGTATACATAAATACTGTCAGAGGGCTCTATTGGTGTTGAAGGGGGCATTGCGGAAATAGGCAAGGTGGAATAGCCTGTGATGTGACTGAGGCTGGTATTTGCCCCCTCTCTGTGGATAAGACAGTGAAAGAAATTCCTCTGAATCTGTGCATGTCAGATGACTGACGTTACTAACCAGTTAGCATAAAACTATTATACCAAAGCAGTTATCTGAATAAACCCTCTTACCCTTCCCTCCCTCTCTCCACATAAGCTTATCTTCTCCACAGCTAAACCAGCTACTGACTTACTAAGACACAGTGGGTGAGGTAATATCTTTTATTGGACCAGCTTCTGTTGGTTACCTCTCCCACCTTGTCTCTCTAATATCTTGGGACTGACATAGCTACAATTACTCTGCATTACTAAGACTAAGGCAGTTGTAAGTTTTGCTGTAGTGCAGTTCTGCTACAGCTGCTTGTCTTAGTGCCAGATTCTCACATAATCCCCTTTTAGTTTAAGGCTGTCTCAGTATCTTTGCTGTCCCTTGTCGTTCTGCCCACTTCAGCAAGTGCTGAGATGGTGCCTTTGGTAGTGCAGGTGAAGCTGCCTGGCAGTCGGCTTGAACACGTTGGTTTGGCTGCCCAACTGGTAGTTGTGTGGTAGGAGCTGCCCCATCTGGAGAAAGCAGTTGAAACCAGTATTTTGCGTTTGCATTAGCCAAGGAAACTGACTTAGACTTCCTCCAGTAAGAGCCTAGCTGCTTGTCATCAACTGCAGGAGTAATATTTGTATTGCCTCTCCTAGGAATGTAACAAACCACGTGAGGCCTTTGGATTTGAGCAGGCTGTCAGGGAGTACACCCTCCAGAGCTTTGGAGAGATGGCAGATAACTTCAAATCTGATTATTTCAACATGCCAGTCCACGTAAGTATCCCTATTTGTCAGGATTTGTTACTGGGGAAGGCACTGAAGTTTTAGCTGACACACACATTTTTTGATGGGCATCTCATGAGTGACAATATCAGTTTGAAATATGTAAACAAATGGTTTAGCTCTCTGGCATCTGGTCACGTCTCCTTCAGTTTCCCATCTTTCTGCTGGTGGTCTGCTGTTTCCTTCTGATGGATGGGTGACTTAGGCCTATACCCCAGCAAAGTATTTTGGTCAGACTATCAAATTCCTTCCTTTTTCAGGGTTCAGCAAACCAGACAGTCCAAATAATGTATTTATTCTTCCTTGTTGGCACAGGGTTCTTCCTCCAGCCCTTCACCTTGTATAATCCTTTTGACTCAGGCATGGTTCAAGTCTTTTGACCCCTGTTACAAAAGTGGCTGAGTGTCCTCCTCACCCCCTCCATGGACGGTCACCAGACTGCTGTATTGGAACCAATATTTGAATTGCACATGCTTCCATATCCATTGGGTTTGAGCAGCATCCAGACACACATTCTAGTTCTTGCTTCTTTGGCATGCTCCTGGGGTGCAGACTCCCTGTCTGGCACCCTCCCCCTTAGGATGTGGGATCCTGCAGTCCAGTTGCCTTGGGCTCAAAGTCAAGTGTTGAGCCCCCCTCTCCCCCAGTCCTCCCACTTAAGTCTCCCCACCAGCTAATGCACATTTTTCCCTAGCGATCAGCTCTCATGGACATTCTGGTATTCAGTTCAGCTTTTTGGGGATGCATGGCAGATAAAGTAAGGTACACCAGTTTTGTAAAGGAACTTTTTAACCAGACACAGACCCCTTTACTCTTAGACGGTACAGGGAATATACATCTCTATGTGTAAACAACAAAGGGCTGAATGCATTTCTCTCCTTTGGTCCTCTACTTCTGAGACCCCTTTAGGGTTTAGTCTGCCTCCTTCAGGGGAACCAGGTCTCTCTGACCCTCCACTCTTTCTGCTCAGTCTTCTGGGTCTGGTGAAGGACTTCCCTCCTCTTGTCAGAGTGTGTGTGTCCCTTTTAAAAGCAAGGTCTGACGCTTCTTCCTGCTTCTTTTGTCATACTGGGATTTTCCCTTCTCCCAGCTTTCAGGTAGGATTGCTTAGAGAGGGTCAATAAAATCAGTGCCACAGACTGTTGCCCCCATGGTACCATCTGGGAACAGCTCTTCAGTTGTTGATGGTCCTGTTTCAGATTCTCAGACCTGGTCTATCGTCTATCATAAAATGGAACAGATTAGTCCTAAATAGAGTTCATAAAATCAAATGGAATTCACATATTTTTTGAGTTCAATCAGTGGTCTTCACTAGGATTAACCAGCTGATGCAGGGCATAAGGAGGACTTTGTCCCTCGCTGGAAGCCCCCAAGCAAAACCAATCCCACCGGGTCTTGAGCTCCCACTAGTGATGTGCTGCCTCAAGCCTTTCCTCCTTATTTCACCCCATCCTGAGACCATTCTATAAACTCTGTTCTTGTTTACAGCACACTTTCTGGACTTGGTGTTCTCTTGATGGAGAGCCCTTCAGTTTTCACTTCCTGGTCTCTGCAGTCACCTTCTGCTCCTTGCAGATATTTGGACTCTGGATAGCCTTCCTCCAAGTCCTACCCTCCCTCTTCTTAACTGAGCCATAGGCTTCTTGTATAGTTCAGTCATTTGACTCCCCACCCTCCTGATCACATGAGCCTCTGGGACTACATTGCTCATCAATCCCTCCTGGGGACTATCTCCCAGCATATTCTTCTTTAAAGGGCTGAGCTCTAGAAGATTTGTATTAGTGGCACTTGTTCTTAAAGGGCCCAGTATACTCAGTTACCCTAGCCGGTTTAAAAAGTTTCAGATACCTCTGCCCTCAGCTCCTTACCAAGTTTTATTTTTAAAAACTACTTTTTCTTGTTTATAAAAATGTCTCCGATGTTGTGTGTGAGAACCATACAAACTGGAGAAACAGACTACGGTCTGATTATACAGAAAGATCTGTCAAATGTGTAATGCATAATACATAAGCCTTCAAATGAGAGAGAAGTTTCCCCAGTTGTCTTTTTTGCTGTAATAATCTAGGGATGGAGTTGTGATTCAGTCACAGGATTGAAATGGAAGCTCTAGTTTCTGTTACTGGTTCTGCTGTAGATTTCCCGTAGCATGACACTTTTTGAACAAGACACACAATCTCTCTGCTTTGTTTCTTCCATCTGTATAAAGGAGATAGTACTTCCTTAGCTGATAGGTTATGTGCAGCTAAATTAATGTTTGTGAAATACTGTGGTGATAAGCACCGTAGAAAAGCCAATATAAGAAATAACTTCAGTGTTACTTTCAGCAATGATAGATTTAAAAAAGTTTCAGACAAATGTGATTAAGTTTATGGTGTTCCATTAACACTCCAGAATTAGTGAATAGTTTCCTTTTTGGAAAGGAGCACCCTTGCTGAAGTAGAAACAAAGAATCTTTCTGCCTCTTGTAATTTTTATAAATCTGTGGGTAGCTGAGAATTTAGGGATTGGTGGAAGAGGACATTGGTCTGCTTGACCCAAATGGGCAGCTGTTATCCAATTTGTTGTGATAGATGCACAGTTTGGTTCTTTGTTCAGTGAGTATCAGTCTGTTCTGAAGATCCGATTGAATTATTGGATATGTCATGGTTGCTGTCTTCCTTTCTGATGGGTATGTGCATAATCTGGCCTGGTGATAAAATTACATAAGAACAGCCATACTGGGTCAGACCGAAGGTCCATCTAGCCCAGGATCCTGTCTTCCAACAGTGGCCAGTGCCAGGTGCCCCAGAGGGACTGAACAGAACAGGTAACCATCAAGTGATCCATCCCTTGTCACCCACTCCCAGCTTCTGGCAAAACAGAGGCTAAGGACACCATCCCTGTCCATCCTGGCTAATAGCCATTGTTGGACCTATCCTCCATGAACTTATCTAGTTCTTTTTTTAAACCCTGTTATAGTCTTGGCCTTCACAACATCCTTTGGCAAGGAGTTCCACAGGTTTACTGTGTGTTGTGTAAAAAATTACCCCATAGCATGATGTAGTAGTCCTTAATGGACACATTTGGAGTACAGGGCATTTGCTCACTTTTTTTATTCTTACAGAATTATGGGGCTATTAGTTTTTATTAGTTTTTCTAACTAGAACTATATCTGGGCACTTTGCCTCTAATCATCCTAGCTTTCTTTTCCACCTACTCCTTCCCACACAACAGGCTTCTAAAGCCTGGTTTACACTACAGAGGTCAATGTAAGGCTCCTTACCTTGTCCTAACTCTGTAAGCATCTACATTACAATGTTGCTCCTGCTGATATAAGTTGCACACTACACCGACCTAACAACTCCACCTCAGCAAGAGGAATAGTGCTTAGGTCGATGTAGTTAGGGTGACGCAGTGTCCGTGTAGACACTGCATTACTTACATTGCCTGTTGATTATCAGCCTCCAGGGCTGACAGCTGGAGCTCTCCTGGCCTGGGGGTGACAACTGTCAGCCCCTCCACACTATCCCACTTAAGTCAGTGCAGGCACACACCACCTGCAGGAGGAGGCTAGTGTGGACATGAAAAAATCCAGTAATTACTGTGGTGGCTGTATGTCGACCTAAATTAGGTTGATTTAATTTTATGTAGAAAGATGTAAAGAATGGCAAAAAAAAAAAAGAATCATATGATTTCCATGGAATTTGATTCTTGTGTGTGGTGTGGGGGGAGACTGGATTTAATGTCTGATCTGTGAGGTGTTGGGGAAGGTACATTATCAGTTTTGTGTGTGTGTGTGTGTGTGTGTGTTTTTTACCCTGGGATAATGCTGTATGCCCTGGAATGCCTTTGTCTTTACAGATGGTTCCCACTGAGCTGGTGGAGAAGGAGTTCTGGCGACTGGTGAGCAGCATTGAGGAGGATGTCATTGTGGAATACGGGGCTGATATCTCATCCAAGGACTTTGGAAGTGGTTTCCCTGTGAAGGATGGCCGTCGAAAGATGATGCCAGAAGAGGAGGTGTGAATGGGGAAATGTTAACTGACCCAAACTTTGCAGAACAGGAAGTTGCACTTCATTTAGGACTGAAATTGATGTGGATTTTTGCAGTTTTGTGAAGAAAAATGGTGATCGCTTTTACATGTGTCAACATTTCTTTAAGGCAAATGTGATATGGAGGCTAAAGCAGGGGGATTAGAGTCAAGACACCTAGGTTTCATTCCTGGCACAGTCACTGATTTACTATTGCTGTTCCAAGGGTTAATCTTTGTAAAGTGCTTAGATCTTCAGGTGAAGGTTGTGATAGAAATGCAAGGTATTAAGACAGTACTCAGCATGCATTTCTGAACCGTTCTCAGCATAAGGAGACTGATAAGATTTTTTCCTGAACTCTTCAACCTTCTGTTAACTATCAGAACATCAGCTTTCTCATCCAGATGTCCTATATTTAGAATCTATTGCAGATAAGTTAAACGGATTGGTTTTCAGTTGTTCTCCTTACCTGTATCTTCTCATACTCACAACATACAGTATATGCCATGCTATCATAAGAAGAAGAAAGGGAAAAGAACCACTAAATCTTTTCCATCTTTCCCAGACATGCCTAAAATAACTATTACTAGGACTCAAGTTATCTTAGTACCCTTTCATGGCTTCTGCTCTGTTTAAATTAATTTAGCCAATATGAGTTGCTGAGGCCTGCAATACATCTGCCATCCTGGAATGTGGTCTGGTGTGAAGGAACTATTATGAGCATTTGAGGCATGTTGTATATGAACACAGTTCTTAACTTTGTCTTTCTGGTGGAGGCATGTTGAGGTGTCTGTAGTTAGAGGTGAATTTTGGATCATCTGAGTAGTGACTTGCTATTATTCTTTTGCCTCTATACTTTTTTACCATTGCAAGTGTTGTTTACTCTATTCCATAATACAAAAACTAGGGCCACCTGATAAAATTAATAGGCAACAGGCTTAATTCAAACCACAGGAAATTTTCCACACAATGTACAGTTAACCTGTGGAACTCATTGCCATGAGGTGTTGTGATGGCCAAAAGTATAACTGGGTTCAAAAAGGAACTAGATAAGTTCATGGAGGATAGGACCATCAAAGACTGTTAGCCAAGATGTTCAGGGATGCAACCCCAAGCTCGGGGTTACTAAACTGCTGGCTGTCAGAAGCTGGAAGGGAATGATGGTTGGATCACTCCAACTGCCCTATTCTGTACACTCCCTCTGTAGCTCTGGCATTGGCCAATGTCGGAGACAGGATACTGGGCTAGATGGACCATTGGTCTGACCGGGTGTGGCAGTTTTTATGATCTTAGCAAGGACAGTGAGGGAGTTCTCTTGTTTTAAGTATGTACCCTTAAAGCAGTTTTTGTAAAGAAGGTTAAGATCAGTCATTCTGCAGTAAAATGGGCCTTTGAGTAACTGATTTCCCAGAACATGGTTCATAAAGATGTAGTAAGGCTTGGGTTTCATGATTTCTTTGAAGTGCGTTCCAGGCTTGAATTTTGCCTTCAGGATATCATGTTGATGTCATTTGCCACCCATTTTGTAGGGACCAGTGCTTTACTTGGAGCAAAAGAACAGGGAAAAGTAAAAGTTTCTTAAGCATGTTTAGGTTTCTATCTAAACCAATATCTAGGACTGCATTTAAGTAATTCTCTCACTACAGGATTGGCTGCTAGATTAAGGTCTAAGGAGTAGTTGGAAGACTTGATTAAGTGCTTGATATAAAGAAATACTTCCCACTTCTGAAGCTTCAGCATGGCAGAATACCAATCAAAGGCTAATATGTAAATTAATAGGCTGCTCCATTTATCCTGAGGGCTACCTTCTCCTTAGGCTTGTTAGAGTATTTGAATGGTCTTCTGACTTCACAGCTTTCTCCCTTTCTTTGGCAGGAGTATGCACTTTCTGGTTGGAACCTGAATAACATGCCAGTGTTGGAACAGTCAGTCCTCGCTCATATCAATGCAGATATCTCTGGCATGAAGGTGCCCTGGCTGTACGTAGGGATGTGCTTCTCCTCTTTCTGCTGGCACATTGAGGACCACTGGAGCTATTCCATCAATTACCTGCACTGGTATGGTTTCTCTTCCTGTCGCCCTCTTCCCTTGCACTGCCCTGATTGCTCTTAACTGATGCAGTTCTTCATTTAATACCTGTACCTGGTGATGTCCATTCTTCTTATTGTTTGGCTGAGACCAAAGGCCCATAAGAGAGATAAGCAGTTCATTTCCTTAGAATGAGACTGACACTAATAGGAGAGATGGATGCAGATATCACTGTATAAGGCACCTCAGTGTTAACCCTTTTGGTTAAATGTAGATGTTTAAACACCATCACCAGTAACAATGGAAAATTCTGTGCTACAGACATCCTTTCTTAGCAAGTCTTGGTGCACTCATCTAATCAAGCAATCCTATTGGCTGAATGATAAGCTACTTTATAATGCAGTTTAGAAGTTAGTACTTGTTCATAAGCCGAATATTTTTGGTAAAAAAGTGACGCATCAAAGAGCAGGGGCTGGCTTATAAATGGGTGTACACCAAAATTTGATGATTTTAAACTCTATGGAATCATTGAATTGAATTGCTAATACTTTGTCGTTTTGTTTACCTGGAGTGTCTGCAGGCATGGAGCCCCTCAACTCCCAGTGTTTGCGGTTTGCTATTCCCAGCCAATGGGAGCTGTGGGAAGTGGTTGGGAACAGCAAACCGCGGACACTGGGAGCTGAGGGGCTCCGTGCCTGTGAATGCTCCAGGTAAACAAAACGTCCAGCCCCACTAGCAGCTTACCCTAACGGGCCAGGAGCCAAAGTTTGTCAACCCCTGAAATATAGGGTCAGCTTATGAAAGGGTCATACAGTTTTTGCTATTTTTACCTAACCATCTTGGGGCGTCGGCTTCTAAATGAACAGGCTAATGAACGAGTATATACGGTATGTTACATGATAGCAAATAGCTGAACAGCTCTTTATTGATGTAGTGGTGCTTACACTACTTCCAGTTAGGAATCTCACAGTGACGTTAACTTGATGTTAGGCTCTCCCAAAATGTTTTGGTGGTTGGGTTTTTATTTAAAAAACAACCACCATCAAATTCACTGCAAACAGACCACTCATACTGCAATTTTCCCATGTCCAGGCTCAGTAATAATGGAGCAGTTTTTGGGGGTAAGCTGTGGGAAGCACCCCTATTCAAAATGAAAAGTGTGTGCTTGTGTGTACATCTTGTAACAGTCAACTTGCCTTTGAACTGTGATTGTAGTTTTCTGGAGAAGTATGTTTGCTAGTAACTAAGAGCCTAGAGTATGTTTTGTTTTTAGAGTTCGGTTATTGACTTCAGCATGCCATGAGCCAGATCATTGTGCTGGGCTTTGGTGCCAGCTGGTGAGTTTCAAGAGCCCAGACAGATGTAAGGGGAAGGTTTGCTTAGTGGGATTGGACTGGTTGTGTCCTACTAACAGGTGTCACTGAAGACTTCAGGAATCAGATGAGGTGTTGGTGTGAACAAAATTAGACTCTTGAGTGCAATATTATTTTTCTTAGCTTTTTGGCTGGCTTCTGAATAATTTTGCAATACATTTAGACAGTGAATGCTAGACAGACATTGAGGTATTTAGAC
The DNA here is from genome assembly GCF_027887155.1 of Malaclemys terrapin pileata. Lineage (NCBI taxonomy): Eukaryota > Metazoa > Chordata > Testudines > Emydidae > Malaclemys > Malaclemys terrapin. The sequence continues at coordinate 109,297,333 of NC_071505.1, read as the reverse complement.
AGAGTTGCTTCTGTATTAGTAGATAATTTGAGTAGCAGAAAACCGTTGACAAATTCGTGGGCTCATAGGCCAGTACAGAGCATTGTGGTGCTAAGACTTAATTGGAAAGACTGGGGTAATTTGTTTGGCAGTTACTCGTTTTTATCAGTGGATTTCACTCTTGTTTGGCCCAATCCCCATTCATATTTAACATATTAGGCACATTACCTGTCACTAGGTGTATAAATCTCGCCACAGGTATCCCAGTCAGCTGTCTTTCTCTTGTGGTTCAGAACAGTGGTTTCCAGTAATTGGTTATGTGTAGCAAAGTGGTGGCTGCATCTCCTTGCTGGAATGCTGAGTTTGTGTGCTGTTGTCATCACTTCTGATGCAGTTGTGCACTCTTCTGCTGGTGTCAGAGTTTGGACTGTTCCACACCCATCCTAAACTCTGTTCTGAGTAAGTGCATGGTGTTAGGAAGTGGCTTTGCAGTTAAGATCTTAGGCTGCTAAAACCTGGTCAGTTGTCTGGAGAAAAAATAGGAACCCTTTCCTTGGAGAACATGGTATTTGGCATCTGTCTTCTCACTTAGGCCTCTCGTGGCAAAGTGCCTGGTGGTACTCTGTCAGATAATGGTAGAAAATGCAGCTATGGATTGTGTTCTGCAGGTAATTCACTTAATTGTCAAGTTAGAACACTATGTTCATTTTAGCCCAAGAAGAAAGTGAGTTTGAGAATGTTGTTTCTTGCCATGTGAAAAGTGTCTCAGGGAGAGTGGTGGGAGGCTCTGTGAAATCACTGGAGTATACCTTGTGTGACACTGACAATATCCTAAATGGACTTTATTGAATTAGATTTAATACCTTTTGGGGTCCCTTGTATTAAAAATGCAATTGTGTGTGTTATGGAATTGTATGTATATAACTTCTCTAGGAGACTGACTAATGAAATCTCTGGAAGGTATTAGGAACTTTAGAAGGCTTTTTGGAACAATCCCTGTGAAGTGGAATTCCTAGGAAGTACCTGGGGGAAGGGGGATGCAAATGTGATCCACTTGAATCCATCCTTTTGAAGCTATGCTCTGGGGAAGAAAACCCATTGTCTTCTAATTACCTGCTCTTGGAAACTCCAGATCTGAGACCCCCTGAGATGTATAAAGGGTGGACTAAACATTATGAATGTGCTTGTTCTGAGCTGAAGCTTTGATGAACTTGTGAACACACAAGAAACCCCTTGGGTGGAGTTTGGAAGACTGCTCCAGCCAGAGCCCATGTTAGGGTTGGGGTGATCTCTGGTAAGCTTATTAGTATGTGTATAGGCTCTTTTATTGTTTTTAATGTGTTCTCTGTGGGGCTTCCACCTTTAGAATAAAATAGGTTTGCATAGAAAGAACTGTGGTAACTTATAAGTGTTGCCAATCACTGTTATAAATCTCTGAAGAGAAAGTGAGCAGGTGTGCTTAAATAGCCTGCTTTGGCTTGGAATAACACAGGAAAGTGCGGCAGGGAACTGTGCTACCTGAAAATACCTTGTTCAGAAAGGAGTGAGGCGCACATCTACACCCAAGAAAGGCAACGTCTGGGGAGTTGGAAGCCTGAGAGTGGGTGCCATTGCTGAGGGGAAATACAGGTGCAGTTGTCCTTAACTGACACACCTTGCATTAGGATGACATCCTCACTTTCCTTTAGGTAATGTGTATTGTGGGCTATGTTTTCTGCCAGGGGAGAGCCGAAGACCTGGTATGGAGTGCCCTCTCATGCAGCAGAACAACTGGAGGAGGTGATGAGAGAGTTGGCTCCTGAACTGTTTGAGTCACAGCCTGATCTCCTGCATCAGCTTGTCACCATCATGAACCCCAATGTGCTGATGGAACATGGTGTGCCTGTGAGTAGTACATGAGAATTTCTTCTATACCTCTGTAATGCACTGCTTTTTTATATACCTTTCGCTTTGTGACAGATTTTCCTTACGATGTGTTGGAATAACATTTAAGAACTCTTATGGTGATCCCTCGGATCCAGTTAATTAAGGGGTAGTCTTTCATCTAATTCTCTAGCATGCTGCAGTAGAAGGAGGTAATGTTCTGCTGAAGGACTTCAGTGTGAAATTGAAGTCTGTGTAGATGTAGCAGAATTCAGTTAGTGAGAACCCACTAGGGGCAACCTATTAAATGATCTTAAGTGGCTCACCTGATCAAGAGAGAAACCTCTTGCAAAAAGACCCCAAAAAGCTGTAAATAAAATAAAATACAATATAGAACAAATATATTCACTGCATATCATAATTATTTGATTTTTGTTCCTGTGTTTATCAGCTGTTAAAGAACCAGATATCTGAATTCAATATGTTAATTAAATAGTAATTAACCACTGGGCTTTGGTTAAATATCACCATTAACATAGTCCAGTATTTGAGGGTGGCCAGCAACAGATGCTTCAAAGGAAAGTGTAAAAAACCCTGTTATAGGCAGATGTAAGGTAACCGGCACCCACATTAGGTCTCATCATGATCTCTAACAGTTTGAGATTGATTTAAGTCTTGAAGCATGAGGTCAAGTGTAGGTAGTCTCTTGGTCTATCCAAGGCCATGATCAAGTGCATTGATGTTTTTGGTCTTTTGGCCTCGAGATGAAAACCTTGTCTGTGTTTCTGGGACCTTGAAGTGAAAAAAATTCTCTAAATTATATCCCTTTGAAAATTTTTGTTAGCATGAATTATAACTGTGGCTATTCTTGATAGCAATATATATGTCAATTCCCTTTTTAATCTGGAATTAAGAAAATACCGTACTACGAACCAAATTAATGGAACATTGTCAATTTAAAATGTTGTGTAAACAGATTCCGTTTCCTTTGTTACTATTGATATTGTAGCTTATTAAAACTAAAACCTTTAAAGTGTCATGTACACGGCTTTTGCTGTTTGCTTTTTAGTTAGCTTGGCCAGTGAAAATCAGTGAAGTCAGATTCATAGATTGACTTTTGTTTTAAATATTTTCATTTTCAGGTTCTCTACAATGCAAAATTGTAGCAATGGCTACAAGGTAGTTAAATTCCTTTGGAATTTAAAAATATAATGAAAACATTTCTATTTTTCAGGTTTAGTAAAATCTACATTTTTGTAAAATATGAATTGTGTCCCTTTAAGTCACGACCAATCACTTTCAGTAGGCTAAATTGCATCTCTGGCAGATGTCCAAACAAAGCAAAATATACTCTTTCCCAGAGGCTTTTAAACTTTGTGGTGTGAAGGGTTAAGTGACGATCCACTAACTGATAGTAGAGAAACTTCCTACCTGAATCCCAAAAGGGACAAGCCCTGTGATGGGCCTTAACTGCTGATTTATTTATTTAACCTGTTTTAGTAAGGTTGTCAAAGAGGATTTAATTTTCAAAAGGTTAAACACCCTACTAATGTATCCTGCCCTAGCTAAATTCCCTATTGTTTCCCACAGGTGAAGGGAGATGGTTTCACAGTGTCCTTTTTTTATGAATTATTTTAACTTTCTGTCTGCTGCCAATCTCAGTTTTCTCCTTCCTTCCCCCCACCCTGATTTGTATTTAGGTGTACAGGACCAATCAGTGCGCTGGTGAGTTTGTTGTGACTTTTCCTCGTGCTTATCACTCCGGATTTAACCAGGGCTACAACTTTGCTGAGGCCGTGAACTTCTGCACTGCAGACTGGGTGCGTTCCGTTGCACATGTGTGTCCATGTCTCTGCTAGCTGGCCTTTATTAAGAGAATGTTAGTAACTTGTTTATCTGGATAGTAATCTCATATGTTACAGCAGTACCTGGCACTGCTATAGTTAAGTCATTCGAGTTTCCATCACAAATGCATTTTGAAGGTCTTACAAATCAAATCTAAATAGCTTCTAGTTGACAACTATGAATATTGGCTTTCTTTTAAGCATGTGTCTGAACTAATCCTGACAATTCACCCTTCAGTTAACTGCTAGGGCTGCCGAGGTGCTCTCTCATGCAGTTGTCCTTTCTGCACTTCTATAGAATACATAACCCACTGTGCTAAACCCCAAAGAGAAATGCTTTCAGCTGTGTTCTCCCTTTCCCTTGCTGTGACCAGTTATTGCAGTTCTTAGTGGTATAAGCATTAGCTCAAGACCCCTATTGTACCATGACACTGCATAGCTAGAAACAGATGCAGGGCTCACTTTGGTAACTAGCTATGTAAGATTCCTTTTGCTTAGCCTAAAATATGAACCCATTGGGTTCCAGTAATCCATATACCTAACTCCACTAGCTTTTTGGATATTTAAAAAAGATGCAAAACATGGCTCTCATTCTGTAGGTTCTGGAGACCTTGTCTTTGATAACTGATGTAATTTGTCCATTATAATTGGTTACCTCCATAAAGACACTGTTCTTTAGTTGATGTATTTCTAAGTCTGCCTTTTCCCAACTCTTGTTGAGGGAGACAAAATGGGGAGATGTGGGACAGCCCCTTGGAACATGCCCCCAAATAATGACTTTGTTGTTGCTTGGCATTTCCTAGCTTCCCATTGGACGTCAGTGTGTGAATCATTACCGACGGCTAAGGCGTCATTGCGTCTTCTCCCATGAGGAGCTGATCTTCAAGATGGCTGCAGATCCAGAGTGTTTGGATGTGGGGCTTGCTGCCATGGTCTGCAAGGAAATGACTCTCATGACAGAGGAGGAAACACGCTTAAGGGAATCAGTTGTGCAGATGGTGAGTACCGTGAGTGCAGCTCCTGCTTTTCATGCTGTTGGTGCGGTGCAGGGTTAATACAAGACTTCTTGAAAGGAAGTGTACTGTTTCTCTGGCTCATGTCCTTATCAAGTGTCAAATTTTTGTCAGGGAGTGCTGATGTCAGAAGAGGAGGTGTTTGAACTGGTTCCAGATGATGAGCGTCAGTGTGCAGCCTGCAGGACCACGTGCTTCTTGTCTGCTCTTACTTGCTCTTGTAATCCTGAGCGGCTCGTATGCCTGTATCATCCAACTGACTTGTGTTCCTGTCCCATGCAGAAAAAGTGTCTCAGGTACACAAGTTTCCCTATCTCTCCTTTCCCATGTGCAGTCTGTCCTGTTACCCAGAAACTTATGGTTTTCACCTACCTCTTTCTAACCAGCAGGGATAGCCTCCTCATTTCCCATGAGGCCAAGGAATCTTGGTGTAATACAGAGCTTCTTAACCCTCATCTGTTGATCTCTATGCATGGAAATGGATGTCCTATGTATTACAGGAGGTTTAATGCTTTTGCTCTTTCCCCCTGTTTATCTACAGGTACCGGTATCCATTAGAGGACCTCCCTTCTCTTCTGTATGGAGTGAAAGTTAGAGCACAGTCCTACGACACTTGGGTCAGTAGAGTTACAGAGGCACTGGCTGCCAACCTCAACCACAAGAAAGGTCAGACTTCCATTGTTGCACACTGTAGCAGTTTGTTTGGGGGAATCCCCCCTTTGTTCAGCCCATTTTTCCAGTGATTCCGGCTATGTGAAAGGAGGGATGTTCTTAGTGGAAGTGGAGAGATGGATCTAAATTGAAAGTGACACAAATACTAGATAGATGCTTTTCATTGCTTCTGTGCATTTCAGATCTAGGTAGCATGTTGGGAACTTGTTTGGGGACTAGTGAAACAGATTAAGATGGCGTTAATTTTTGCTCACAGACTACTTATATCCTATTATTGCAGACGTGATTGAGTTGAGAGTGATGTTGGAGGATGCTGAAGACAGGAAGTATCCAGAGAATGATCTCTTCCGCAGGCTCAGAGATGCTGTGAAAGAGGCAGAGACCTGTGCTTCGGTGGCACAGCTGCTTCTGAGCAAAAAGCAAAAACACAGGTAAGGCCAGGAGCTTTTCAATCTTTCCTATGTATGTCATTTTATACCCTCCTTCTGTCACTCGGATGCTGAAGTGGAAGGCCTCTGAGGCTTCCAGCATGGCTGGGTAGAAGCCCACCATCTTCTTTCTCCAGTGGTGGGGTGGCAGGGTAGTGGCAGGAATGCTGCGGTAGGGGACCGTACTTTCACAGATCTGAGATGTTTTCAGCATCTTGTTTGTCAGCAGAACTTTGTGTTGAACTATGGAAGCATGAGGGAGGGAGATGGGGTGTGTGGGTGCGGGTGCTGATTAGGGATTCAATGACCATGGATAAGGCTACATTTTAGTCACAGGTATTTTTAGTAAAAGTCATGGACAGGTAACGGGCAATAACAGTCGTGACCTGTCCATGATTTTTACTAAAAATACCTGTGACTAAATCTTACCTGCTGGGAGGGGGCGTTCCTGAAGACTGCTGCTGGGTATGGGGGGACAGCCCGGGGCCCCACTGCAGCTGGGGGCAGCCCAGGGCCCCCTGCCACTGCGGGGGAGGGGGAGGCAGCGACCTGTGTTTCCAACGCTTATCTGGGCAGGGGGGTAGCGAGGGCCCCCCTGCCGCCACTGGTCCAGGCCAGGGGCGGCCTGCGGCCCCACTGCCGCTGGTACCAGACCACTGCTCCAGGGCAGCGCTGGGGACCAGCTGCCTGGGGCTGCCAGAGCAGCAGCCAGTGCGCCAGGCCCCTGGGCTTCCCCAGCTGCTGGGGTGGTCCTGGGGTCAGCCGCACTAGCACTTCAAAATTCACGGAGGTCATGCCCTCTGTGAATGATTCGCTCGCAGCCTTAACCATGGAAGGGGTTGCAGGGAAAGAGACAGAGCAACAAAAATGTAAAAGTAATGAAAATTTAGGGTTAAACAACATAAAAGTGTAAGTGCAAATTAGTGTGGGTCAAGTACACCATTGGAAATGGGAAACAGCCCTCTGCTGATTTGCAGCATCAGAGATACTGTATTTTGCCCTATCCTGCCCCCCACAAGCCTACCTCTTCCGGCAGTACCCAGGTGTTCCCTGTATGTTCCGACCTTGCTAGTGCTGTGATGGTGATATCAGCCTGAGTTATTAATTTGGCAGGCCATTGAATTTTTCTGAGGAATGCAGGGGAGGGAAGGGAAATGTTAACTTTCAGCAGTTTATGTCTTAGCCAAAGCTGAAAGGAGTTTCAAGGAAAAAGAAAAGGGCTTCTGTAGCTTGAGGACTGATGTCCTCAATATCAGAGGTTTCCTGCAAACAATTCAGGTGTGAGAGAGACTCAAGAATCCTTTCTAATGGCAACCTAAACATAGTGGTCACTACCAGTTCTTCCTTTAATATACACACACACACATATTTTAAAGTAGTTTAAAAAAGTAAGAGACAGAGATAAAAATAGCTAAAGCAGAGCAAATCTGCCATTTTAATACTTTCAAGGAAAATGTGGCAGTCAGGCACCAGGGTTTTTTTCTATTCACTTTTTATTAATTTTTAAAAGTATGTACAGAAAAAGCAAACATAGCTATAGATAAACTTCTCCTAATCTATTAACCATTTCTTACATAACCTTAGTTTGAACCATTTAATTATATATAATGTGAATGGTTTAAAATATAAATCAGTTACACCTCTACCCCAATATAATGCGACCTGATATAACATGAATTCGAATTTAACGCAGTTAAGCAGTGCTCTGGAGGGGCGGGGCTGTGCACTCTGGCAGATCAAAGTAAGTTCGATATAATGCGGTTTCACCTATAACGTGGTAAGATTTTTTTTTTTTTTGGCTCCCGAGGACAGCGTTATATCTGGGTAGAGGTGTATTTGTATTACCCAATTTACAATCAAACAAAATTTGTTTATAAAAATCCAACTAGTTAAAGAAAAACTATTAAGTTTGGTTCTACTCTTTATTTTAATTTCAGAGGATGGTGATAAAGTGGGGAAGGGAACGAAGTGGGTAGAGAGAAGGGAGAAGCGAGGGACAGAGCATGGATCATTCAGATACTTCCAGGAAAGGATCCCATAGCTCTGAGAATTTTTCTTGGATATTTCTGTTACGGTATACAATTCTTCGTCTTCTTCAAAGAGTGCTCCTATGCGTGATCCACTGTAGGTGTATCTGCACAGGCAGTGTCCGTTCAGCCTGCACGTCCGCTCTCCCTCCCTTGTGCTCTGACTTGAAGCTAACTAGCGCTGTGCAGGCAAATCACCCTCAGTTCCTTTTCTATCACCCCTGGCCTGAGCGAATAGCAGTCCTTTTCTCTTTACCTATTTTTATAGTTTTTAGCTCCTGTTAGTTATTGCTCATTTTCCCTTAGCTTTATAGGGTTTCTGTTGGCTTTCCTTTAAAAAAAAAACAAAACAAAAACCTGCAGGGCACAGGCACTGAAGTGGTGGTACTGCCTGCCAAACGCAAGAGCAAAGACCTTACTGTCTTTATGAAATTGGTACCGACACGACTACCTCCAAAAAACCCTTGTCAGACCGATCTCATGCAAGATCTCCGCCAGTTTCCTCGGTACCGTCAAGTCAGTACCGACAAGATCTGATGGTACTGATCACCACGATACCACAGGAGTTCTGATTTTCCAGAGATCTCCTGGTGGCTGAGATTCTGGAGTCCTACTCCTTGGTTCCAGGGCTCTGGTAACGAGCACCTCTTGATCCCTGGAATCATCACTGGCATCTAGTCATTCACCTCCAGTCTTTTTGTTGGCTCCACTGCTATCCAGCAAGGACTCAGTGACCAGGAGGATATCCACTCACTAGCCTCACACCAGGGCCCTCCCAGTTGCACCCTTGGTCCGAGCTTCAACACCCTTGATATGGCCACCTTGGGTACCACCACCCTTGCCCTTTTCCCCAGTGGCCATACTGGGATCCATGGGCAGCCTACAGACCGTACTTCTTGGGCAACTAATGTCTCCCACCAGAAATCGAGACGGTCTCCCTCAGCCTCTGTATCCAGAGCCCCAGAACCTCAAGAGGCGACTTTTGAGGAGCAAAAGGCCAGACTAGAAGAGGAGATTACACCAATGACGAATAGCTCCTTCTTGTGCCCCAGATGACGCAGTGATGCCCCCTCCACCGTGCATGGTGGACGGTTTTAAGCTATTTCTGGATCTAACAAAAAGGTTGCCAGACATGCTTCAAATTTCCGCTCGAGGAGGAGGTGAAAGATACCCACCATAAGCTACTAGGCATATTGCATACCTCCTCTTCCTCCTTGAGAATCACATTCCCAGTCAACAAAGTGCTTTTAGTTCTTGCTGAGTTCATTTGGCACATGCCAGCCTCTATTGCACCAACATGCAAAAGGGCCGATAAAAAGTACTACATGCCCTCCAAGGATGTGGAGTTCCTTTTTTCTCACCCTCAATCCAACTCCGTCGTGGATGTGGTAAATTCCTGTGGCCAACATCACAATCAATCCATCTCTCATGACAGAGACTGGAAAACACTTGATTTATTTGGTAGGAATGCATATTCCTCAGTGACTTTTGCAATTCAGAATTGCAAATTACCAAGCCTTAATGGTGAAGTATGACCACATGAGTTTTGCTAAACTGAATGCATTTATTGACCACCTGCCGAAGCACAGCGGGACTAGTTTCAGGCCATCAAAAATGAGGGGCAGTTGGTACTGAGAATGGCACTCCAGACTGTGCTAGATGCTGTGAATACAGCAGCCCACTCAGTGTCGACAACGGTCGTGATGATACAAGTGTTGTGGTTACACCTCTCAGGACTGCTGAAGAAGGTATAGACAACTTTTTGCGGATAAGACTGATTTATCACTCCATACTCTTAACGGACTCCAGAGCCACCCTATGCTCACTAGGGATCTACACACTGGGACAGAAGAGGAAATTCAGTTCCCAGCCATCCTAACCGCTTCAGTGCCCAACACCAGAATGTGGCTATGAGCCACAGAGAAAGAGGCCTTAGGATTCAGAAGTGTAAACTGTCAGCTCTTCAGTCCTCAACATCTCAGCCTTCAATCTCAAAACACCAGTTTTGACGCCTTGGTCAAGGCCTTGGGAGACCACTTGCCACAACATCAGTTGTGACCTACAGACCTCCCACGTTCCTTTGGATGTCGCCGTACTCTTTTCCTCTGAAACTGGGAAGACTTAACTTGTGAAAGATGGGTCTTGGAGATAATTTCCAATGGGTACTCTATCCACTTTGCCTCCCTTCCTGTTCTCCTTCAGGGACCCTTCTCACAAGAGACTGCTAAGACAGGAAGTACAGTAGAACCTCAGAGTTACGAACTGACCGGTCAACCACACACCACATCTGGAATCAGAAGTACACAATCAAACAGCGGCAGAGACTGAAGCAAGTACAGTACTGTGTTAAAAGTAAACTGCTAAAAAAACCACAAATGGAAAGTTTAAAAAACAGTTTGACAAAGTAAGGAAACTGTTTCTGTGCTTGTTTCATTTAAATTTAAGGTGGTCATAAGCAGCATTTGTCTTCTGCATAGTAAAGTTTCAAAGCTGTATTAAGTCAATGTTCAGTTGTAAACTAAAGCGTTTTGTTCAGAGTTAAACATTTTAGAGTTACAAAACAACCTCCATTCCCGAGGTGTTCGTAACTCTGAGGTTCTACTGTAGATCACCTGCTCTGCCTAGGAGCCATAGAACCAGTTCCAGAGCACCTCAGGGGCAAATATTTTTATTCCCAATATTTCCTGATTTCCAAGAAAAATGAAGATTGGTGACCCATACTAGATCTAAGAGCACTAAACGAATACGTGAAGGCACAAAGATTCAAGATGGTTGCACCAGCAGTGATTATACCAGTGGTTCTCAAACTTTTGTACTGGTGACCCCTTACACGTAGCAAGCCTCTGAGTGTGACCCCCCCCCCCCCCATAAATTAAAAACACTTTTTAATCTATTTAACAACATTATAAATGCTGGATGCAAAGCGGGGCTTGGGGTGAAGGCTGACAGCTCGTGACCCCCCATGTAATAACCTCGTGACCCCCTGAGGGGTCGCAGCCCCCAGTTTGAGAACCCTTGGATTATACCGTCTCTGGAACACGGAGATTTGGTTCTCGGCCATCAGCCTACAGGATGTCTACTTCCGTATATCAATCCAACCATCCCACAGATGATTCCTCAGGTTTATGTTCCATCTGGATCATTACCAATACTACGTGCTTCACTTCAGCCTCTTATCCGCACCCAAAGTATTCTCCAAGGTCCTCTCCGTAGTAGCGGCCCATCTGTGCACCTTGGGGATCGTGATTTATCCATATTTGAATGACTGTCTCCTCAAAGCCTGCTCCTTCAGCGATGCCCTACAGGCCACCCACAGGATGATAAACATATTCACACAACTGGGCTTACAAATCAACATTCAGAAATTGACCTTGAGTCCAGTACAGTGCTTGAAGTTTATAGGGGTCTATCTTGATGGAGCGAGAGCATTCCTCCTGTTGCACAGATTTCACACTCTGCCCACTCTAATAGAGACTGTTAAAGCCAGCCCACAAATGACAGCCTGATATTGCCTCCAGCTTCTCGGACACATGGCGGCATGCACATTTTGATCTCTCATGCCAGACTGCACATGACATGTCTGCAGGCATGGCTCAGGTCTGTCTACATACCAATCAAGGATAGGCTAGACAAACCAGTGTCAATACCCTCCAGGGTCAAGCACTCCCTGGAATGGTGGAAAGACTCAATGAACATCTGTGCCGAGGTCCCATTCATACAACTTCCAACATTTCTTCTAAAAATGGATGCATTCCTAATAGATTGGGGAGCCCACCGGAACAACCGCAAGATTGAGGGCAAATGGTCCCCCCAAAATGGACTCTCTGTATCAACTGCTTAGAACTAAGAGCGGTTAGAAATACTTGCACACACTTTTTTCCACTAATCAAAGACACCACACACAAATCATGACAGACAACATAACATGCATGTTCTATATAAATTGACAATGGGGCACCAGATCATTCTCCCTGTGCATGGAAGCACTATAACTATGGAATTGGTGCATTTGCCATAATGTTGTCATATCAGCTGCTTACCTGCCAGGAAGGTAACAGCCGGCAGTCTCAGCTGCAAGTTCTTACAGGACCATGAATGGGAAATGAACCCAATTGTGCTCTATTGCATAGTCTCTCACTGGGGAGCTCCAGCAGTTGACTGGTTTGCCATTTACCTGAACAGGAAATGCCCACTCTATTGCTCCAGAGCCAGTTTCTGGAAATGCTCCTTAGGAGATGCTCTCCTTCTCCCATGGGATAAAGTCCTTCTATCTATACACCTTTCCTCCATTCCTTCTGCTGACAAAGGTCCTGATAAAAATGAAGAGAGAAAAAGCAAAAGTTATACTGACTGCTCCCAACTAGTGGAGACAAACGTGGTACCTGTATCTGGCACAGCTAGTAATGTATCTACTAATCCCTCTCCAACTCACTCCTCTTCCTCTCCCAGAACAATGGGCAAACCCTCTATCCCAACCTACGGATCTTCTGGCTCAAGGCCTGGCTTCTTCATGGTTCCAACATGTAGAGCTGCTTCTCTGAGGAGGTGAAAGAAGTATTATTACACGGTAGAAAATTGGCTACTCATCGCACTTACCTGCAAAAATGGAGACGATTCCAGGTCTGGTGTAATTCCAAACATAGCCCCGATAGCTTCCTCCCTCCCCTTTGAGATGTGTCCCCCTATGGGTGCTCCGCAACCCACCCTTCTCCCCTCTACTTTGGATGCTCAATAGGGGCTCTGCAGTGGAGAAGAAACTGAACGTGGTTCACCCATGCAACGCTAGTTAGCCTCGAGGTAGAGCACAAGGGAGGGAGAGTGCTTGTGTCAGCCACTGCTATCTAGAATCTCCAATCCGAGTTGCAGGCACACAGATACACCTATAATGGAGGACCCATAGGGGGACACATCTCAAGGAACCAGCTTTACTGCACAAGGAGAGTAACTTCCTCTGTCCCATGGTGGCCAGGCTTACAAAATCAGTGCGCCCATTTTCAATTGTTGGTTGCTTTTTGGATTTCTGTTTTTGTAGTTTTAATCTTTTAGTAATTAGTGCTCTGCTTAGCCAAAGTCTTCAGATTTATTCAGCTTCCAGTTAACATCCATTAGATTTTAAAATTGCATGTTACCTTGTAGCACAATTTTATTTGATAAGAAAAAATAACTCTGCAATTAAGTTCTGCTCAAAGCGTACAAGTTTAGGAGCATTCCCAGAGCACATGGAATCACAGTGCCAAAATTTGTTTGTCTTAATGGTATCTGTTTGAACAGATGGAGAGGAATCAGGTTATTTAAAAACAAATGAACTACTAACCAGATGTGTGCCCATTGCTCTGTTCATTTTTTTGTAAGGTGTCCTTTTTTAAATAAAAGACATAAGTTCTTAAGGCAGGGACTGTCTTATGTGTTTGTGTAGCATCTGACATAGTGGCAGCCCAATCTTTTCTGGGACCATTGGGCAGTGAGAGGCTGGAACTAACATAAAGTAGAGTCCTTCAAGCATTTATTCTACACAGATCCTGCTTTAGGCGCATGCATGCAAGCCCAAACTCTTTTAGTCGGCAGTGTCCACTGAGGCTGCATGTGCTCCCTGTGCACCCTCGCGCCCCCTAAAGAGAGGGTATAAAAGGCAGAGCAGTACCAACCGCCACTCTGTTTCTTCTTGCCACACGTGGCAGCGAGTCAGCAGGGTGAACAAAATTCATGATTTGGCTGGCCCTCCGTATACTGTGATTCATAAGGGCAGAGTTACTCAGGCTATGTCCACAATTTTTACCAGAAGTAGTTTGACTTTATTTTAAACCAATTTAATGGCTTACAGTATTTTTACCTAAGCTTCATAATTCTCCTGCAGAAACTAAGTTCCACACACTGGACGGTCTCAGGACTACGATCTTTTAACTTTCCAGAACAAAGCATTTTTTAAAATCTGCTAGACTTCTTGTACCTTTTGGTAATAAGTATAAGGGGCAGGCTGTATCCTCTGACTTTCTAAATGGGATGCAGACTGCATGAAAATTCACTAGTTGAGTAAACTACCTGTTCTTCTTCGAGTGCTTGCTCATATCCATTCCATTAGGTGTGTGCGCGCCGCGTGCACGATCGTCGGAAGATTTTCTACCCTAGCAACACCGGCGGGTCGACTGTGGAGCCCCCTAGAGTGGCGCCTTCATGGCGCTGAATATATACCCCAGCCGACCCAGCGCCCCCTCAGTTCCTTCTTACCGCCCCTGACGGTCGTTGGAACTGTGGAGCGCGGCATAGCTGTCCTCCACTCTCCCTAGCTTTGTTAGTTATTCGTAGTTGTAGTTATAGTTATAGTTCTAGTGTTTGTAGTTTAATAGTTAAATAGTTTTAAAGTTGTTAGTTTTGTTTTAATAGTCCAGGGGACTAAGGGGGTCGTCGCCCCCTTTCTCCCCCGGCCGCGGGCCCGGGCTCATGCCCAGAGCTCCCGGCTTCAAGCAGTGCGCCTCCTGCGCTAAACCTATGCCCACGAGCGACCCGCACGACTCCTGTCTGAAGTGCCTGGGAGAGTCCCACCAAACAGATAAGTGCAAGATCTGTAAGGCCTTCAGACCAAGGACCAAGAAAGAGCGGGACTTTCGGCTCCGGCAACTCCTGATGGAGGCGGCACTTAGTCCGAACGCTCCATCTACAAGTCAGGCCCCGGCACCTAGCACCTCGGTGCACAGTGCTCCGGCGGCACCGGCTATGACGACCACGCGAGTGGCGTCAGACAAGCCTCCCCGGCACCGGACCTCGTCGGCACCGCAAGCAGTGCCTCGGCGCCGGTCATTATCCCCGGGGCATAAAAAAGCCCATAAGACGGGGACATCCGTGCCGAAGATGCCGGCTCCCCCAGTGCCGGGGGTAGAGCCGCGTCCGCCGGTGGAGCACCGGAAACAGGTGCCTCCGGCACCGTCGACTCCGGCGCCGAGGCCGTTGAGTCCGGTGCAGATAGCGTCTCCACCGAGACCGGCGGTGATACAGTGCCTCCCGTCGACTCCAGAGACCTTCGCGGCGGCGAGAGACTTAATAGCTCTCACGGAGCCGGCACCGCCTCAACCACCGGCACCGACTGCACCGTTGACTCGCCCGGTCCAGTCGAGGGGGAAACCTGCCTTGATGCGCCCTCCATCGCAAGGGCTGGAACCTCGGCACCGATCCAGGTCCCGAAGCAGGTCCCCACGCCGCTCGCAGTCCCGGCACCGAATATCGCCTCGGCACCGGTCGTACTCGCGGCCAAGATCTTCTTCGCGGCACCGCTCTACGTCTCGGCACCGCTATGATCGTCGGCACCGATCAACGTCGAGACGTAGTTCTCGGCACCGCTACGGTCGACGTCGAGAGGCTGCTCCCGGCACCGGGCATACTCCAGGTCCTCGTCGAGGTCCAGATCCGACTCCCGGCACCGACGAGGTCATCGTCACCGGTCGCGGTCCCGGCACCGATCGCCGGCACCGCGTAGAGATAGATCATCTCTGGACCGGCACCGTGCGGCACCGCAGCCAATGGGAATCGTCTCGACGCTCTCGGCACCGCCGTGGCCATCGAGATCGGTGTCCCACTCCTCGGAGGACCTCTCGAGATCGGCATACCCCCCTCAGGGGCAAGCCGAGGAACAGGACTTGGGCCATTGGCAGGAGATGGCAGAGGACCACTCTCATGGACCATCTCACTGGTCGTTTTGGACCCCGTGGGCGTACCATCAGGCGCAAGGGGCTCCAATTGCTTCGACCTCTCGCTCCGGTCACTCCATCAGAGGGGCCCCGGAGTCCACCATTTCTCGGCCTCCGCCAGGGGGCATGGAGGCTTCTGGGTCCGCACCACCTGACGCCCTGGACCCAGGCACAGGTGAATGCTCCAGCCCAGGAACAGGGAGACCAGGACCAGCCCTTGGATCCTGTTCCACCGGAGGCATCTTCCTCTTCTTCTCCGGATGAGGCAGTGGCGGGCACATCGTGCACAGGCCCACCTCCAATAGATCTTCGGGCTCACCAGGATCTTCTGCGCAGGATGGCCCGTAATATGGACCTGCAGGCGGAGGAGATAGTGGAGGTGCACGACCCGATCGTGAATATCCTTGGAGCGGATGCCCCATCGAGGGTGGCGTTACCCCTGATCCGCACGATTCAAACGAATGCGGATACGATATGGCAGACTCCTGCCTCTATCCCACCCACAGCGAGAGGGGTGGAAAGGAAATACTTTGTCCCGTCTAAGGACTACGGGTACTTGTATAACCACCCCCAACCGTGTTCACTGGTGGTGGCATCAGTGAACGCACGAGAGCGCCACGGCCAGCAGGCTGCAGCGCCTAAATCAAAAGAGGCTAAGCGGCTCGATTTGTTTGGCCGTAAGGTTTACTCAGCCGGAGGGCTGCAACTTAGAGCGGCGAACCAACAGGCGCTACTGAGCCGTTACAATTTTAACTCCTGGAACTCTATGGGGAAGTTTAAGGAGTTGATTCCCCAAGAGTCCAGGGAGGAGTTTGGAGCCATGGTAGAGGAGGGTAAGAAGGTGGCTCGGACCTCCTTGCAGACCTCCTTGGACATAGCAGACTCAGCTGCGAGGACCCTGGCTTCGGGTATCGCTATGCGCAGGATCTCCTGGCTTCAGGTTTCGGGTTTGCCTCCGGAGCTGCAGCAAACCCTACAGGATCTGCCCTTTGAGGGACATGGATTGTTCTCGGACAAGACGGACTCTCGCCTGCAGAGCCTCAAGGACTCGAACAATCATGCGCTCCCTGGGGATGCATGTTGTGGGCCCTCAGCGCAGACCATTTAGGCCGCAGCCTCAGCGCTTCTACCCCCCCCGCCTCGTCAGAGACAGGACTCGACCCGGAGGCGAGGGCGAGGTGGTAGAAGAAGGTGGACCGGCCCTCAACCCGGCCAAAACCAAGGGCCACCTAGACCACCTTCAGGCCCCAGGCAGAACTTTTGAAGGTGCGGTCGAGGACGGCGCCCCAGTCATCCCCCAGGATCCAGCCCCCTCCTTCCGGGATCGCCTCTCCCACTTCCACCGTGCTTGGTCCCTTATAACTTCGGACCGCTGGGTCCTCCGCACGGTGGAGAAGGGATACGCTATCCAGTTTTCTTCTATCCTCCCCTCCCACCCCCCTTCCCCGTCCCTCTTCAGGGACCCTTCTCACGAGCAACTTCTTATACAGGAGGTTTCTACGCTCCTGGCCATGGGGGCCATAGAGGAGGTTCCGATAGAGTTAAGGGGCAGGGGATTTTATTCCCGTTACTTCCTGATCCCCAAGTCCAAAGGAGGTCTGCGGCCCATCTTGGACTTGCGCGGACTCAACAAATTCGTAGTAAAGTTGAAGTTCCGCATGATCTCTTTGAGGGCCATTATCCCTTCCCTCGATCCTGGAGACTGGTTCGCCGCCCTCGACATGAAAGACGCATACTTTCACATCTCAATTTACCCACCTCACAGACGCTTCCTGCGATTCGTGGTAAACACGGTGCACTACCAATTTGCAGTCCTTCCTTTCGGCCTATCCTCGGCCCCAAGAGTGTTCACGAAATGTATGGCTGTCGTGGCAGCGTACCTTCGTCGGCAGGAGATAGAGGTGTTCCCGTACCTAGACGACTGGCTGGTACGCGGTCGCACCAAAGAGCAAGTTCAAGCTCACGTCCACAGAATAGTGCACACATTCAACGAGTTGGGCATCCTACTCAACAAGGACAAATCCACTCTAGAACCTACCCAGAGAATAGATTTCATCGGCGCAGTTCTAGACTCCAGACGTGCACAAGCCATCCTGCCAGACAACCGCTTTGGCACCATCACGAGCCTCATTCAAGGGCTACAGGCCTTCCCAACTACCACGGTGAGGTCGTGCCTTACCCTGCTGGGTCACATGGCTTCCTGCACGTACGTAACCAGGCATGCCAGACTTCGGCTTCGCCCACTCCAGACCTGGGTGTCATCAATATACCGTCCACATCGGGACAGCCTGAACATGGTGGTCACGGTCCCGAACTCGGTCCTGACCTCCCTCACCTGGTGGCTAGATCACAATGTGGTCTGCGAAGGGATGCCATTTCACGCCCCACAACCCTCTCTGCATCTGGTCACAGACGCTTCATCTCTGGGTTGGGGCGCCCATCTCAACGAACACCATACCCAGGGCCTGTGGACTGCACCCCAGTTAGCCCTGCACATCAATGTTCGGGAGCTGATGGCGGTGCGCCTGGTGTGCCAGGCATTTCTCAATCAACTACGTGGCCGTTGTGTGTTAGTTCTCATCGACAACACCACGGCCATGTTTTACATCAACAAGCAAGGAGGAGCACGTTCGTCAGTTCTATGCCAAGAGGCCATTCGCCTGTGGGACTTCTGCATCGCCCACTCAATCCATCTCACGGCATCGTTCCTCCCTGGAGTCCAGAACACTCTAGCGGACCGACTCAGCAGGTCCTTCCAGACGCACGAGTGGTCTATCCGTCCGGACATCATACATTCCATCTTCCGGAGGTGGGGGTTTCCCCAGAGGAATCTCGAGACAACAGGAAGTGCCACGTGTTCTGCTCCCTACAAGGTCGAGCTCCGGGCTCCCTCTCGGATGCATTTCTCCTTCCCTGGAAAGACCACCTGTTTTATGCCTTCCCTCCGTTTCCTCTGGTCCACAAGGTACTGCTCAAATTGCGCAGAGACCAGGCACAGGTAATTCTGATCGCTCCAGCGTGGCCGAGACAACATTGGTACACCACACTGTTGGAACTCTCGGTTCAAACACCGATCCCGCTTCCATTATGTCCGGATCTCATTTCTCAGGACCACGGTCGGCTGCGTCACCCCGACCTGCAATCACTCCACCTCACAGCGTGGCTGCTCCATGGTTCACCCAGGCAGAGCGGCAATGCTCGCACTCTGTCCAACAGATTCTGCTGAGCAGTAGGAAGCCCTCAACACGGACTACGTACCTGGCCAAGTGGAAACGGTTCTCATGTTGGTGCGAACAACGAGCCACGCCCCCGTTGCAGGCACCTATTCCTCTCATATTGGAATATCTCCTCTCCCTAAAACAGCAAGGGTTGGCGATATCTTCAATTAGAGTTCACCTGGCTGCTATATCAGCCTTTCACCCAGGGGAATTCGCGTCCTCGGTATTCTCTAACCCGATGGTCGTTAGATTCCTCAAGGGCTTAGACCGGACGTACCCACAACAGCGTCAGCCCGTCCCGACGTGGGACCTTAATCTGGTTCTCTCCAGACTGACATGTCCTCCATTTGAACCACTAGCCACCTGTTCACTTTTGTATCTATCCTGGAAGACAGCCTTCCTCGTAGCCATTACCTCAGCAAGGCGCGTTTCTGAACTCAGGGCGCTTACATCCGAGCCCCCTTATACAGTTTTCCATAAGGATAAAGTGCAGCTTCGTCCACATCCTGCCTTTCTCCCTAAGGTGGTTTCTCCATTTCATATCAACCAGGACATATTTCTCCCGGTCTTTTATCCCAAACCACATGCCACTCGCCAGGATCAATGTTTGCATTCCCTGGACGTACGAAGGGCCCTGGCCTTCTATATTGACCGCACAAAGCACTTTAGAAAGACGACGCAACTCTTCGTTGCAGTGGCCGACCGAATGAAAGGCTCACCGGTCTCCTCACAACGCCTATCCTCCTGGATTACGTCTTGCATCCGGACTTGCTATGACCTGGCAGGCGTCTCAGCACCGCACCTCACCGCTCACTCCACGAGGGCCCAAGCCTCCTCGACTGCTTTCCTGGCACATGTTCCGATACAGGACATTTGTAGAGCGGCGGTTTGGTCATCAGTCCACACGTTTACAGCTCACTATGCACTAGTGCAGCAATCCAGAGACAATGCTGCATTCGGGTCAGCGGTTTTGCACACAGCAATGTCTCACTCCGACCCCACCACCTAAGTTGGGCTTGGGAGTCACCTAATGGAATGGATATGAGCAAGCACTCGAAGAAGAAAAGACGGTTACTCACCGTTGTAACTGTTGTTCTTCGAGATGTGTTGCTCATATCCATTCCAAACCCGCCCCCCGTCCCCACTGTCGGAGTAGCCGGCAAGAAGGAACTGAGGGGGCGCCGGGTCGGCTGGGGTATATATTCAGCGCCATGAAGGCGCCACTCTAGGGGGCTCCACAGCCGACCCGCCGGTGTTGCTAGGGTAGAAAATCTTCCGACGATCGTGCACGCGGCGCGCACACACCTAATGGAATGGATATGAGCAACACATCTCGAAGAACAACAGTTACAACGGTGAGTAACCGTCTTTTCCCTCACAAGTTAGGGTATGCTCTTCAAAGTTGACATCTATGCCTTGTTTCAGAGGGGGTCTTTATTTCTAAAATTGTAGAGCAGCTACTTGGAGTTCAGTTAATACATTTATCAATCACTACTCCACTGTGATAGCTTGTAGACCACATGTGCAGCTTGGCAGAGCAGTTCTACGGTCATTATTTAGATAGGATTCCAATCACCTACCTTGTAAAGAAAAGCGGTTATTTACCTTACAATTACTGAAGTTCTTCAAGATGCTTTCGTCCACACACATCTAGGACCCACCCTCCTTCACCACTGATAAGGAGCCCTTATGGAGATTTCTGTATTAGTGAAGGAATTGAGTGCTGTTTGTGGCAGCTTCCTCTTAACCTCTCACTGTGGGGGCACGAGGGTGCACAGGAGACACATGCAGCCCCAAAGGACACACTTCTGGCTAAAAGTTGTTAGGCTTGCACACGCATACAGTGGGATCTGTGTGAACAAAACTATCTCAAAGAGCTCCAATTTCTGTAAGGTAAGTAACTTCTGTTTGCCACATCCGCTACTCCTAACTTATTGCCAGTTGTGGCTCCTCCTAGGTATGTTCCTGATGTAATGGTACATTGTGTTCACTTCAATAGAAACTGTTTGCCATTGAATTACAGTGCGCCTGTTGGGGAGATGATGGAGATTTTACTGGCTCCTTGTTAATAACACTTGGGAACTCTGTGGTGCCTGTGAATAGAATTGACTGGAGATTCAATGTATGGTCCCATGAACACTGAAGTGATGAGACTTTTAAACTTCTTGATAGTTGTGAAACTCTCTACTGGTGGGAGCTCACTCAAGTGAGTGTTGCCCACTGTTCCATCTAATCTTGTTTGTAACTTTGCATCTCTTTGCTCATACAGCAGGCTGAGCCCAGATAGCGGGAGGACTCGGACCAAGCTGACGGTGGAGGAGCTGAAAGCATTTGTCCAACAGCTATTCAGCCTTCCATGTGTCATTAGCCAGGCCCGACAAGTAAAGGTAGGTTTTGCATCCATTGTTTGGTGTATTGGGTTTTGTGACACCTGGTGAAGTTTCCCAGTATAGAGTGCAGGGTAATTTTGCCTCTCCTGTAGTTTTGCCCTTTCTGATTTTTCTTTGCTGTCCCTTTCCCCCCCCACTTCTGTCCCAGAAGTATACTATTCTCCAGGCTTCTTCTTTCTTAGCTGATAAGGTTTTCTGACTTCCATCAATCTGCTTTGGTGCCATTGAGCAGAGTATGGGCATTGTTACTGTGCTTTGGCTGACTGGGTGACAAAGGTCATGAAAAATGGTCTTAACTCAGACAGTAAAAACTTTTTTTTTCATTCTGCATTTTTTCCCATCTCCTGTTTTATCACATGGAATGTGATATCATCCCATTTAATCCCAAGGGGATGGGAAGTTGTCTGGCACTTTTATATGTATGCATCACCTGGTATGGGGTACAAGTAGAGTTACAGTACTTGCCTGTACTGTTTTCAGTTCTAGGCACCACATTACCAGGAAAACTCTGACTAAGTGGAAGAGGTTGAGAAAGAGAAAAATGTAAAGGGCTAGAGAGCATTGATTTGAGAAAATGTTGAAACTGCCAAGTGTGCCGAGCTTTGTTAAGAGAGAGAACAAAAATCTACAAATCTACCAATATTTGAAGGGTGTAAACCCCAAGAAAAGGAGGGGAACTATTTAGAATGGTTTGAGGGGACCTAGCTAAGAGTAGAGAGAAGATATTAAAGGGAAACTTAAATTGAATTTCAGGGAAAACTTACTCCGAGAAGGCTGTGGAATAGTCTCTCAACAGAAATGATGGAAATCTCATCATCTGGGATGATTTAAAACTAGATTTAGATTTAAAACAGTAAAGTGCATTAACAGTTCTTCAGTGGCACGGTAATGGACTGAATGGAATTTTTCATCGTTTAATTTCTAATTTAAGACAAGTAGATATTTGCCATGACACTCCTGGGCCTGAGGAGTAGACTCAAAAGTGCTGACTCAGACTTGGGATTCTTCTTCAAGTGCTTTCACATGTCCATTCCAGTATAGGGTGCACAGCTGCTGAAAATTTTTTCCCTCAGTGGCATCTGTCGGGTCAACTCTGATATGCTCTGGAGTCACATGCTCAGAGCACCTGTATGAAGTCCCCTGCCGACCCGCGCCCTCTCAGTTCCTTCTTACCGCCCATGATGATCGCTGGAACTACTGTTCTTGCTTTACAAGTACTTTTCTCAGTGGACTTTTCTGTCTATTATTGTATATAGTTAAGTTTCTGTTAGTAATTAGTTAGCATTTCTCCATTTTATTCTCCACCCCAGGGCATGCGTCGGTCACTGGGCTTCAAGACTTGTGCCTCTTGTAACAAGGCTATGCCTTTGAGCAACCCCTCGTTTCAGTCGCCTTTAGTGACTGGGAGAAGCTCACGTGCGGGAGTGCTGTAAGATCTGTAAGGACTTTAAGCCCTCCACCAAAAAAGATTGAGACGTTAGGCTGAAGTCCATCTTAATGGAGGCAGCGCCAAGACCTCCTTTGGTGCTGAGACATTGAGACTCTGCACCAAGTACCTCGACATCAGTGAGCTCATGGCTTCAATCTTTGGGCCTGCCTCATGAGGTCCAACAGACTCTGCAGGACCTTCCCTTTGAGGGCACTTCACTGTCAGTTTGGAGTCTTTGCAACATGGCCTAAATGACTCCAGGGCTAACTTGAAGTTCCTAGGTCTTTATACCCAGGCACCCATGAAGAAGCATTATAAACCTCATCCAGCCTCTCGAATCTTTCTGCCAGCTGTCTGACTGGACTCTCACAGGAAGAGGAGCAGGGACTTTAGATGAAGGCCTCCCCAATCTTTGTCTGAGTCTATGCTCCTCCTCCCCCTGACACTCTGGGGGTTCCAAGCAGGCCTTTTGATGGGACGCTCAGGGATGACGTACCAGCACAGAACTTGGATCCAAGCTCCCCTTTATTTGTGGACCGTTTATCCCATTTCTGTTGGGCTTGGACCCGTATCAAGACAGACCTCTGGATGCTAAGCAAGATAGAAATGGAATATACCCTTCAGTTCAGTTCTTCCCTGTCCCTATTCAGGCACTATTCTCATGAGCAACTTCTAGCCCAAGAGGTGCAGTGGCTCCTTAGGGTGGGAGTCGTGGAAGACGTTCCTCTGGAATTAAGGGGCTCCAAGGGTCTGCAACCGCTATTTCCTAATCCCAAGAGCCAACGGTGATCTCAGATTAATTCTGGACCTTCAAAAGCTCAGCAGATACATGAATAAGCTAAAGTTGCGCATGGTCTCCTTGGCTTCCATCATCCCCCTCCCTGGATCAGGGGACTGGTATGCCACTCTTGATTTGAAGGACGCTTACTTCCCACATTTCGATTTTTTTTTTTTTTTTTTTTTTTTTCCGGGACACAAAGTTCCTCAAGTTTGTCATGAATCATGTGCACTACCAATTCGCAGTTTTCCAATTTGGCCTGTTGGTGGCCCTGCAAGTGTTTACCAAGTGCGTTGGACCAGGGTCCAGGTGGAGTCCAATATAAAGTTAATCCATTCAACATTCCAGGACTTAGGTCTGCTGATAAATATGCAGAAATATACCCTCTTCCCCGGCTCAGAGGATAGAGTTTATCAGGGCTATCCTCGATTCTGTTTAAGACAGAGGCTTCCTCCAAGAAGGGCAGTTCCAGGTAATAGTAATGCTTATAGAGAGCCTCAGAGTTCACCCCATCATAACAGCAAGCAGTTGCTTGACGCATGTGGGCTACATGTCCTCATGCACCTATGTGGTGCAGCATGAAAGACTTTGACTCTGACCTCTCCAAGCGTGGCTGGTGTTTGTATACTCACCAAGCAGACACTATTTGGACACAGTCATCGCAGCTCCCCTGTCAGTGATAGTCTCCCTCAGCTGGTGGCTAGACCTACTGACTGTGCACTTGGGAGTCCCATTCTCAAGATCCCAACCATCTATATCTGTCATTACAGATGCTTCAGTGATGGGCTGGGGTGCTGACTTGGGTTCCCTCAGAACTCCGGGCTTCTGGTCTCTGGAAGAGCGCGGTCTACACATCGTCAGGGAGCTCAGGCAGTTCTCTTGGCTTGCCAGATGTTCCAGCAAGAAAGTGTCAGTTCTCACAGACAACACGATGGTGGTGTTTTATAGCAGTATCCGTAGGGCCATCTCATGCATTGGTATATTGGGCGCTGCCATCCCTACACCCTCCCAGTTCCTTCTTGCCACCCGTGGTGGTTAGTCAGAGTGCCTTTCCTTGCATAGCAAGGACTAGCGGTTTCATTTCTTCTAACTTCGAGCCTTAGGGTCTTGTAAATAGTTTGTTTATAGTAGTGTTAAGTAATTAATTGTAGTTAGAAGTTAGTTCCAGCAGGGACTTCGCCCCAGGTGGGGCATGCCTTAAGTCTCTGAGGTTTAATCCCTGCATGGATTATAACAGGCCTATGCCTGTAAGTGACCCCCACAGCAGCTGCCTCAAGTGCCTGGGGGAATCACATGTGAAGGACCAGGACAGCCATCTTAACGCCAGTCCAGCGAATAGAGTTCATTGGGGCAGTTCTCGACTCCGCCAGAGCCTTTCTTCCAGAAGCATGTTTTCAGGCTGTGTTGGACGTGATTTCCCATGTAAAGAATCATCCACTCACCACGGCTCACACCTGCCTGCTGTTGTTGGGCCACATGGCCGTGTGTACTTACGTGGTCAGTCATGCTTGGCTCCATCTTCGGTCCCTACAATCATGGCTGGCATCGGTCTAAAGCCCCAACAGGCATGACCTAGACCAGGTAGTGAGAATGCCGGATCACATTAGGTTGTCCCTTGATTGGTGGTTGAACCCCAGGTCGGTGTTGGAAGGAGTTCTCTGTGTCCCCGTTGTTGACCCTGGTCTCCAATGCTTTGGACCAGGGCTGGGGAGCCCACCTGAGTGAGATAAGCACTCAGGGCCGCTGGTTGTGGGATGATCTGGCCCTCCATATCAACATCCGGGAGCTCAGAGCAGTTTGCCTGGCCTGCCTGGCTTTCTTGCCCCACCTGAAGGGCAAGGTGGTGCAGATCCTGATGGACAATACCACCACAGCGTATTACATCAACAGGCTGGGTGAAGTGAGGTCATCGGTCCTTTGACAAGAAGCGCTCTGCCTTTGGGATATTGTGTGTGACATGCCATTCATCTGGTAGTCGCGCGCCTGCCTGGAACCAGGAACGTTTTAGCAGATCACCTCAGCAGGACCTTCTCGTCTCAGCACAAGTGATTGCTCCATCCAGAGGTGGTCAGCAATAATCTTCCAGAGGTGGGGAACTCCCGAGGTGGAGCTGTTTGCATCCAGGCAGAACAGGAAATGCCACGTGTTCTGTTCAGTCTGAGGGATGGACAGGGGCACCCTATCAGATGCTTTTCTCAATCTGTGGTCGGGGGCACTGATGTATGCCTTTGCGCAAGTGCCGTTGATTCACAAGGTCCTTGTGAAGATCAAGCAGGACAGGGCAAAGATTATCCTAATAACATCCGTATGGCCTTGCCAGCACGAGTTCGGCACATTGTCAAACTTTTCGGTAGCCACTGCAGCAACCCCTCTGGCCGGATTTAGTGTCCTAGAATTTACAGCAGCCTTTTGCACCTGAACCTGGCGGTGCTGTACTTGATGGCTTGGCTGCTGCATGTCTAAGTGCGGATGAACGAGCCTGCTCGGCCCATGTTCAGCAGGTCTTGCTGGGTAGCAGGAAAGCCTCCACCAGAGCGACTTACCTGGCCAAATGGAAAAGGTTTACATGCTGGGCTTCGGAGCGGCATGTACAAGCCAAGCAGGCCCCACTGCAGGAGATCCCAGATTATCTGCTGCACCTCAAACTCCCAAGGCTTGTTCCTGTTGTCAATCAAGGTCCACCTGGCCACTATCTCTGCTTTCCCATCCTTTGTTCCAAGGGAGGTTGATTTTTCACTCACGACATGACGGCCTGGTTTTTGAAAGGACTGGAGCATCTCTACCACATGTCTGGGATCCCATTCCTCCCTGGGACATGAATCTTGTGCTATCGAGACTCATGGGAGGGACCCCCCTTTGAGCCTTTGGCTTTCTGCTCTCTCCTGCTTCTCTCATGGAAAGTTGCATTCCTGGTTGTGATAATGTCGGCCCGCAGGGTGTCTGAAATCAGGGTGCTCACTTCAGAACCACCCTATACGGTCCTCTACAAGGATAAGGTCCAGTTACAACCACACCCAGCATTGTGGCCCAAGGTAGTTTCATACTGGCCAGGACATATACTTACCCTTCTTCTTTCCGAAACCTCATACATCAGATGAGTGCAGGCTACACACCTGGGACATCAGGAGGGTGCTGGCTTTCTACATAGATAGAATGAAGCCGTTCCATAAGTCTATGCAGCTGTTAGTTGCGGTGGCAGGCAGAACGAAAGGTCGCCCAGTGTCTGCTCAGAGGATTTCGTCCTGGATTAAGGCCTGCATTCACCAGTGTGATGAGCTGCGAAAGGTGCCTCTGCCGGTAATCGTGATGGCGCACTCGAATAGGGCACAAGCGTCGTCAGCGTCTTTCCTGGCACAGGCACCAATCCAAGAGATCTGTAGAACTGCTACCTGGCCGTCTATCCACACGTTTGACTCTCATTATGCACTTACCTAGCAAGCTCGGGATGACGCTGGCTGTGGCAGAGCAGTGCTGCAAGACTGAACTCTGAGCCCACCTTTATGGACACTGCTTGTGGCCATCTAGAATGGAATCAACATGAGCAAGCACATGAAGAAAAAACGATTGCCTACCTTTTTGTAATGGTTGTTCTTTGAGATGTGTTGCTCATGTCCATTCCATTATCTGCCTTCCTGCCCCTCTGTCGGAATTGTGAGCAAGGGACAGCGGCGCCTGATATACCAACGCATGAGTATGGCACTCATGGGCGCCACAGCTGGCCCTACAGATACTGCTAAGGTAAAAAAAATTTGATGACCGTGCACAAGGGCATGTGCACACCTAGAAAGGAATGGACATGAGCAACACCTCTCGAAGAACAAGAGTTACAAAAAGGTAGTAACCATTTTTCCCCACTTTACCAGGTAATCTGCATTGTTTTAAATGTAGTTTTGCCTGACAGACACACTAGAAACTGTACCTCAAATGAACAGTGTGCTAATATGTGTCCTGCTTATTTGCAAGTGCATCTGAAAATACTAAGGCCTTGTCTACATACACAAATTGTACCACTTTAAAAAGGGTAATTTTTAAATGTTTGAAATTTTGAAAAGGGTAAGCAAGATGATCTGGATAATTATAGGCATGTCCGTCTGACACTGATCCAGGGCAAGATAATGAAGCAGCTAATATGGGACTCTACATTACTCTCCTTTAATTCTTTTATTAATAATTAGTGCCAATCAACATGGGTTTATAGAAAATAGATACTTTCAGACTAACTTGATACTTTTTTTGATAAGATTACAAGTTTGATAAAAAATAAGTGTTGCTGTAATAGGTTTATATTTCTGTAAGACATTGGACTTGGTATCACATGATGTTTTGATTTAAAAAAAAAAAAAAAAAAAAAAAAAAAAAAGGCAGCAACCCCAGAACTATATGAAATTAACACACATGAAATTAAAAGATAGCTAACTGATAAATCTCAAAAAGTAATTGTAAAGGGGAATCACTGACTGGGTGTTTTTAGTGAGGTCCCTCAGGAATCTGTTCTTGGCCCTAGGCTAATTAACATTTTTATTAATTATCTGGAAGAAAACATAAAATCATTATGGATAAAGTTTACAGATGACCCAAAATTGGGGGAGTGGTAAATAATGATGATTACAGGTCACTGATAGAGCAATCTGGATGGCTTGGTAGATAGGACAGAAGCTCACTGTGTTTTTTAATATGGTTAAATGTAAACGTGTACATTTAACCATAAAGAATGTAGGCCATATGTACAGGAGTAGGGACTCTATCCTGGGAAGCAGTGACTCTGATTTTGACCGGGAGCTCCCAGTATGAGGTGGGCAAAAGGGCTAATGTGATCCTGAGATGCAAAAATTGGGGAATCTTGAGTAGGAGTAAAGGGACTATTTTATCTCTCTATCTGGCACTGGTGCGACCACTGCTGGAATAGTGTGTCCAGTTCTGGTATTGACAATTGAAGAAAAATTGAAAAAAGGGAGCAGGTTCAAAGGATAGACACAAAAATGACTAAAGGATTAGAAAACATGCCTTATAGTGATTAGACTCAAGGTGCTCAATCTGTTATAGCTTAACAAAGAGAACGTTAAGAATTCCTGTGGAATGGAAGTCTGGCATTAGTTGAGTGCTCTGAGCATTCTTTATCTGAATGTATCAAGAAACGCGGTCCAGATTTCTTTGAATTCATATAATCATTTTCTATGTTGATAAGCTATTTCTTTTGCAGCTAATTCAGACAGGTTCAAATACCACTCCTCTATTCTGGGCAGAAGTCTACTCCTCTATTTTTGTAAAATCATTCGCTTGGTAATAATTGTGGCCCTCGAGTCAATGTCTGTGTGGTGGAGTTAAACCCGGCATAGTAGGTACAATTACCTAGGATATAATTTTCAGCTGAGGCTAGGTTGCTGAAGCAGAGCCCTATTTTCACTCTTGTGTCCCCCTCTTTCTGTAGCTGCCTGATTGTTGGACAGTGTCACAACACATGCGTCAGAGTTCCTTTTTCTTTATTAAAGCACTAACAAATATCCGAGGACAAGGGCCACATCTTGCACAACCTCTGTGGCACCCAGTATATTTGGAATAGAATCAGTCATAGCCTGAAATCCACAGAAGCATTTTTAATAAGCCGTAACATGCTCGGCCATTGGGGTTCTTTTAATGGCTTGATAACTTCCCTTCCAATGCTTTCACAAAACTCCAAACCAATGCAGTTCCTCTTCATTAGTAAAGCATGCATTGTGGATGTTGGCCTGGGAGTTTATGAAGCTGTTCCCGGTAGCTCTGGGGCCTATGGCAGTCTTAGGACATCCAGACCAAATTGATACATTAGTAAGGGTTTTGCTGTAAGTACTGCCACTCCGCTGAAGTTGGCAAATGATATAGTTGTTTTAGTGTTAGAAAAGAGAGACCGCCCTCATCTGTGAGGAATTGGGAAATCCATATAATTCCCTTGCTCAGCTAGTTCTTCCAAATTATATTTTTCCCCCCCGAATTTGCAAGACTGGGTTACCCCAGATATATGCTGTTGTATGACGGTGAGGATGAAACTGGTACTTCTTAGTTAGGATAGCCCAGACTCTTCTCATGGTTGCAACTGTAGGCACCTTGTTTTTCTCCATCAGATAAAAAGAGGAACCCAGCAGACCTGCAAGGGGAATTGGATGCATCAGTACCCACCCATGTGGGTATAAGAGTGTCTGCATTTTGGAATCAGTTTACACCAGTAACACGATAAAAGCATAGTAATAATTTGGGGTGTCTGGGAACCCAATCCCCCCATCCCCTTAGCTATAGGGAGTTGGAATTTAAGTGTTAGTAGTGGGCCTTGACCAGGATCCCGCAGAAAGGCTCTAATAATGTTGTTGTTAACGTCTCTAAAATAAGATGGAGGGGTATATACAAGTGGGCCACTTAGAATACAGGGGAGCCTTGGCAGAATATTATTTTTTTATTGTATTTACCCTTCTTCAGAGGCTCAGGGAAAGAGGATGCCACCAATTTGTATAATTAGTTACTTGAGAGAGTACAGGATTTAAATTTACCTTTACTAGTTCTTAATATTTCTTGGTACTTTTATATCTAGGTATTTGATTGCATCTGTGACAGTTCCATTGGAAAAAAGCCTTGCCAGATGACAACCAGGAGATTGCCTTACATTTTTAACAGTGAGGGTAATTAACCATTGGAACAATTAACCAAGTGTGGTGGATTCTCCCATTACTGGCAAATTTTAAAGCATTGGATGTTTTTCTAAAAGATGAATGCTCTAGGAAATGTTTTGGGGAAATACCATGGCCTGTGTTATACAGGAGGTCAGACTAGATGATCACAGTGGTCCTTCTGGCTTTGGACTTCATGAATCTATAAACCTCCTTAGAATAGATGCAGTTATACCAGTATAAATGTGCTTGACTGGTAGAGCTTCCTCCTGTAAGAGTAGAGGAGTATGCTATACCAAAATAAACACATTTATACTGGCATAACTATGTCCACCTTCAGGGTTGTACCAATATAGCTATCTCAGTTAGAGGGTTAATTTTTCATCAAAATAGTTGTAACAGTACAAAAACTGTTATAGGCCAGGCCTAAGTGTCCAATTCAATAAAGCTCATGATATAAAGTCATTAACTTGCAAATTTGGGGTGTCACATAGCAGAAGCTTGTTGGCTCTCTGAAGATTAGAGGGCTCTGAAACAATGAGATTATTTTCAACTGCAGGTGTTCCCCTTAAGTAGGTGGTGGACATTGGCATTAATGTTACTCATTGTTAGGTATTGGATGGAAGGGACAGTGATCACCCATCCACGCAATCCCACCATCAATGGATTTGCAAAATAAGCAAAACTATTCCCCTCCCCGCCCCGTATTTTCCACTAGATTCATAGTTTAAAGCTGGAAGAGACTATTAGATCATCAAGTCAGACCTCCTGTGTATCACCAGCCCTTACATTTCACCCAGTCACTCCTGTGCTGAAGCCAATAACTTGTGCTAGTGTTTGGCTAAAGTATATCTTTCTTAAAGTTATCCAGTCTTAATATGAAGAGCCCAAGAGATAGAGAATCCACCTTTTCCCTTGCTATTTTGTTACAATGGTAAATCACTCTCATTGTTAAAAATATGTGCCTGATTTCTAACTTTCTAATTTGACTCTGTCTGGCTTCTGCTTCCAGCTATTGGTTCTTTTTCCACCATCCTGAGTTGGTTAGCAAACACTGGTACGTGTTTAGTTCAGATCATCTGTTACCTGCAGCTATGAGTGTTGATGGTTTAATAGTCCAGATGGCATATAGTGGAATAGCTCTGAACCTTTATGTGGCTGGTCATTTTAAGTTGAAACAGCTGGTTGACTAGCTCTTGCTTTGATTCTACTGTGCATATTTGTAGCTGAATGGCTGCCTATGCTTGCTGTACATCTGTTTCAGAATCTTTTGGATGATGTGGAGGAGTTTCACGAGCGTGCTCAAGAAGCTATGATGGATGAGATCCCAGACTCTTCCAAGCTGCAAATGTTGATAGACATGGGCTCTGGCCTCTATGTGGAACTTCCGGAACTGCCCCGGCTGAAGCAAGAGCTGCAGCAGGCACGTTGGCTGGATGAGGTGAGGTTGACTCTCTCGGATCCTCAGAGGGTCACTCTGGATGTGATGAAGAAGCTGATTGACTCAGGTGTGGGGCTGGCACCACATCATGCTGTAGAAAAGGCCATGGCTGAGCTGCAGGAGCTGCTTACAGTATCCGAGAGATGGGAAGAGAAGGCCAAGGTCTGCCTGCAGGCAAGGTGAGCATGCTATGCTATGTCATAGAAGTCCTCTTTAGTTCGAAGGAGAATGTCCCCTTAAGTAAATATCCTGTCTGTCTTAGGAATGTAGTGATGAGCGGGCTGTGAAAATCTAGCCAGTTTCTTCACTGTTTGATACTGTCTGTCTCACTGTTTTTAAACTGCGAGTAGTGAACTGTTGTAGTAGAGATTATGCCCTGTTGGGGTTGGCAGTGGCCCGGGGAGGAGAATAAGCATTCCCAGAATGACTTTCCTTTTGTTTCTTTACTCTCATGAGATTGTCACCACCACCAGCTTCCTGTCAAGGTCATAAGATTGAATTTGAGGTCAGTTGCTGATGCAGTGTCCTCTGACCTTGGTGGTGAATAGGCCATCAACTTCCTCATCTCTGCTGGCATCTAGTAGTGAACAGCCCCCTCCAAGACCAGCGCTGTGGTATCTTGCACTGCAGTGCAGTGATACAACTGCCCTGCCACCTGACTTCACTTCACTGGCACTTTGTTGAGATAAGACTGGAATCAGGTTTTTCTCACGCTAGACCACGACAAAGTATGATGGCCCTGGAAAGCGTTGTGAATGAAGCAAAGAACATCCCAGCTTACCTGCCCAATGTATTGGCACTGAGAGAAGCCCTGCAACGAGCTAGAGACTGGACAGCCAAAGTGGAGGCCATTCAGGTAGGGCTAATAGCAGGCAGTGAAATCTGTTGGCATGTGCTCCTTTCTCTTAACAGCTCTGCCCTTGAAGGAGGTCAGAGGGGAAGGGAAGCTTATTTGAACTTTTAAACTTGCTTACCTTGTTCTTTCCATGTTTTAACTCTTTGCTCTTCGTTCTGGGCTGCCATCTGTTTCCTCATGGGAAACCTATTCCTTTCTTTTTCCCTTTCCTATGGGCATCCCACCATGAACCACAAAAGCCATCAATTTTCTCCATTGCCCCAAATGCAACTCTGTAAAGGCCCTTATTTGGTCTTAATACTGTTTGGTCTACAAATTGCCACTGGAGATGCGTAGCTGTGATGCAAGACTCAGTACATCCAGGTGTCCAAGTCATTGAGCTGACTGTGCAAAGGATTTTTTAAAAATTTTGATTATTCCACATGTATTTAGTGCTTTCATTAGGTGCCAGATTTGACAGCCCTGGAGACAGAAGTCTTCTATCTACAGAATAGGTACAACGTGAGCGACAGTAGTCCAAGTGTCCCCTTGGCACTACCCTACTGATGTACCTCAGCCTTGGCTAAGAGGGTCACCTTTAGGGAAAAGAGGGGAGTTGTCTCCATGGTCCATGCAGTTCTTGACATTTGGGCTGAGTCTGCCATTGGTGGTGGTGCTGTGTTTTTGATGCAGTCACGTTTACTGGGAGGTAGACTGAGAACTATCAACTCA
Organism: Malaclemys terrapin pileata; assembly: GCF_027887155.1. NCBI lineage: Eukaryota > Metazoa > Chordata > Testudines > Emydidae > Malaclemys > Malaclemys terrapin. The sequence goes on along the minus strand of NC_071505.1, from coordinate 109,264,370 downwards.
TTTCACATGGGCTCCTGAGCAACCATCAGCTAGTAACTTTGGGTTACTCTTAACCTGGTTGGATTTGAACAAGCACCCGAGGTGAAATGCTATCTGATTACTAGTTCCCTGAGTCAGCCAGTTCCATCAGAGATTGTCCATTAAATGGTAAGTTTATATTACACAGTAATAGCTATCAAAATATCAGTCAGATGGAGGGTGGGTTTCAGGGCAAAGTTTGGTCAATGATTAAGTTCAGTGCTGGAGTTCCGTGGTTCAGAGTATTGTGTTCTACCCCAGAACTGTAGCAACTACGCCTATCTGGAGCAGCTGGAGAGCTTGTCTGCAAAAGGCCGTCCGATACCAGTACGTCTTGATGCCCTGCCACAGGTGGAGTCACAGGTTGCAGCAGCCCGTGCCTGGAGGGAGCGCACGGCAAGGACTTTCTTGAAGAAGAACTCAAGCTACACACTGTTACAGGTGAGCAGCAGTCAGTTATGTATCAGAGCCAGGAAATTGGCCTTGGTGTCCCTCTGCAACCTTGGAAGTGGGCATATGAGTTATAGGTTACCCCTCCATATGATGGTAGGGTCAAACATAAATTTCAATTCCGTGTCAAGGAGGGACATGGTCATGTACAGTCTCCTTTGGGTGAGTTTGTGTACTGAGGGTTTCTGCTATTACTGCTAAGGAGGTGGAGTAGAACTTGTGATTTGTGGGGAAAAAGGAAAAAGAATTTCTACTATGATGTGTAATCATTCCATAATATATTGTTCTCATCTGTGCTTCAGTGCCTTGTATCGGTTCATCTGACTAGTGTCTTGGGTTTTACATTGTTGCCTTTGTGTTTAAAGGTTCTGAGCCCCCGGAATGATATTGGGATTTATGGAAGCAGCAAGAATAGACGGAAGAGGGTGAAGGAGTTAATGGAGAAGGACAAAGACCTTGATCTGGAATCCCTGAGTGAACTGGAGGATGGTCTGGAGGAAGCCAGGGACACTGCATCTGTGGTGAGGAGCTATGTAGAAGGGCTGATGTCTTCTGCGGCTTGGGGGCTTTTGAGAGATCCTGTCTGTTTTAACCACTAATAGCTCGCTTGCATTTAAAGTCCAGCCTGCTAAGTATTCTTGTCCTTGTGGAAATCATGAGGACCATTAAATGAATCCCACTAAAATGAATATCTCAGTAATAGGCCTGATAAAAGCAGTTCAGGTGTTTTTAGGGATGTTTTAAACACATTTGGATGGTGGGAGGAAAGGGAAGTACAATTCAGAAAGAAAATGCATTGGGGTAGAATAGGAGTTTGCTGAGGAAAGCTTTAATTGAACAAGGGTTAATAAATGTGCACTCTTCCATTCACCATTTCTGTACATAAACTGAAATCCTTTCGAAATACCTGAAAAGAATGAGCTGCCACCACCCACAAAAAGCAATGTGAAAAAGATGTGATTAGATTTCACCCTGCCATGCGCCAAACTGAACTAAGTTCTACCCAAACAATGTAGTCTTCAGAAATTTACAGTTAAAGAAACAGACCTGTTTAAAGCAAAATGGTGGTGCAAGCAGATGAAGTATTTGAGAAGTTCTCCCCCCTCCCCCCCTTTTGGTAGGGGTGTGCAAAATTTTCCCTACTAAGGGCTGTGTAGCCACTTACCAGTAGATGAGGTCATCACATTATTGATATTAGGAGACGGTTACGGTTTCTCCCAGAGCTTTAATGCAGATAGCAGCTGTTATGTTCTAAAAACCCTCTTACATATGTATGAAGCTATTCCATCCCCCTCCCACACAAACTGCAAAAATAGGGTTGAATCACTTGTTGCCTGGTACTAGTCTTTTCTTGGGGGGTGGGGGGGGAGTTGGTGAGGTGTTTTTGTTTGTTTTAATTGTGAAAAATGTTACATAAGACTACTCCATAGTGACTGGATGATACCAGAAATTAAAGTAAGGGCCCAATAGACATCATCTAGATTTCCTTCCTAAAGGAGTGAGGAAAATTGGCACAGACTGAGATCCTGCAGTTATGCCACTTTGTGTGTGATCATTAAGGCTAAGACTTAATCATGGGTAATTTTAGTGAAAGTCATTGACTGGTCACGGCCATGTCACCTGTCCATGACTTGTACTATATTCCCTTGACTAAATCTTGAGTGTTCTGTGGGGCTCCGGGGGTGCAGCTACTGCTCTGGAGGGGGGACTCTGGGGTGCCCACTGGTGCTCTGGGGGGGTGGGGCAGCCCAGGACTGCCACTGCTGGTGGGGGGGCCAGTGCAGCTTGCCCCAGGCCGCCCGAGCTGCTCTGGCAGCCCTCGGATCAGTCGCACCTGCTAGCTGCAGAAGACACGGTGGTCACGGAATCAGTGTCCTCCATGACAGACAGCAGCCTTAGTGATGATCCATCAAATCTCAAGTTCAGCATGGTTAGACCATGTCTTTACTTCGATGAGAGACACTAAGGAATACCCAGGTGCTACAGGGAAGGATGGTGGTGATTCAGTAGGTGATGCTCTGCTTTCTGAATTGGTGTTAAACCTATGCCTAATTATATTGCATAGGGAGGGTGGGGCACTGTACTGTTGGTGACTTGTCTTAGATCCAAGTCCTGTCTCCTTGTGGTCATTAAAGAGCCCATTGTCTTTCACGTGGGATACTCCTGGGGGAATTCTGCGCTCGAAAATTAAGTTCTGCACACACTATTTGAAAGTTCTGCATATTTTATTTGTCAAAATAACACAATATAATCATGCCAGTTACAATTATTTTGGTAACTTATTTCAAAATATCTGTCAGCAAGTATGTCTGTAACAATACAGACCAAAAAAGATTCTGGTAATTTTTTTTGACAAATAGATTCCTTAAGAGGCATATTAATACAGAACTTTGTGTAATTCATTTAAATTACAATACAGAGCTGTTTCCTGCACCTGTCAGAAGCAGTGCAAAGGCTTCGGGGAGTCAGCAGTAACGGAGGAGCTGAGGGAGAGGGAAGGAGCCTGGAGTGAACCTGGAGGGTGTTGGGTGTAGGTGGGGGGTTTTCCTTGGGTTGGGGGAGAGGCCGGGGAGTGTGAGATTGTTAGGGAGCTTCCCCCATGCAGACCCTGGCTGACCCCAAGCCTCTCCCATTCAGTCAGGCACGTCTGCCCCTGTCACTGCACCCCTCATCCCCATGGGTCTCTGCAGGCCGCCCTCTTCCCCCCCCCGCCCCTCCCCCTGGTCAACGCTGTCACCTCACTAGCGCCTGAGACCATGCTCCAGTCTGTCCCCCCTCCCCCCCCAGCCATTCTGAACCCCAGTCTGTGACCTCCCCACCCAGCAGCCCTGTGTGCCCCACTCTGTCCTAACCTTGGTTTGCAGGCAAGGTGCTCTGATGAACTCTACTCCTGGGGGAATTCTGCAGCACTGGGCATAGAATTTTGTATTTTCCCGCATAAAATGCATTTTGCCTACGTGCTGCAGGTCTGCTTTTTGCACACAAGAGGCCACTGTGGCACTAGAACAGCGGCATGAATGCAGCTGGCTGTTCTGGAGCCACAGCGGCCTGTGGTGGGCAAAAGGCAGAACTGCAGTACTTCTTAGGCAAAATGTTTTTTATGAGGGGAAATACAAAATTATGTGAGACAGATGAATTGTGTGTGTCTGCAGATGCGCAGAATTCCCCAGGAGTCATGGGAATAGGGGGCATTAGTATGGGTTTCTGATCCAAACTTCAATTTGAGTAAGTACATTTTGCCCTCTAATTTCCCCCTGCAATTTAAATTGGAAAACGTGGCATTGCAGTAACTCTTAGACCAATGCTTCACTTGAGAGGTGGCTGAATTTCAGTGGAAAGTGTTTCCTGGTACAGCTTGGGTCTCTGTTTAAGCTTGCAGAATGCTTTGTAAGCTTTTGGGAAGACCGGTACTGTATAAATATTAGGTGCTGATCATATGTCAGAAAGTCAGGGAATAGCTGGGTTCTGGGGAGGAAATTGTAACTAGAATTGCATTTTCTTCTGGTTTTTGAGTCACTGTGCTTAGGAGATTCTTGATATGTCCTTGCCTTTCAGTGTTGTTTACTCTGGTAGCAAAACCTTGTGTCCATTTGCTGTGAAGGGTTATCGGCTATCACTCTCTGTGCTGTGCAGGTGGCTGTATTCAAGGACCGGGAGCAGAAGGAGATCGAAGCCATGCACGCCCTCAGGGCAGCTAACCTGGCTAAGATGACCATGGTGGACCATATAGAGGAAGTCAAGTTCTGCATCTGTCGCAAAACGGCTAGTGGGTTCATGCTACAGTGTGAGCTCTGCAAAGACTGGTTTCATAGCAGCTGTGTGCCCCTCCCCAAAACCAGTTCCCAGAAGAAGGGCTCCAGTTGGCAGGCCAAAGAAGTCAAATTCCTGTGTCCACTCTGCATGCGTTCTCGAAGGCCCCGACTTGAAACCATCTTGTCTCTGCTGGTATCCCTGCAGAAGCTACCTGTCCGGCTGCCTGAGGGGGAGGCATTGCAGTGCCTGACTGAACGTGCCATGAGCTGGCAGGACCGAGCACGGCAGGCTCTGGCCACTGATGAACTGTCCTCTGCTTTGGCCAAGCTTTCTGTTCTCAGCCAGCGCATGGTGGAGCAGGCAGCCAGGGAGAAAACAGAGAAGATAATCAGTGCAGAACTACAGAAAGCAGCAGCTAACCCTGACCTACAGGTAGGGTGTGTGGGGGTATCTTACTCTTTACCTCTTCACTATGATTCGCCAATCTTCTATGGGCACTTTGGGAAGGAAGCAGTTATGTGTTGAGCATTAGGTGTCAGTCATTTAGGTCATTGATTTGATTGTAGCTCCCAGGTAATGACAAGAAATCATCAGTAGGCTTAGGTATTTATAAGACACTCGAGGCATCTAAATGCCAGTACTAGCTGGCAAGTTGAGTGGCCATTATGAAATGTTGGCCTTAGTACTGTTCCCAGTAGATAGTTGTCCGGAAAGTAGTTGATGCCTTTTTGGCAGTTTCAGGGAGAACTGCAAGTGTTCTACTACAACTGCTAAGGATGTTTCCTCCATATCAAGATTGGGGCTTACTGAGACGATGTGATGAGGAAGAAGCTTGTGTTACCACTGACCATGCTTTGACAGCTCTGGATAAAATGAAGAGTCAGTAGGGCTGTCAGCCAGTATTTCTCAAAAGGATTGGAGAAGATAAAAAATTAATCCCCTGTGGCTTATTTCTTAGACATCATCCCAGGTTTTTGCCCAGACCTTAAGATATAGTGACAGTTTTGCCTGGGTTCTGCTATGCATGTACAGACTATTTTTGAAGCCAAAGGAGGGCAACTAGCCTTCGTATAATCATTCTTTCCAGCAGTGATTTTTGCTGCAGCTTCTTACTGTATCCATTTGTTTACTGCTTCATTCATATTTTCCTTTTGTCACTTAGGGTCACCTGACCAGTTTCCAGCAATCAGCTTTTAACCGTGTGATAGGGAGTGTGTCATCATCCCCACGGCAGACCATGGACTATGATGATGAAGAAACAGATTCTGATGAGGACATCAGGGAGACATATGGCTATGATATAAAGGTAATAACCTAGCATGGGTACTAAGGGCTTGTCTGTACATGGATTTATTTCCACATGTGAACATTGCCCTTCTGGAATAAGAGTACCTTTTTCCAAGTTAGTTTAATCCCCTTTGGAAGTGGATTAAGCTAAACCAGGAAAAAGCATTCTTATTCCAAAACAAGTGTCCATACGTGCAGTTTACCCAGAGCAGCTGCTTCATTTAAAAATCAGACCCTACCTTATTCCAGAATAATTTCTATTTGTAGACAAGACATAAGATACATAATGTGGTCTTGTGCCTGTCATGAGAGGTTTTTGATGGGTTTCATCTGTACATAATAGATTTGGAGCGCTGAACATTTTTGGTCATAGCATTCTTACTTAAAACTCCATAACATATCATGTGACTAGATTTAAAACAACACTTCTCTAGTACTAAATTCTAGATACTTGCACTTTTCAGGGATTTGGAGCTACAAATAGACGAGGAATTGTATTTTATGCTATGTAGATCAGGGTGGGGGCCATGTTCTGATTTTGTACTTTTTCACACACATTATATACTTGTCACAGATTAAATTAGTGCCTAAAACAGGAGCTTTTCACCAAACTATAGTGTAGCAGAAAGTAGGATTTGAAAACTCCCATGTTCCATAAGAAGTTTTCTGGTGCTGCATCTCCTTTGGCATTTTGCTATCCATCTGTTCCCTGCCCCACTTGTGCATGCGGAGGAAGTCAGGACTACAGCTCTGGATCTATATGTAAACTAAGCTCCTGGAACTGACTCAAACTAAAACTGCTCTTATCCTTAGGCTTCAGAAATAGTTTTGCTGCAGAAGAATTTTCATGAGAAAACTGCAGAGATTAGTCATAGCACCTTAGGTAGTTAAGTGTTTTTCAGTGAGACTATATTGAAATGAAAAGTAAAACTGTTCTCCGAGATGCTGATCACTGTCTCACATTCTTCACTGAAAACAGTGTTCTCCTAGTGCAGGTGGTCACCTTAGTGATGCAGCATTGAATTTCCTTCATGAGGCATAATGCTGAGAAAATTTGAGGGTCCATTAGATTACTTTAAAAGGCAAAGAAATCTTTGCAGAATCATAAAATTAGACATGGAAAGGCCTGTTAGATAACCTGGTACTTCCCCTTGTTAATGCAGGATTATTGCCATCAAAATACTTCACTTGTATTGTAACCAGTCTTGTTCTACATGTCCCGGGCAATGGGACTGAGACTATTTCACAGCTAGATAAACAGACCAATTCTCCAATTTATTACAGTCATTTTGAGTTTTAATCCTGTTCTCCAAACCCCTGCCATCTTGGGGTCATCATTAATTTTATAATTGAAATGTTGAATGGTACTGGACCCAGCACAGACTCTTACAGCACCCCTCCAAATACTTCCTCCCAGTTTGACAGCAAATATTGATAACTTCTCTTTGATTACAGTCTTCCAGCCTATTGTGGTTCACCCTATCACATCTAGTTTTACACTTTCCACTGCATCTTTAGTTAACTCCATAAATATTTGATTACTGTATTCATAAGAGGCCCTTAATTATTCTTTTCTGGATTTCCTGCAAGCTTGATAATTTGGTGTCCAGGACAGGACACAGTATTCCCGTGGCGGTTTCACCAGATTTGTAGATGGAGGTGGACTCTTGCCTTCAGCTTTGGGCCCAAAATTGCTTTGATTTGTTTGTCCTGTAATGTAAACTTGTATTTGATTTAATCTCTACTTTCACCTCTTTGAGCATTAGTTTTCCAGTTTTCTCTCTCCCACTGAATGTTTCAGAGTTTTTACCCAGACACATTAATGTTGTCCCCAAGCTGAAGATCACTACTTCTTCCCATGTTTCTCACTTTTCTGGGGGTATTTGTATTTTTCTTCTGATGTTCCTGCTTCTCAACTCTAGAGTTTTCTGCAGGTTGCATTAATGTGTAGTTTACTGCCTCTTAAATGCTTATGTGGAATGAAAAACTCAGTTTTAAGACTAATATTTGAGCTCTTGATTCCCCTCTTTCCCCCCCCCCCCCCCCCCGTCACTATGGGCAACACAATTCTTTGTCACTCAGCACTATAATCTTTGTCCTCTTCAGTGCTGTCCTTTCTAGACTCTCACAACAAACCCATATCTAAATCTTGCCACTTACTCCTGCATAATGTCTCTCTAAGATCTGGCCTTTCCTGTGTCCATGCTGCTAACCCTCAGTATATCTGTTTATTTTGTCTCCAGCTTTCTCCTCTTTGGTCTTAATAAATGCCATCCTGCCACCTTAAAATCTGTTGTTAAAGCTACTGCAAATATCTTAAATTATTGCGTAGACCATGTCGCCTCCTCCTGTTTACATCCTCCTGCCAGTCCTTCCCCTTTTTCACTGCAGCAAGCACAAACCTATTTTTTCTTCGTTTCTAAATTCCTTCATGACTTCTCTGTGCAGTACCTTTTATCCATTCTCTCATATAGAACTGTATACCTCTGCTCTGCCAAAGATGCCAGCTTTTGTTGTTCACTAGTCGTATTTTCCCACAAGTATCTCCTTGCATAAAGGATGGCATGGGATTTACTCCCTGTTAAAAATCTGCAGTCACTACATTATTCTCCAAATATCTCCTTAAAATTCACTTATGCCATGATTCTAATAAAATGCTTTGATATTAGCCAGGCAGCTGGTGTTTTGTGACTCCTGCTTATTGCACTGATCATAATTGTCTCATAGTTACCTTACGCTCCCCACATCTTTGTATCCATTTGTTTCTCATCCTCTTCATAAACTGTAAGCAGTTTGGGGCTGGGACCATGGATTTTTGTTTGTGTGTATAGTGCCTAGTAGACTGAAGCCCTTAGATGCTACTGCACAAACTACCTGTGTCTAAGTAGGCATATAGTAGCTGATTCTCTGTCACCTGTTTCATGTTGGTTTCTTCACACATGATGTGGAGTCATGAATATATTGTTCATGAATGCCTAATGAGACCTAATTCAAAGCATGAACAAAACAGTCCAATAATTTGTCATTTAATCTGGAGTCTAACTTTGTATAGAAGATGTCAACTGCGAATAGAAGTCATTGGTTCCACATTAATAGGTGTAATGGCCCTAATTTAGCCACTGAATGTTTTTTCAAAATTCTGGGCCAGATGACAAGAAATTCATGGCATTTCTGATTTAAAATTTGCCTTAGGATCCTATTCCCTAATGAATTTCTATCTATCCATAGACAGAGGCCAAATTTGACAGCCCTTGCCAGGGACACAACCTGACCTGAAATTCTTCCAGAAGTGCGAAGAGTACATGTGTATATGTCTATAAGCCCCTAGTTCCTAGACCTCAAATGCAGGGACCTCCATGATATATCATTCTGTTGACAATGGAGTTCACACCTGGGGACTAATCTGTGGGGAAAGCTGGGAAATCACTCATTCTTCCACTGCACTCAATTAGTGTATATGGAACACAATCTGTCTCTAGAGCTGCTGCCATCTCATTACTTAAATAGTTAAGTTAATTGCACAATATGCTGGCACTATCAATTTCTGTGGCAGGGTAGCTCTGAGCAGGTTCTAGAAGCATTGGGCTTTTGAGGATTCTGATAGGATCTGCTCCAAAGTAGATAAATTCCAGCTGTAACAGCCTGTGTGTGTTTTTCTCGCTATGTGACTTCTTCAGGATAATGCCAGTGTGAAATCTTCAAGCAGCCTGGAACCCAACCTGTTCTGTGATGAGGAGATCCCCATCAAATCAGAGGAAGTGGTGACACACATGTGGACAGCTCCCTCATTCTGTGCTGAACATGCATATTCATCTGCTTCCAAAAGCTGTCCTCAAGGTATTGCCTTTTCTATGCATTAGCCATTGAGAGGGGTCTGAGCTGGTGGTTGAGAACCCCAGCCAGTGAATGATAATGCTGATCACCTCAGGTAAGCTCAGAGGGCATCATGTCTATATGTGGGAAAGGCAGCTAGTGGTCAGGGAATATGCAGTAGAAATATACCAAAATTCTTATTTGCTCATGCTCAGTGGCTGTGCCAATGCCCAAAGTTTCTGTTTGAGCCTTCTCCACCCTCAAACTGTTACTGAAAAATAATGCACTATTGTCGTGTTTCTGACCACCTTCCTGTCTGACCTATGTGATTTGCCTTCTGTTTGAAAGGTCCTAGCACCCCAAGGAAGCAGCCCCGGAAAAGTCCCTTGGTGCCTCGCAGTTTGGAACCTCCGGTGCTAGAGCTGTCACCTGGTGCCAAATCTCAACTAGAAGATCTAATGATGATAGGAGATCTACTGGAGGTATCTTTGGATGAGACCCAACATATTTGGCGGATTTTACAGGCCACGCATCCACCCTGTGAAGACAGATTCCTTCACATCATGGAGGTATAGATGTGAAGAAAGATTGTAGCATAGAATGAAATTGTGTCAATGTTGTAGGTGGTGGTTGTTGGTTTTTTTTTTTTAATGGAATTTCAGATCATTTTTCAGTTGATTTTCCCCTGGATCTTGCATCTTTTTGCAAAGAAATAGCCTCAGATCCAAAAAACCTCAGACCTCACTCACCACAATGTTTAACTAAATAAATAATTAGCTCTTGTAAGTTCTTCCATTGTTCTTTTCAGCTCAGCATTCCTTTGAGGGGGACATCTGAGAGCAGATCTTTTCAGAGACACCTTGTCATCTTCCATATTCTATAGCAAGAACTCCTGCCTCATTGATTGTGCTTACTGTACAGTAAAAAAATTCCACTGCTGTCCAGAAGTTAGTGGAATTGCTTTTATTAAAAAACTAGGAAATTCCATGCACCGAATCATAAAGTTAAAATTGCAGTGCAAAGCATTCAGAAGTAATGAATGAATGGTTCAGAATCTGAACCAGTTGGAAAGGACAGTGGGAAGACACTTATTTTGAAATAATTAACACTTTACCCCTACTGTCTAGCTTTGTATCCAGTTATTACAGGTGTGCAATATTTTACTGGTTGGAAAGAAAATTGTGTATATACACATGCTTGTCCATATTTTAATACATTTTTTGGGGGGGAAATGAGAAAAAAAAAACATGCAACTTAAGCTCCTGCTCCCATTTGCATATGTATTACAGAACCAGTTGTTACTTAAGGTGAGAAATACAAAACAGCAAGTGGTGAACTCTAAAAACAGGTTTTTTTCAAGAAGATGCCTTGGTACTCAAAGCGAGGGTAGAGAGAAATACAGGATGCATATCTAGAATTGATTCTAAATTGAAATACATTCTAAGTGCCACAGGTGGCACCAGTGTCTCTTTAGAACAATGTAAAGATCTGATTCAGATCAGAGGTAAGGGTTGGTGGGGGAAAAAACAGGCAACCATTGCCACTACAGTTAACATACTTAGCATCAAGCCCTATATTTACATCCAACGGGTTCACAAAATAAACCATCTCCTTTGCATGAGGAGCACAGGAGCCTTGCATCTGCAGTCAAACCATGTGCTAAAACCCTAGTTACATTGACAGAGACTAACTACATGCCTCAAATCATTTATAAAGCAAGATTCCCTTTATTTATTATCAAACTTCTAATGCAGTTATTCAGCCTAAAACAAATTCACTACAAATTTCCATTTTAAACCCCCCCCCCACTTAGAACCTATGCAAACTAAACAAGCATATAAAGATTTTCCATTTAAAATTAGTCGTTTTGGCCAAAACAAGCTTTCCCAAAGGTTAATCTAAAACTCACCTGCTATGAAGACAGCTTTAGTCTGTGTCTGCCGAACAAATTATTTTGCTTGCAGGTGCAATGACAGCCATTTGCTGGCACTCAGGCCATTTTTTTCAAAATCATTCCACATTAAAACAATATTAAAGGAATATTAAGGTTACAGAGCAAAGCACTCAAGTCAGAAAATGATTAAGGAAGCTCTTTAGGGGCACAGACTCTTTTTTTTCTGTTTGTACAGCACCTAGCTCAATGGGGACTTCATTCATGAGAGATTCCTGGGTGCTATGACAATACAAATGGTAATAAATTTATGGCTGCACACAAAACCTTAACTGTGCCCTTTTGTGTGCAGGCATTATACTACAGTCTTATTAGAGGACATGCTATGTTTTCCTGCAAGAACCATACCTTACTCAGCATACAAGATAGATGTGCTCAGGGAATGAGGCAGTTATTCAATATTTCTTTCTATTCTCATTGTTCAGTATGTAACCCCATTCCTTATTTACTGCATACCATTGAAAACTTGAAGTGAATAAGGAATTCTCTATGCTATAAACTTGTCCGTGGAGCTCATCAATGTGCCTTAAATAATTTTATCCTCCATATCTACATGAAGTCAGAAATCATCAGTATCCCCATTTTACAGATGCAGAGAAGAGGCAGAAAGATTAAGTCATCTGCCTGAGGTCCCTTAGAAAGTCTATAGATATCCTGAGTTCCAGTTCAGTTTAACCACAAGTGCTTGCTTTCTCTCCCAGAAGATGCATAACTTATTCATGCACACTATGCAATTTCTGGAATGAATGAGGCAAGGGGTTCTGGAGTGGATCTCAGACCAGTTCACACAACCCTGACTCATTCTCTGTCCAACATGTGAAATGAATGAGGCTGGCGTTGTAAGGGAAAAAAACAGTATGTGATTATTTAATAAGAGTTTTGGTGAAAATAATTATCACAAGCAAGATCAACCTAGGATTGGGAATAACAAGAACAGACCAATGCGTAAGGAACAAATGATTAGTTTTCCTACAAATATCTTTTACATAAGTCAACAAAAAAGTATAGAAACTGCTTATTCAGAATCCTTTCTCTTAGATTGTTTTGCTTTTCCATAGGCCATCATTGATTCTTAACCCTTTCTCTTCTTACACAGTTGAATCTGATTTCATTCATCACTTTACTCTGGCAAGCTGAAAGCTAGGAAAGAGTCCCCTTTGTTCAGACTCTGCCATCCTGCCTGGTGGTCAGGCAGGGTCCTTTCTGCACCCAAAACGTGGGGAATGGGAGGTGAAGGTGGGAGGATGTCTCCAACAGATCACAGGAATGTAGCATGTGTAATTCTCTTGAGATATATTAGTTTTAATCTCCTCCTTTTTACGAAGGATGACAGCCTGGATGAGAAACCATTGAAAATGAGAGCGAGAGATTCTTCTGAGCGGAAACGGAAGCGGAAACTGGAGAGGGTAGAGCAGTTCTTTGGAGAAGTGAAGCAGAAGTCTAAAGAGCTGAAGAAACTAGAGAAACCCAAAAAGAAGAAGTTGAAACTAACCTTGGACAAGACAAAGGAGTTGAATAAGTTGGCCAAGAAGCTGGCCAAAGAAGAGGAGCGGAAGAAAAAGCGAGAGAAGGCAGCTGCAGCAAAAGTGGAGCTGGCAAAGGAGAGCACAGAGAAAAAGAGAGAGAAAAAGGTGCTGGATATCCCATCTAAGTATGATTGGTCAGGAGCTGAGGAGTCTGATGATGAGAATGCTGTGTGTGCTGCACAGAACTGCCAAAGGCCCTGCAAGGATAAGGTGAGTCTTAGCTTAGTTTTGTCTTAAGCAGCTGGGGGAGGGTAATGAAAACCCCTTTAAGAATTATTTAAGGTTAACAAACTTTGAGCAGCAGTGAGGGATGTAGTTAATATGCTAGACATAATGAAGGCTGGTAGGCAGGTGTGACTTCTAGAATACTGAGCAGTCAGGCCAAAGAAGCTCATAGAATACGGACTTGCCATCTGTTCCAAGCCTGAGGAATTGAATTCTGCTCATCAGCATGCTGCATAGAGACTATGAACTAAACCCAACATTCTCTGTTGCCTCAAGCTGTTTGAGTAGGGTGAGTGGGGAGGTAGAATCTGGGAGTAATTCTTCCATCTGAATGGAAAAGTTATGCCACCCACAAGCCACCTGTGACGGGTTGGATCACAGAAACCCCCTTGGGAGCTGCCACCAGATGTGCAAAGACTACCCCTGCTTCTGTTTTCCCTGCCAGCTCAGGACTCCAGCACCCTGTCTTGCTGAGCCAGCCACTCCTGTCTGGCTCTAACACAGATCCAGGGTCTGAATCACTTGTCCCAAAGCTGCAAGTTTACCTGAAAACAGCTCACAGTAGTGTGCTTGTCTTTAGCACTCAGATGCCCAACTCCCAATGGGGTCTAAACCCAAATAAATTCGTTTTACCCTGGGCAAACTCATAAATTGTTCGCCCTCTATAACACCGAGAGAGATATGCACAGTTGTTTCCTCCCCCAGGTATTAATACATACTCTGAGCGAATTACTAAATAGAAAGTGATTTTATTAAATACAGACAGTAGGATTTAAGTGGTTCAAAGTAGTAACAGACAGAACAAAGTAAGTCACAAGCAAAATAAAGTAAAATGCGCAAATCTATGCCTAATCAAACTGAATACAGATAATCTCACCCCCAGAGATGCTTCAGTAAGTTTTTCTCAGACTGGACACCTTCCAGGCCTGGGCACAATTCTTTCCCCTGGTACAGCTCTTGTTGCAGCTCAGGTGGTAGCTAGGGGATTCTTCATGATGGCTCCTCTCCCTCTCTGTTCTCTTCCACCCCTTTATATATCTTTTGCATAAGGCGGGAACCCTTTGTCCCTCTGGGTTTCCTCCCCCCCTCACTGGAAAAGCACCATGTTAAAGATGGATTCCAGTTCAGGTGACATGATCACATGTCACTGCAAGACTTCATTACTCACTTGCCAGCACACACATATACAGGAAGACTCACAGGTAAATACGGCCATCTGCAGACAATGGGAGTCAAGATTCCAAACCATCCTTAATGGCCCACACTTTACATAATTACAATAGGCCCTCAGAGTTATGTTTTATATTTCTAGTTTTAGATACTAGAGTGGTACATTTCTACAAATAGGATGATCACACTCAGTAGATTATGAGCTTTGTAATGATATCTTACAAGAGACCTTTTGCATGAAGCATATCCCAGTTACATTACATTCACTTATATTTTTATCTTATATTTTTATAAAACCATATAGACTGCACAACGTCACACCACCTTCTATATCAGTGCCGCAGGTTGCCCACTACTGTTCTATATCCTTTGTTGCTGATAACGTGGAAGACATGCTGACTTGACTCCCAGGGCTTAATTCTGTGTTTTAGCTAGAACTGTTTCCTGGCCCTGATCTGTTTCTGAACTAAAGTCTAAAATGGACATGCAGTCCCATAAATGAAAATTAATCTTCCAAAGCTCTTAAATAAAGCCTGTGAGCCATGAGGCTGTGGGTTGAATGAAACCACAGGCTGTACTGCCCCACTTTTCTTGTCCGAGGTAAATCTGCAGTGGTTTGGGAATTGATCGGATTATAGCAAAAGAAATCTTATCCGCCTTCCAAGGTCGTTCCCAGTTGTGGTCCTGGCTCTCCTAAGCAGCGGCTTTTAGCTCAGAGTAACTGATGGAGGTGATCAAACTTCATTCAAAATATTTTTTTTAGATAAAATGAATTTTTCCACAGGAAAACCCTAATAGAAGCTATGAAATTGTTGTTGTGGAATTCAGTGAGGGGGTACAGGACTACATGAATATGATTTTGAGACAGGGGTTGTGGAGTTAGTGTCCTAATTGAAGTGGTAAAGGCTAATTACTTGGAACTTTTAAAAAACTATAAACTGAGCAAAACGCTAGAAAATATACTGTAGAGAAAAATCCTCCACTGATGGGATCTAGTTCTTTCCCATCTATCTTATAAATGATATTGCAGAATTAGTACATTTTGACTGGAAGTGAGGTTCCTAGTAGAAGAGAAGTGTCTGAGTTTACGTTCTGAGAAAGTACGTATTAATTTAAATAGATCAACTTGATATAAGCTATACTAACAAGCAAATTCTTAGCATTATGTTTAGCATTCTAAAACTAGTCAGAACATTCCTTAGAATTGTTAATTTCTGTAGGATAGACAGACATGTTTTTGTATATGTATGTATACAAAATAGAGCTTAAAAAAATGCGCTAGCTCTGTGAATAGAAGATGACCAACACTGGAATATAATTCCTTACTCTTGGGGGAATTCTGTGTCACTGCATGTGCGCAGAATTCATGTTCTCTGCAGATTTCTTTGCTTTCCTGCAGAAAAATTACTTCTGACGGGGGAGCAAAGGGAAGCCACAAGAGCAGTCACGTGCCCCTCCCCGGCAGCACAGACAGGTCAGTTCAGGTGCCCAGAGTAGCCAATAGATATGTAAATCACCACCAGGGGTGTGTGAAGGGGTAGATAGTCGTGTGTGTGTGTGTGTGTGTGTGTGTGTGTGTGTGTGTGTGAGAGAGAGAGAGAAACACTCTGTCCTTCTAGCTCACTATTGCAGCATGGTCCACCTGGAAGGGCAGGGCTTCAGGGTGTGTCTGAGGAGGTAGGTGTGGTGCAGGCTGTCTCCTCAGGAAGAGCAGAATGTAGCAGCCTGCCCACTTAATGAATTGTTCTCATTGTCTTTGTAAATTCCTCCAAGAGTATAAAACAGGTGTAAAAGTGTTAAGGCTCCTTTACATTGCCAGAGTGGTGTAAAGGACAGTATGGCCTTATAAATGGTTTTGGTGCTTTAGTGATTAGAACTGGTCTATATTTTTGGACTGAAAAAATTTCTTAATGTGCTCCATGAACTGTTTGCTACTGACCTTTCTGGATATGGTCAGTAGCCAATATAAATTGAGTTTGATTTCCCCGCCCTCATTTGCTCTCCAGTTGCCTATGATGTAACACTGAGCTTGTGGCTGCATATATTCGTTGACTAATAACTAGAAATAAAGAGTCAAACCTAGCTACATTACTATTAGGCAAGGGGGTTTGGGGATTTCCTCCAATGCTCCCCACTCCCATTCT
This sequence comes from Malaclemys terrapin pileata, assembly GCF_027887155.1. NCBI lineage: Eukaryota > Metazoa > Chordata > Testudines > Emydidae > Malaclemys > Malaclemys terrapin. The sequence continues at coordinate 109,248,033 of NC_071505.1, read as the reverse complement.
CCATCTATTGTATTGTAGTTTAAATAAATTACCTAAATAATTGAAACCAGATTGATTATATTGCATTATTTTGACATATAAAATATACAGAATTTTTAATTTTTTGGCGCAAAATTCCCCTGGGAGTAAATTCCTGGAACTGCAGGCATTAATGTCTATTATCAGTCACTTTTTCGACTGATACAGACATAGTTTGATTATAAACTAAAGTAAAACCTTCAGTTAGTTTTGATCATTAATTGTTGCTTTGCTTCAAAAATGTTACAATTTCAGTTATTTACCAGTATATCTTGAGTTCAGTTTCATGTGGTCCTATAAGCAGAGTTCCAGCAGTTAATGGCTTTGATAAATGTACCAGTAAGTTGTTTTTTATTAATATGGCAGTTCCTTAATCTTCTGATTCCAGTTTCTTCTTATCACATTCAAATTAAAATATGCTTTTACTCAGAAAATGGTTGACCTTCTGATGCCTTTGGCCTTTTGTTTCTCTTGAACAGATTTGTTTGTTTTGTTCTACAGCAAATTCATCTAAAAGTTTAGGGTATTTTTCCCTGAAATGTTCGGCAACATCAGAGTTGTAAGTAAGTCAGGTAACTTTGTCAGCCACTGGCTACCAGCTCAATATTTTTGGACTCTTACATGGTCTAAAGTTATTGGAGGCAGTAGTGCAACTAAGTTCATATGGGCCTGTTTTGCCCAAATGCAATAATTAGATTCCTTTGTTTTCTGCAGCAGAAGAATTTCAGAATCCACATAGCTACAGAATTTGGCCACAGAATCTAAACTTTCATTTAAGTCTTTAGTCTTTATGGTTGCAAAAATCACCTTCCAAATGTAAATCTCTGCAATGTTGTATTATTCATTTTTGTATTTAATTGAATTAAAATGTCTATTTTGGCATTTACATGAAGCTGCTGCAAAAAATTCAGTGTGCTGCAGAAATTGAGGGCTTTGTTGTAGAATTTAAGTTCAGTGTGCTGAAAGACTCCATGAGGCCGTGAAAGTATATATCCACTTCTAACAGTCTCCTTCATGTGCTATTGCAGTTTTCTACATGCATTAGGTGTTGGGGGAGGAAGAACATAAGATAAAGAATAAAGGAAGGATTTAAGGCCAAATTAAAGAAGTGACTTGGTAGCTGAGGGGAGGCAGGGAAGAATTTCAGCTAAATAGGATAACTCCAGTGAATGAGCTCCCTAATTGTGGACAGAAATTGAGGGAGATCAGAAAGTCCAGAGTGAGAAAGTAGCCAAATAAATAGATCTGAGCTCAGTTAGGGTAGACCAACTCCGTGAAGTGTTTGGAATACTAAAGAGCAGTTCGAAATGGATCCTGATATGCAGAGCAAGTTGGTGGAACCAGGAAGATGGGAGTAATGTTGTTCTGTTTCCTGGAGCGAGACTAGCCTGACAGCCACATTCTAGACCCCCGCCCTCCTGGGTCTAAGAATAAAAATTTATGAAAACGGTAGGGAGAAGATGGCAATTGGCAGTGAGTAAGGATGTCATCTGAAGCAGGGTCAAAGGAAGGGGGGGGGATGAATTCTGGCAGGGTTCCTCAGATTGCAAGTCTGCCTATTACTGCCTGTGCAATGTGCGAACAAAGAAAACTTAGGTCAAGTCAAAGATGATTGGTTGTCCAACTTGGGCCTGGAAGCAAAGGTAGGGCTATGTTAGGGGGAATGATAGAAGATAGTCATGGGACAAAGGTTTTCCCCCTAGAAAAGGGCTTCATTATTTGGAGTTAAGCTTTAATGTCAAACTTAACTGGTAGATGGTACATGTGGCTTGATCAACTGGATCAAAATATTAATCAAAAAAATTGAATCCAGCAATGAAAAGTCTGGGAAGGAGAAAAGAAATACTTCGAGATGACCTCTAGCGAAAGGGTGAGGGAACAGCAAAGCCGTTAGTTTCTTCTTGTACCAAGCAAAGATCATTGGCTCCTTGCTGAAGGTCCTCAGGGAAGAGTGACTGATGGTTCTGAAATCTTACATATGCGAGGAGACAAACCGAACAGTTTTAGTACTTGGAAAATCAAAAGGAGGATGGTCTAGGTAAAGTGGTAAGTGAAACCCTCTTATTCCAGAATATTGCTGAGGCTAGGGAGCATGGTCACGAGTGAGGGAGGATCAGGTAAAGCAAGGAGGTGCTTTTGTTCAGAAAAGTTGAGGTAAATAGTGGCTTTTACGAATGATGTTTGAGCTGGTGTTATGTTGAAGATTCATGAGTGGAGACAGAAGGGGGGCTTAATTGACATTTTTCAAAATAAAAATCAGAAAACACCTCATAGTGTAAAGTGATTAGGGAGTCTGGAATGGCACTGTGAGTATCCTGACCTAGGATAGGAGAGGAACTGGGTCTTTATAGTAGACAGGGGTTTGGTAGATAAGAAGTTATGATTTATGCATTTCTCAGAAGGCACATTGAGTCCCAGTTGGTACCATCCTCTCCGTCTATTTAGGTGAAGGCAACTGGACTGAAATTCATGGAGGTGACCTGGATGGGAGAAAGGGGGATGGGATTGAAGAAGGGGAGAGTAGAGAAATGGGTAAATTAGTTGGGGTTAATTAGTATGTTTTAAATGAGAAACTGTCAGTAATCTGTGTTGGACTCTGCTGGGAAGGGGGATACTTACAGCAAAATAATGAAAATAAATACAGTATTTTTGTCTGAAAATAGGCACTGTAGTTGCTCTTTCCCAAGGGCTGGTCATATGTCCTTGCCCTCTGGTAACATGTATTCTAGGCTTTCCTGGATTTCAAAAGGCATTTTCACCCTAACATTTCCATTGTAATTGATCCTTAGGAATCAGGATATTGCTGATTAATTCCCTTGGTGTGTATTAATAGTGCTCTTTGTTTTCCCTGTGCAACTGACTAAACTTGTGTATTTCTGCTTTCTTGGGTACTTGAGGAGATATTGACATAAATACAACAGATTATCTTGGAGGAACATTCCTGAATGTTTAGGCTGGGTATTGTGCAGGTAGCTTTGGGCAAGTTGGACTTATAAAATTCCCCACATCTGATTGAGAAGAGAGTCATCACATTATAGGATGTCATCCTTTATCAGGGTCTATTGATACTACTCAACTGTACTGAAATCATACCTAAACTGTAGGCCACACTGAAACCATGCAGCGTCAGGACAATACAGGTTGTGTGTGAAGCGATGCAGCTGTAGAAGGCGATGCCAAGTTTGTCTAACCATCTTCCTTGGTTTGGTCCTAGCAATGAACTGTAATGACTTTAGCTGCCATTGACTGTTTACCCAAGCAGAGTCCCAGACTTATTTTCTGACACTGGTCTGGAGAGTTGAATCTGACCTCTTTCTCCCTTGTAGTGTTCTTCATGTGTTGTTGATCTTGTCTCTTGCAGGTAGATTGGGTGCAGTGTGATGGTGGCTGTGACGAGTGGTTTCATCAAGTTTGTGTTGGCGTCTCTCCAGAAATGGCAGAGAATGAGGATTACATCTGTATGAACTGCGCAAAGAAACCGATGCAGGGCCCAAGTAGTCCAGCTCATGCACCACCTCCCCCGTTCTTACTGAGCTACAAGCTACCAATGGAAGATCTCAAGGAGACAAGTTAGCAGCTACTCAGTCTCTCTGGGACTTGGGGAAAATGGACCACCGAGACCCTACTGAAAGAGGGTGTTTGAAGCTAATGTAGCCACTCAGCCTCACTACCAAGGATGTACAGCCCTGCAGCAGAGATGGTCCCTTATTGCTGGCTTCCTCTGTACAACGGGGATGTCAGAGGCACAGTGGTTCCAACCCATCAATGCAGACATCACCTTTGTGGGAGTTCCAGCCAATATTTTAAATGAAAGTGTTCCCAGCTGAGTGTGGGTGCTGCCTTCAGAGACTGAGCAGACATGGGGCTGTTAGATTAGACACTTGGGTGTGTTAGAAGTGCATCTGTGAAACGGGAAGTGGGGTTGGCCTGGAGTTGGTGGCCATTGGCTGGAGCTCTCAGCCCTACCTGGTTGCCCCATGGAGTCATATTGTCCATGCAGAGATTTGGAAGTTACCTTCGGCCCAGTGGTCTCTCCATACCAACTCAGCCAACAGGGAAGTGTATGGGAATAATGAACCTGCCTCAATGGCCAGGCAGCTCACACTACATTATAGGGATGGAAGGGGGTGGCTGAATAGCTCTTAGTGTCTATTTTGTAGTTAGAGGGCAAAGGAGCTCAAGGCCTCAGAAATCAGCACTGGTTCTGTTTACCAAAAAGACACCCAGCCCCGCCCCACCATGTATATTTCCCTGACGGGGAAAGTCAATCTCCCGTCCTGAGGAGGGCCACAAAGCATCAGTTAAGATGTCAGTCTATGCCAGAGCTTGGAAAGCAAAGAGCACTTTCCCTCTCTACAGGGGTCATCTCTCCTGTTCTAGGCATTGTTAGTGTTCCCTGCTCCTGTATATTACAGTTGTTTGACACAGGCTGGAGCTGGTGGAGAGATACAGCAGCGTGATCTGTGCCCAGGGATGGGGAGGAACGAGGACAGCCCACTTACCTCACGGGTTACCCTGACATGTGCTTCTGTGAAAACTTCCATTCACAAGTATTTCCAATATCACGAGGCTACAGGCATGGCCTTGAGCGATACCAGCAAGCAGTCTGCAGATACTGATCACAGCGCAGATTCCCTCCCTGCTGGCTTTGCCTACAATCAGCAGCAGATCCTGTTGGAAGTTGCCCCCGGCTTTGCCGGTGGACAGAGGGCGTGGGGTAATCCTGGGTGACAGTTGTTTTAGTAAATCCATTTTTTAAAAAGGACTTGTTTTTACTTTTTTCTAAATGTCTCAGACTACTGACTTCTATAAATAGATTATTTTTCTTTGATTTTTTTATACTTACCACTGTTACCAGCAGCACAGAAACAGAGGTTCACAAAGCAAAAAACCTGCCCACGGGCTTGGTTTTTTTTACTTCATTCCTTCCTTGTAGTACAAGGAATTAGCAGTTATCTTCCCCATCCTAGCCTAACCAGCTGCCTGTGTTTAAATAGGTAAATACATTTCACGTGCTACCTTCGTGTTTGGGATTGTTCCTGTTAGCGGGGCACCTGGGCCTTGCTGACTCCAGTCTTTGCTGGCTTTATGTATGTGAGTGTCTGAAGCTGGCCACTGTGCTGTCTTGCCCCCCTTTCCCTGTTTTGTTTCCATTCTTCTACAGTTCTAGGAGTGTTGTAAGTAGTGTCCAGTCTTAGTAGAAGCTGGGCTGGGATTTAAAAAAAAATTGACAAAAACAAGTGTTCTGTCTTGACTGTTCTGTGTCCCTTTTTTTTTTTTTTTTGTACTTCAGTTTTTGGAGGGTTTTTTAGCTGGCTGAGATACCAGCCAACAATTTCCACTAGTAACTAGAAATTCAGCTCAGTCCGCTTCATCTGGATTAACTTCACCCAACTGCTTGTCTGTTCCTGATACCTGGGAAGTGGTGGTGGTGGTGGTGGCAGCGACTGATTTAAAGGGGGAGGCCTGGGCCTTTGGCAGAAGAAATAATGAGTTTAGACACCGGGGGATAGGGCAGACATTTTAGGGCATTGAGTGCCTTGGGGTGAGAAACTGATGTGGTCATAGCCAAAGGTCCATCTAGCCCAGTATCCTGTCTTCCAACAGTGGCCAATCCCAGGTGCCCCAGATGGAATGAACAGAACAGGTAATCATCAAGTGATCTATCCCATTGCCATTCCCACCTTCTGGCAAACAGAGGCTAGGGACACCATCCCTGCCCATCCTGGCTAATAGCCATTGATGGACCTATCCTCCATGAATTTTATCTGGTTCTTTTTTGAACCGTGTTATAGTCTTGGCCTTCACAACATCCTCTGGCAAAGAGTGCCACAGGTTGACTGCGTGGTGTGAAGAAATACTTCCTTTTGTTTGATTTTAAACTTGCCTCTTTCATTTAGTGACCCCCTAGTTCTTGTGTTACGAGAAGGAGTAAATAACACGTCCTATTTACTTTCTCCACACCAGTCATGATTTTATAGACTGCTATCATATCTCCCCTTAGTCTTCTCTTTTCCAAGCTGAAAAGTCCCAGTTTTATTAATCTCTTCTCATAACGAAAGCTGTTCCATACCCCTAATCATTTTTGTTGCCCTTTTCTGATCCTTTTCCAATTCCAATATAACTTTTTTGAGATGGGACGATCAGATTCCTCCAGGGTAGATTGGCAGAGGCCCTGGAGGTTTTTCGCCTTCCTCCGCAGCATGGGACAGGGGTCGCTTGCTGGAGGATTCTCAGCGATATGAAGTCTTTAAATCATAATTTGGGGACTTCAACAGCTGAGTCAAGGGAGAGAAATCTTCCAGGAGTGGGTGGGTCAGCTTTTGTGGCCCGCATCATGTGGGAGGTCAGACTAGATGATCATAATGATCCATTCTGACCTTAGAGTCTATGAGTCTGAGATTTGCATGCAGTATTCAAGATATGGGCATACCATGGATTTATATAGAGGCAATATGATATTTTCTGTCTTATTATCTATCCCTTTCTTAATGATTCCCAACGTTCTGTTTGCTTTTTTGACTGCCGCTGCACATTGAGTGGATGTTTTCAAAGAACTACCCACAATGACTCCATGATCTGTCTCTTGAGTGGTAACAGCTATTTTAGACCCCATCATTTTATATGGATAGTTGAGATTGTTTTCCAAAGTGCATTATTTTGCATTTATCAACATTGGGTAACAAAATGGCAGATGAAATTCAGTCACCCAGTTTTGTAAGACCCTTTGTAGCTCTTCGCAGTCTGCATTGGACTTAACTATCATGAATAGTTTTGTATTGCAAATTTTGCCACATCACTGTTTACCCCTTTTTCCAAATCATTTATGAATATGTTAAATAGTACTGGTCCTAGTATAGACCCTTGTGGGACACCACTATTTACCTCTTTCCATTTGGGAAAACTGACCATTTTTACTAATCTTTGTTTCCTATCGATGTGTCTGACAATTCTGTTCTTTATTATCGTTTCAACCAGTTTGCCCGGTACTGAAGTCAGTCTTACCAGTCTGTAATTGCCGGGATCACCTCTGGAGCCCTTTTTTAAATTGGCATCACATTAGCTGTCCTCCAGTCATTTGGTACAGAAACTGATATAAATGATAAACCACAGTTAGTAGTTCTGCTGTTTCACATTTGAGTTGCTTCAGAACTCATGAGTGAATACTATCTGGTCCTGGTGACTTATTACTATTTGGTTTATAAATTGGTTCCAAAACCACCTCTAATGACGTCTCAATCTGGGACAGTTTCTCAGATTTGTCACCTAAAAAGAATGGCTCAGGTTTCGGAATCTCCATGAAGACCGAAGCAAAGAATTAATTTAGTTTCTCCACGTCTCTTATTGTACTTATCGTTGAGTACTCAAAAATTTTTTGCTATTACTTTTTGGGTCTTTGGCAAGCTGTTCTTCAAAATTCTTTTGGCCTTCCTAATCATATTTTTACACTTCACTTGCCAGAGTTTATGCTCCTTTCTATTTTCCTCACTAGGATTTAACTTCCACTTTTTAAAGGATGCCTTTTTGCCTCTCACTGCTTCTTGTATTTTGTTGTTTAGCCATGGTGGTACTTCTTTGGTTCACTTACTGTGTTTTTTAATTTGGGGTCAACATTTAAGTTGAGCCTCTCTTACGGTGTCTTTAAAATGTTTCCATGCAGCTTGCAGGGATTTCACTTTTGGCGCTGTACCTTTTAGTTTAACTAACTTCTTCATTTTTGTGCAGTTCCCGTTTCTGAAATTAAATGCTACCATGTTGGGCTGCTGTGGTGTTTTCCCTGCCACAGGAATGTTAAATTTAATTATATTATGGTCACTATTACCAAGCAGTCCAGCTGTATTCACCTCTTGGACCACTTCCTGTGCTCCATGTAGGACTAAATCAGGAATTGCCTCTCCTCTCATGGGTTCCAGGACTAGCTGCTCCAAGAAGCAGTCATTTAAGGTGTCAAGAAACTTTTTCTGCATCCTGTCCTGAAGTGACATGTACCCACTCAACAGGGGGATAGTTGCAATCCCACATTATTATTGAGTTTTTTTATTTTTATAGCTTCTCTAATCTCCCTGAGCATTTCAGTCTCTATCACCATCTTGGTCAGGTGGTCGGTCATATATCCCTACTGCTATATTCTTATTATTAGCGCATGAAATTACTATCCATAGAGATTCTATAGTAGCTTGGTTCATTTAAGATTTTTACTTCATTTGATTTTACGCTTTCTTTCACATATAGTGCCACTCCCCCAGCAGCATGACCTGTTCTGTCCGTCCAATATATTTTGTACCCTGGTGTTACTGTGTCCCATTGATTATTCTCATTCCACCAAGTTTCTGTGATGCCTATTATATCAATAGTGTCATTTAATACGAGGCACTCTAGTTCACCCATCTTATTATTTAGACTTTTAGCATTTGTATATAAGCACTTTAAGAACTTGTCACTTTTTAGCTGTCTGCCGTTACATGATGTAATTGAATGGGACTCTTTTTTTCATTTGACTGTTTCTCAGCAAATCCTACCCATACTTTATCATCTTCCATCCTCTCCTCCTTACTAGGGCATAGAGAATCTCCATTAATAGATCTTCCCGTACAGGATGTGTCTGTCTGAACCACGTGCTCCTCTGCACCTGTTGGCTTTCCCCAAGCCCTTAGTTTAAAAACTGCTCTATGGCCTTTTTAAGTGCCAGCAATCTGGTTCCATTTTGGTTTAGGTGGAGCCCATCCTTCCTGTACAAGTTCCCTGTTTTCCAAAGGGTTCCCCAGTTCCTAATAAATCTAAACCCCTCCTCCCTACACCATCATCTGATCCATGCATTGAGGCACTGCAGTTCTGCCTAACTGGCCCTGCACATGGAACTGGAAGCATTTCAGACAATGCTACCATGGTAGTACAGTAACTGCATCAGCTAAGAAATTTGTGGCATAGGAGTGGTGAATGATGCCATAGCAACTGAACAGGAACTCCCATTCCTATTTACATCCTTTGCATCCCATCATAACCTCTTGTTAACCCACTATGTTGGTAAATCAGTTAAGGCAAGTCTCACTTTACATTCTAAAAAGGTTGGTACTTTGCCTTCTTTTAATCAGGACTGAATTAGTATCTCCATTTAGAAGGACCTGTCACCAATGAGTGAACACTTCAGTAAGTAGAATTATTCAGTTTAAGAAATCTTACGAAAAAAAAAAAATCCAAGGTCTCTTAGATTTTCATAACTCCTAAAATCCATGATAGTGGGGAAAATATGGTTAGCATCTCCTTTAGACCAATGATTTGAACATACTTTGTCTTGGTGGAGGCAATACTGTATGTGATTATACTGCAGAGAACCCTGAAGAGTTTCCCTTAGCAAACAGGGTGAATGTTCATGTTCCTCTGAGCCAGGATATGGAGAATCTTCATCCTGGTGCCTTTCAAAGAACAAGTGAGCCAACTGGGGAAGAATCACCAGCCAGAGGATGGAGTGTTCAGTTGCTCTGCCCGTTCCTTGCAGGCTTAGAGAACTGTAAACAAAAAGCCAATGGGTAACTCCTGGAATTGGACACACTGTTGGTTGCTGCTTTTTTAGGTTAACATCCCTTTGAAATGCTAGATGTACTTACTTTCTCAGGAATGAGGGAGTGTGCCTAATCTATTTGATGCACTTTCAAGTTTTCAGAACCAAGACAAAAGTCCACAGCTACCCTACATTGTAGGTGTAACTTTGTTTAAAAGAAAAAAAGGCAAAATGGCTTTCAAAGGGTAAGCAATAATATAACTACCCTGATCAAATAACTCTCTTGGAAAGTTTATTAAAAAAAACTAGTAGTGGTAGAAGATAGCACTATTCAGAACCATAAAATTATGTTTAGCATTACATTCACAAATCCCTCATTATTTAGTAATTTGGATTTTGTGTTTTGTGAGACCAAAAAAAAACCAACAACAAAACCCCCACATAATCTAAAGCTAACCTGTGGAAAACGCTTCCTTAAATGTCTACATTTTTTTCAGACATAGTAAACCACCTCACTTGCAGTAGCCAGAACTAAAATACATACTAAAATCGTGTGTTCTGGTGCATACAGATGACACCATAATAGTTAACTGTTACTGAGGGAGTTTCTCTTAATGAGGATAATTTTTTCATTGAACCTGAGAGGGGAACCTCCATTGCACGATTACCGTGTGGAACATACTGCCACAATCCTGAGACCAAGGGTTTGGCAGGATTTAAAGAAGGATTAGGCATTTATGTGGTTAATGAGAACACCCACAGTTAAGTTAAATGGGATGTGTGATGTGATTGATATATATCAGTGTGTGTATGTGTATATATAATTATTTGATTTGGAAAATGTAAGCCCTTTATGCTTCAGGGTGCAGATTACGTAACTGACATATTAGGAAGAAGTTCTCTCTGCAGGTTATTCCAGAATTGTTCATTAGAGGTTCTTACCCTTTCCTCTATACTAACTACTGATTTGCAGAAGACAGGGATTGCTTTGTCCATTGCTGAAATGTAGCCACATATGGGCTCAAATAAAACAGCTGCTTAACAGTGCATAGCAACCCTATGCAGCTATTCAGCTCAGAAAGTGAAGAATAGGTTATCCTATTGAAACTGTAGCATGTATTTACCTATCTAGAATGCAGTCAGCCAGACAGGAATTTCGTTAGGGCAGTAGGGCTTAATATTTTATGAAAATTGCCTTGGAATCTTTAGAAATCAAAAATGGGCAGGGCTTTGGTTGTAGCTCTCATCCAAAGACTGTATCTCCAGCACTGTATAGCCCTCTAACACTAGGCATTGGTTCTGCACTAACAGAGAGAAAAAGCCATCTGTTGAACTACAAGTACAGTTTCTTGCAGCAGTTAAGTCGTCTTAAGAAGTCTCACCTAAATGTTGACAGCCCGAATCTGCTTAGTTATGAGAGCCTAGCCTGAGTTGACATGGCTCTCAACAGCTTTCTGAGATGGTTGTCTATTACACCCATTATTATAGATCGGCGCACTGATGCAGAGTGGAGTTAAGTTGACTTGACTATGGTCTCAGTGACTGGGAATAGAAATGAGGATTCTGATCTCCCGTTCTCCTGTCTAACCACAAGATTACAATGAAGACTGCATAGGTGTTTCTAGCATTCACAGAAGAGCTTGGGACATTAGGCCAACAGGAAAATGATGGACCCTAAAGGGTTAATAGAAATACTGCAAAAAGCTATTTCCTGGCCTGCATTCCCCATTATGGTACACTGAGGCAGATAAGATAAAATGGCTCCTAGAATGCAGCTAGGAGTATAGGAAACTCCAGATGGCAGTTTCAAGGTCGGAAAGATGCGGCTGCACCTTCAGCTAATGTGGACTAGTAAACACGAACACTTGACCCAGCTGATAAGACATACTGCATGTACCAACTTGCTCTAGCTGGTGCAGCCTTAATGGTGGGTAATCCTTGCATACACAGCTGTTTACACAGAGAAGTTGTTACAAATTAACCTGGACAGAGTCATCTAGTCAGCTCTTGCCCTATGTTTTTTCCCTGCTCTAAGTGAACTAGAAAATGTCCAACCCTTTTGTCCACTGACACAAGTAGTTTCTGCCCTAGAGTAACGGTCTGCTTTGCCCTGTGCAATAGGTGATTGCCAATTGTGGCTATGGTAGAACCATCTCTTGTCACCAGGTAAGTTAATAAAACAAAGGTTGCTAAAAAATGGACACAGTAGGAAGACCAAAGAAACCTAAGAGTTGCTGTTTACAGGAGTTGCTGGTTTCTCCTTCCATGTGTGTAGTGATTTGGGTGTTCCGGTCTTCAGCTCTTGCAGACAAGTTCACTCATCTTCCATGTTCTACTTGAGAAAATGAAGCAATTTTTAAAATCATCAGTTTTATAACTTGTTTTGGGGAAAATGGTGTGAAGGCTGAAAGGCTGAGAAGCTTTGGCTGTTTTATTATAAAGAGTTGAGGCTCCTTTATTTAGAAAAGCAAATGAAAATGGGAAGGATTGCAAGCTCCCTCAATACCTACTTTCCTACAATCACAGGAACATACTCAAACTACCTACCCCAACCCAAACATGATCCCTGCTTGGTGCAAGCACAGTCAACATGGGAGAGAGAATAAATTTAACCCTTATCAAACTCTAATCACGCCAGAGCAGGAGGATAACAAATGCACTATGGCAGCTGGAAATTGCACAATGACTTGAGAGATTCAGAACAGCGAGTCTCATGCAGAGAGATGAGTTTCAGTACAAATGAATGTAAAGTCACATGCCAAAAGCAAAGAAATGAACAGCGGAGATACAAATGAGGAAACAGCTATCTGAATATCTAATGAGACGTATAAAAAGATGTCTCTTACTCTGGGTGCCTTTGAAATGAGGGCTAGTTCAGTGAGAGCCACCAGCAATCCCCAATAAAAATTCAACCCCAATACTAAAACGTTCCTTCCCTCTCTTAAAGGCCTGGGTAAAAAGGCAGGCCTTGCAGCATGCCCTGAAAATCAACACTTGGTTGTTTCAGTGCAAGGTGGAGAAATGGTTCCGAAGCTGAAGGACTCTCAATGAATGCTGCACCATAGGTTGGTGGGAACGACAAGTTGAGTGCCTCCGCTGGACTGCAGCTGTGGCAGTATTTCCTGGGGACACGGAGGCCATTTCTGAAGAGGATAGGACCCCACCTCCCAGGCCTTTTAGAACTTCATAGAGCAAAGCAATACTTGTCTCCTCAAGATTGGATTAGTGCAATGCCCTGTACATGGGGCTGCACTTTAACTCAACTTGGAAACTAAAACTGATGTAGAAGGTAGTGGCCTGCCTGGTAAGTGGTGTGTCTTGATAGGACATCAGTGGTCAGCCCTCTGCACTGGAGAAAGGCACAAATCACAGTAAATAGATTGCAGTGTCCTGTTTCCAGACACATGGACAAAGTATTATGAGGCACAGCTGTTCTATGGTCAATTGCCGATAGCTGGAGCTCCAACGCTAGTCCCAGAACGTGAATGAGAGTGACTGGTGGTAGACACATCCTCCAAGTGGGGTGTGATAAATCAATGTCCCATCTACTCACTACTTCGCTTCAGCCATATCCAGATTGAGCTTTAAACAGCTTGCCTCTCTTCCAAGTCCCAATCTCCAAATGTGACCAGGTGCTCAACAGCACTGGCAGAGTCAGGCATGGCAGAGAACAAGAGCTGGGTGTTGTCAGCATACTGATCATTCTGCATCCCATACTTCCTCGCTAACCCTCTTAAAGGCCATATATACATGTTGAACAGGAGTGGAGTGGGGATGGGATGGAACCCTGCAAAACTCCAAATAACGGCACTCTAAGGGGGACAGAACATTGATTCAGGACAAGTGGCTCATGCCAACTTGTGGGAACACTTGGTCAGGGAGGAATGGAGCTGCCCAAGAGCAGCCCTATCTATTGCTGGTGCTATTCACAGGTGATTCAATGATACCTTATGGTCATTGGTCTCATGGCAGCTGATAGCTCTAACATCAGGATGGACACATGATCTTCATCCATTGCCAGGAGGTGATCATCAACCAATGGCACCTGTGTAATTGCTGTCCTATATCCAGACTGACAAGGGTTAAGGAGATCTGAGGCACTTAAGGTGCTCTGGGAGTTGTCTTAGCACAGCCTTCTCAATAACTTTTAACCAGGAATGTAAGATTGGGATACTGGACAAGAGTTAGCCAAATAGTATCGTGTTAGTTTCATGAGCGAAGACCATGCAGCAGCTTCCTTAAGTGAAACTAGCATCTTGCCCTTCGTAAGAAAGGAACTGATAGATACAGGTGCGGTCTCTGGGTTGTCAGCAGAGTCCCTGCTGCAGCAGCACGTTCTGGGATGTCGAGGTGTGTTGTTTGCTCTTTTGCGCTTCATCAAAGACATTGTTACTGCAGGGGTCCCAGGTAAATAACAGAATCAAAAAGAACAGGAGTACTTGTGGCACCTTAGAGACTAACAAATTTATTATAGCATAAGCTTTCGTGGGCTACAGCCCACTTCTTCGGATGCATATAGAGTGGAACATATATTGAGGATATATATATATATATATATATATATATACACACACATACAGAGAGCATGAACAGGTGGGAGTTGTCTTACCAACTCTGAGAGGCCAATTAAGTAAGAGAAAAAAACGTTTGAAGTGATAGCCCAGTATAGACAGTTTGATATCTTGATTATCACTTCAAACGTTTTTTTCTCTTACTTAATTGGCCTCTCAGAGTTGGTAAGACAACTCCCACCTGTTCATGCTCTCTGTATGTGTGTATATATAGCTCCTCAATATATGTTCTTCGGATGCATATAGAGTGGAAGTGGGCTGTAGCCCACGAAAGCTTATGCTATAATAAATTTGTTAGTCTCTAAGGTGCCACAAGTACTCCTGTTCTTTTTGCGGATACAGACTAACACGGCTGCTACTCTGAAACAGAATCAAAGTCTTTCCTGTTTCCCTTGATCCCAGTTAGGGTGAATGCTAATACTCAAAGGCTTGGCTGGCTCAGTGTTTGGTTTTTTTTTTTACTCCTCCATCCTTTACCTCATTGTGCCTGAGTACGATAATGGGTGCATGATTGCAGTTTGCTATGTGGCTGAGGAAAGTAAGCAGCAGTATCTTCCACAGCTGCTGTGCAAATTGCACCTCCTGTCTGTGGCAGACTGAGTCAAGCTACACCTTCAGCAGTCTCTAGAGACTGACACTGTCATTTGACTCAGAGCTCCAGCCCCGCTTGCCAGAAATTCAAAGACTGAGTCTCCTCCACAGTAATGTTTAGTGGCATCGCGGCACCATCTGACGGAAGGCAAGTATTTTAATGTATAATTGAAATGTCGGTGTCTTTCCAACCACACGTGCTTTGCTGCACATGGTTTTCTGATGACAGTTCTGTCTATTGCACACGATGGTCCCAGAATTTCACTGCCATCTCCCCTGTAATTTGGAGTGGATTATTTTGTCTTCCTTATGACACCATCCTGATCCTTGCTGAGGCTCCTCTCTCTCAGGCCCTGTACTTATCACTTTCTGAATGATATACAAGTAGGAGGAAGAGAGAGAACTTCCTGAAATTATCAGGAACCATAAAAGACTTTTCACCTAAAAGTGTTGAGGAAACACCTCCTAACCCTGGGAGAAAAAAAGAGAGAGTACAACATTATGTAGCAAGCTATCCCTGGCTCAGGAATGGATTGGAATTACAAATGGGTGTGGCATCAAACCCAAGACATAGTGCGCCACCTGGTTCTGGACAGATCCATCCTACCTCTGATGATCCCTTAGGAATCTGTGTTTCTCTCGAGCTTTGGCAACTCTTGTGTCTTATCAAATATCTAATCAGTACAGAGTGTTCAGCACACACTTTGCATGTGAGGGGAGTTCTTACTTTCTGAACCTATTGCAGTATTCCCATGCACAAGAGACCAGACAGACTGAGGAGATGTACCCGGCTCCCCTTTTATTCCCTCCTCCCATCTCTGTACCTTGAGCTGGAATCAAATGTCAGATCAAAATAGCAGAGACAAAATGTTCCTGACAAGAAGCAGCTGGAAGTTGATGTTTGCAGGGGTTGCACTGAAGCTCTGATGAACCTGACAGGGATGGATGTGACAAGACCAAGCTCAGTAACTCCCCTTTGAAATCTCTGCTGACACTTCACCAAGCATGGATCACTGCGCTCCTACCTGTGTTCCTCTGGCAGCCCCAGGATCCTGTTGTCACCTTCTCAGTGCCAGATTGGTCAAAGTTTTTTGTTTTATTTTTACTTACAATTTTGCACAACTAATTAGTGGGGTTTGTCAAAATTAAAAAATTTTCACAGGAAAATGTTTTGATAAAAATAATTTTTTTGAGGAGATATTGCAAACATTTTACTTTCTAATTCCAATTTTGAAATGCCAGTTTTTTTTTTCATTTTGATGTTTCCACACTGTTGGAATGTTTCTTTCCATGACAACTTTTCATATTTTGACTTTTTATTTAGTTTCAGCAAGAAAACAAAATATTGGATTTTCTGGTAGGATGGGAATTCTGTGTTTTAAACAGCTGTAGTTGGGGCAGTTTTCTGTTCATTCAGTAAATCCTCTGACTTAACAATGAACATTTTTCAAGCATCTGTAAATGAGTCTGAACAAACATTTTAAAATAATTCACTACTTCCTGCCCTGTTTGTGCATCTTTGTTAGTCTTTTGGGACTAGATTGCAGGCTTTGTGTGGAAGAAGCAGGAGAAGAGGTGGAAACCCAACTGTTTAAGATACGGTCATCCTAGAACTCTTCAGTTCCCTTGCACAGGTGGGAAGGTGAACACCCAGTTGATGGTTGTGCTCTAGTTCTTACTGTAAACAACCCAGTTCTCATTTGTAGTCTTTGCCTTTGTTTAATCCTGATGTCTAGAAGAGTAGATGAACAGAACATGAGGAGAAAGGAGGAGTGTCCCTATTGCAATAGATGGTCACATTTCTTACCTTTAAAAAAAAAATTATCAGGTGATTTTTGCATATGCCCAGTTCTTAACCAGCACTGAGACTACCTTTACACTGTAGTGCTACCACCACTTACCCCAAACAGTGACCTCCTTCCATGGCACACAATCCCCACATTTGGTGTGAGGCATATTCTCTGGTTCACCATCAATAGTTAACTATTAATTATTGGAGTTAATTGTCTTTTATGGAAAATATACAAACATTGCCCTGTCCATGTTCATGTGGTAAGGTGTCTGACTGCTGGAGGACTGGGAGGCTTACACTGCTTACACATCTTGCCATGGAGCCTTGTTAATTCAGGTTACCAGTTTGTGTAGAAGTGGACTAGCAAGGACTCCAGGGGTTATCTGGCTGATGGAGGGAGAAGGCAGGTGTAGGGAGGAGCTGGTGAAAGTGCTGGTTTGAGGATGAGGCTGGTATTCTAGTGGGGGATCGACACAATACTGAGTGGAAATCAAAGCAAAGATAGAATATCGAGTATTACAATTGTGTGTGTGCACTCTGTTTACTTCCTGTCCACATGCAAGCTCTGGTGAGTCCTCTTCTCACACATGTACGCTATCCTGAACTGCTTCTCCCATGTACAATACACACTTGTGCACTCTTCTTAAACCCAGTTTTGATGCTGCACTCACATGAGCATGTACACACAGATCACTGTGTTCTTGGTCTGGTTCCCAAATGGGATAGAGCAGCTATTCTCAGCAGTTGACTCTGGTTCTGTGCCCACACTGGCTACAACATGAACTTTGATTTTAAGTTCACACTACTCACATAGAGAATGTTCTCACCAGTGTGCTGTAATCCTGGGCTCAGACTGGAGACAATGGGGATACATTCACCTAGCTCAGAACACACAGAAATCACCTGGTCCATCAGGAATATTCTCAGCAGCAGGCTGTCTGGTTCTGTACTCACCATGGATAGAATAGGCCATTTCCCTGCGATGCATTCTGGTCTGTGTTCATATTGGCCAGTGAGCTCTGGCTATCACTGTTTGTTTCCTGTACACACAGCATGGTCTCCAGACCAAAAGTATGGAGCAAGGCCCCTGGTTTTTGCAGCACTCCACTGTGGAAATTCTGTTTCTCCTTGGCTCAGAATTCTGGTAGTTCACATAATTATAAAGACAAATGCCCACAAGGAAGGCGGCTCCTTCCATTTGATCCATGCTTTTACACCAGTAACTCATACAGAATTAACTGCCTCTACATGGTCTGTATGCTCCTGAGCAATTAAGCCTCTGCCACGGTAAACTCAAATTTGGCTAGCAATAAGGATGCCTTTCTGTAAATTTAGTCCTGGTTCAGGCAGGAATCACTCACATATGCTTGTTATGGCTGCTTCCTCCATCAGTTGGGCTCAAGTCTGACATAGAATCATAGAAATTTAGGATTGGAAGGGACCTCCAGAGATCATCTAGTCCAACCCCCTGAGCTGAGGCAGGACCAAGTACACCTAGACCATCTCTGACAAGTGTCTTTGTCTATCCCATTCTTAAAATCTCCCGATGATGGGGATTCCACAAACTCCCTTGGAAGCCTGTTCCAGTACTTTACCCTTCTAGTTAGAAAGTTTTTCCTAATAATTAATCTAAATCTCCCTTGCTGCAGCTTAAACCCACTATTTCCTGTTCTACCTTCATTAGACACACAGAAAAATTGATGACTGTCCTCTCTTTAACAGCCCTTACCATATTTGAAGACTGTTATCAGGTTTCTCTTCAGTCTTCTCAAGACTAAACATGCCCAGTTTTTTTAACCTTTTTGTATAGGTCAGGGTTTCTAAACTTTTTATCATTTTTGTTGCTCTCCGTTGGGCTCTCTCCAATTTGTCTGCATCTTTCTTAAAGTCAGGTACCCAAAATTGGACATAATATTCCATCTGAGACCTCACCAGTGCCAACTAGAGTTGGGACAATTACCTCCTGTATCTTAGATATGACACTACTGTTAATATAGCCCAGATGGAGATTTGCTATAGTCGCAACTGCATCATGTTGTTGACTCATAGTCAGTTTGTGGTCCTCTATAACCCCCCAGATCGTTTTCAGTGGTAGACTGCCTAGCCAGTTATTCCCCATTTTCTATTTGTGCATTTGATTTGTCCTTCCTAAGTGGAATACTTTGCACTTGACTTTATTGAATTTCATTTTATTGATTTCAGATCAACTCATCAAAGAACCATTGAATTCTACTCCTGTTCTCAAAAGTGCTTGCAGTCCCTCCCAGCTTGCGGTTGTCTGCTAATTCTATAAGAATATTCTCCTCTCCATTATCCAAATAATTTAATGAAAATATTGAATAGTACTGGACTCAGGACTGAGACCCCAACAGATATGACCTCCCAGTTTGACGGTGAACCAAGGATAACTACTCTGAGTACTGTTTTTAACCAGTTGTGCATCCATAGAATCATAGACTAGCAGGGTTGGAAGGGACCTCAGGAGGTCATCTTGTCCAACTCCCAATCTAGTCCAACCCCTATCTTTATAGCTACTTCATGTAGATTACATCTTCCATAGTTTGCTTATGAGAATGTCATGTAGGACTGTCAAAAGTCTTACTAAAATACATCATGTCTACTTCTTTCCCCCCATTCACTAGGCCAGTAACCCTGTCAAAGGAGGAAATTAGGTTGGTTTGGCATGCTTTGTTCTTGACAGATCCATTACTTATCACTCCGTTATCCTCTAGGTGCTCACAAATTGATTGTTTAATAATTTGTTCCAGTATCTTTCCAGTTAAAGAGAGGCTGATTGGTCTATAATTCCCTGGGTCCTCTTTGTTCTCCTTTTTAAAAAGTTAGGTATTGTGTTTGCTCTTCTCTTTTCCTCTGGGACCTGGCATATTCTCCTTGAGTTCTTGAAGATAATTGCGTATGGTTCTGAGATTGCTTTAGCTAGTTCCTTAAGTACCACAGGGTAAATTTTGTGAGGCCCTGATGACTTGAATACATCTATCTTATCTAAATATTCTGTAGCTTGTTCTTTTCTTTTTCTGGCTTGTGTTCCTTCCCTCTTGTTAATATTAATTGTGTTAAGCATCTGGTCACAATTAACCTTTTTAGTGAAGACTAAAGCAAAATAGGCATTAAATATCTCTCATCTTGATGTTGTCCGTTATTGGCTCTCCTTCCCTGCTTAAGTAGAGGACCTATACTTTCCTTCATCTTTCGCTTGTGCCTAATGTATTTATAGAACTACTTCTTTTTGCCTTTTATGTCATTGTCTAGGTATAATTCATTTTGTCTTAGCCTTTCTGATTTTAAGCAAGTTCCTATAACCTGGCAGGATATTGGTCAGTATGTTATCGCCCATCTGTACATATAGGCAACATTTCTACTACCTCTTTCTACAAACACATTCAGTTAAGGCCTAGCAGAGTTTGAAAAACTGAAATAACCAACAGAATACTGGTCATCAGGTAAGTGGAAATGGATAACATTTACCCTGGCTTTCAGTTCCCAAATAGTTTTAATGGCAAATTTTGGTCCTGACAGCTGGGAAGTCACCTGCAGCAACTGCAAGAATATATAATTCTGAAACACATGAAAAACGATAACTAGTGGGACAGAACTGCAGAGGAGAGGTGGGAATGGGAGAGTAGCAACCCTCCTTGTCCAAATATTATAGATTGGAATTAGGACAGAGCAAATGCAAAATACAGCAAACATTTTCTTTATTCCAGGAATTTCTAACCCACAACAGATTGTGTGTCAACCACTTTTCTGGCAACACAGGTTAAACTTTTCGAAAGCGTCTGAGTGATAAAGGAGCATAAGAGCTGCTGAAAGTAGCTGGGACTTGTGTTCCTGAGGCACTTTTGAAAAATCCCACTCTCCTACACACCGGATGCACCTACTTCATCTAGCAGATGCTGAGGGGAACTCATGTTGCTATGCCTTGCCCAGAAACCAACTCTAAGGTTTCTTTTCCTTTTGCAGTTTCATTTGAGTAACTGGCTTTGATTCACCCATACTTAAATTTTATACAGCACCTTAGATGCCTGGAGATGGATGGGTCCTTTAGAAAACAAATGAATAAACTATTTCCTTTTTCTGACATTAGGCCAGTCCTAACCATGATTCCGGTGACACCCTGCTAGAGACTTCCCTGAAACTAGTTATGATGTCTGTCTTTCTTTGTTTGCACACAGTTAGCAAGCCAGGTGCCCTGTGCTCATGTATGCTTGTCCTATAGACTTCACTTTGAGTGGTGGGTGCCCAGCCCTTCTGCAAACCCAGCCCTTAGTGTTTATGAAGCACTTTGACTCCCCCCACTCTGAAACTTACTATAGATGTGCAAGCTATTGTTCGTTGTTATGCTGACAGTTACCACACAATCAATGTAACTTCAATTGCTAATGGAATAATGGAACAGATTTAAGAGAAAATCTTTGTAAACACCTTCAGGTAAAGGGAATGAGGAGTAATAAAACCAACCTAAGTTTATAAAGAGGAGACAATAGTCTTGGGCCTAAAGCAGGTGAATGGCAGACAGGTATCTAGGCTCTACTCTTGGATCAGACTTGATCTGTGACTGTAGAGAAGAATAAAAAAACCCACCTCTTTTTGCCCCCAAAACAACCCCCCCCCCCCGTTGAACCAAAATTCTCTGCTGTGCACACAATTCTCCCCCTGGGGAGAGGATGAGAGCGTATGAACCACATGTGATAGGTATTAGTCATGTCACTTAATGCACCTCTGGAAGTTGCTCAGATACTATGTTATAAATACCTGTATAGAATAGAAGCCACTGAATAATTAAGCTTCACAATAGTCCTGTAAGGTAGTCAGTTTCACTCACCATTGAAATGAGCTACTTCTGAGATGAAATGGGGTAGCTGTTTAAAAGCACACAACAATTCTGGATGACAGGAAGCAGAGGATACTGTGTCCACTTGAAATGGCAGGAGGAATTTAAAAAGAATAATGATTTGAGATGGAATTTGCTCAGACATCAGGGCAAACACCCTTACTCCTACAGAGAGTACTATGGGATATTTATATGTTGTCAGACTTTGATAGGCAATATCACAAGTAACACAGTCCCCCTAATACCGTGATGGGGGATGGGTTTAATAGTTATTCAGATGGGAGAGCACTGCCCACTGAATTGTCACTACAGCACCTATGTGCCCATTGGACATCAGTCTACTATAATCTATATATAATAACCTGGTTCAACCAAGATTATCTTGGGAGATACCACAATGAGAAGTGGTATGTCAAAGCTACAGGATCCCTTCTCTTTCCTTTCTTTGTGGATTGGTACCGCATTTGCTTTTTCCTGGTCCTCTGGTATCTCCCCACTTTTCCTTTATTTTAAAATGGATCAGTATCTTGGTAAATTTGATAACTAAATAAGTCTCTTAAGCTGGGACGCATATTGTCCGAACACACTTATTCTAAGTTTGTATTTTCCAGTATTCCTTTACCTGCTTTTTTATGATGTTATTTCAGTCATATTTCTGATGGTTTGAACCTCTTTTATTCATTCTTCTTATTGAAGACATTTTTAAATGTTCTGTATCTCAGCCATTTTGAGTTCATCTCTTTCCTCTTTTTTTCCCTATAGACCTTTTTTATCCCAACATATTGGTTCAAAGCCCTTCTCATTCCCATTAACTTCTTTGGCTGGTATAACTCATTTAAATATGTTATTGAACTCACCTTTTCCCCATAAGCCTTAACTGATTCTGTATGTATTTATTTGTTCTTTCCTTCTATTTCCAACAATGAGCTTATTTTTTTAATCCTCAGATCTATTGAGTTAGTACCTGAACTATACTGACTGTTTCTTGTTCTTTTCCCAGCAGAACTCTGTGGTGTACCTTAATTATGTTTTGTTTTAGTCTTCTCCAACCTTCTTCCATGCTTGTGGATTTTAATACCTCTTGCCCTTGCATTGTGCTCATTCAATACTTTAATTCCTGAAAATTTGCTTTCCTTTATTCTGCTGCATTCTGTGCATTCTTACCTGACTTGGCTCAAGTCGAATATTTGTTATGACTGGCAATGGACTTCCCAATTGTCCTCCATTGTTCCTCCCAACTGGCTTCTCTTCTGCCTGGACCTCTGCTTTCTAGATCATAAAGTTGTTGTCTTTGTAACTTGGGAACATCTTTGCATATTTACGCTGATTATCCAATACACGTCTGGGTAGCTAAGTCCCTTGTGAGTACAATATACAGTGGTTTCAAGAACTTCCAGGAAATTTTCCATAATCCATCTTTTTTTTGTCCTGGGTGGGTCTGTAGCAGATGCAACCTATAATTTTGCCCCCTTTTAATCCACTGTATCATTGTCCCAATTACTTAACTACTACACTCTTCATTGTTAGCTTGTATTTCTCACTGGGATATTTCCTAATGTCTCACCCATTAAGAGTGAGATCTGTGGCAGTTCACTAGTTCTGTAGCTATGCCTTGCTCTCTCTCTTGCAAGACACCAATGACACACGTCTTCTGTTAGTGGAAGACATACCTAAGTAAGAGCTCATTGGCCTGAGAAAGGAGTGGGGCAGAGTTAGTGGAATGTACTCCCACCATTGGAGCCTGCCTCTTCCTCCTGCCATCTTAATATCCTGCTTGTGAAATAATTACAGTGTAATAATCCATAATGGAGATTTAAAAATTTGCCCCACACTTTCCCCCATCATTGGGAGGTAAATCCATGCAGAGAGGTCACTGGGGTTTGCCCATGTGTTGTGCTCAATCACTAGCATTCCAAGGGAGGGCTTAAATCTGTGTTAGAGAGGCTGCAGTGAAAATTCACTGTAAGTTAGGTTCTGGTCTTACCTGTTTCTGATGCAGCCTGGAACATGAACTTGCCTCTGGTATGGACTTGACAGGCATGTGTGAATTTTTCATTTATTGTCCCTTGAACTGGGGGAAGAGAGAGACAGAATGAGTAACAGACGGAAAGAGGAAGAGAAGTAGATAGAGAGGGGGAGAAACAACCAATGGGAGCCAGAGGGACAGAAGTAGACAGGGTGAGAGACTGACAGACAAAGCAAGGTAGAGGTACACATGGAGCCAGTTTCCCTCCCCCCCCCCCCCCACCAGGAGAAAGTAAGACACTCACATGGACTGGGGAGAGAGCCCCTTTTGCAATGGCCATGAAATCAGTCATGTGTAGGTTGTTGTCCAGCCCTGGGGGAGTGGGGGAAGGAATGTGGGTTGGGCAAAGTGTAGAATTGCACCACTGCAGAATTTTTCTTCCACACTTTAAATAGCCAGTACCTTTCACGACTGCTTTCACATTTCCCTCCAACCAGACCCTTGACAGCTCCTTCCTTAAGGTAACTGGCTCACTGTTTTCTTCTGCTTTCCTTCTCCAAACTCCTTAAGTTACCTTGTGGTTGGCTGTTTGTTTAATAATTTTCTAGTGTGTAAAATTTGTTTTTCTTCTGAGGAATTGCTGTCAGATGCTTGGGAGTGTTCATTACTGCTGTGTGTGTGTGTGTGTGTACATACATGTATGTACACAAGCACACCTTCTGGAGTATGCTGGGGTAGAACCCCCACTCTTATGGTTAGTTTTGGGGAACACCATTTGTTGCCATTGTGTTTTTCTGCTCTTTGTGAGAAATGGCTGTACAGGAGAATTAGACGGGGCTTTGACAAGTCGCCTCAGTGAGACACAGGAGAGATCAATGGCAGATGCTGTGTGCAGGAATGTGCTTCCATTGCTCAAATAGTTCTCAGCAATCCTTGCTTATGCACAGTACCTAAGTACCTGCAGCCATCCTCCTCCTCCTCTGCTGATACGTCCTGCTGAGTTTTGCTGCCATTAGTACTCCTTGTAGGGAACGAATAGGCATAAATATCCCATGAATTGCTGCAGCAAAATCATGGTACAATCTGCACCCCAATTCAATATGTCCCTGCAGTATTCTGAAAACACTGTAGGAATTTGCACTTAATTCAGTCCCAGTCTTTCTCAGTAAAAGACTTCTCTAGGGAACTTCGCAGGACAGTGAGCAAATAGGATTAAAGCAGCTGTGAGCTTTCCTACCTGCAGAAGCACTTTATTAAATAGTGTATGAGCACCAGCTCTGCAGGAATCCACAGCTACTGCAGTCCCAGCCTCTGCTAGCAGGAGTCACTGTAGGGAGTAGCATAGAAGCATTGGCTTTGGGCTGCTCACAGCTATTCGTTTCTAGCCTCACCTAGCAGACATTGTAAGGCAATGGCTTTAGGGAATGGAGCAGGGGCACTGGCCGGGGAGGAATTCTCAGCTGTCGCCCCTCCTATGTTACACATAATTTCATAACTGCTCTGCCTTTTCCTCCCCTGTAAGCTGGACCTTTAAATCCCTGAGAATTCTGCTCTCTGCAGAGAGAGGCAGCTATTTTGAGAGGCAGAGCTGTCGCAGAGGAAACTCACACTGTGCCCTCATCGAAGCTGTACTTTACTGATCGTTCTTGTTCTCCGAAAGGGACGCTGTCAGCGTGGAAAAAAATCACATTTCTGTCTGAAAAACTTGTATCTTCTCTTCTTACAAGTAACAGTGGTAAGATCGCTTCACCTGACAGTAAAAAAAAAAACACTTTTCCCTCTGTTAGTTTGTTTACTTTGTGCATATGATGATGGTGCATGTGACATAACTGGATATAGTTAATTTCATTACTTCTTTGTGGACTTAGTTAATCAGCTTCCTCACTGGAAAAAACCCTTATAAACTACAACAGGGGAGTATAAAAATCTTGATAAAATATCTTCAAGACATTTAAAAAAATTAGTTAAGGCTTGTCTCCTACGTTTGTACAACTCCTGGGACAGTGTGGCCTCAGTCCAGATTGGGGCCTTTGGGTGCTAGATTAATATACATAACCAATAATATTAGTAATATACATAGCAAATAATATTAGTAATTAATATACGTAGCGAATAATAATTAATAATATTTAAAGGATGCACTTTCAGAACTGGAGTGTTTTGAAATGAGTCAGTTTTAAATGATAATAAAGAAGGTAGCACCCCTTAACTTCAATTTCACGGATTTATTTTGGATTAATGTAGGTGCTTTTAGTATATTGGAAAAAAACATAATATACCCTATCAGGAATTGTAAGGAATGATACAAGAGTAACTAGTGGGGGGTGTGTGTGTCTATGTCCCTCAGCTGCTCTAGCCTGAGAGAGAGGTAAATAGCGAGGTCCCCCAAGGATCTGTACTGGGACCAGTTCTGTTCAACACATTCATAAATGATCAGGAAAAAGGGTAAATGATGAGGTAGGAAAGTTTGCAGACGATACAGAATTACTCAAGATAGTTAGGTCCAAAGCTGACTGCGAAGAGTCACAAAACCAACAAAATGGCAGATGAAATTCAATGTAGGTAAGTGCAGAGAAAACCATCCCAACTATACATACAAAATGATGAGCTCTTGGAGCCATTGTGAAACAGCTGTTCAATGTGTAACGGCAGTCAGAAAAGATAACTATGTTAGGAACCATTAGGAAAGGGATAGATAATAAGCCAGAAAATATCACAATGTCACTATATAAATCCATGGTACGCTCGCACCATGAATACTGCATGCATTCTGGTTGCCCCATCTCAAAAAACATATTAGAATGGGAAAAGGCACAGAGAGTGGCAACAAAAATGATTAGGGGTATGGAACAGCTTGCATAGAAGGAGAGATTAAAAAGACTAGGACTGCTCATCTTAGACAAGAGATGACTAAGGCGGGGGGGATAAGATGAGAGGTTTATAAAATTAAGAATGGTACTGAGCAGGTGACTAAGGAAATTTTATTTAAGCCTTGACATAACACAAGAACTAGGAGTCACTTGATGAAATTAATAAGCAGCAGGTTTAAAACAAACATAAGTACTTCTCCACACAACACAGAGTTAACCCATGGAACTCATTGCCAGGGGATGCTGTGAAGGTCCAAAGTATAACTAGGTTCAAATAAGGACTAGATAAGTTCCTGGAGGATAGGTCAATCAGTGGCTATTAGCCAAGATGGTCAGGGATGCAACCCCATGCTCTGGGTGTCCCTAAGTCTCTGATGGTCAGAAGCTGACCCTGGATGATGGGAGATGGATCACTTGATAATTGCCCTGTTCCGTTCATTATCTCTGAAGCATCTGGCATTGGCCACTGTTGGAAGACAGGATACTTGGTTAAATGAATCACTGGTTTGACCCAGTATGTTCTTATAAATTTCTGACTTGTTGAATGACTTGTAAACATAATGCTGAAAAATGGTACCAATCCTTTGAAGGTGGGATGGATTACAGAGTCCCTGGGGCAGTTAGCAATGGAGAGACGATACCTGCTCATCCAGGCATGGAAAAGCAGAAGGAAGAAGAGAAGAATCAAACACTGGAACGAGGCCATTGGAACAACAAGCTGGAATATGTGCTATCCGTGGCTGGGGAGATTATTGGCCTTGGTAACGTCTGGAGGTTCCCTTACCTCTGTTACAAGAATGGTGGAGGTAAGTACAGCCCTAGCTCTAACCACTTATATCAGCTACCCCATCTAGCCACTGATTTCCCTCCGTTGTTCTCCATTGGCCTTAAAGCTTCATGGTCACTTGCATTTTGAATTGCTCTGTGTCTATCTGCACTTGAGAACTTTGTTTCCAAGAGGTGGTCAGTGAACTTGTTTGCACCTCAGGGGTATACACCTGTGTGTGCAGCGGGCCTGATTCCTAGAGATGCTATGCTTGCCCAAGAAATGCATGTCCTTGGGGGGCAGAGACAGCCATATTCGCTTGGCACCATACATCTTGCAGTTTTTCAGAGTGTCAGTCTGCCAAATTTCCCACAAGTGCTCAGTGTGTTTGTCCACTGCTAGGAAGCTTGTTTCCTAGAGGTTTCCAGAGTCCACATCTGTGTCCCAGGGACCCATTTGCTGAAATGCCTGGGGTCTGGCTGTCTATGCTCCAGAGGCCGATTTCCCAGCAGTGACCAGGCTGGAGTTCTTCGCATACAGGCCTGGCATATCTGCATATTTCCTGGAAACTCCCAATGAGTTAAGGACTCCTGGTGTAGTACAGGGGTTCTCAACCTTTTTCTTTCTGAGCCCCCCCCCCCCCCAATATGCTGAAAAAACTCCATGGCCCACCAGTGCCACAACAACTTTTTCTGCATATGAAACTAGAGCCGGTGTCCAGTATTGGGGGTAGCCGTGTTAGTCTGTATCTACAAAAACAACAAGGAGTCTGGTGGCACCTTAAAGACTAACAGATCTATTTGGGCATAAGCTTTCATGAGTAAAAACCTCACTTGCATCCAAAGAAGTGAGGTTTTTACTCACGAAAGCTTATGCCCAAATAAATCTGTTAGTCTTTAAGGTGCCACCGGACTCCTTGTTGTTTTTGTAGAGCCGGTGCTAGGGGGTAGCAAGCAGGGCAATTGCCCAGGGCCCTACATCACAGGGGGCCCCACAAAGCTACATTGCTCAGGCTTCAGCCCCACATGGCAGGGCTCGGGGCCCTGGGCTGCGGTCCTGTGTGGTGGATTTTTGGCTTTTTGCCCTGGGCCCTAGCAAGTCTAATGCTGGTCATGCTTGGTGGATACCCTGAAACCTGCTTGCGGCCCCTCAGGGGGCCCAGACCCCTGCTTGAGAACCACTGGTGTAGTAAACACATCCTGGCGGGTACCCAGCATGTCCGTCTGGCCCTGCAGGGATGCCTGTCATGTACTCATTGTGTGTGTGGCAGGGATGGGATCCTGTAACATGTATGTATTAAATCATTGTATGTGAAGGACCTGTCTGCCATGAAGGTGAACATTTAATAACTACACCTCTACCCCGATATAACACTGTCCTCGGGAGCCAAAAAATCTTACTGCATTATAGGTGAAACTGCATTATATCGAACTTGCTTTGATCTGCTGGAGTGCGCAGCCCCGCCCCCCAGAGCGCTGCTTTACCGCGTTATATCTGAAGTCGTGTTATATCGGGTCGCATTATATTGGGTTAGAGGTGTAAATGCCAGTGCACCCCGAGGGCACCAGTTTTCCAGAGGTGCCAGGCATGCAGCATTACTGAGGGGATGCAGGCCTAGTTTCTCTGTCCTATCATCTGCTTCTCTTCTGGTATGTATTGCTAGTCAATGGGTGCTAACACAAGTGGTACACCGTCTCCAGGCGAGACATTGGGGTGAGTGCAAACACAGAGACAGCAGTGTCTATGAGACGTGCTTTATGGGGAAAAGAGCTGAGGTAATATTCAGAGTTGCCTCTGGCGTCTGTGAAGAACCCCAGCGTTGCTTCCTTTCTCTGCAGAATCATCTTGTGTGACTGCGATGGTGTGTACATGAGATGTGTGCACACTTATGTACGTGTGTAACGTGTCTGACAGTGTGATTTAGGTGGGAGATGGAGTGTGCATCTTTGTGTGTGCGAGACACCTGCTTTCCAAGCACCCTGGGGCTATGCAGGTAATAATTAGTAATCTATACATGAGCCTCTGGGGGGTATTTCCATGCATCTTCTCTATGGGGAATTCCCCAGTGCAGCAAATTCACTTTGTGGATGGATTGTTGGTTTTAGGTTTTGCTCTTAGACTTTTTTCTTAAAGAAAAATTTAAATCCTCTCCCCTTCCCCCAAGTCCTGCTAGAGGTCAGAGATATTTCTGTGTTTTCTGTGGAGAACTTCTCCAATGTGTGGAGCAGGAATTACCCCCCATTTGTGTTTGGTGATTTGCTAATCAGACTCTCTGGATGTTCTCAGTTGGCAAAGTGAGTGGCATGGGGATCTTGCACTGAAATCTTCTGGATTTCACTTGGAAAAGTCTCCTGGGTCTAACTAAACCACTTTCTCATGCCATTGGCATGAAGAGGATTAGCCAGTTAGCTACTTTCACATTGGCTTTCACTTGGTATTTGCTGCTTTTCATCTGGTGCTTGAGAAAGTTGTTTTATTTTTGAGGGGGGATTAGAAGGGAGGATTTTTCTTGTTTTTCATTTTTAATCTTGAACGTATCTAGGTCACTAGCTGCACGGTTTCTGCTTTCATTCACTGTACTGTTCCCATGGGCTCCCTGCACAGCCCCTGGAAGTACTTAAGGATAATGTGAAGACTGGTCACTGCTGGAATGGGAAAAGCAGCTCACAGAGCCACCTTCCTGCCCCTGTTGCTGGTGTTTGTTAGTGAATCAAGATGTGGTAATGGTTATCAAGTGTTAGGGTTCTGAGAGGAAAGGGATGGCTTTGGGTGGTGTAGAACCTTTGTGAAGCTGTCTTATCAGAGAGAACCCAGTTTGGTCAGATAGTTCAGGATATAGAGAGATGGACTTCCCAAATTTCATCAGCGCTAGAGGTGAGCCAGACCCAGAACTATGGATCCAACACTCACAGGCTGTGGTGGAGTTGAAATCTGTAACAGAATCTGGCATCTGGGGACAGAAGCTATGTGAAATTATTTGTGCAATATTTTTCAACAGAAAATGCAGATTGTTCGACCAAAACAATTTGTGAATTCAGGTTGATTTTCATAAATTGTTTCAATCAGGGGGAAAAAACCCTGGAAATGTCAAAATGGTTTGTTTCAGCATTTCCAAAACAAAATGTTTCATTTTGGAAGGACATTTTGTTTCACAGCATCCCTCAATTATGTTTAAAAAAATGGAACGTTTAAAAACATCAAAATCAAAATGAAACTTTTTTGACGTTTTGGTTCACTAAACATGTTTGAAATATTTTTCTTTTGCATCGACCAGAAATTAATATCTTATTTTTCAAAAAAAAAATTTGGACCTGCACTTGAACTGGATATTTTGCACTTGGGACCTTTAGCTGCCTTCCCCCAAGGTTAGAAAAAGAATGATTCGTACGGTGACTCTTTTTTGTAAAGTGAGGAGGTGGTTGCCAAACAGCCTTTATTGGGGAAGAGGAAAGTGAAATGGGGGGGTAGCTGAGAAATTATCTATTTGAATTACGTGAAACAGGGCAGCTTGTTACTTTTCTTTTCTTTTTGGCTCATTTCCACTTTGCAAATGAAGAATAATCTTTTGAATATTTAGAGTTCAGTATCCAATACCCAAGTCCAACATGAAAAAATAACTATTCCTTATTTTTCACTCTGACTGGGCTTAGGTTGTGCCCCCCTCAAAGGGGTTAAACCCTCGCTACGGACGTTGGCCTCTCTGATGGAGAAATATTGGGGAAGCTTGTTTGTGTGGGTGTGCGTGGGTGTGCTTCTCTCCGCTCTCCCTGTGTGTCACCCCCACGTACACACCACCTCTGGTCTTGTGCTTGGTTGGAATCTTATTTGTGAGAACAAAGCAATAATACAAAGGAACAGAGGGAGGCTAGAATTACAAAGCCAGACCTCAGAGTCCTTTGTCGGGGTCAAACCCCCCTGGCTTCACTAGATTAAAAACTCTGTAAGGGCTTCAGGATTTGACCTAGCCTGTGCCTGGGGCAGGATAAAATGAGACTCAAACTGGGAAAATTGAACTAAGACTTGAGCCTGTTTTGGAGATACAATTAAGAGGCCTCTCTTGACGTACAAAACGGAAACCTGTAACAGATTGGCTCTGTTGTAACTGCTCCCTCTGACTGTTGTCATGTCCCTAGGGCCTCAGGCCTGAGCAGTTGTGAAATGTCCTTGCTCCACTACATTATACCACTCTTCGACTGTCTGTGTAGCAGCAATCCTAACCCCCTCCCCCACTGCTGTAACTACATCAGAGGTCCCTGTGTTTTACATCTGATATGTAACCAGTCTCAATCATAGTTCCTTATCATGGTTGTGACATGTATTTTCCAGTCTGTGCAGGCAAGAAAAAATGGTCATGTAATGGTGGTGGGGTGTGTGTGTGTGTGTGTGTGTGTGTGTGTGTGTGATATGCCCACTGTTGGCTGGGGCACAAGGAGGATAAGAGACTGCCAGACCTAACAAAGCATCCTCCTTTACAACTAGATGTCTGGGAGCCTATGACAGGGCCTATAGGGCTTCATTTTCAGACTCCTTGCATGTCTTTCCTGTGAGCTTGTGATACAAATAGCGTGCTACCAGATATCTGAAAGGGTTCAGTGTATTGCACTTTCACCGTAACCCCCTGCAAGGCACAAGTTACACATGGAGGTTCCAAGGGAAAAGAATGGCGAAGGGTGTTTGGCAAGTCAAGTGTGAAAATGCCACAGGAAATCAGTGTGGGAAGGTGCTAAGGGTGGGACTAGACTTTGCTTGGAAGTGAGACAGGAAAGTGATAGAAGAGGTGTCCCAGGTATGTGTGTGAGACCCTTGCATCCTCCTGCCTGAGGTGTGCAATGGAGTGGTGGCTCAAGCATAGGTGCTGGAACTAGGGGTGTTCGGGGTGCTGCCACACCCTCTGGCTTGAAGTGGTTTCCATCATATTCAGGGTTTACAGTTTTGTTCAATGGCTCTCAGAACCCCCGCTATACAAATTGTTCCAGCACTCCTAGTCTCAAAGCAGGAAGCCCTGTAATTGACTGGCATTGAAGGCTAAATTGCAACAGCCCCTATGCCTCACACAAAGACAAAGCAAAGATGTGTCAGCTGGAGGTCAGGCAGAGGTGAGTCTGGCCTAGCTTTGGGTCCTACGCTTTAGGAAATAGCCACTTGGCATTCGCACATGTGCAGACTTGATTGTGAGTCATTTTATGAGCCATGCGGTAGAAGGGGAGTCTGAGGTAGGATTACAAAATGAGCAAACCTTTAGGTTTATTGGAACCCATCTTGCTAATGGACAAACTAGAGAAGCGTTTCTCAAACTGTGAGTCGGGACATCAAAGTGGGTTGCAAGCCCGTTTTAATGGGGTTGTCAGGGATGGCATTAGATTTTCTGAGCCCAGGGCCAAAGCCTGACTCCCACTGCCTGGGGCCGAAGCTGTAGCCTGAGTCCCACCACCCAGGGCTGAGGGCTTCAGCCCTGGGTGGCAGGGCTCAGTTTACAGACCCCCAACCTGAGGCTGAAGCCCTTGGGTTTCGGCTTTGCCCCCCTGCTCCCCACATCCAGGGTGATGGTGCTTCGGCTTTGGTCCCCCAGCCAGGGGCGGTGGGACTCACGCTGGCTCAGGCTTTGGTTCCCCTCTGGGGGTCATGAAGTAATTTTTGTTATCAAAAAGGGGTCATGGTGCAATAAAGTTTGAGAACCCCTGAACTAGAGCTAGCCAGAGATCCTGAGGAAGAGGGAGGGCCAGAGCTCAGGGTCCAAGTGGATGAAGCCCAGGTAAGACAACTATTGTTGCTAGGTAAGGGAAGTAATTTGGTAGCCTGTGTGAAATAAGTGAGGGAGGCTGCAATACTTTTCCTACTGGACAGAGGTCCCCCTCAGAAGGACATCCCCCTCCGCATGGCACCAACAGCCTTGAGGGCATTCTCAAGAGAGGTCAAGGACTGTGAATAGGCCATGAAGACTGGTCTCCCCTCTTGTTCCTGGAGGTGGCTTCTCTGCCTCAGGGCTGAGGGATGGGGACAGTGTGGGGAGGCTGGTGTTGCTGTCCACGGGTGAGCCTGTTCTGTGAGTGAGGAGAGGACATTTGCCTCCAGAGCTGTCAAGCCAGCCCCTTTTACTAACATTACATTCATGTGGATTATTTTTCAAAGTTTGTGTGGGAAGATAGCAACCCAACCCGGAGAGGCCAGCTTTAGCTCAGCACTGAATTTTAAAAAACGAGAGAAAGCAATTCTGAAGCAACAGCATCTGACTAGCTGAAAGGCTCAACTCCTTTCTGTTGAAGGAGGTTAAAGCATCACCTATGGGCTCCCATTCAGTCAATAAAGCAGTGCCTTTCTGTGTCATAGCCCAGTGCCTCGATAGACGGACCAGTCTACTTCTGCACTAGCCTGGGCAGACTTCAATGGTAGAGTGCCAGGACCAAGTAGAAAGCAGACGCAGCAGCTTTGCTAATTCAGGGCTGAATGAAGTTCACTATAATTTGCAATTTCTCACAGTTACAATATTGGCCTGGCCTGGGGATGGAGGAAGGAGTTTAATAACAGCAGCAATTAGTGCACAGGAATGGTGTTAAGCCTTGAAAGAGCCCGTTAAAATAGGAGAACCTGGCAGAGAAACAGCTCTTGAGTTTTCCTGAACAAGTTCACCCATTTCATTCAGCATAAATTACTTCTTTAGGTAAAATAGATGTCCGCCAAATCCATTCTCAAGCCAATGCTGATGTGATGTAAACTGGAGCACCTTCTGTGTGTGCCATGGGATCACTCCAGAACCCTACTTGGATACACACTGCAGAACTGTGATGTTCCTGCAGCTCACCCAAAGAAGTCTTTAGAAAACTTTTCTGGCCAAAAAATTAATTTCCCTAAAACTGTTCCCACTCTTGTGTCAGCAGGATGCCAGCTGGCTCGCAGGTGGGGTATGTGGTGGTGTGGGAGTAACTACTGGAGTAGCAACAGATTTGAAAAACAAGAGATTTTGTTAAGAAGCTTAATTAAACTATATGGGTAGGAGAGAGAAGGAAAGCTTCTAGGCTTGTTCCAGAACTCCACCCACCCGGACAATTCCCTCAACAGGACACTGAGTGATGACCGCCTGAACCAATAAAACCCAAGATAGCAGTATTGCATCTTCAGAACTTTTGGTGGATCAACTTACTGTGAGTGGGGAGGATGCTGTTACCTAGCAACTCTGGGAAGACGATTAAGGCCTGGTCTACACACAGGTGGCTAGGGGTATTCTTTTTTTTTGTACCAATCTGGTTATATAAGTACAAGCCTAGTGTGGACACAGTTGTATCAGCACAAATGAGGTGCCCTATAGACTATTCCTATGAGAGAAGGGGAATAAACTATACAGGAATGAACTATATCAGTATAAGCACCTTTATACTGGTATAACTCTGTCCACACTAGGCAGATGTACTGGTACAGGCAAGTCTCATCTTATGCGGGGGTTCCGTTCCGCGGTTAGTGCGTAAAGGGAAAACCGCATATAGTGAAACACTCATTGAGTTCAATGGCGGGCAGAATCGCCCGCACTACAGATGCAGTTTTTATATTGTTGTTTTTCTTTTTTTTCCCTGTTTTTGCCGACCGCACAAAGCTGAATTCGCACATGTTAAATGTGCCTAAGATGCGACTTGCCTGTATAACTATACCAGTGTAGTTAAAGTGATACAACTTTTGTGTCTAGGCAAAAAGTGACTCTCTCATCCCCCATACTCCTCCCCAGCATTCTGGCACTGCAAGTTGCACTAACAAGTGAAAAGCTGTTAAAATAAAATAAAACCATGCAAGATTAGAGCTGATTGACAAATAACAACAAATTACATATACCAATTGTAACTGGCTTCATTTTTTTGGTGACATTTTAATTGAAAATTCGAATCAAGTTTTGTTATTTCCCATGTTTTCAATTTTTGGAATATTTTTCAAAAAGGTTTTTGGTCAGCTTAGACACAAGACATGTGTGTGTTTTAAATCAAAATACAGTACACCTCTACCCCGATAGAACGCCGTCCTCGGGAGCCAAAAAATCTTACCGCGTTATGGGTGAAATCGCGTTATATTGAACTTGCTTTGATCTGCCGGAGCGCGCAGCCCCGCCCCCCCGGAGCACTGTTTTACTGCATTATAACTGAATTCATGTTCTATCGGGTCACGTTATATCGGGGTAGAGATGTATTTAAATAATAATTTCTTTGAAAATGAAAAACAACTGATTAATGACAATTTTCGATTTAAAATATTCCATTAAAATTTTCAATATTGGGCATTTTTGGACAAGATTTCATTAGAAAACTTTGGACCAGCTCTGCATAATACCCTCCCCCCACCCCCCACAGACTTAGGCTCTAATCCTGTGAAGACTTATGCATATGCCTAACTTTACTTATGTGAATAGTCCCAGGGACTTCAATAGGGACTATTCACATAAGTAAAGTTACACATGTAGGTAAATCTTTGCAGGATCAGGGCCTTCCTTGCACTTTGACGTCTGGCTAACCCATTAGTTCTAATCTCTACAGACCTTGGGCCTGGTCCAGTCATGGTTTTGCTCAGTAATTACTGTGGGATTTTCATTCGTTTTGTTGGAAAAGTGTGGAATTTCTCAACCGTACAGTGTCACTTTGGACTCTGCAGACCTCTCAGAGTCTGCCAGGTGACTTGCTAGCATCTGATTCACACGAGTCTACTCATCGCCCATTTATTTCTGCTACATATATTAAACTGTACAAGCATGTACTATAATGGGCCATGGTTCAAAAACGTCTCAAGAAGAGGGAAAGGAGGCAAAAGGAAGGAGGCATTTCTGGATTCACTGTTAAATGTGTCCATGAAATAGACAAGATATGCAGTGTGGCTAAGTTTATTGATGCAGGCATCTTAAAGTTTATATTTCCCATTATTTTTGTAATATTAATTGAGCAACCTTGATGATGCATTAATAAAGCAGGGAGGATAGACTAGCTCTGGGACCTTTCCCTTCAGTTGTATAGCGGAAGAATCAACTGCAAGTATTACCCCAGCATGGAGTAATCATAGACCTGATTCATTTCTTACTCTTCTGACGTTCCCTGGGCCTCTCACTCCCACTGTAGTTAATGGGAAATTTGTCATGGACTTCAGTAGCAACAGGACCGGGCTCCCAATGTGAGTGAAATGCCTTTTGGTACTACTTTCCTTTCAGTTGTGCTTCTGCCTCTTAATAACTGCTAGGGAATAAGATGAACAAAAACTCAAATTGGGTGGAATGGTGGGAGCAGGCTTAGTTTATCCAATACTTGTATGTTAGCATCCTGAGTATTACCAACTCCAAGCATTCAAAAATCATAAATCAGCTTCCAAAAAATGCTGAGATTTCTTAAAAAGTGTAAGTGTGTGTGTGTCTGGAGTTCCTTTGTATTTGCCTTCTGGGTTTTGAGCCTTTAGGGTTTGTGTTTCAGCTTTTCTCCCCACCCTAGGAGCTAGAAACATTTATAAAAAGATGAATCTGAGAGTCTCATGGAATTACATGACTCCAGGAGCTGAGGCTTTAAGAAACTATCATGAGATTCGTGCCAAAATTTGCAAGAACATAGGCCATGCAGGCCTGTGCAAATACATGTAAAGACATTGACCCTGCCCAGGAGATCTTACAACTGAAGTAATAACAAGACTTGTGTAATGCGATCTGGTCTCTCCGCCACAGATGCAGATTTTAATTTTCCGAGGCAACTGGCAGGTTTGTCTTTATACCCCATCAGGTTTTAATGCCTCATTCACACTATGGTTGAAACTATGCAAGCAGTAGTTGTGTTTGAACTGGGTTATTGCTAGCACCATTTCCTTGATAAACTGATAGGGATTTTTTTCTTTGCTGTTTCTCCCAGGCCCCTTGCATCCAGGCCCTTCCCTTCTCTGTTCTCTACAGCCCATATTGCCATCTGTGTCTCCTTTCTCAGGGACCCTTCTTAGAGCATTCTTTGTCCTGGGGGAATTTTTCAGTCTAGGCCTAAGTTGGTCAATGGTCTAACATGTTTTCTTTTCCATGTACAATGCTTAAATCTGCCAGGTGCTTTCTTTATCCCATACCTCATCTTCCTCTTCACCTGTGGGATCCCAGTGTTCTTCCTGGAGACAGCGCTAGGACAGTACACCAGCCAGGGAGGGATCACTGCCTGGCGGAAGCTCTGCCCTCTCTTTGAAGGTGAGTAGACCTCAGAGCGCAACCCTTTTTTGGAGGGGGGATGCAGGGAAATGTAGTGCAAGGGTCAGGAACTACAGCTGGGACGTCTATCCCTCTTAAAAGAGACTGTCCCACTATACCCATGCTGTTCTCTGAGAAATTCTCTGAAAGTGGCTGTGGTGTTACCATGAAGAATTGTGTTTACCCTCTCAGATCAGTTCATGATGTAACTCATCTGGTATTCTGCTGCCTCTCTCACCATCAATATGTGATGATGCTTTAGAGGAAGGTGAGAGCCTGCCATAAAAGTCTCCTCGACTTTCCCCTCACTCCCCTGTTGTTCATCCAAAATGGTGCTGAAAAAAAACTCTTGCCTTTCCCATCACTCTGGTCATGTTCGCTCTCCTTCTCAAATCACATCACTGGCTCTCTTCACCTCCTGCACTGAGGTGTGAGCTCTGGCTATGGAATTTGCCCACAGGCAGAATTGTGCTCCTGGATCTAAACTTTATTTAAATAATTCAAACTGCTGTAACCCTTATAATTGCAAAGAAAACCTAAAATATATGAACTCATATTTAAACTGTTGCTATGTCATCTTCCTGAGTTTGCAGACAGCCTGAAACAATAGCTCTTAGAGGTGTCTTCTTAATGTGGTGTTGATTCTCAAACCCAACTATGACACCATTTTAGCATAATCATCCAATGGGGTGTTTATCCCTGAATCCCAAACACTTCCAATGCTTTCTTAGTTACTAAAAGTCTCAACTGTCTCCTATCCATCTGCCAAAATCCTCCAGCTTCTCCCTTGACGACTTCTACAGACCTGGTAGTTTGCTGCTCAAATAAAAACTTTAGCACATTGAAAACTAAAAATGTGAGGTTGAGCAAAATCAAAACTGAGTGTAATATTGAACTGAATGACAGGAGAGACATTTCTCACTTCCATATTTAATTACATAAAAAAACCTTCCAACTTCCCTGAAACAGCTGCAAGGTGTTCTGTCCATAACACCAGGTGGTGTGGAAAGCCAGGGAGATAGCTACAGAATGAATTGAGGGTTGCTAGAGTACATGAGGCCACTTGGCTAGATGGACCAGTGGGGTAAATGTCTGTTTCTTTACGTTAGTAGGTGGCTGCTCACCCTGCTGTGCAAATACAATCCACATACTGTGCAAAGTTCAAACTTCCATCCCTTCCTGGGGCGTGGCTTTATTAACAAACAAATACATAAGTGAAAACACAAAGAGCAGCTCACATCTCCTCAGGCATGGCTGCTCCTAGAGTGCCTCCCTGAGGACTGTTCAATCCACTCATAGATCCTCAAGCACCTGGAAACCTCCCATTCTTCATTACCTACAGATGAAGTAATGAGTTACCTGGAAAGCCTGCTTAACCCTTTCCTAGAGGAATCATCCCTTACTAACAGGGTGCAGTATTTCAGGAAAACACTGCAGAGGCTGGAACTGCTATAGCTTGGAGTACCCTATACAGCTACAACTCTGCAGCCATTCTCCTATTGTGAGCTCCTTACAGAGATGCCTGCTGGCAGATGTTGCTCAGGGTACCTGTAAGCAACACGTGTCCCCCTCCCCATCCCCCGGTCTGCAAACGCTCCTGCATCATTCCCTAAAGTGAGTCCTGAGTGGAGTAGCTCATAATGGACTGTGGTTTACTTGAACCATGGACATCCCAGCAGCTGTGTCTGAATTGAAGATGTAGGAGACTCTGGCCTATAGACCCCAGTGTGTGCAGTGCTTTGCCTTTGGAGGTTGTTGACATCCAGGACAGTTTTAAACATTATTCCATAGCTTTGACCTTTTTTCTTTTCTCTGCTGGTAAAAGTTTGGTTCCAGTGACTATTAAAGTGTAATTCTGACCCTGCTGTACTCATTAGTCTCTACAGACTATCTAGCCAGGATTCTCCTGCCACTTAGCAGTGTGGGTAGGGCAGTGGTCATGAGGAAACCTTGACACCGGTTGGCAAATTCCCTGAAAGTTGCAGCCCCCAGATCACAAACGCTTTCCTTACGTGGAAGTCCGTCTCCAAGGGAAGCGTCCACTGGCTGCCATGACAATGTGAGGCAGCGGAAGGTAGTCTGGATATCACTGGGAAGACGGTGATGGGTGGATAGTCGCCATGCCAATA
Source organism: Malaclemys terrapin pileata (assembly GCF_027887155.1). Taxonomy (NCBI): domain Eukaryota; kingdom Metazoa; phylum Chordata; order Testudines; family Emydidae; genus Malaclemys; species Malaclemys terrapin. Next base: position 109,208,808 of record NC_071505.1, on the reverse strand, counting down.
TTCACATTGCAGCATGGGAACCCCAAGATAAGAGTCGAGGAGGTGGGCAAAAGGGGGAGAGAACTGGAGCAGTGGGCAGTACAAACAGAGGTGGGTTTGGAGTGCTGGGAGAAGCAGGGTGCTGTGGCAGGCTCTGGTCCTGAGACTTTTCCAGCTCATGTTTCTTTCCTTGTTTATCAACACTGAGGCCCTTCTCTCTGCAGGAATTGGTTATGCTTCCCAGGTGATCGTCGTACTCCTGAATTTCTATTACATTATCGTCCTGGCCTGGGCCTTGTTTTACCTCTTCAGTTCGTTCACCATAGACCTTCCCTGGGGCAGCTGTGACCACGAATGGAACACGGGTAACCCTGAATTCCCCTCTATCTCATCTCCTCCTCCAACTCCCCATCAGTTTGCTGGGAAAAATCTGCCACCAGCAAATACCATCTAACCTGAAAAAGCAACATCCAGCCTGCTGTGGGGGAGGGACCAAGGCCAGTGCGAGTGGCGAAGAGGCCTGATTTATTGCCATATTACCTGACACAACATCAGTCCTGCTGATGGTAGAGGAGAAGAGGCTCAATTTCATTTGATAAGCTGGATCTCTTCTAGAAAATGTCCTAAAGTGCCGGCCGCCCACAGCTCCCATTGACTTTAGCCTTTCACTATACCTGATCAGAGCAGTAAACCAGTTGGTGTGTTATGCAGGCTCCCCCATGCTGCTCCAACAACAGATCTCAGTCCTGGAGGGAGCTCCCCTCTCCCAGCAGCTGTGCGGACGGGAGGGAAATTCAGTCTATATTCAGCCCTCTGCTTCTTTTGCTCTGCTTCAATAACGGGAGCCCTTTCCTACTCGGGAGGCCCACTCCTCCCCTTGGAGGGAAAAGGGGAATTTAACCTTTATGATCATACAGTCCTTGGTTTCTCCCCAGCACTGCTTTGCCAATGGGACCCCAACCCTGCCCTGGAAGGACCTCTTGTTCTGAGCAAGAATAGGGATTTTAGAATATTTTTCTCCCTTTGAACATTATGCTGCTGGATGGAAAGGGGATCTGCAGCATTTCCAGAGGTGAAAGTGGGCCGGTATGGCATACCGGTAAGAAAGTGGACGCCGGCACGCAGCCGACGTTAAAGTGCTGCTGCAGCACTTTAAGCACTGTACCGGCAGGGCCGCTGATGGGGGGGAGGGGGAGAGGGGGACGCAAAAGGGGCAGCTGCCCCAGGGCCTGGCGATTTAAAAGGGCCCGGGGCTCCTGGCAGTGGCCGGAGCCCTGGGCCCTTTAAATCGCTGCCAGAGCCCTGGGTGGCGCAAGCTGCGCAGTGCTGAAGGGCTGGCTGCGGGAGTCTGGCCCCAGCCCCGCCCCTTCTGCCCAAGGCCCCGCCACTTCCAGGGGCCCAGAGCTGCCCTCCCCCACCTTGCCCAGGAGCCGGGCCACCCTGCGTACCAGTAAGTCCTTTAAGTTACTTTCATCCCTGAGCATTTCCCAGGGACTCTGCTATTCCAGTTGTATCTGTTTATGTTCTTTCTCCCTGGGCCTGTCCTGCAGAGAACTGCGTGGAATTCCAGAAGGCAAACGCCTCTCTAAATGTGACGACCGAAAACGCCACCTCCCCTGTCATCGAGTTCTGGGAGTAAGTGAAAGACTTGTGTTTCTCTGACTCCTCTGGGAGTTACAATCCCCCAACCATGACTCTCAGCCCTTCCAGGCACTTCCTAGTTTATACACCTCAGGGTTTTCACAACACTTTAAACTGGACAGCACCCAGGAGAACAACATGGGTCAAATTCTGCTCTTGATTACTGTTCTGTTAATTTACAGTAACTTCACTGAGGTCAGTGGAGTTCCTTTGGATTCACACAGGTGTGCCTGAGAGGATACGCTGGCATCCTGTCTTATTTAGATCCTTCCTGTCTTTCCTGCACTCTGACCCAAATGTTGTCCCCCACACCTATGCAATCTCACTGACTTCAGTGAGGGATTCCACAGGGGTAAATGAGGTTAGAATTGGCTCTCTGTCAACAGACCTCGTCTTCACTGCTCTTTCTCCTGCCCCCGGTCCTACTCATTCTCTGATCATTCTCTTCTCACATCCTCTACCTGTTTCTCTTCTCTCTCTCCCTCACTCTCCTTTTGGCTACAACACAACTGCTCTTTTCTCCCATATCCTCTTTCTCTTCAACCTGCTCATGGTCACTCTTTATACAATCGTATCCCTTTTCAGCGTAGCCCAACGGGTTCGCAGATTTTCAGTCTAAATCTGTTCTTGACACATCGGGTCAAGTTCATCCTGGGTATAAACTCTACTGACACAGTGGAGTTAAAGTAGGATATCAATGGAGTTGCACCAGGGATGAACTTGGCCCTTGTTTCGCTCCAGAGAGAAGCTGAACTGGTCTCAGAGTTACTCTATGGGTTATCTTTGTAATTTCATCCTGGGCTAGTATAACGTGGAAAACACTGGCAGTATATGGCTCTGTGGATGAGGGGAAAGCAGTGGACTTGCTATTTCTTAACTTTAGCAAAGCTTTTGATACGGTCTCCCACAGTATTCTTGCCAACAAGTTAGAGGTATGGGCTGGATGAATGGACTATAAGGTGGATAGAAAGCTGGCTAGTTTGTCGGGCTCAACGGGTAGTGATCAATGGCTCCATGTCTAATTGGCAGCCGGTATCAAGCAGAGTGCCCCAAGGGTCAGTCCTGTGGCCGGTTTTGTTCAATATCTTTATTAATGATATGGAGGATGGTGTGGACTGCACCCTCAGCAAGTTTGCAGATGACGCTAAACTGGGAGGAGTGGTAGGTACGCTGGAGGCTAGGGATAGGATACAGAGGGACCTAGACAAATTAGAGGATTGGGCCAAAAGAAATCTGATGAGGTTCAACAAGGACAAGTGCAGAGTCCTGCACTTAGGATGGAAAAATCTAATGCACTGCTAAAGACTAGGGACCAAATGGCTAGGCAGCAGTTCTGCAGAAAAGGACCTAGGGTTTACAGTGGACAAGAAGCTGGATATGAATCAAGAGTGTGCCCTTATTGCCAAGAAAGCTAATAGCATTTTGGGCTGTATAAGTAGGAGAATTGCCAGCAGATCGAGGGACATGATCATTCCCCTCTATTTGGCATTGGTGAGGCCTCATCTGCAGTATTGTCCAGTTTTGGGCCCCACACTACAAGAAGGATGTGGAAAAATTGGAAAGAGTCCAGCGGAGGGCAACAAAAATGATTAGGGGGCTGGAGCACATGATTTATGAGGAGAGACTGAGGGAACTGGGATTATTTAGTCTGCAGAAGAGAAGAATGAGGGGGGATTTGATAGCTGCTTTCAACTACCTGAAAGGGGGTTCCAAAGAGGATGGATCTAGACTGTTCTCAGTGGCAGCAGATGACAGAACAAGGAATAATGGTCTCAAGTTGCGGTGGGGGAGGTTTAGGTTGGATGTTAGGAAAAACTTTTTCACTAGGAGGGTGGTGAAGCACTGGAATGGGTTACCTAGGGAGGTGGTGGAATCTCCTTCCTTAGAGGTTTTTAAGGTCAGGCTTGACAAAGCCCTGGCTGAGATGATTTAGTTGGGGATTAGGTCCTGCTTTGAGCAGGGGGTTGGACTAGATGACCTCCTGAGGTCCCTTCCAACCCTATGATTTTATGTTTCTACAGCTGGGAATGGGGTGAGACCGGTGGACATCCATAGAGTAGCAGCCACACCTCTCGTATCTTGCAAGGTTGGGCCTTCTCAGTATGTGAATTTGGGGGGCCCTCAAGAAACACTAGTGCTGCAGGACTCAGTGCTGGTGACTCAGCAGGTGGGACTCTCCCTTGGCAGCAGTACTCAGCCCAGCATGTTGACCATGGGCTGGAGGATGGGGACGTTTGTATAAGATGTAAAAACAACGGCTTGTGATCACTGAAGATTCCAGAGCCCCTGGTGGGAGGAGGGGCATTGCTAAGCACAGTGTCTCGGCTTCATTTCAGTCGGAGTAAACTCCCTTCGGCGACCCTAAATCCCCCTTGAAGATGTAAACAGCTGCAGAGTTCCTCCCTGCGTGTCCCAAACTGTTGTGCACAGCTGCTGTGCCCTGTTGAGCAGCAACCTGTGGCAGCTTCAGTTGAGCACAGGGATGTGATTCTGACCACTATAATCCACATTGGAACGCGGGGGGTTCCTTCCGGGAGGGAAGGAGCTGGGTCAATGTGTTGTTAATAAGCAAACAGTTAGTTCTGGCCGTAGTCAGCTTCTCTCCTCTCTCATGCTGCCTTTCACTAATTCTCCTTGTTTATCCCCCCTCTTCTGTCTCCCATGGCTTCTCTCGGACTGTCACGTGTACAGCGTGAGCTGCAGGGCTGGCATTTCTTGGCCTGCTCTGCCCGTGGCTGGCAGCTAAGAGACTGAGGTTAAAATCAATGTTTTGAACAGTTCTGTAGTATTGGGACAACAGCACATGGGAGTGGAAATTTCCATGGTTCCAGCTTCTCGGTCACAGCCTCTGATACAAGGGAGAAGCAGGCTCTGCTCTCAGTTGCTGGGAAATGGAGGGTAGGGGCCAGGGGAAGAGGGTAGACGTTTGCTTGAAAGATGCAAATCTGCATTGTATTGTGTACCCTTCTGGGGCTCCCTTGAGCTGCACTTGGTGCCCCCTTTGTCTACAGTTCCATGCTCTGTTACCATTACGCTCTTGTACCCTGCCAGGGTCCTTTCATGCTGTATGCCCTTGTGCCGTTCACTGTTGCATGCACGCAGGAGGCCTCCATTTAGCTGGCACTAGGAAAATAAGTGAGATGGGGAAATGCCAGAAAGCGAAGGGGGATTTCCCTTGGGCTCTGAGAGATCCTGCCTTTGTGCGGGACTGTTGATGGGGAGAGCAGGCATTTTCTTGGTCCCTGGCTGACGGGGCTGTGGAGCAGGAAAGGGTGCAAGTGCATCACCCATCTTGGATTGTTGGCATTTCAGGAGGTGCATCTTTTAGTTTTTGGATGATGCAGCAGGAGAGGGCACATGTGCAGCTCAAGGGAGCTGCAACTCCCTCTAGCACTGCCTCTAATTGCTGATGCTCTAGGGTGTTACTTGGCCGAACCTTTGTGGGCTGGGACTGCAGAACAGATGAGTTTGTCTTCTGATCTCTGGGTGTGCAGACGACGTTGTGGGAGAGGCCAGCAACTTCCATTCTCCAGCAGCTGGGGCAGCACAGCTGGGATAGAGTAGCAGAAGCTGCAGCGTGGGAAGTTGCTATGTAGTTAGCGTCCTCAGTGATCTCCATTATTCTCTTGCGTTGTCATGTGGTCTTCTACAGTCCTGGGCATGGCACGTGCTGCCTTGCAGTTTTGGCTCCTAAAGGGGAATATCTTTATACTGTGTGATCCCAATCCTTTGTCATCCTACCTAACGGAGTTGGAAGGAATTAGGTGAGGGTGGTCCTCATGTAGGATTCCTTGTGATCTATGTCAGAACACCAGCTGGTTTAAAGCACTTCAGAGGGGTAGGGAAATCTTATTATTTGTAATGCAGTATGCAGCAGCTGTGATCAGAGGCCATGTTGTGTTAGGTGCTGTACATTCATGTAGTAAGAGATTTCCTGACCCAAAGACCCTGCAATCTAAATAGACAAGACAAAGGGAGGGAGAGGGAACGGAGGTGAAGTGTCCTGCCCAAGCAGGTCAGTGACAGAGCTGGGAATGGAGCCCAGGTCTCCTGCCCCCTAGGCTGCGACCCTGCCCACCGGGCCTTTTATTTCTGAGAGGGAAACAGTTGAGGAATGTCCTTTGCCCTTTCCTGAGGTGCACAGTTCAGGGTTAGGGCTTGATCTCCCTAAACTGCAAAGCATCACCAGGGGCCCTTGAGGACTGGCTGGTCATTGAGGATCTAACGGCTGAACGTAGCAAGACTCAGTCTGTTTGCCTTCCCAGGAGGAGAGTGTTGAAGATTTCCGCTGGCATACAGCACTTGGGGAGCCTGCGCTGGGAGCTGGCTCTTTGCCTCCTGCTCGCCTGGGTCATCTGCTACTTCTGCATCTGGAAAGGAGTCAAGTCCACAGGCAAGGTGAGTGCCTGTTCAGGTCTGGCCTCCGCCTTCATTGCAGTCCAAGGTGCTGCAGCTCCTGAGCTGAAACCCAGCTCTCACAGACCCAATGAGAACTTGCAACTCCCTCTAGCACTGGGCAAGCCCAGCAGGGTTCAGATCCCAAAGGGGTTTGTGAACTGGAATCTGCAGGGGATGGGAGCAGATGGGTTTCTATGAATTTGAACCTCCAAGAAGAACACTTGTCTTTGGACCCCTCCCCCAAAAAGGACTCCCTTTACCACCCCCAGCTACCTCATCACTCCAGAAAACACTGGGACCCATTCTTATAATAAATGTCTGCAGGGGAGGCCCAGTGCTCTCCCCCCACGTTCCCACTCCTTCAGGCCAGGTCCTCAAGGAGCTGCCACCTTCCCTCCATTGGGGTCTTCAGGAGAGGCTACCTGGCATGGGCTGGTGATTCTCCCACGTCCTTAAAGGATCTTTTTTATTTGGGGGCGTGTGTGATGTGCCAGCCACCCATCCCCCACTTATACAGAAAGATTAGGGAGAACATTCCTTCTCCAGCTGGCAGCTGGGGTTCAGAGTAGCCTCCAAATCTTTCAGGTGATAGCTAAGGAAATGCTGAAGGACCAAAGGGCCCCCTCTGCCTCAGGACCAAAGGAATTTTCCATCTCCTGCCCTTGGCCCCAAAGAGAACTGTATCCTAGCACAAGTTCTAGAACTGGGGGATTGCCAGTGAATTTACTCCTGGGGTAACACAGCCCCAGCTTATTCCTTTCCATTCCTGCTTGCTCACCCACGTCCTGACTGAATTATTTGTGTGTTATTTGCCAATCTGAGACATCTAAGAATGTCCAAGGTGTTTGACTTTTTGCATGACATTTTGATTACAAAAAACCTAGAACGATATAAAATTAACATGCAGTGTAGTTGTAGCTGTGTCAGTCCCAGGATATTAGAGAGACAAGGTGAATGAGGTAATATCTTTTATTGGACCAACTTCTGTTAGTGAGAGAGACAAATTTTCAAGCCATACAGAGTAGTTCTTCTTTTTCTTCTCCTCCTCGCTCGGTCTGGCTATAAGCTTGTCTCGCTCAACAACAGAGGTTGGTTCACCCATCTTGTTTATATAAAATTAAAATGGCACAAATTCAGTGGATTAAAAGCTGGCTAGCTGATGAGTCTCAAAATGTAATTGTAAATGGGAAATCATCGTTGAGTGGGTGTGTTTCTAGTGGTGTCCTGCAGGAGTCAGTTCTGAGCCCTCTGTTATTTAACGTATATATCAATGAACTGGAAAAAAACATAAAATCACGACTGATGAAGTTTACAGATGACACATGGCATGGTAAATGAAGAGGACAGGTCATGGATACAGAATCATCTGGATTGCTTGGTAAACTAGGCACAAGCAAACAATGCGATTTAATATGTCTAAATTTAAATGTATACAATGGAACACGGACTGTAGGCTGTATTTCCAGGCTGGGAACTCTATCCTGGGAAGCAGAGACTCTGAAAAAGATTTTGGGGTTGTGGTGGGTAATCAGCTGAACGTGAGCTACCAGTGCAATGCTGTGGCTAAAAGGGCTAATGCGATCCTTGGATGTATAACAGGGGAATCATGAGTAGGGGCAGAAAGGTTATTTTACCTCTGTATTTGGCACTGGTGTGGCCATTATTGTAATACTGTATCCAGCTCTGGTGTCCACAATTCAATAAAGATGTTAATAAATTGGAGAGGATACAGAGAAGAGCCACAAGACTAATTAGAGGATTAGAAAACATGCCTTATAGTGATAGACTCAAAGAACTCAGTCTATTTAGCTTAACAAAGAGAAGATTAAGGGTTATCTTGATTAGTCTATCTAGATACGTACATATCTGGGGAACAGAAATTTAATAATGGGCCCCACAGTTTAGCAGAGAAGGACATAATATGATGTAATGGTTGGAAGCTGAAACTAGACTAAATTTAGACTGGAATTAAGGGGTCAATATTTAATAAGGAGGGTAATCCGTCATTGGAACAAATTACCAAGGGTCGTGATGGAGTCTCTAGCACCGATAATTTTAAAATCAAGGCTGGATGTTTTTGTAAAAGATCTGCTCTAGGGATTATTTTGGGGCAGTTCTATGGCCAGTGTTATATGTGAGGTCAGACTAGTTGATCACAGTGGTCCCTTCTGGCCTTGGACTCTATGAACCTAAGTGTTGTATCTTAGTGCTTTGAAGTGTGGAGTGCCCTGGTCTGTAGTGCCTGCAAATAACTGGTTTGGGAAGTGGACAGGCAGATGAACTAACATGACCAGGGCCCAGCAAAGAGGCAGCCATACCCCAGGGTCCTTTAACAAAGGTTGGGGGTGAGGAGGGAGAGGGAGGAGGCAGGTGTTGCAAGGAGATGTTGCCTACCTGACAGGAGATGGGGCTTAATTCACTCATGTTTGTAAAGCGATTTATCTTCAAATAAAAGGCATAGTAGAAGTGCAAATTCTAATAAATGCAATAATGGGCAGTGGATGGAGGGAGACTGGTATTAACAGGGAAAGAGAGAATAACTCCACTGCTCCATGATAAGCACCCCGACCTAATCTGCTCAGCTACCAAGCCCTCCCTCACTCTTGGTGACAAGACCAATACTCTCCTGCATGCACCCCTTTCCCCCCATGACAATCAAGGTGTCTCGGTTAATCGTCCTGCTCACCTTAGCTGTACTTCCTTGGTTGCCTGCATTCTCTCGTACTCATTCTCTTCTGGAACAGAGCTGTGTAACTCTGGCCTGACTCCATCCCATCCCTGCTTCCTTGATCTTTGTTAATGCAAATGACAGTAGCATGTTCTGTAAGATCATTAGTTAGTTTCTGCTCCCCCTCTTGAACCATTCCCAGTTGGCTTTATGCTTGGAGTCAGCAAGCGCAGAGGGACATAAAAATGTTTTAATAACAAAGGGTGTCCTCTTCATGCACTTTAAACAAAACAGAACCATGATGTGGTGGTAGACCTGACCGAATCCACTTGCCATGAGCGATAGCATGGATGTCAGTGGCTTTCCTGAGTTCACTATGGCCTCAGAAGCTGGCAAACCTCTTAAGAATTTGTAGGAGTAGGAGGGGTGGAGTAAGGGAAATCAGCTTGTGAAGACGGTTCCTATGGAGCAAAATATGAAGAAGAAAAAGGCAGTTACTGCTGTGGCCTGGTGAAAGAAGGCAGAGGCGTCTATAACACATGACTCCCAGCAGGCATGATGGTAAGGCACTGCAAACTAATTTACAAAGCATATGCTATGCAAAAAGCAAACCCAGTTGATGCTAGATACATATTCCATGCAAAAACACCAAAGGATCTTAACAAAAAAGAATGGTGAGAGTAATTTCTTTTGCACAGACCCCATGGTCAGAGAGAGACTTCTCAATGAAGGAGCTCAGCTTTCCCTAGAAACAGACATAGATGCAGCTAGGGTGATCAATGTACAGAAACCCAGCATGAAACAATGGCTGCTGGAATGCAAGCCTATCCGAGGGGAAAGGTTTTGCCAGTATTGGGGAGTTACCTGTTGCCAAAAGAAAGGGACAAAGAGTGACCTGAAATCTCCTCCGCACCACTAACAGCAGCAGGAGTGACCTCATGCATCCCAAGGCACAGAAAACTGTGCATGGATATCCAGGAAGACACATGAGTACAGGCATTTTCCTGGAGAAGATTGTCACAGATGGAATCACTTTGCAGAGGCACGTGGCTCTGACTCAACATGACCATGTATGTTATTGACCAGCATGTGACAGAACAATGTTTCTGATCCCAGCAAGGTTTCTAGCGATATGGTTAGTGCTAACAATGCTCAAGAAATAAAAAGATTGTGCCTGAGCCAAGCATCAAGTAATACCTCATTAGACCCAGATGTTCACATTGCTGGATACATTCTTAAACCGGAGAAAACATTCTCCAAATTGAGACTGCCAGTTTCACAGCAGTCACTCGCAAGCATCAAATGAAAAGCTTAAAAGACAGAGCCCATGCAAGCTACAAAGCAGATATACAACTACCACAATGAAGCTTGAATCATCTGTTGTGGGCACTTGGGCAGCACCAATTTATGGGCCTGGAATCATGTTTGGATCTTGAACTTATAAAACTGGTGCAATCTCTAGATCCAAATGGGAATGCAAAGCCTGATATTCCCACAGAAAGCTTCAAAGCAGATGGGCTATTACCATCAAACATTTCCTTTTATCTTACCCCAATTCTCAGCCCACTCATCTGTGGGCCAGGAAAGACCTGACGTGCATACTCTGATCACCTGAATCAGGTAGTAGATCACATAGTAAATATAGGGATAATCATTAAAATGACAACCTGCAGACTGGACTTACTTGCTAGCTATTGTACAGAAGCCCTCAACAGGCAAATTTGGAGCCTGCGTCAATCCTTGAGGCAAAACCTTTGCCAATATTTGAAGACATTACCTCTAAGCTTCCTCAGTGTCCTGGATGCAAGGTCAGAGTGTCAGTCAAGTAAACGCCTTGAACAGTCAATCCAAAAGACCACAAATTTTGTGGATGTGGATTCCGTCACCTACCTTTTTGGCACAATCTGAGCCAGAGATAAAATACAGTGCAAGGCTGATGAGATATGTGAAGGATTCATTGGAGTTGTAGCCATCATCAATGACATTCTAATATTTCCTTATTCAAAGGGAGGACATCATGCAAACCTTTCTCCCCTTCCCTACTTCAGAGCTGACCAAAGGTGCTGGAACAATTTTTATAGTGAGATGCTGATGACCGAAACCATGTATTTGGGTTGTTGTTACTACTTCAAGCCAGGGGGTGCAGCAGCCCCAGCACCCCTAGTTCCAGCACCACTGGAGGTGACCGAGAAAAAGATGCGCACCTGACCTAGGAAAAAGCATGATTTGCATTCCAGCAGAAGCTGGGTTGGAGATTGCTTTATGGCAGATAGAATGAATCCAGATCCAGCAAACATCACTGTGGTAGAGGACATGGAACTACCACCTAATCCGGCAGAAGAGGGGGCAATTCTTGTATAAGAAATATGGCAGAATATAAAGAACATAGTTCTATTGTGTGCTATTTGGGGCAGGGAATCCTCTTCATTTTGTGTGTGTAGAATGCCTAGGATGATGGGGACCCAGTCCCTGATGGGAGCCTCTAAGCACCACTGCAATACCAATGATTGATGATCCTAATAAAAGAAATGGATCCAGTGGGTTTCCTACTTTGATCATAACAAAACTATCAGCAGACAGGTCTAGGAAGGGAATTGGTGCAGCACTGCTCTAGGAAGGCTAGCAACTACGTTGTATATCAAAGTCCTTCATGCCACCAGAAGAACAGCATGCACAAATGAGAAAATGTATATACATGCATGCATATATGTAGTTGTATTTGAGTACAATCCCTTTTGTCAGCATATGTAAGCATATGTTACAGTTGAATCTGACCATTAACTGCTTGGATCAGTCCAGAAGAAATCACTCATCACATTACCACCCAGGTGACAGTCAGGGTCTTCAGTTGCAGAAGGATAATAGCCAAATTGTGTATTCCCCAGGAAAATACACCCCCGCCCCCCTAGTACTTGGATCAAGTACTTGGGTCACTGGTACTTGGGTCAAGACGAATGTTGGAGTTACTATGCAGGTGCATAGAATCTTCCAGCATACAGGCGAAGATTAGAGGTAACCAATGGAAGGATGAACAAATGAAACAAATAATATTGAATGGATGGGGAGAAATTAGAAAGAAAATGATTTCACATCATCATGCAATACAGGCACCATATAGATGAACTTTCACTCTCGTGTGGCATAACCTTTTAAAGGTGAAAAAACAGTTATCCTATTGCATTCAGACTAAATATTCGGAGATAAACCTCACTAGGCACATGGTCATGGAAAAATCCAAACAGAGACTTTGATGTATTCTTTTGGCCTAGTACGTGTTAATCATCTTGTCTTAAGATGTCTGATATGCCTTAAAAAGTATATAGTAAATGCAAGCGCATCAGTGATTCTGCATGAAATGCCAACAAAACCATGTCAACCCATGGGCACTGATTTGTTTATGTTGAACAATGAAGACTACAGTATGTCATTGTTGTGGATTACTATAGCAATTAGTCTGAACAATCCCCAAAGTACCACAATAACCCAAGTTATATTTGCAAGACGTAGAATCCCAGAAAGGATTAGCACGGACATTGGACTTCAGTATTCCTCAAAGGAATGCAACTACTTTGCCAAAGTAAGGGCTTTCAAACATATCTAAGTCCATCTTATTCATAAGGCAAGTAGGCTAAGTAGTAGAACACATGATGCATAAAGACCCCTATTTTGGACTACCTGAGTATTAGAACACTCCTTGCAACAGCTCTAAGTCACTCGGTCCTGATGTTGATGGGATGTCTGTGTTCAGCATTGCTCTTTATGTAGGAACAGCTGAAACATGAAGCAGTGAGTCTCAGCCAAGTGCCAGCTGCTAGTCCCAGTGCTCAGTGCTGATGCTGCAGTACAAGGGAGACAGGATGGTGGCCACTGGAAACCCCTTGCTCTGAAACTGGCAAATATTGAAAAACCGTATCAGGTTCACACCCTGATAGGGTGACCAGACAGCAAACGTGAAAAATCGGGACGGGGGATGTGGGGTAATAGGAGCCTATATAAGAAAAAGACCCAGAAATTGGGACTGTCCCTATAAAATCGGGACATCTGGTCACCCTACACCCTGAATGCATGTGAATGTTAAGACAACCATTGTTTGCTTCAGATACCAGAAAACCATCACATTCTCTGAACTTGTTGACTGTATCCTGGCTCTAACATCAGTATGGAACTCAGCAGTCCAGAAGCTGATATAGACATACCCATCATTTCCACATACTGTTTCTCCATCTGTAATCACAACTTGTGAACTACTGTAAGTACTGGCAGGAACAATAGCACCCTTTGGAATGGCACAAGTGCCCCTACCTATGAACCCATTTGTTACCAGGTCTGTCTGACCGGCAGAGCTGAGGGAAAGTTTAGACTCGCAAGGTTTTTGATGTGACATCACAGTTTAAATGGGTTTCTGTCTTACAACACCCAGGCACACAGTGCATGTCTGTATTACTTCAATAAAAAGTTTGCTGCTAGGTTACATTCACCTCAAACAATAAGACTAATTCTTATTACTACTGACGATTCCTTGATGATATCCCAAGGACTGTCTCATCATGAAGGGAGATGTACCAGGACAAGCTGCTGTTATTTGCATCCATCTTGTTAGTTTTAGATTATGCTCTCTTGGCCTACTCCATACCAAGAGACTTGCTTGGTATGACTCCTTCCTTCGCTTTCCTGTCAGAATGAGCAGATGGAAATAAGGGCCCAGATTCTCAGCTGGTATAGATCGATGGAACTACATTGAATTCAATGGAGCTACCCTGACTTACGCCAGCTAAGACCAAGCCTGGTGCTTAGATCACTACCAAGATCGGCGGGCAGTGATCCATCCAGCGTGGTGAAGACACCACGGTAAGTCGGTCTAAGGACGTCAACTTCTGCTACATTATTCACGTAGCTGAAGTTGCGTAACTTGGATCGATTTCTCTCCCCCCCTCCCCCCCCCCGGGGGAGACCAGGGCCAAGCCTAAAGAGGGATTATCTAGTTGTAGATATAATGGCCACATTGTGACTTTTCTAACCACTCAGTAAAAGTGAATTGCTTTCTACTCTGCTTTAAAGACTACCTGAAACATAGTAATCCTGCCTCTTCCCTGCCTCCATCTTGCTGATCCGGTCTCATCCTGGCCTTTCTAACTTGCTCTTGCACTGCACTTGCTCCCTTTTGTGGCAAGATTTCATTGGTGTCGTAGGTTTCTGGCCATTTCCCCAGGCTGCCCTCTCACATTTGCTTTGTTGTGTTCTCCTGCCAGGTGGTGTATTTCACTGCCACGTTCCCGTACCTCATGCTGGTAGTTCTGCTGATCAGGGGAATCTCTCTGCCGGGGGCGATGCAGGGCATCCTGTTCTACCTTTACCCAGACCTCACTCGTCTCATGGACCCTCAGGTAAGATGGAAGGAGGACTGATTGGCTGAGCTCTGCTTGGGTGTGTGCATGTGTTTGTAATTCTCTCTCTTTCTCTTCCATCCAATTCTCTTCTTTGCCCCCATTCCCCCTTTTAATTTTCCCCCTGTTCTTTCTCCTTCTCTCTCCCCACTCCATCTCTTACTCTTTGCCTTTTCCTTTTCATTCACTCTTCTGTCTCCTTTTCCTCTTCCACCCTGTGAACATAATGCACGTTGACATTCACAAGCATTCAGCTGACGCCATCAAGGTCCCCCAACTAAGCTAGCTTCACTGTTCAGTTTTCACCAGCAGAGTTCCTAAAATCCCAAAGCCCTTTCTCTCCATGATGTTTCTTGGCTGATGCTATTGGTAAATGATGTAGGCTTCAGACACTACTGATGGGGCCACTAAACTTCTTAGCTGCTTGGTGACACCAGTCAATCAACTCTGTCTTCTGGAGACACTCATTGTAAAACTCCTCTCCTCTCCTGAGCCAGATCGAGGGGGAATGGAGGCCCCAGAGCCACAAAGATTTAGGAACCTTTATTTTTTGATGCAATGCGGTGATATTTAATATAATTGGAGGCAAAGCGGAGGCCATCAGCCCTTCCTACCCCATCTTAGAGTATGGGAGGAAGGTACTTCTGAATGCTGCTGTAGTGTCAATCCACTAAACACCTTGCTCCCCATCTCCCTTGTTTTCCTCTCTCCCCTTTCCCTTGATTAGAAATTCCTGCCAGTTTGACTGAAGGTTCAGTGCCCGACTGCCGTTTTTAATCTCTTCAGGACAAGTTCCTCCACGTTAAATCCTGGCTCCAGCTGAGCTGCTGTACCAGCCTTTGTGCGAAGGTGTCTCCAAAGGAGATTAAAGGGTGCCTGCCTGGAAAATAGGTCAGCGAAACCCTTCGTAACCCCTTTAACTCTTTCCGCTCCAGGCCAAGCATTTTTTATTTTGAGTACAGATGCGTGAATGCACAGTATGCGGGGAGGGGGATGACTGAGGGAGGCCATGCTGTAGCAAGCCCCTGATGCACCACTCTATGCATGGAGAATGGGTTTCTTTGGATGTGAGGCGGCATTCTCTAGTGCTTCCAGTTGGGGAGTCAAAGTCAGGACCTCCTGGGTTCTGTGCTTGGTTCTGCCATTGATTCTCTATGACCTTGAGCAGGTCATTTAGGCCAACGTTTTCAAATCTGGGTGCATAAATGTGGAATCACAGAGTTAAGTAAAAGCTGGCCTGATTTTCTGAGTCAGCGGACACACTTAAATCCTGCACAAATCAGTGACAGCCAGAGCTCTGCACCTCTGAACATCAGGCCACTTTTAACTATGGGCCTAAACAATGATTTAGAAGCCTAATGTCAGGCACCCATGTGTGAAAATGGAGGCCTTTCGCTCTCTGTTTATGCATCAGTTAAATGGAGGTGACAGTGACCTCCCTTGTGGTAAGGATGTTACAAGACTTAGGCTCTTTTGAACTCCCTCCCCCAAGTGACTTAGGCCAGGTCCACACTTGAAACTTGTGCCAGCATAGTAATGTCAGCTAGGGGGTGACTTTTTTTGACGCTTTTACCCTGGCAAAAGCCAGAGTGTAGGCCCAGTTACCCTGGCAGAAAAGTTCTTTTGCTTAGGGAACTGGTATAAGCTATACCAGGAAATGCTGTTTTTTTGGCTGGAATAAGCTGCATCTACACTATAGCTATACTGGCCAACCCTTTCTGGTGTGTACTAGAAGCACAACTGCCAGTGAAAGTCAGTGACTCCCAACTCATTTACATACATTTATTAATTGCACTGTTAATATTAATAAAGCACTTTGATGTTCCCTGCTGGAAAGTACTATGGAAACCCATGTATGGGAAAGTCCTGTAGAACTTACTAGGGATGAAATTCAGCAGGTGGAGAGGTTGTTTCCATCCATATGTCGGATTTGGGAAGCTCCTCATTTCATGCCTGATGCTTCTCCTATATGAAAAATGTCCTATAGAATTCAACAGAAAATGATCACCTTTCTATAGTGGTTTTAATCATCCTGTAGGATTTAACAGCAAGGCTGTAAGTTTCAATTAACTTCTATAAGACTTTCACATGAGCGCTCTACTCTGCGCTGGTTAGGCCTCAACTGGAGTATTGTGCCCAGTTCTGGGCACCGCATTTCAAGAAAGATGTGGAGAAATTGGACAGGGTCCAGAGAAGAGCAACAAGAATGATTAAAGGTCTTGAGAACATGACCTATGAAGGAAGGCTGAAAGAATTGGGCTTGTTTAGTTTGGAAAAGAGAAGACTGAGAGGGGACATGATAGCAGTTTTCAGGTATCTAAAAGGGTGTCATGAGGAGGAGTGAGAAAACTTGTTCATCTTAGCCTCCAAGGATAGAACAAGAAGCAATGGCTTAAACTGCAGCAAGGGAGGTTTAGGTTGGACATTAGGAAAAAGTTCCTAACTGTCAGGGTGGTTAAACACTGGAATAAACTGCCTAGGGAGGTTGTGGAATCTCCATCTCTGGAGATATTTAAGAGTAGGTTAGATAAATGTCTATCAGGGATGGTCTAGACAGTATTTGGTCCTGCCATGAGGGCAGGGGACTGGAGTCAATGACCTCTCGAGGTCCCTTCCAGTCCTAGAATCTATGAATCTATAAGGAATGGTCAGCACCCCAATCTCTGCTGTGTGTGTCATAGTAAAGCCTCCATTTTGCAAGGACAGTGTGACTCCTGCTAGCCATTCTGATGCCCAGTCAGGTCGAGCAGGCTCTAATTGGCTCTAGAGGGCACTCCTGCAAGCTGTAACTATTTTTGACCTGCAGCCTGTTGGTGGCAAATCATTATAGAAAATAAAACACATCCGTTCCAATCTGATTCTCGCAACTAGACGCATCACTGATGGGCAAACGATACATCAGAAGAGGGGAAGATGATAACCACTTACAAATATTTGAAAGGTGTCATTGCTGAGGAGGAAGGGGAATTATTTTGGTGATACCAAGGAGGATGTACAGTTGAGGCAAGGTACAGTGGCCAGGGCATCGGATTGATATTTAGAAGACCTTGGGTCTGTGACTGACTCTACTGGGTAATCTTGGGCAAGGTTTTGAAATTCTCCAGCCTATATTATATAGGAGGCCAGACTAAATCATCTGATGGTCCTCCTGATCTTACATGTTAGGGATCTATGAAAGTCCCTGAAACCTTTCTGTACCTCAGTTCTCCCTCTGTAAAATGCTTACATTTAAAACACCAAATATAACGGACTCCTTGTGGGCAAGCCAGCGACCAAGAACTAGTCACTGAAATAATTCCACAAAGAATTTTGAGTAATAAAGAATTCTGAGAAAATCTTGATCTGCCCCTGGACAATATGCAAACAGAACGAGGTAAAATTCACCAAACAAACGATTCATTTGGAATGATTTGACTAGCTCTAATGACAATTTTCTTTTTTAAAAAAGGAGTTGAGTATCCCAGCCATTTTTGGGGCAGTATTAATCTAACCCCTCCTCCTCATTTATTACTGATCCTATGTTCTCTCTAACCCTGAAGGTCTCATTCTTTCACAGCAGGTGGCCCATTTCAATAGAAAGAGTGCCTCAAGGACACATACTGATCACATAATTTCCCACGTAACTCCGTGGGAAATTAATACTGGGAAATTCCTGATGTAATCTATTAGCCAAAGGTATAACGAAATCCAGTGCTTTGAGCTGAAACTAGAAAATTCAGACTATGTTAAGCAGGAGGACAGTCTAGATCAGTGGTTCTCAACCAGGGGCCATGGGCCCACTGTGAGCTGGTTTCAGGGGGTCTGCCAAGCAGGGGCAGCATTAGACTTGCTGGGACCCTGGGCAGAAAGACGAAGCCCCGCTGTATGGGACTGAAGCCGGGGGGCCAAGCCCCACCATCCGGGGCTGACGCCAAAGCCTGAGCAACTAAGCTTTGTGGGGTCCCCTATGGTGGGGGACCGTGGGAAATTGCCCTGATTGCTACCCCCTAATGCTGGTCCTGGCTTTTATATGCAGAAAATCAGTTGTTGTGGCACAGGTGGACCGTGGAGTTTTTGTAGCATGTTAGGGGGGCCTCAATGAAAAAGGTTGAGAACCCCCGGTCTAGATTATGATAGTTGACCCTTCTAGCCTCAATGCCCATGAATCGATTCTCTACCTGTAAATGATTTAGCAGGTGAAAATAGGAAGGAGGAGCAGTTAGCTCTCTGGACCAACAGCAAGGGTTCCAGAGACTGCAGTTTGAGAACCTGTGGTCTAGTGTTGGTTTCCTACTGACCTTTCCAAAAGCCCTCCCTATTCTCTCTGTCCCTCTGGCTAGCAGGAACTCATTCTGCTTATATAAGAACTAATTAATTATGTTCAGTAGTGCTGAAAAGCCTCCGTTGGTGGTTGGGGCCCCTCTCTGCTAGGCATTGTACAGACACGTAGGAGGACATTGTGTAGGAAGAGCTTGCAGTCTGTGCCCTTGATTCTGCAGTGAGACCCACATAGGGGAACACTTACAGCTGCCCAGAGTCCCAATGAAGTTGATGAGATACGACATGGTTAAAATGTTTGTCCCCAAGGATCCAAGCAGGACAGGGGCTTAACTTGAGACAAGACTCAACAAGAAAGTGTAAGAAACAGGAAGGCAGGTGAACATAACAGTAATAAGCTCCCATGGTTATAGAGGCTAACAATGAGCTCAAGCCCGGAAGGGGCCGAGCACTCCGGCCCTGACCCAGGAAGCTCTTAGCTCCATGAGGCGTTCCACTGACTTCAGAGCTACTGCTTGGGCATCAGGTTAAATATGTGTCAGTGCTTTCCCTGATCCAGAGAGCTCCACCCGTGGCAGGTTTGGGCCCTATATGCCCAACTTCTGGCTCTGAAGCATTTGTCTTTTTTAAACCTCTGTCTATTTCAATTCTTTTTTAATAACCTCTGCCTAGTCTATTTTATTTTGTCAGACAGCTGCCTGTTTCTCTCCTTTTTTTTTTTTTTTTAAAAAAAAAAGAACTTGTCTATGCGTATGTTCCCCCTCTCTCGTTTATATTATTTAATAACGCTGCCTGTTTCGGTTTCCTTCTGTTAACTTTTGCCTGTTTCTGGGTTGTTAGAAATAGCATTGATCTTTAGTACAAAAATCTTAGCTTAAGCTGCTCTCTTACCCTAGGTCCCATGATGCACCATCCTCTCTCCAAACAGTGAGGTCGGCCTCTTTCCTTGCAGCCTGCCCACACCCCTCTCTGCCAGCTGCAGTGCACAGATCAGGGGAGAGATTCCAGAGGAGGTTACGGCAAAGGTGGCCTGGGGGAGAGGGGTTAGGGTGCCCTGGGGAAGCATCATCTGGTGGATGGAGGGAGGTCAGAGAGGGTGGCCAATCAGGAGGGAGTGGGAATCTGCAGGGTTTGTTTCAGAACATGCCTTGTTCTGACATCACTGCTAGGGACAAAGGGCTATGCAGGAATTTGCTGTCTGACCTACATGGCTGAGGGAGGAGGGAAGCATGGGGCTTTTGTACCCATGGTGAGGGAGGGATTTGAATCCCCTTGCTTCAATCTGGATTTAAGAGAAGCCCCAGCTGGGCCTCTCACCACCACTCTGCTGCTGCTGTCACTGCTTGGGGAGCCTCGATGCTTCACAGCCAGGGGGGAGCGTGGTTGGATCCAGCTAAATATTATTTGTTCCCCTTATTTATTTTTCCCAGCAAGCCTTTAACTGACTCTGTACATTCTTGTTTGGTTGTCGCCTCCCCTGCCCCCTTTCCATTTCTGAGAAAGAGAGAGAATATTGGCGGGTGTGTTTGTTTTTTGCCTCCTGCCTCACCCATGGAGGGCGGAGTGCTTGTGTGTGTGTGTGTGTGTGTGTGTGTGTGTGTGTGTGTGTAGATGATGTTTGTTTACATGATGTTCTGCTCTCTTCTGTGGATGCCTATGTCTAATAGTATCTCCAGGCATGTGTCTGCGTGGCCTCCTGAACTCTGCTCCCAGGCGCATTGGTAGGGGCATGCGGGACGGCATATATCTATCTGGATCCAGTGAAATGAGCCTGGCTTGTGGCTGCACTGGAGCGGTATGCGCATTGCTACCGGATTGCACTGAGCCTCTGCTTGCTCTCTTGCTTTGCATCCCCAGGTTCTTCCCTGTCACCTGACAGGGGTGCGCCGGTAGGGTAACGTTGCAAAGCGATGCTACTTGCTCCTCTTCCCTGGCTTTTGCGCCCTGCAGTCTCGATGGCTCTGGGCTGGGTTTCCTCTTCCAAGGGCCAGTTCCACAGCTCCCCATCTCTTCTTGTTTTTGGACCTCCGTGCGCTGTCCTAGTGGAATGATGTACAGCTGTGTTTATCTTGCTGCCCCCTCCCCACCGTCTCTCTTGAACCCCTCCAGTTTGTGGAACTGGGAATTAGTTCTGCTGGCCAGATCACTCAGCCTGTGGCTGCACCCCCATGCTGAGTTTGTCCCCGGTGCTGACATCCAAGGAACAATTAGTCGTTTTTAATTCATCAAACAGCGGGAGGGGGCTGAGCAAAAACAGGCTCTAGAACTCTGCCTCCTGGGCTGTGTAAACAAGGGGCAGGGAGTGGATTCCCTCCTCCTGTCTACAAGCAGTTGTGCTTTGCAGTTTCAAACAAAAGCATATTTGCTTTCTTGTGGGGTTTAAAGGGTAGGTAAAGGAAAACGGCCCCTCTTTTGCTCAGCCCAGTGGTTGGAAAGTTCACAGAGGCAAAGAGCCCTTATTGCTCTGCATACACTGTGAAATGTGTATCTTACAGAATGCAGTGCTTTTATACCTGTGTTGGTCCGACGATATTAGAGAGACAAGGTGGGTGAGGTAATATCTATTATTGGACTGACTTCTTGGTCCAATATCGTACAGAAGGTGAGTGACCGTGTTAGGCCTTTCTGAGAGGCAGCACAGGCTAGAGCGGAGGATGGAGCATGGGACTGGGAGGCAGGAGCTTCCAAGCTCTGGTCCCATCTTTGATTTGCCTTAAGTTTTGGGGTATAATTTAAGACACCTACGACTTGGTTTTCAGAGAAGGAGGGGCAGGGAGTATGGTGCTCTGGCTATGCCCTCTGCCACTGTCTGGCCAGGTTAAGGGTATGTCTGAGTGGCAAAGGAAAACCCTCAGCTGGCCCATGCCAGCTCTGGGCAGGGCCGGCCCACAACAATTTGGCACCTTAGGCGGGGAGCTGAAATGATGCCCCCATGCCTCCTCGCTTGGGCCAAAACTTTGAAAGGTCTCAATTCTGCCTTCTTCCTGTTCTACTCCTCTCATGGTACTGCTCTGCTACCTACCCCAATAAAGGAGAACTAACAACTTAAAATGCCTTGTTCAAAAATTTTAAGTAATACTTAACTTTCAAATGCCTGAACAGCAAATGTAACTTTTCTTGTCTGCATAGTAAACACTGACATTTTTATCCGTTTGAATAATCAAAGTGGTGCTTTCCGTGCCTTCTTGGTTGCAAAGATTGGAACTGCTTCCTGCTGAAGGTCCACAGTCTGGACCAGCTCATGCTCTATTGAGATGGTTCCAAGGCCAGCCAGCCTCTCCTGTGTCATTGTGGAGTGTAGACGCATTTTTATTAACTTTAGCTTGGAGAAGCTGCCTTCTCCACTGGCAACTGTTACAGAAAGTGTTAGAAGTATGCGCAGAGCAACAAAGGCATTTGGAAAGAGGGTGGTCATCTTATTTGTGCACATATATTCCAGAACAGCCTTTGGAGTTGATCCTGCTGAAATGTATCTTGAAAGGGCTTTCAGTCCATCACCTAAATCACTCGCATCAATATCGCGCATGTCATCATGTGTCAACACTGTCTCTAGTGCCCTGCATTGCTGGTGTAGGTCTTCTTCAGGTATAGTGAGGAGTTTTAGAATATCATACAACATCCCAAATATACTGCTGTGTTACTTGAGCTCCATGAAACGTTCTTCAACTGACTGTATTGCACAATCTAGCACCTGGTTAAAGAATTCAACTTTGAACTGTTGTTTGGGGTCTCTTATGGGATTATCCCGTGCCCCGTAATCAAAATGTTGTCGTCTTTGGTGACTTTTGTATTCTTGAATGGGTGGGAAAATAGCTTCAGTGTGAAGTTCCTCTGCCAACTTCTGTGCACACTTCAGAACATTTTGAAATCCCTCATCTGACCGGTAAGACTGTAGGTATGACTTTGCTTTGTCCAGTTGTTCTATTGCTCCAGATATATCAAGGTCAACACCTTGGAGTCTCTTGCTTAGAACATTTATTTCAAACAGTATGTCATGCCACAACACTAAGCCACACAGAAATTTGAAGTTATGTATGTTTCTGGTGATTCCATTTCCCTCTGCCACTGTTCTCCCACAAACAATTCCTGTCATAGCATTATCCTCCATAATGGCAACTATGGCATCATCTATCTTCCCAATTTGGTGTTTGATAGGCTTTATTGCCTCCACTCGACTTTCCCATCATGTGGCACTCAGTGGTTTCAGTGTCAGAGAGGATGTTCCCAGATGTTGCTTCAAAATTTGCCATCAATGAGTTGATGCAGAGAAAAATACGTAGATGCTTTGAATTACATTAAAAAATTCAGCAGCCTTATTAGAAGCTGATGCTGCATCACTGACCACCAAGCTCAATGAATGAGAACTGCATGGGACAAAAAAAGCTCGAGGGTTTAACTCTTGGATCCATGTCTGCATTCCTCTGTTCTTTCCTCTCATGTTGGCACCATTACTGTAGCCCTGACCTCTCATGTCAGCTATCACAATTCCCGTATCTTCCAGCTTTTTAAGAAGCACATTTGTCATACCAGCTCCTGTAGTATCATCAATGTCAATAAATTCTAGAAAATGCTCTTTGACAGTCTCCATTGCAGGGACATTTTCACTAGGTTTTGTTGTTGTTGTTACAAAATGCACCTTTAAAGTCATTTGTTCCATATGGCTGATGGCAGGTGTGCAGTTCAGAATAACAGAGTAATATCTTGCTGACTTCAGATCTGCCACAATCTTCTGTTTGACTTTTGTTGCCAGTAACTGTATGATCTCATTTTGAATTGTTTTTCCAATGTAGTGGTGTGTGTACATTTCTTGGATGGTGACTCTTCTTAGATGCTCCTGGAGTACAGCATCAAACTCAGCCATCAGCTCAACAATTTTAAGGAAGTTTCCATTGTTTGGCACATACACCTGATGTGAAGTGCCACGCAGTGCTAGGTTTTGGGTAGCAAGCATTCTCACAATGGCAATGAGCCTTTTCAGAACATTTTGCCAGTAAAAAGACTCTGATGCAATCTTCTCTTGATGCTGATCATCTATGGTGGCCTTTTAACCTTAGTCTCATCTCAAGCTCTTTCAACCTATGGAATGCTCTCTGGTGGTTTGTTGCCTTCTCATGGCATGCCAGATTTCTAGCCAGATTTTTCCAGTCCTTTGTTCCTGTAGAACCCAATGTGGCTGAAACATTAGACTGGAAGAGTTTGCAACAAAAACAGTATGCAGCATTCTGGGTTTTTGAATACATAAGCCATGGCCTCTCCACTTTGTCACCATTGGGGATTTCACGCCAGTAATGTGTTGGATGGAAACTTCTATTTTCATTGTCTTTGGGGAACATGAAGTTTTTCACTTGCTGTGGCCCATGCAGTACAAGGAAGTCCCTCAGGCTACTGCTCAAGTGAGTCCATAGTCCTGGATCATCTAGACTTAAGGAACTAAACTCAGCAGCAGCTGTTTCTTGAACCTCCACCACACTCTTCTCTGATCTACACTTTTCTTCAGGAATGTGTATGGTTACATCCATTTGAGATGGAGTCACCTGCACTCTGACTAACTGGAAGATCAGGCATCTCCTCACCGCTCACATACTCACTGGGACCGGAAGGCTCACCGTGAACATTTGTGTCTATGTATCTCAGGAGAGCTCCTCCCTTCTTAGATAGAAAAGCTTCCTTTGCTTTCTTTCTTTTTCTGAATGCTGCCCCAGAGGGGCGTTTTCTTCTTTCACTCATGACTGCTGTTCTGTGCCAGCTATAGTGGCTCTCAACACTCAATTGAAGGGGACAAATAAGCAGGCTGGTAGCAGGGCCTGAGTGAGGGAAGATATCAGCGTCTTAAGGGCCTAACTGGCTCCTACTACTTCAGTTGACTGCCTGTTCTCCTCAAGTGGGTTCAGGGAAGCAGCAGGAAACAGGAAGCTCCCTGAGAAGCTGGTGTTAATCAGTCCAGGCTCCTGGGGGTGCTAGAGAGGTACACAAGAGGCTCCTCCTCCTCCTCTCTCCCTGCAGCTCCTGCTCTTGTGTCTCTTGTGCCCTCCTTCCTCCAGCACAGCACTCCACCATCTCTGTGCCTCTAAAGCAGAGAGAATACATATGCTCCAGCAGCAGACACCATTTTTTACACTCTGGGTCCTAGTGGTGGCCCCCCCCCCAATTTGGCACCTGAGGCGGCCGCCTCAGTTCGCCTTATAGTAAGGCCAGCCCTGGCTCTGGTACCCTCCCATCTCACAGGGTCCTAGACCCCAGGTTCCAGGCCAGGTTAAGGGTATGTCTACACAGAAGTGAAACAGCCCCACAGCCTGATCCCCGTGAGCCCAAGTAAGCAGGCATGGGCCAGCTGTGGGTGTCTAGTTCCTGTGTAGACATACCCTTAACCTGGCCAGGCATGATGGGAAAAGTAAAGGGGAGGACCCTTTGAGAAGCTGCAGTAACTTATTCTGTGCCTTCCTCCCTCACCTTGGAGTGAGAGGGCAGCAGGGGAGGAATTGTGTGATTTCCCCCTCAGTTCTACTCCTGGGTGTTGCGTTGCACACCACCCTTTGCTAAAGGCCAGAGTGCCGGAGGGAGGGCGGCGAGTCCGCCGTCGCTTTGCTCTCCCCGGCGGCCAGAGCGCCAGGGGGAGGGCGGCGAGCCGGCCGGGGCTCCACTCTCCCTGGTGGCCAGAGTGCCGGAGGGAGGGCGGCGAGCCAGCTGGGGCTCCGCTCTCCCCGGTGGCCAGAGTACCGGAGGGAGGACGGCGAGCCCGCCACGGCTCCGCTCTCCCCGGTGGCCAGAGTGCCGGAGGGAGGGCGGCGAGTCTGCCGTGGCTCCGCTCTCCCCAGCGGCCAGAGCACCGGGGGGGGGGGTGGGCCGAGTGCCAGCCGGGGCTCAGCTCTCCTCGGTGGCCAGAGTGCCAGGGGAGGCTGGAGAGCCCAGCCGGGTCTCCGCTCTCCCCGGCGGCCGGAGCCGGAGCACTGCGCTGCCCCCCTCCAGGTGCCGCCCAAAGCACAAGCTTGGTGGGCTGGTGCTTGGAGACGGCCCTGCTCTGGATGTTAGTAGCTCTCTGCAACAGAAAGAGCATCAAGGGAGAAGAGGCGAGAGGAAATTTATGGGAGGAGAGTTCAGTAGAACAGATGAGCAAAGCAATTCTGCAGAGCAAGCTGAGGGGGGTAGGCCAGGGGACAGAGAGAAACGATAGTTGTATGGGAGGGGTAATGATGGTTAGTGTATCACCACATCTCTCATTTTGGTGGTCTAAACCCTGCATTGTAGCCTTGGGAGAGTTGGAGGTCGCTCTTGCATAAGACATTTAGGGAGACTAGGCAGAGGGGTGCAGGCACTGTTCCTACTCTGGAATCCATGAGCTGGGCAGGTGCCGAAGATCTCTGCAGACATTTTCAAGGTGGCAACTTGGGAGTTAGGATGCTCCCAGCTTGCCCCTTCATTAAAAGCTTTACATCCTGCTATCACGACTGATTAAGATGACCTATTGCCCCCAGGAGAACTTCTTTGAATGCCCCATATTTCCAGCTATGTCAATAAAGCAAGTTCACTAATTCAAAAGAAATGTTGGCAGCTCAGGCAACCAGTGAAAGTGGTTTTGGATTGTGTTCTTGGGCCCCTCCCCAGAATGACTGGGTGCAGGGTTACTGGGCTTTCCCCTCGGTCACCACTGCCTCCTATTTTTCGCCTCTGACTAGGTCTTCTGTGGCCTAGTCCTCCAGCCGTCACTTAGAAGTTCAATCTCTTTGTGGGGTATCCAAGTCCAGCTGTAGCTGGTCAGACCCCAAGCTGGTATCACCAAAGTCCCTTTACCAGCAGCAAAGTCTTTCCAAAGAATCACACTCTTCTTTAGCAGAGTAGCAGGTCCCAGGGCTTCTCTCTGGGCCTCTCACTATAACAAACAAAATTAAACCCTATCAAAACATCTTTCAACCCTCTCAGGGCTTGAGCCTCTCCTCTCTCTTGGGCTCCTCTTCAGCTCCTTATTTGTTGTGTGGATCACTGGCCCTGGAGCCTGGCCCCTTGTTCCAGGGGCACGTTAGAGCAGTTAGTTCCACTCCTGTGTCTCTGCGCTCCAGCCACAACCCAGCTCAACTGTTCCCCTCGGCAGCCAGCCCCTAACTGTTGGGCTTCCTCTCTTTTTAAGTCCCACACTCAGCAGAGATGTGGCAAAGCAGGGCTAATTACACAGGGCTGGCTAGCCCCAGAATCTTGGCCCTTACGGGTATGTGCACACTAACCAGAGGCTCTGACTCAGGTTTGAGCCCAAGCCCCCCTTCTGTCCACACACAAATCAGTCTGACTTGGGTCAGCAAGCACTCAGGACCCATGTCCTAGGACCTGGTGGGTCAGAGCCTGAGTCCCACTGTGACTTGAGTCCGAGCCCTGTCATTCTGCAGTGTGGATGCAGGGAAAGGCTCCAGCAGCAGGCTAAAAATAGCAGTGTAGATGGAGGCACTGCTCGGTTGTGTGGAGATCCATGTAGGGTACATACCCTGAGGTTCTGGCATGTCTTTACTCTGCTTATCTAAGCAGTGCCTCCCTGTCTACTCTGCTGTTTGTACTCATGTAGGTGTGTGTGCAGTGCATGTACTCTACGCATTACCATATGTGTAAACATAGCCATGGAGTTTAAGGCCAGAAGGACCATTGGATCATCTAGTCTGACCTCCTGTATATCACAGGCCACCAACACCACTCAGCATCTGAACAACTGAAATTAGACCAAAGCTTTACAGCCCCAAAAGAGCCTAGACTATGATGTACCTCGGGCAGAGAATAGGAAGGACCAAGGTGCACCAGTGCCTGAGGCCCCTGCAATGGCAGGGAAATGATTTAATGAGATGTACCCAGATAATCCTGGCAAGTGACCCCCCCCCCCCCATGTTGCAGAGGGAGGCAAAAAACACCCCAAGGTCCCTGCCGATCTGACTTGGGGGAAAATTCCTTTCCGACTCCACATATGGCTTTCAGTTATAGACCCTGAGATAGAGGATGGTGTCTCCTGGAGTCACAGGCAGGGTCCCAACGCCTGTGATGGCTTTACCAATCTCTTGAATCCAGTAACCTCTGGGTCCCCCACATGATCAAGCCTTTAATATGGTACACAACCTATTGTGCTGTATTTATAAAGCTTGATCTCAAAAGTTAGATTTTTCCCCCTGATTCTTTTTTTATATAGAAAAGCATTTTTAGCGCAAAGTTTCTGATAGCGGTTCATGGATTCAGTATATTTATTTTGTATTTAAATATTTTAAGAGATTGTAATATGTTTAGGCCTTACCATCTTTTATACTAAATTCAGATTTCATTTTAAACAGGTTTATTTTTACAAAGAACAATTTCTTATAATTTAAATAAAAAAATCCAATTTAAATTTAAAAAAAAATCGGATTAAAATTAATTTTTGTTATCTGGTGAAAGGTCATGACCAACTATCATAAAATTAATAAATGACAAGGAATTTTTGTCAGACATGCAGAAGGAATTTTTTGTTTGAAAAAATGTATTTCTCCCAAGACCTTGTGGGGGAGAGAACTCAGCAGTTGCAGGAGAGAGGTTTTTTTTTGTTTTGTTTTGTTTTTAAAGTAACTCCTGATCTGTGTAATCCAACAAGAAATATTGTTCCCAGGATAGCTCTGGATCAGGTGTAGAGAGGCACCTTTCATGATGAACTAGAGGTGGTTTTACCTGTGCAAGAGATCTGGAGAACTTGGGACTACCACAAATAGAGGGAAGTCAGAGGGGACCTCATCACAGAACCATACACACCCTAAGCAGCCTGCTTGAGCAACATGAGGAAGCTTCAGTGAGGCCGAGAAGACCTGTTTTCAAACCACAAATGGAATGTCCCCTGGCTCAAGAAACACATTTATAATTTTACAATGAGAATAAAGATAGCTATAATCTGAGTTGGTGCTCACTCTGATTAGGTTGATTTACAGTAGATCCATATGTTTATAGATGATTATAGGATAGAGTAATATTAACACTTATTTGTTTGGTGGACTACCGTATGGCCCTGAGGATGTCAAATGGGCCATAGCTCTGTGCTGATTGGGCCGCAGGTTGAGGACCACTGGGTTAGGGCCTTGGGGGAATAGATGTATCCCCTGCTCATAGGCCAAGCTTAAGTTTTGTTTGCATTAGTTTCAACACAAAGTGTTTTGGTTAAAGCATTAACTCTTGCTAGGGCAAGTACTTCTTTCTCTAAGCACTTGCCCGAAGTGGCAGAGCTGCTCTCTCCACCCTTTGCACTTTGTAGGTGAAATGAAGCCCCTTGCTCAAGTGCTCAGTGATTGCTCCAGCTTTGTGAGGCTCTGTCTTGGGTGGGCACAGGCAGGGCTGGCTCTGGCTTTCTGGCTGCCCCAAGCAAAAAAAAAAAACAAACAAAAAAAACCACAAACCTGCGGCGTAGCCGGAGCCAGGGTGCAGGGGGACTCCCTGCCCTGCAGATGTGCCCTGGCTAGTGGGAGGAGGGGGAGGGAGTGGGGAGAGAGAGAAGTGGGGTGGCCAGGGCTTCAGCGGGGGGCTGCCATGCGGCCCCTCCTGCCAGGAGGGCTCCGCACCACTCCGGTCGGCTGGGAGGGAAGGACGCGGGCTGCCCTGCCGGGCTTGCTGCAGGGCGCTCCCGTCCTCCACGCCGCTGCCCCCGACAGGGCGGCCGGAGTGGAACAACAACAACAAAAGTGGCCGTGCCGCCCTAGGATTGGGCAGAATGCCGCCTCCTACAAGCTGCTGCCCCAAGCACCAGCTTGCTCGGCTGGTGCCTGGAGCCGGCCCTGGGCACAGGTGAATGGATAGTGCAATATGTAGGTGGCCCTCTGATCTCTAGTATGCAATCAACAGTTTTGTTGGCTGGCTGGATTTTAAAAAAATACAACCAATATGGTGAGTTGGTGGGGTTCAAACTGTGCTCTGATGGTAACCAAAGCTCTAACACTGGCCATCCAAAATAAAATGCAATAGGCTTGCCTACGTGGAGGCACTCAGGAAAATTAATCCAAATGAACTGAAGTTGTGAATTTAAAGTAAATTAGTTACACCGCATTAAAACCCATTAATTCAATTTATCTTAATTCACAAACTAAATCGAATTAAGGGCACTTTAATTCTGAATTTGGATGAACTTTCTTGATTTTCCCCATGTAGACAAGCCTTGACCTGATTAAACTGGGATCTGTTCACCTTAAATTGCCAAAAGACAATAGCCTACACAATAGCAAGAGTGATTCATTTTTAACCCTCTGCATGCCTGCTATCTCCAGGCAAACTTCATTCTCTGTTCCCTCTGGCCTCACAGATCATAGACCTCTAACGTAACACCCAATGAAATCACTGGGAGTCTTTCCACTGAATTTGATGGAGGATGGATTGAGAATTTTGGCTGGATCCCTTACAGAAGGGAAACAGTCTATGGAAGAAATCAAAAGAAGGTTTAACATAAGAGCTCTGCCTTTTCTACCATCCTTACAGATTTTGCTACTTTATGGTGATTGTGGGAAAAACATTTAATACAGCTGCCTACTGAGCTAGAACAGATTTTCCTCTAGAAAACAACAGGGAAAGGGATCGCAGCATCCTGTTACAATGCACATTGACATTGGAATAAGAATAAAAAAAGACAAAACCAAACCACCAATGACAATTGACTCAAATCAACACTGACACACACAATAGCCTGGGAGAAAGAAATACAAACAGATGAACCAGAAGAGTTCTGGGAAAGAAACAATTCAACCACACCTTCGATCTGAATACCTACCCTGATATTCTACATTGGGCTTGCTTGCTGTTCATCGGAGAACTTGTACAAAAGAGAGAGAACAAAGTTATCCTTTTTGTGGGAGCACCTACAGAGAGAGGTGATTTGGGGCATATAGGGTGGGCTTGCCCAAAAGTCAAAGTGTTGTGAGAGATGGTTCAGCTGTGCCCCCAGAAGATGCAGGAGGGGACCATCTTTCTTGTTGCCTGAGAGAGAAGGGTCTAATTCAAAGCCCATTGAAGTCAATGGGAATCTTTCCAGTGATTTTAATAGGCTTTGGATCAGGCCCTAAAACCAAAGCCCTGATTGCTTGTAGTTTATAGCACTTCTTGCAAGAGATAGGAGGGGTGTTGACCTTCGTGTCTTGGCTACATTGTAATTTGGCTAATTACATTCTTCCTATTGAACTAGTCCTTATTGCCTCTCTTTTTGTAAATAACCCAGTGAACTCTCGTGCAGTGTTGTTAGCTAAGACTTCCTTCTTTTTCCTACCCTGTTTGTCACTGCCTCCCTGAGTGCTAAAGGCGAAAGGTGGTATGAAATGGGCGGTGTTATCATTAATGATCATTATTATTTCCTTCCTCATTAACTTCTCCTTTAGCTTGTCTCTACATCAAGCTATAATGAAGCCTTTTGAATGAATGTGAATGGTATCGGTGATTGCATAGAGCTAGGCTTTTAGATTAAAGGTGGCATTGACAGACATATGATGTGACTTCCTTAGAACACTCAGACATGTCCTTGACAGTGATTGCAATGTAGTTCAAATGGACTTCATTATCTCTGACAGGGACTAAAATCTCTCTCCTGTTTCCTCTTTTAGTAACTCTTTATTGTAACAGTTTCAAGTAAGTTTTTTCATGAATTTGTTTTTAAGGGTTTGAATCTTAATATTAAGCCTCAGAGCCAAGTAATACTATAATACATTGCCAGTCTGTTTGTTTAGCATTGCCCTCTAGTGGTTGGAATCAGAACTGCCACACTGTCATAGCTTCTAAACTGCCAACAGCAAATGGAGAGCTTCCTTTAGCTCCAGTAGTTGGAGTCTCCTCTGTGGCATCTGATCTCCTGTCGCTGTTTGGAGAGCTCTTATAGCCACAAAGTCTTGTAGGTTGCTCTAAGGGAAAAATCAGAATCCTTACAAAGTCCTTGGAATTCCCACACATGTGACTCAACACCAGTGCTTTGACCATCCTCTAGAATTTAGGAGACCCTGTACACGGCAGCTCTAGAACCCAGCTGTATCTAGACATTCTGTCCTAGAGCATGCTTATCTGCATACCCCATGTTTAATTTTTCTCACTGTCACCGTTCATGCTGGTTAGGTCAGCCTTTTGGCCTCTGAAACCCAGCTCTCTCTCCTCACTTTCTGGAATCTGTGTAGCTGCCTGCCATGTTGACCTTTTCGCCTCCTCAGCTGTGTTTCTCTCTTCCTTGCAGGTGTGGATGGACGCAGGCACGCAGATCTTCTTCTCTTACGCCATTTGCCTGGGGTGCCTGACAGCCTTGGGTAGCTACAACAAGTACCACAACAACTGTTACAGGTAATCGGGATGAGATTCTATTGTTCAGGGACCCCCATCCCCACTGTATCCATGTTTCTCCCTGAATGCCATTGAGCCCTTGCAGATAGCAGACGGCTCTGCCAAAGGAGACAGCTGACCAGGTTAAGTTTGAGGAAGTGCCTCATGCCCTCTTTCCTCTTGAGGCAGAAGAGCGCTCTTGCCAGTTGCTGCTTTACTTGAAAACCAATTTCTCCTGCCATGTTTCTGAAACCGAATCCTCCATGATCTGTCCTCAGGAGGAATTTCAGTAGTTTCCCAGTTTCAGTAGTTTCACAGGCAAGAGGTCCTCCTTTCCCCCACCCCTGAGCTTGCCACTTGCTCACATTGTAACCCTTTAAAAGCTCTGAGGCGGAATTCTGCTTATGGTGCCATTGAGCAGAAGCATTCTCCCCTTTACAAAGGCTTGAGTGGATTTTTCACTAGGAGGGTGGTGAAGCACTGGAATGGGTTACCTAGGGAGGTGGTGGAATCTCCATCCTTAGAGGTTTTTAAGGCTCGGCTTGACAAAGCCCTGGCTGGGATGATTTAGTTGGTTTTGGTCCTGCTTTGAGCAGGGGGTTGGACTAGATGACCTCCCTAGAACTCTTCTAACCCTAATAGTCTATGATTCTATGATTTAGAAAACAC
Organism: Malaclemys terrapin pileata; assembly: GCF_027887155.1. Classification (NCBI taxonomy): domain Eukaryota; kingdom Metazoa; phylum Chordata; order Testudines; family Emydidae; genus Malaclemys; species Malaclemys terrapin. The sequence continues at coordinate 109,176,549 of NC_071505.1, read as the reverse complement.
ACAAATGATTGAGTCTTTCCCCCTGAAGCTCTGCCATTCCAGTCAATCCTCACCGTGCAATTCTCCTTGCTATTGCAGTCCTGGTCCCTCACACAACTCTCACTAAACCTCACTCTTGTCCTACAGCAACCACGGGCATTCCAGTCCTGGAAACCACATTCAGTCTTGCCAATGCATCTGACTCCTAACATGCAGCCTTCCCCCTGCTGTTCTAGTTAGTGCTGGGCTATCCTTGAACAGAAACTGTCAATCTTATTAAATTGTACCAAGTTGTCTGGTAGTCTTGTGAAGTGTGCAGGTGGGAAAGAATGTGAGAGCCAAGTCATTATCACATTAGATGCTTCCAGCATTTGGAACCGTGTCTCCAGTGGTGAAAGGCTCATGCAGCCCCAGAAAGCTGCCCACTCACCAATCAGAACACCTTTTATCTTGATGCGACGTTTATCTGTCAGCACGGTATCCAGATGAATTGTACGAAGTGGGAAGAACTGGGGCGTTGCGTTTATATCCAGACAAGTCCCTCCTACTCTGTCAGTTAAACTACTTTTTAAACTGGGATTCCTTGTCTTTAAATATATTAGAATTTGTTTGTAGTTACTGTGGCCCCTGTAGGTTTGCATGGTGATTCTCTAAAAGCTAATGACATGGGCTGTGCTGTGTCCTGAGGAGCTTACACTCCGGTGCCGCAGTCTCTTCTCCCCTTAAGATTAGGTTCATTGCAGTTGTGGTGGCGTGGACACCTGTCCAGTGAGAACTGGACTGAGAGGCCCCCCATCTCATTTGAGGGGAAGAAGGATGGCAGAGGAAGGAACAAAGGATTTGTGTTTGAGGCATGACACAGGAAGATCTGGGTTATTTTCCTGGCTCTGCTGCTGACCTACTGTGTGACCTTGGAAACACAGGCAATCTATCTGTGTGTCCATTTCCCTACCTGCAAAATGGAGATAATGACAATTACCTACCTCACAGCAAGGTTGTAAAGAACTTTGATAGCCTCAGATGGAAGGTGCCTTTGAAGTAGAAAGTGATAGTGGTGTTCCATACAAGCCATTTAACCATCTAGCCATCAAATAGTAACAACATTCCTTTACTGCTGAGCTGTGCTAGATGAATAGCTCTTTATTTTGGTGCCAGTCCTTCATACCATCCTCTTCCCTAGGTAGTTCTATTTCTCATGGGTCTGTCCTACATTCTGCAAGCCTGGAGCTTATGTAGGAACAAACAGTCAATTTCACTGCTCTACAGCCAAAATGCTTCTGAAATAAATGTAGTCAAACTTTACTAATTTTGGGTCACTGAGAACAAAAATGATGCTTAAAATTGTTGATTGGCTCTAGTTTTCAAGATATGCTCTTGGGTCAGTATATACGACCCTTGACTTGGGAATGGCGCAGGATAAGTGAGTTATAAAGGGAAGGGATCTCAGTTTAAACCAGAAATGACTAAAATACATCTTTGACTGGATCTATGAATAAATCTATGACTGGGTTTGGACAGTACTTGCTTTTTAGGCAAAACAATGAATGATGCAATCTGAAGCTGGTATTGCGTCATACATGCTATGAATTGCATCATGTTATTCCTAGAAGTCATGGATGATGCAATCATAATGAAGCTTACATCACTCTGCTGAACAAATTGCCCTATATCAGCTCTAGAAATCATAGTGTCGTGCTCTCTTATTTGTCAGTGTTTGATTTTGCAAAGGGACACATTTCTGTTTAGCCAAAGTGAGCCTCGTACTTGTGTGAACAGTGCAGATAACTTCTGCTATGTTTGTGGTGAAGTGACTTTTGCCTCACAAAAGCGCAGTATAACCGCTATGGTTAAGAAAGCCTAACACCTTTATTTTGGCTGCAAAATTGGAGATCAGGACAAGAGGTGGGCCTCACACATATGCTGCAACACTTGTGCAACAAATCTTCGCCAGTGGTTGAACGGGAAAAGGAAATCTATGCCTTTTGCAGTGCCAATGATTTGGTGAGAGCCAAGAGATCATATCAGCAATTGTTACTTCTGCATGGTGCCTCCAGTTGGGAAAGGTGTGTCAAAGAAGAAAAAGTGGACTGTGCATTATCCAAACATTCCATCAGCTATACGCCCAGTATCCCACGGAGGACTGCCGGTTCCCGATGCACCAGAATCATTCTCACTTGAGTCAGACGAGGAAGAGGATGAAACTTCTGGTCCTGAATCATCAATGTCACAGGACCCACATTTTCTCCCATCCTCCTCCTCTGAACCACACCTCATAACACAAGGTGAACTGAATGACCTTGTCAGGGATTTGGAACTACCCAAGAGTAAGGCAGAGCTGTTGGGCTCCAGACTACAACAGTGGAATCTCCTGGCAGGTGATGTTAGGGTTTCCATGTTCCGTGACCGTCAAAAGGATCTTGTCCCATTCTTCTTCATGGAAGGTGATCTTGTAGCCTGCAACAACATCGATGGTCTGATGGCAGCCCTCAACATCGTTCACGATCCAGATGAGTGGAGACTGTTCATTGATTCATCGAAGACGAGTCTTAAAGCTGTTTTACTGCATAATGACAATGTTTTGCCATCAATTCCAGTTAGTTATGCAGTCCATATGAAGGAAACCTATGACAACATGAAACAACTTTTGAGGTGCATAAACTATGACCAACATCAGTGGCAGCTTTGTGGCAATTTGAAGGTTGTTGCTCTCTTGCTTGGTCTGCAGTCTGGATACACAAAGTACTGCTGTTTTCTCTGCGACTGGGATAGTCGTGCAAGAGATTCCCACTACATCAAGAAAGATTGGCCACTCCGACAGTCATTGGAGCCTAGGAGGAAAAGTGTTCAGCATCCACCACTTGTTGAATCAAGGAAGATTTTGTTACCACCCTTACGCATCAAGCTGGGTCTGATGAAGAACTTTGTCAAGGCCATTGACAAATCAGAAGCAGCTTTCAAGTACCTCCATGGAAAATGTCCAAGGTTAAGTGAAGCTAAGATAAAGGAAGGTGTCTTTGTTGGTTCTCAGATTCGTGAACTTCTTCGAGATGATGCATTTGACCATGCACTGCGTGGCAAGGAAAAGACGGCATGGAAAGCCTTCCAGTTAGTGGCAATAAATTTTCTCGGAAACAACAAGGCAGACAACTACAGGTTGTTGGTGGAAAACCTCCTCAAGGCATACAAAAGCCTTGGTTGCAACATGTCACTAAAGATACATTTTTTGCACTCTCATCTAGATTTTTTTCCACCAAACTGCGGAGCAGTGAGCGACGAGCACGGCGAGCGATTTCACCAGGACATTGCAACAATGGAGAAACGCTATCAGGGCAAATGGAGCCCATCAATGCTTGCAGACTATTGCTGGACAGTGACAAGAGATCCTCCATTTAATGAATACAAGAGACAAGCCAAGAAGCGCCGAGTAGACACTGAATAGGACTAAACTATGTACAGAATAGTTTTTTGCCTTTTGTTTTATAATAAATTTTATTTATATAACCCTTTTGCTGATTTTTAAAGTGTTACATAAACAGGACAGGTGAAATATTATCATGTAAAGCAACCATAAACACATGAAAAGACCTAGGTTTATAATTTATGATTAAAACTCTATCTACACAATATACATAGACATAAAATGTAAAAACTTAAATATCTTAGAAACAGTAGCCAGTTGTTTTAATTGTCATATTTGAATTCAGCACATCAAAATACATAATAAATAGCACATTTTATCTCTGAAGCAGACGACTACTCAAAAATTGGAGACCAGTGTTTTCAATGTGGCAAAAAAATAACATCAGGGTGCCCCATAGATTACCAGGACCAGTGTTGTTCCCTATAGTCACTAACGATTTGGAAAATGGGGTGGACAGTGAGACAGCAACAAGATGATTTAGGTCAGTCAAAACTAGAGAAGATGGTGAGGAATATCAGATGGACCTAACCAAGCTAGGTGATTGGCCAATGCAATGGCAGATGTTGTTCAATGTTGACATATGCAAAGTAATTTATGTAGAAATGAATAATTTGCACTGCTATCACCTTGTGTGTCCTAAATTAATGGTAACTTTTCTGGAAAAACAGCTGGGTGTTATTGTGGGTGGATCAATGAAGAGAACTACTCATTGTGCAGGGGGTCTGAAAAGCAAATGCAACATTAGCTTTATAGCCTTATTGATGGATGGATTCTTTAATATTATTTTTTAATCTGTTTAGAGCATAGTGGTCAATATAGGTTCAGTCTCCAAAGGGCTACAGCATCTCCAGAGGGCTATTATCAGTCCCATTAGAATCCGAGACCCTAGAAGCACACGAGAAACAATTGCAATTTATCACAAGTCCCTTTATTAACAAATCCACTCAGCAGATAAACCAATCCCACAAACAATGAAATACAATAGCAGATAGAGAGTGCAAAGTGTTTAGCCCTTTGACTGGCATGACATCTCCTGCTTGCAGAGCCTGGAGTGTCAGCCATCGTCTTCATCACCATCATAGTCACCTGGTGTTGTCATCCTGGCATCTTCCCATGCGTGCCCCCTCACTCCCCCCAGCACACAGGCCAGTCAACACCCATTTATCCTGAGTTATGCTTTCGTTGTGACAAAGTTCCTCCTCTATCTTGGTGGGTCCTGTGCTTATTGGCAGATTTTCTTGCCTCAGAGATTCACCATGTGGGTTGGGGAACAGCCCAGAGACTTTCCCCTCTGGGAGAACCCACAGTTCAGGTCAATGGGAGGTTTGGGAGGAACCCGGGCCCGCCCTCTACTCCGGGTTCCAGCCCAGAGCCCTGTGGACTGCAGCTGTCTATAGTGCCTCCTGTAACAGCTGCATGACAGCTACAACTCCCTGGGTTACTTCCCCATGGCCTCCTCCAAACACCTTCCTTATTCTCACCACAGGACCTTCCTCCTGGTGTCTGATAACGCTTGTGCTCCTCAGTCCTCCAGCAGCACACCCTCTCACTCTCCGCTCCTTGTGCCTCTTGCTCCCAGCTCCTCACACTCCCACCACAAACTGAAGTGAGCTCCTTTTTAAAACCCAGGTGCCCTGATTAGCCTGCCTTAATTGATTCTAGAAGCTTCTTCTTAATTGGCTCCAGGTGTCCTAATTAGCCTGCCTGCCTTAACTGGTTCTATCAGGTTCCTGATTACTCTAGTGCAGCCCCTTCTCTGGTCACTCAGGGAACAGAAAACTACTCATTCAGTGACCAGTATATTTGCCCTCTACCAGACTCCTGTACCCCACTGGTCTGGGTCTGTCACATATCCCTCCCCCCTGCTCAACGCCAAGGGGTTGGGCAGCTTGGGATGCCAGACAGTGCACACGTGACAAGCAATCGGCGTTGACATGACGGCTCCCTGCTCTGTGTTGCACATGGAACTGGGAAGGTTGGAGGGATAAGAACCATCCGGTCACCCTTGTGTTCTCCTTGTTCCGCTGCATCCATTGAAGAGGGGCATGGTCAGTCACGAGGACAAATCTGCGCCCGAGCAGGTAGTAGCGCAATGTTTCCATGGCCCATTTTACAGCGAGGCATTCTCTCTCCACCACTGCATATTTTTGTTCCCTTGGAAGGAGTTTCTGACTGAGGTATAGAATTGGGTGTTTCTCCTCCCCGACCATCTGTGATAGAACGGCCCCCAACCCTACTTCTGATGCATCCGTCTGCAGGATAAACTCCTTGGTGAAATCAGGGGCTATCAGTATGGGGTTATTGCAGAGGGCAGTCCGTAGGTCTGTGAATGCTTCCTCTGCTGCGTCAGACCATCTTACCAGATCAGGTCCATGGGCTTCAACTAGATCTGTCAGGGGGCTTGCCCTTGTGGCAAAGTGGGGGATAAATCGTCGTTAATACCCCACCACACCTAGGAACGCCCGGACTTGTTTCTTGCGACTTGGTTGGGGCCAATTTTGGATGGCCTCTAACTTGTTCACTTGGAGTTTTACAAACCTTTTCCCACAATGTAGCCAAGATATTTGGCCTCTATAAACCCTACACTTGGCAGGGTTTGCTATAAGGCCAGCTCGCCTGAAGGTATTGAGGACTGCCTCCACCTTCTCCAGGTGGGTTTCCCGGTCTGGGGTATGAATGACCACATCGTCCAAGTAGGCAGCAGCATAACTGTTATGCGGGCATAATAGCTTGTCCATGAGGCGCTGGAAGGTAGCTGGGGCCCCATGTAGTCCAAAAGGGAGGACAGTATATTGAAAAAGACCCTCTGGTGTAGAGAATGCAGTCTTTTCCTTTGCGTCTTCTGCAAGGGGAATCTGCCAGTACCCCTTTGTCAAGTCTAGAGTAGTCAAGTACCGGGCATTACCCAGACGGTCCACTAGCTCATCTATGCGAGGTATGGGGTACGTGTCGAACTGGGATACTTCGTTTAGTCACTGGAAGTCACTGCAAAATCTTGTGGTGCCATCAGGTTTGGACACCAGCACGATTGGGCTGGACCACTGACTCTGGGATTCTTCGATGATCCCCAACTCTAGCATTTTTTTTACTTCTGCTTTTATTTCCTCCCTTTTTGCGGCTGGCACCCGATAGGGCCTCATTGTTACTCTGGCCCCAGGGTTCGTGACGATGTGGTGATATGTCTTGGTTGTTCGACCCGGTTTTGTCGAGAACACATCTTGGTTCTGGAAGATCATCTCAGACACCTCATTCTTCTGGTCTGGTGTTAAATCGGGAGAGACTCTCACCTGTTTGGAAGGCTTGTTTTCCTGGGTTAGGTCTTTTTGGACCGTTGTGCATGCCTCTGGTGCATGCCAGGGTTTCAGAAGTTTAACGTGATAAATCTGTTCTTGTTTTCTGCGTCCTGGCTGCCGCACCTTGTAGGTTACTTCCCCCATGGGTTCAACCATCTCATAGGGCCCCTGCCATTGGGCCAGAAGCTTGCTTTCTGCCGTGGGTACCAACACCATAACCCGATCCCCTGGTTGGAACTGTCGCACTTTTGCCTGGCGATTGTAATGGGTTCGCTGGGCCTCCTGTGCCTTCTCCAAATGTTCCCGTACAATAAGGGTAACCCTGGCTATCCAGTCTCACATCTGCATTACATGCTCTGTTATATTTCTCCCCTCATTGGGTTCCTCTTCCCAGATCTCTTTGGCGATATCTAGTATGCCATGGGGGTGACGCCCATATAATAACTCGAAGGGGGAAAACCCAGTTGAGGCCTGTGGTACCTCCCGGATAGCGAACATAAGGTAGGGTAGTAGGGTGTCCCAATCCTTCCCATCCCGACTTACCACCTTCCTTATCATAGCCTTGAGGGTTCGGTTAAACCTTTCTACCAACTCATCAGTCTGTGGATGGTAGACCGAAGTTTTCAGGGTATGTATATGGAGCAGCGTACAGAGGTCCATCATTAGCTTCGACATAAATGGGGTTCCTTGGTCGGTTAATATCTCCTTCAGTAGCCCCATTTGGGCAAAGATCCCCACCAGCTCTTTGGCTATAGTTTTAGAGGCCGTGTTCCGCAGGGGGACAGCTTCTGAGTAGCGAGTAGCATAGTCCAAAACAACAAGTATATATTGGTGGCCCCGAGCCGTCTTCTCCAGGGGTTCCACTAGGTCCAAGGCTATTCGCTCGAAGGGGACCTCTATGATGGGAAGGGGTACTAAAGGTGCCCTCAAGTGGGGACGGGGACTGTGCAGCTGACACTCTGGGCAGGAGGCACAGTACCTCCACACTTCTTCATGTACTCTGGGCCAGAAGAACCGTCATAGGACTCATGCCAGGGTCTTCTCTACCCCCAAATAGATGACTATGAACAAGACTTAATACAGCGTTCTAGTGTTTTTGAAGTACTAGGATCTGCTGTACCTTCTGCCCCTGTACTGGTGCAACCTGGTATAAGAGATCCTTCTTCATTATGAAGTAGGGTCCTGGTCCCTGGGTTTTCCCTTCCACGGGGACCCCATCTATTTCAGTCACCTCCTTCCTAATGTTGTCATACCTTGGGTCTTCTGCCTGGTCCTGTCCAAAATTTCCTCTCCCTGGGCTAATCTGCCCAAGATCTAGGGGCCCAGTCTCTGTTGCCTCTACTGGTTCAGAAGCATTAGGGTGGGGGTCAGACTCAGGTGCTTCTCCCTCCTGCGTGGCCTCCTTTTCAGCTGTGCGGGTCCACCTACCTACAAGAGCGACCCTCTGGCTTTGGGTCAGTATTCGGGTTCCCAAGGCCTTAGCTGCCCTTCTTTCCCTTTTTGTCTTTCTACCCTGTCTGGGAGTGGAGAACAAATCTGGGGATATTTCAGAGAAGATTGGGGGTTGACAGTCTGCTGTGGATGCCTCATCAATTTAAGGGTCCCCATCTTTCTCCAATCCCCCTACTGGGAGTAAGTTTCCAAACCCTGGGAAGTCCCTCCCTATGAGCACCGGGTATGGGAGTTTAGGGACTACCCCTGCTGCTACCTCAGTAGTGTTCCCTTGGATCTCGATTTTTACTGGGATGGTGGGGTAGTAACTAACTGTCCCATGAACACATGTTATCCCCGTACGTTTAGCTTGCAGCAGCTGACTACGCTTCATGAGCTTCCCTGAGATAAGTGTGATAGCACTTCCCGAATCAACCAGTGCCGTGGTCCCTACCCTATTTAGTTTCACTGGTCTGGTATACATATGTGGAGTTAGTGAGACCCCCACAAGGTGGATTAGGGAGCATGGATCTGTCCAGTTCCCCAGGTTACAATGCATAGGCTCCTCAGCATTGGGACACTGTGCAGCTATGTGTCCCCACTCCCCGCAGGCATAACATCTGTATGGAGCCCTAGGCGTTCCCTGGTCTCTTGGTTTGGGCATCTAACGTCACGATCCTCTTCTCCCTCAGTGCTCTAACTCTTTGTGGCCTCTGATGGGCCTTCAGCCTCTCTCTTTTTCCACCTGGGCCCTCCTGGTGGCCCAGTTACCCGAACTTTAGGGCTTGGTGCTGCTAGTTTAACCCGGGGTGCCTCTTCCTTAACTGGTCGGGTCAGCTCCCTCGCTGTCCTTCGCCTCTCTACCAGGGTGACAACCTCATCATAGGTGGAGGGTTCGTTCTGGCTTACCCAGGCACGAAGGTTTGGTGGTAGTCCCCTCATGTATCGGTCGACGACCAGAACCGCTAGTATGTTTTCCGGACTCCGGGAATCTGTTTGCAACCACTTTCATGTGAGATGGATGAGGTCATACAATTGGGACCACGGATTTTTGTCTTCCTGGTACCTCCAACCGTGATACTGCTGGGCCCGCACTGCTGTCGTTACCCCAGATCTGGCCAGGATCTCTGCTTTCAGCTGGCGGTAGTCTGCCCCAGCCTCTTCAGGCAGATCATGTGTAGGCCTTCTGGAACTCCTCACACAGGAATGGGGCAAGGATGCCAGACCACTGATCTTGAGGCCAGGCCTCCCGTAGGGCTGTCCTCTCAAAGGCCAGAAGGTATGCCTCTACATCATCCTCCCGTGTCATTTTCTGCAGCCAATGGCTGGCCCGTATGAGCCGTGTCCCATCATGGCCGCGATTCAGCTCTGTAAGGGACTTTACCTGGTTTACCAGTTCCCGCAACATAGCTCGGTCTTGAGCAGCCTGGTCCATCAGCAGACGATTAGTCTCTTGCTGCAGCCGCACTGCCTCCTGTTGGGCAGCTGCCTGGACACGGGTAGCCTCCTGCTGGGCCGCCGTAGCTTGTATCAGTGCCCACACTACGTCATCCATTGTGGTGAAAAAAAATAAACCCTCTCCCCTTTTTTTTGGTTTTTTGTTTAAATCACCCTCCTTCTTCCGCCGCGCTGTGCACCCCAAGATCCCACTCCTTACACCAGTGTGACAAAGTTCCTCCTCTATCTTGGTGGGTCCTGTGCTTATTGGCGGATTTTCTTGACTCAGAGATTCACCATGTGGGTTGGGGAACAGCCCAGAGACCTTCCCCTCTGGGAGAACCCACAGTCCAGGTCAATTGGGAGGTTTGGGGGGAACCCGGGCCCGCACTCTACTCCGGGTTCCTGCCCAGGGTCCTGTGGACTGCAGCTGTCTATAGTGCCTCTTGTAACAGCTGCATGACAGCTACAACTCCCTGGGCTACTTCCCCATGGCCTCCTCCAAACACCTTCCTTATTCTCACCACAGGACCTTCCTCCTGGTGTCTGATAACGCTTGTGCTCCTCAGTCCTCCAGCAATTCAATCCCTTTTTCATATTTCCACATCCCACTAATTTAGAGATGCCCAATTTTCTATAGGCTATTTCCTTAGTTCCCTTTATTCTCATTAACATCTATGTTAATGAGTTACTATAGCAACTTAAGGTTATTAGAGAATCCTGCAAAATGTCACTGTTTGGCATCTTGCAGTGTTAACTGGCTCATTGCAACCTATTTTTCAATCTATTGATGCATAGTTTCCAGACCATCAGCACTTAACACATTTTTTACTGTAATCATACACTTTGCTGATACACTTTTATCTTTCAGTCAACGAGTTATGCCAACCTGTTTTAGGACTAAGGCCTTGTGTCACTAAACTGAATATCTTACACGCCTGTAGGCCCTGTGTTACAACGTTAACTAATACTTACATTTCACCTCTATATCCTAAATATACTTAATGTCTTGAATTCTTGGCTACAAATTATATAAAGAAAGGATATAGATAATAATACTGAATATATTAAATGCCATAAATTAATAGAAATCAATGGTATGGCCTTTCCTGGAATGTAGTGTTCATTTCTGATCTCTTCATCTCTAAAAGACAGAACAGAAACATAGCGGTTCAGAGACAGTGAGAGGCATGGGGAGACTTGAGTATGACGAGGGACTGAAAAGATTGGGATTGTTTAGTTTAAAGATTTGGTGAATAAAAGAAGACATGATAGAGGTATACAAAATGAATAGTTTAGAGAAAGTGAATTGGGTGCTTCTGTTTATCATGTTTCATAACTAGGGGACAGCCAGTGGCACTGAAAGGCAATGAATTTAGAATTGATACAACAAAATTGCAAAAACCCTAATGTGAGTAACATGTGGAACTCACTGCTGCAAGATATTCTTGGGGACAGAAGTTGACTAGGGTTCAAAAAAGAATCAGGCATTTATATAAGCAATGAGACTATCCACAGGTACATTAGATAAGCTGAAACATAAGAGTTTGTATCCTATCAGACAACCACTAATTGATCAGGTTGTGGTGGGAAGAAACTTCCCTTTTGGGCAGGTCATCGTATAATTACTCTCTCTGCAGTTTTTTGCACCTTCTGGCACATCCAGTACTGGCCACGGTCATAGCGAAGATACTGGATTAGATGGGTCACAGGTCTGATTCTGTATGGCAATTGCTATAAGAAGTAGGATGGCCTGGTGGTTAGGGTTCTAGTTTGGGACCTGGGAGACCTGGTCCCAAAAATGGACAGAATACCCACCTCATAAGGGTGTTGAGGATAAATAAAGATCGTTAGGGACACCGACACCGTGGTAATGGAGGGCCAACTGTACCTGATCTAGAGAGAGACAGGTTGATGTTAATAAATAAAGAGTTCTGAATTTATTTTAGGCTTTGTGACATTATGAGGCTGTCAGTATGTGGGATGAAGAAGCAGCATCAGTGTTGTTATGTGAAGATGCACATGTCCTATATTTATTCCCAGATGAATCCACAGCCGCACACTGTCAAGACATCTGCTCAAACATCTGCATAGAAATGATTAATATAGACATATGTGCGTGTCTCTATGTGGGCGCTTTCATCTCATTGGCTGCTGTGCCTTGCTGATGCTTCTTTTTGATTGGCTTCTCTCCTTCCAGCCTATGCTGATGTTCTTTTCTGCTTGGCTGGCTGGTTCCCCCATGCTGATGCTTGTCTTTTCTCCTTCCAGGGACTGCATTGCGCTGTGTTTTTTGAACAGTGGTACAAGTTTTGTGGCTGGCTTTGCAATCTTTTCCATCTTGGGCTTTATGGCGCAGGAACAAGGCGTCCCTATATCTGAGGTAGCTGAGTCAGGTGAGTAGGCTCGGTGTGCAGGAAGAGCAGTGTGTAGGGTAGGGTGGGCCATTGCTAATGTGGGACAATCTCCGGTCACCTGACATTGACCCTGGACTCCTCTTCTGCATTGTCTCGGACAAAAGAGCTCCTGTAAAGAGAGCAGAGCAGAGAACAGTGACTGAGGGGTGTCCCAAAGCTGCTGACCCCCTAAGAGGCACAATGAACCACAATGAAACGAGATTAATTGCAACCCCAGGTTCAAATCCCAGAAGGGTCAACTCAGCTCTTCTGAGATAAATAAACTGAGTCCCAAGGTGGTTATGGCGTGTGGATCTTTGGCATGAAACATTAAGATCTGAGTTCCTGTTTGCTCTGCATGGACATTAGGAGTCCACCAGCTCCCAGCCATGGAGGTGGAGTCCACAGCCTGCTGTGGCTCGTCTGCCCTCACTCCTGGCAGTAGAGCCGTAGCCTGCTCTGGTTCCTCTGATCTTCCTCACCCAGCAACGGAGGCACTGTTTCTTGAATGGTGGTTCCTAGTGCTAGGAGTGAATTCATTGGGGAAGGTGGGGTGTGTTTTGCAGGTGGGTGGGTGCCATAGACCAGTTCTGAGCTGCTAATCTCCCTGATTCTGCTTTGGTGACCTCTTCCTCACTGCCTGGCAAGGCGATGGTGCAGCTGATGGCTTCTACATTTGGTCTCTACCATCTACTATAAATGACCCTCTTCTCACAGGGCCTGGCCTGGCATTTATTGCATACCCTCGAGCTGTCGTCATGCTGCCTTTCTCCCCACTCTGGGCCTGCTGCTTCTTCCTGATGGTGGTTCTGCTGGGACTGGACAGCCAGGTACAGATGCACAGACAGGACACGAGTGCTTCCTTCTTGTCTGGCCAGCTTCCCTTCAAACTGACAGCCAAAACATTCCACTTGATAAATGGCCAGGTGGTGAGGGAAACACCTGGCTACAAGTTCTGAGGTAGCAAAGCACCTTCCCCTGTCCAGACAGAGTAGAGCGCCCCCGTCAGCTCTCACTTAATCTAGTATGGGCTCAGACACACGGACGGGCCCAGTGGACAGGGCACTTGACGGGGATTCAGGCGACCTGGGTTCTATTCCCAGCTCTGCTACTGACCTGCTGTGTGACCTTGGGCCGGTAACTTCACCTCAATTGCCTGTTCGCTCTATCTAGAGCGTAAACTCTCTGGCGCAGAAGCTGTCCCACTGTGTGTTTGTCTAGTGCTTGGTACAATGGGGCCCCAATCTCAGTTGGAGCGTCTGTGCGCTATGATAATAATAATGTCATGCTCACTGCGAGCCTCCTCTTTCCATCCAGCCCATGCAGCATAGGGAAGAGCTGCAGCCCATTCTGTGGTGTTGTGTGGGAAGGGGTCTGAGCAGATGTCCTGTGAAACCAGGATGCTGGTTTCCAGCAATACCTTCTGGAGTCAGGGCCGTGGTTTCAGTAGCACCCCTTAGTGGGAATGCTCAGCATGGCACTGGTATGGATTTTAGAGCCTGGCTGTTGGATGATGGAAGGAAGGCTGTGAGCTGATTTCAGCAGCCCGCCTAGTGGGGGATTGGGAAATGGCCTGGCACTGGTTTCCAGCAGCATGCCCTTAGTAAGTGATTGAGGCATGGATGCGAATGGAAGTTCCTAGGACAGCCATGGCATGACTGGGGCTAGCTCCCGATGTTGAATGTGTGCGGTCTCTCCTGGCTGAGGGAAACCTGTCCTGAGAGCAAGAGGCCGTGGAACAATGAAGCCCAGCCAGCTGGCATAGTAGGAGTGTGCTGACAGGTGTGTGAATTCTCTTCTTCCTAGTTCGTCTGTGTGGAGAGCCTGGTGACAGCTGTTATCGACATGTACCCCACCATCTTCCGGAAGCAAAACCGCCGTGAGATCCTCATCTTGCTTGTCTCCATCCTCTCCTACCTTGTAGGACTGGTCATGCTCACAGAGGTAGACTCAGAGATAGGAATCCCTCCCTCCATCCCTCCTGTAGCTCACAGTCTGTGGGGTGCTCTGGTCACATCTGACTGAAATCCCTCTGGGCAGAAAGAGGACTTTAGACCCTGTGGCTGGATTAGGAGCCCAGCTGCAGCAATTCCACCTGGGACTGTAGTCTATGTGCTCTCCTAAGATAAGCAGTGTTGCGTCAGTGCTCAGATGGGAGACCTCTAAGGCGCACTCCAGGTGCTGCAAACAGTGGTGTTACTGATTCAGTAGGTGGTGCTCTGCCCTCTTATTTCAGTACTGAATCTCAGCACGGGACTAGTGGGCACTGTGCTGCTGGAGTTGGCAGCTTTGGGGCGGGGTTTAAAGGGGAGTCCTGACCCGAGTGGTCAGTAAGGATTCTGGGGTGTATTTTACAAAAGCTGCTCTGCAGTGATGGGGCCCAATTCCAGTGCAGGGTTTTACATTCTGCCTCGCTAAAAATTCTTTCAACTGGATAGTGCAGCTTTCATTGCCTGTCCTAAACTCTCGTGGACCATTCCTCTGTGCTGGCCTCTGAGAGAGTGTTTTGAAGGTCAGGGCTTTTCAGAGTTTCATGCAAACCAAGCCCTATTCCTGTCTCATCTGAAGGCTATTGGAGCATCTTTATCCCTTTCTTCCTTACTTGATGGGACCTTCATGAGCACTATGTGTACAGGAAGCTGCTGGGCCTGGTTCTGACCTCACGTCTATTTGTGTAAACTGGGATTAGCCCCATGGAAGTGAATAGAATTCTGCTGGTGTGAGATCAGAATTGGGCCCAGGTTCCCTTTCGGCAGTGGTGGGAGGGGGTGATACCTGTGTGTGGGTTTCTCTCTCTCTCTGGCTCCTTCTGTCTCTCTTTGGGCTTGATTTTTTGAAAAGCTGCCCCTGATTTTGCACCTGCAATTTTGTGCCTGGAATTAATTGCAGGCCCGTGTTGTAGCAGCACCTGTAGAATTAGGCAGCTCAAATTTGGGCCCCCAATGATTTGTGCCTGCAAAATTGCACTCCATTATATCTGGGTGCAAATTTGGAGTCTGGGTTGATTTTTGAACATTAGAGATATTGACCTGTGAGTCTCTTTTCCCATTTCCCACTACCAAGCTTATTTTTTTTCAGACTGTCCTAAAAATAACTCCAAACTCCTGAACAGTGACTTATCCTCTCCTGGAAATGAGAGGCTGCAGACCGAGCCGGGATGGGATCTGGGGAAAACAGGATTTCCACAGAGGTCCCCAGTGCAGATCAGGTCTTGGCCAGGTTGGGCTTATAAGGGGAAAGCTTGTCATCAGACTCTATCAGGAGAGGGTGGGGCAGGAAGGTGCCAAAGACTTGAGTTGGTTCTTTCTCCAGCTGAACGGCTTGACCTGTCCCTTAGTTAGATTTCTTCTCTCTCTCTTCTCCCTGCTTGCCCCCTCCCAGGGTGGGATGTATATCTTCCAGCTCTTTGATTACTACGCTGCCAGCGGCATGTGCCTGCTCTTCGTTGCCATCTTTGAGACGCTTTGTATCGGCTGGGTGTATGGTGAGTACGGGCCTGGTGGCCGGCAGCTTTCACTGACTCCGAATCCCTGAGTGGACTCTCGTCCCCTCACTGGGGCTGGTTTCTCTGTTATCCCCAAGAGCACCAGGCCACAGATCCCCTTTGTAAACCTGGTACATTGGAACCCTTTACAGATAGTAGCACAACGTGTCCTCACTTCCGTGCCCAGGGACTTAGATGCTGGGAGCCTCCTGACAGCAGAGCCCAGGGGGAGCTGGCTGGAGAAGCTGCCTCATGCCAGCAAGGAAGTCTGTGACCCTAACAAATTTCCCTTGTTTGTGCTTATCTGTATTACCCATAATGCCCCATTTCTGAGCTCACTCCTGTCCACATGGGTCTTCCTGTCGGTCAGTATCCTCTCTGGGCCATGACCATTACTCTTGTTCCCTTTTGTTAACAGGGTCTCCCTCCCTGTCTTTCTCAGGTGCTGATCGTTTCTATGATAACATTGAAGACATGATTGGTTACAGGCCATGGCCTATTATCAAATATTGCTGGCTCTTCATCACGCCAGCAGTCTGCATGGTGAGAGCTTGGAGGCCTTTGGTCTGGCGGCCTGAGAGAGGAGTGGGGCTGGTTTAGGTTGTTTTGGGAGTGGGGGAAATGGATCGCTCTGGGACCCCTGTGTTGGGGACATATTGAGTAGGTAGTAAGCACTTTCCCATGGAGCGGGCCAGGTTGTAATGGCTCACTGGCTCAATGTGGCCATCATGTTGTCCTCCAGCAGCATATCCATAGAAGGTAAGAACCCTACTGCTACTGACAGCTACGGTACGTCTACATGCAGGGCCGGCTCCAGGCACCAGCTTAACAAGCAGGTGCTTGGGGCAGCCAAGGGAGAGGGCGGCACCTGCGGCAATTCGGGGGCGGCAGGTCCCTCACTCTCTCTGAGTGAAGGACCTGCCGCTGAACTGCCGCCGCGGATTGCGGCTTTTTTTTTTTTTTTTTTTTTTTTTGTTTGGGGCGGCAGAAATGCTGGAGCCGGCCCTGTCTACATGGCCAGCAGAAGCCCGTGGCACCACGTCTCAGGGCCGGGGTCTGCAGATTCAGGCTCATGCTATGCCACTAAAAAAAGCTGTGTAGACATTTGGGGTGGAGCTCAGGCTCTGCTTCAGGACCTGAGCTCCAGTCCGATCCTGGATGTCTGCACAACTATTTCTAGTGCTTTAGAATGGGCCTGAATCTGTAGATCCAGGCTGTGAGACTCGCTGCAGCAGGTTTCTGCTGGCCGTGTAGACATACCCCAGTGAGCAGACTCCCACTTTAGCTCAAGTGGCCTGTGGTTTGGAAGCCAAAGGTTCTAACCCTGCTGCTGCTGTGTGGTCTATCTGATCACCATGGACATCCGTGAGTGGGGATGGAATAACTGGGGGAGGGAACAGATCTCCAGGGACTGCTGCTAGGATGAGCTCTTGGCTGAGATAACAAACACTAATTGAAGGGGCAGCAGCACCCAAGTGTTGTTGCCCCTCGGGGGCTGTCTGTCCCAAGGAAGTCCTGCTGCGGGTGTGAAGTCAGAAGGGAGATCGTGTTGGCTAATGGCATTGCTTCCCCCCTTCCTCTCTTCTTGGCTTCTTCCACCTCCCCAGGCGACCTTCCTGTTTTCTCTGATTAAATATACCCCTCTGACCTACAACAAGAAGTACGTGTACCCCTGGTGGGGAGACACCCTGGGCTGGCTGCTGGCCCTCTCATCTATGGTCTGCATCCCTCTCTGGATTGTCTACAAACTTTCCATGATCAAGGGCTCTCTGAGAGAGGTGAGGCTGCTGCGTTGGGAGTGGGGTATGGTCCACAGAGGGGGTTATGGGGGCCTTACAGGTCACTGGCATATTGAAGTGACAGCCTCTTGAGGTGTGATTGGTGTGTTGTGGGTTAATAAACAGGAACATAGAATTAAGTTACTGAAGCTCAGTCTATTACTGTAAAGAATTAGTGGCTTTATTGAATTCAAGCTGGCTGGAGGGCTACACAGAAATAGCTGCCTTCCTGTGCGTCGCAGTTATTGGCTCTCCATCACTTGTCAAATGCCGTAGGAAAACAGCTTTGTGGGAAGTGCTGATAGACCAAGTGTAGGCCCCAGGCTAAACGCAGTCCACTGGGGTCTACAGATAGCCTGTGGGCTGCCCTCATCTCAGTGTGGAGGTCTGACCTGTGGGGACTATGGATCCCAGTGTATGATGCAGGCGAGGCTGCATGCTGGGACCTCTAGATTCCCTGCTGAGTCCCCGCCCCCATCTCATTGTTGGAATGGAGAATTGTGGGGGAATCAATGGAGGCTTGAAGCCACCTTTACACTGCCTGTGTTGTGAGGCAGCCAGATGCCTACAAAGCAGTTGGTGTAAGTTAGAGCAGCCTCAGGGCCGCTCTAACTTGCACTGTTTTTCTCCTGGGCCAGAACACAGCATGCTGTGACCATGCACCTCCCTCCAGAACGTCCTCTACCTGCCACGAGGCTCCTGTAAGCTGGCTTTAGAGACCTTCTGCACTTTGGGATCCCTGAGCTTTCTCCACCAACTTTTGCCCCCTAGAGCAGTGCATGGGGATGGACTGTAAGGAAGAACTGGGCCCAAAACCTCTGTTGTCTCCCTGTCTGTGGAGAAAAGGCTCTGCTTTTTGCTGACGTTTCCATCGGCAGAGCACCTGTTGATGTCCACAGGGGCTGGGTTAGTGCCGTTCTGCACACCCTAGGAGTGGCCTTTGGATGTGTACAGCCCTGACTATGAGGAAGCATTGTGGGGTTGATCTGCATTTGAAATGTGCTGGATGGCTCAGGTGTAAAAGCTGGGGTTGATACGTGGGAGGCTGACTTTGTTTTGACAGCGCCACAGCCCCAGTCAGGGACATGGAAGGGAATTTTCCCTGGTTCCACACAAGCCCTGGGGATTCCCAGCTGCTGTTCAAACAGCCAAGGTGGTTTTCAGCAGTTGTTTAAATTGTCATATCTGGATGTGGGAACTGGGGCTATTCGAGGACATCCCTGGACTTAAGGGGCTGGCGTCCCAGCATGGGGAGGGCCTACGTGTCATGAACTGGGAATCATTCAGCCAGAGATCCAGATGTGATTACCAAATTCCAGCCTGCCTCGCCCCTCCGTGCAGCCCTTGCTGGAAGGCTACTTAGAAAGGGGCTGTTTGGTGGGGGTGCAGTTGGGCAGAGGAGGCTGTGGGTGAGCCGGATCTGTCCCTACACCCTTGTTCAACATCCGACTTTGTCTTTCAGAGATTCCGCCAGTTGGTCTGTCCAGATGAGGACTTACCTTTCAGCCTGGGTGTGGGGCAGCCCCTTCCTTCCACTAGACCCGGCCTCCTGATGCTGACCGAGCAAGAGTCCCATTGTTAGGGCCACTGTGGCCCCCTGGATTGGTTGATACACTCCTTCTAGCTGTCAGATGACTCAAGGATTCTCCACTTTCTGAGGGGAGCAGGACTTGTGAGCTGATCTCTCTTCCGCTGGAGGATTTGATGGGCTCAGCAGGGGCTGCCATAGAAGGGTCTCCAGGGACAGTGTAGAGTCAGCGATGCACCTTAATCGTCTCCTGGGGAGCGCACACAGGAGCTGATTCAAACAGCTGAGAGTCCCCAACGCTCCAGTGGGTGGGACAGGAGAGACTCAGCCCCGGAGTGGAGACTGTCAAAGAGTCACAGAGGCTCTTCTCCGACATGGACTTTGAGGACCTCTCCATTCATTCCATTAAATCCTGTATCTTATCACATCTGAGTGGCTCTGCATCAGTTTTGTCTCTTGTGCTTTCTTTGTAAGGGAACTCTCCCCTCCACTCCAGAAGTCATTGCTCCTAGAGGTGCTGCTTGTTTCCAGAACTACACGGAGTCCAATCTGCCAGGACCACCTCTCTGGGCAGGGGTGATGGGTATTTTGGTGGCCCAAGAAGCCAAGTCCAAGGTTGTGATGGAGTGTGTGTGGCTAGTCTAAAGGGGAAAGTCCACACCAAATTAGATACGACTTCCCCTCACTCACCTCCCAGAATTACAGAAAAATTATAGACTGTTACTCCTTTTTGACCCAAGTGATTATTAGGAGAAACTGATGATGGAGTCAAGCATTCCTGTTTATTTACAAGGAATGTACAAAGTCCCGTTTCTCTGACCACAGTAGGAATTAAATAAGAGATTGTGTCTTTACTCACAGTTCCAAGCCTCTAGTTAGCACTTAGCCCAAAACTCTCTCTCAGCTTTTGTTCAGGGCCACATTCCCAGTTCTTATCCTGACTCTGTCCTTGCTGTGATTCTCCCTGCTTCTCTGCCTTTTGGCCTCTCTTCCTCAGACACACAAACCTTCTCAAAACAATATCCAGCAAAACCTCTCCACCCACAAATGCCTTGTGCCTGTGTTGTGGATGGAGGCCTCTGTTGTTTCAGCTACCTGCTACCAGCTTCCAGCTACCAGCATAGGAGCTTAAATGTTTTTTACAATTATCTTAAATGAAGGGCGGCACTGACATCCAACCTATAAGAACCATCCCAAGAAGGGCCACACGGATGCCTCTTCCTTCGTCAGGCCCTGAACAGAGCTGATAAACCCAAAGGAAGGTAGGAGCTCAGATCCGTGACTCTGAAACCCAAGAGTAGAGGCTGCTACAAGGCAGGAGTGAGGTGTGCTGGCCAGGCTGTGTGGGGATGCCGGACTGAAACGGCAGGAGATACAGCAAGAGCAGGAGTAGAGTAATGCACTGGCAGAGGGTTTGTGTTTTCTCCAGGGGAGAGGCTTGATTTTAGGACTAAAGAAGTCTTTGCAGGCCAGGACTATGGTGTTAGGGCAGGTCTGGAGGTTTCTGCAGTTCAGGTGCTTTGCAGGGTGGATGGGAGGGAGAACTGGAATAGCAGGGGATGCTGGAGGCCAGCATGGAGGTGCATTAGCAGATCTGCATTGGGCCCCTAGGACAGGAATTGCAACTAGTGACTGGTGTATTGGGAGGTCAGGCAGAGCTGTGCAGCCCAATGTAAATTTAATACTTATTTGTGAATATTGTTTAGATGGCATCTTTAAGCAGTAAGTTCCCATGTAAATATTCAGGGTGGGTGGAGACCATAATGTCTCCCTGGCTCCAGAGGTCAGGTGCTCTTTTTTTCTCTCCTCGCCTAATGTGTTCCAAAGCAGAAGCACACAAGACGTTGAGCCAAGTCTCCCAGCAATTTCTGGATTGCAGCTGAATCCTTGTATATGTTACTGCAAGATTTCAGTCCCCTGAGCCCTTACTGTGAGCCTCTCACTAGGACTGCTCAGGATATCCCAATTGGGTGTTTGATCAAAAACAAAACAGAAAAGGTGCAATTGCTGCTGGTAGGCACAAGGTGGCCTCGCTACTTTAGATCCTGCTAATATATTAGCAACCATTGCAAAAATAGTCATTCGGGTGAATTTACAGCTAAGCCGGCCAGAGGCTTGGGAAGCTCCCAATTTGTGAAGGCAGCCAGATTCACATCCCGGAAATCACATTCCTGGTGCAAGGAGGAGCTACAGTCCAGCACAGCTAGTGTTCAGCTTCTCATTCCCAGCCTCCCTGGGCAGCAGGATCCTGATCCCATGGGGGGACTTAGCCGTTAACTTGGGTCTGTTGTGGTCAGAGCTGGTGCCATAAGAAGTGGGCAGAATAGTAATTAAAATCCCTTTCTCCTGGAATACTGTCAGCTGTGACTTTATGCAAGGTGCTATATATGGTCACCTACAGGTGACAAGAAGGGTTTTTACACAATTGAGGCATTAGTGACTGGTCACCAGACAGGGAGGACCGGTGCGTTGAGGTGGTGCGCAGCAGCCTCTTTCGTTGGCTATGTCTGCCGTGCAGTCAGAGGTGCGATTGCTGCTCGGGCAGACATAACTGCACGAGCTGTAATCTACCTAGCACAGCTAAAAATAGCAGTGAGGGCCACAGTGGAATGGGTTGTTCCAAATGTTCCTAGCCCGCACTGGAGCCTATGCTGCCATGGCTTCATGGCTAGTTTTAGCTGTGCCAGGTAGACTACAGCTAGCATGGGTATGTCTGTCCAAGCTGCAATATCACCTCCAACTGCAGTGTAGAGATCTACTTAGGTGCATGGCTAGTTCTTGCTCACATACTCAGGGTCACTGTGATAACCAGAATTGGGGTTGGGAAGGAATTTTCCCCCAGGTCAGACTGGCAGGGACCCTCGAGGGGTTTTGCCCTCCTCTGCAACAAGGGGCATGGATCACCTAGTAGCATCATCAGGCCATGTCTTCTCCTCTAATCAATTCCCTGCCCTCACAGGGGCCTCAGGAATTGGTAGCATCTCTGTATCAGCTGTTCTCTGCCTGTGACACTAAACTGGGATGAGTGGTAGATACGCTAGAGGGTAGGGACAGGATACAGAGGGACCTAGACAAATTAGAGGATTGGGCCAAAAGAAATCTGATGAGGTTCAACAAGGACAAGTGCAGAGTCCTGCACTTAGGACGGAAGAATCCCATGCACTGCTACAGACTAGGGACCGAATGGCTAGGAAGCAGTTCTGCAGAAAAGGACCTAAGAGTTACAGTGGACGAGAAGCTGGATATGAGTCAACAGTGTGCCCTTGTTGCCAAGAAGGCTAATGACATTTTGGGCTGTATAAGTAGGGGCATTGCCAGCAGATCGAGGGAGGTGATCATTCCCCTCTATTCGACATTGGTGAGGCCTCATCTGGAGTACTGTGTCCAGTTTTGGGCCACACACTACAAGAAAGATGTGGAAAAATTGGAAAGAGTCCAGCGGAGGGCAACAAAAATGATTAGGGGTCTGGAGCACATGACTTATGAGGAGCGGCTGAGGGAACTGGGATTGTTTAGTGTGCAGAAGAGAAGAATAAGGGGGGATTAGATAGCTGCTTTCAACTACCTGAAAGAGGGTTTCAAAGAGGATGGATCTAGACTGATGTCAGTGGTTCCTGATGACAGAACAAGGAACAAGTTGCAGTTGGGGAAGTTTAGGATGGATATTAGGAAAAACTTTTTCACTAGGAGGGTGGTGAAGCACTGGAATGGGTTACCTAGGGAGGTGGTGGAATCTCCTTCCTTAGAGGTTTTTAAGGTCAGGCTTGACAAAGCCCTGGCTGGGATGATTTAGTTGGGAATTGGTCCTGCTTTGAGCAGGGGGTTGGACTAGATGACCTCCTGAGGTCCTTTCCAACCCTGATATTCTATGAACAGTGTGCTCTCCTGAGACTGAAATGCTTTGGTTGAACTAAAGTCATTGGGCTCAACATAGGGGAATCTGAGTGAACTATAGTGGCCTGTGATATACGGGAGATCAGACTGGGTGACTTGGGGTTCCTTTCTCGTCTGAAACTCTGGTAAGTTCCAAAGGACTGAGCAAATCTTTTCTTCAGAAGGATTCTTATGAAGTTGTCAATTTGAGAGCACTTTAACAACAGGGCCAGGGCCCTCTGACTGCAGTCCCTGGGGTGGATCATGTGCAAGGAAAAGGCCCATAACTTATCAGCACATGTGGCAGCATTCACCCCCTTTCAGGGTGGCAGGTTGCAAGAGGTGGGCCTGGGAAGCCTGATTTCTGGCATCCAGAGCAAAAGCACCAATTTTCATTTTCCCAGAATTGCTCATGAGACCATGGAGCATTTTGATTCATTTATAGGATTTTATTTGCATGTGGGACTTGTGGCCAGACTCTGTTGTCATCCCCGGCACAGTGCCATTTAAAGCCCCAACCGATGACTTGGATTTCGGAAAAGACTGTTACTGTTCCTGTATATGGGCAAAAGGCTGGTCTGGTTGTTCAAGCACAGGACTGGGAGGTAGATGATCTGTTTTCAGTTCCTGGCTTTGGCACAGGTTTTGTGTGGCCTCGAGTAAGTCTTGTAACCTTACTGCCTCAGTTTCCCCCATTTGTGATAGAGAGAGTAATACTTCCCTACATTGCAGTGGTGGTATGAGAGTCAATATTTGAAAGTACTTTGAAATCTATGAAAAGGCCCTTATGGAAAAGTCCCATAGAATTTAATAGCGATGTTACCAATAGGATTCCATATGAAATTAGTACAGACCTATAAAAATGATACTGAAAACCAATGGGATTTAATAGGGATTGAATTTGAACTGATTATATTTGAAATTCTCTCTCCAGACGTCCAGTTCCAAAAGTCTTTGCATGGCTCTTCTCTAAGGCAAATTAAGAGTCTCCCAGCCTGAGCAGGGTAGGAATATGCACCAGAATTTAGCGTGTGCAATTTTCAAGCACTCATGTTGGCCCATCTCTGCTGCCATTGACATCAACAGGAACTTTACCATTACTCCTGCCTGCTCCACTTGGGGAGACCTGTATGTTACATTAGCTCAGAAGCATGCAAAGACTTTGAATACCCCACTCGTGAAGTCCCTAATCTGCCACCTAGCCTGAAAAGTGAATCTAATAGTTTGGGAAGATGGGGTGAATATAGAGAGCCGTGTCTCCTCTGTTACGCGTTCTTTAAAATTAGAGGTTTACATTCAAAATTAAGAGGCTAATGAGATTGTGAATTGCCTCAGCAATCCCTGGAAAGAGGTCAGACCCTTCTTTTCCATCTGATCTTAAAAAGAAGTCTATCCTCTTTTTCTCCTCCCCCTCCCCCCCCAGCACTTGCATCACTGACGCCTGGGGAAGAATCTGGAGTTCATTTAACTGGAAGAAGATGCGGTGATGGTGATACAATATGGAAAATAAGCGAGACCACCCGCCCCCCTCATCCAGTGCTTCCCCATTTGGTTTTTTTGAATGGAGTTCTGCTGTTTGTGCTAGATCTGCTTCTGGGCTCGAGGAGGGAGATTTTTCCAAAACTGACTGCTCTTTTGGCTACTCTAAATATGATGCAATTTCCTCAACGGTTTCCTAGGTTGCAGAAAGGATCACATGACATCTCTGTGGCTTCAGATTGTGAGAAAGGTGAATGCTGGGTGGGGGGTGGTGCCCCCCAGCCAGCGTTAGGCGGGGCACCTTCTTTGGCGGCACTAAGAAGAAATTTTAAAAATGCAGAGTGCTGAGTAGGAGGGTAAGGATGAACTGCTTGGCAACATTGCAGGATCTTGCCAGACAGAGATCCGCCGCAATGTTGTAAAGACTCTCTCCTAGATGCTTGTGTGAATGAGCATTTCCGTGGAGAAAATGATGGGTGTTTGACAACCAAGACAATGTGTCATTGACCTGCAATCCAGGGCGTCTCTATAGCAGCCTCCTTTTGGAGCACCAGGCACAGCAGTGGTAGGGGGAAGTATCTGGGGGAGTTATGGTATAACTACTTGTGAAGGGGCTGTACCAGGTGATTCAGAGTCTCCACCTTAGCTGTTCACAATCCCACCACTTTGCCAGCAGGTACCACAACCAACCCCAATTTGCCTGTCCTCCCAGATCCACATTGCTCTTTGCACCCTCACAGCCTGTGTAGTCCAGATATCTGCTGGTCTCCTGAACCTATGTCTTCCAATAGGTTCATTTCCTGTCCAGTCAGCCACCCAGGCATGGAGAGAACACATGCCCAAGGCTTCGCCGTACTCTTTCTTCTGGGGCCCTCTCTGCCAATGTCCCTAGCAGAGCAAATGTTTCTCTTACAGAATCACACAGGCTGACTGTCAGCAGATGTCTCCATTATCTACATGCCCCTGCATACAGACACCTTTTCTACTGCTACCACTGAGATTTTTGATGAGGCCCCTTCTGCCTTCTCTCCATCTCAGTCTGTGTCCCTACTTTTTGGTGCAGCGCAATAGATGATTCACCTCATCACATCCATCCTGAAGAGGAGAGACCTTAACAGCCCCTCTCCACCCAAATTAGTGCAAAAGGGTGGGAATGATGTGCTCCCATAGGAGAAAGCACTGGCATGGAATCCCAGCTTGTGAATCTTTTGTGGACTTTGTGACATCTCCTGGCCAGTATTCAGGATGACTGTTGATGGATGCATGGAAGATGTGAGCCAGTCACTCAGCTAGCTTCTGGGATATGGTGAGCAACACATGGGCAACCCCCCCCCACAAACAAACAAAAAAAAAACAACCCCAAAGCCTCGTAGGAGGGATGGAGAGTTTAGGATAAGAAATGTGGCTCTACCACAAATTTATGTGTCACTTCAACAAGGCGTGGCCAGTACATCCAATTATAGTTTTCACTGTGTAAGGAAAGACCAAGCCTGTTTTCAGTTCAATGGAAGCCCAAGTAGTAACATTGTGGACTGAGTTACAATTTTGGTAGGAACTGAGGTTGGAAGGACATTGCCAAGATTTTTGGCTAGGATTTTTTGGTCTAACTTAATTAGTGCATTGGGGTGATAGATAATGTCATTAGTCTCCTTGCCCTGCTTAAGAATTCAGGGCAGATGCGGTGTTTCAGGAAGACAGGAGCCCCCAGGGAGGTGAGATCAGACAGAATTCATCCTCATCTAATGGGACGTTGGACATCTTGGGGAAAGGAACCGAAAGAACTGCACTGAGCTGTGTGGAATTGTTGGGGATATATCTGTGTGACTTGTACTGCGCTGCTGAACTTCTAAGGCATCAGTCTATCTCTGTGCACAGCTGCCATTTTGTGAAGTAGAGTAGATGTAGCATGTTCTACGGAAGACGTGCACTGTGTTCTCTCACTGAGATTTCAGTACTTGTTGCTTCCTTTGATTCAGGCTGGAAAGAAATACCAGCAACACTCAACTCTAGAGCCGTCATGGCTTTGGAAGCCGTGTGTGTGTGTATGCGCGCGCGCATTACCACTTGATCTCAAAATCTAGAAGGTTTCTTGATCTCAAAATCTAGAAGGGTGTGAGTCTGGGGGGAGGGGAAGAAAATGCAGCATATTCAAAAATAAGCTTCTGTGCTTTGTGGCACTGTCAGAATTGCTAGCAGATAAGATATTATGGAAAAAAGCAAATTCCTGGGAAATATCATGAATGACCCCAATATCTCTTGCCTTGTGGATCAAAGCAATTGGGCAACCAGCTGTGTTGTTCCACAAGGGGAACCATTATTTCCCCAGCTTTATTAGCAAAAGCATGAATGCAGGCCTCTTGCTAATCGATTGCAATGGCAGCTTTTCTTGAAGGAGGGACCTGTGGTAGGGGACGTGTGTGGGGGTGCATTGGCTTCAGGGGTGCAGATCTTGCGCAGGGAAAAAGATACAGCTATGTACAAGGGTTAGCCGGGGCTCGACCCTCTCCGGGGCAGCGGGGAGCCACACTGGCTCACTACACACAGTTGATGTTCGGGAGAATTAGTCCATCCGCGGGGGTGTCCCTCAGCAGCTCTTGCAGCAACTGGAATAAGCACCGTAAGCCCAGGCCCTGGGTCAGGGCGGGGCAACAATGAGTCTGGTGCTCAGGCGCTCGGGCAGGGGCTGAGCAGCAGCGGTACAACAGAAATAGGCCCAGGCCCTGGGTCAGGCGGGGCAGCAATGAATCAGACACTCAGGCCCCTCCGGCAGGAGCTGAGCAGGGGCAGTATAAACAGTAGCAATAAGCCCAGGCCCTGGGTCAGGGTGGGGCAACAATGAGTCAGGGGCTCAGGCCCTCAGGCAGGGCTGAGCAGTGACAGTACAAACAGTAATGAGTCAGGAGCTCAGGCAGAGCTGAGCAGTGACAGGAGGCTCAAGCCTCCAAAAGGCCTGGGAGAGGGGGATGCAGGCCCTCCCACTCCACTGCGTCCCAGCCCGGGGCCCTAGCAGTGGCAGAAGACCCGCTGCTGTGTCAGTGGGGATCCTGGCCGCAACACACTGACATGGGCTCTGGCAGTGCTGCAGCCAGACTAGGGTCGGCTGCCCCCCGGGCCACTTCCTACCTCCCCCTCGGGTAGTACCTGTGTCAGGGTGTTGTACCTCTGGGGGGTCCAGCACCATGGGTTCTTCGGGGCAGTGGGCAAGCAGCAGGCCCAGCAACTCCTCCTGGTAGCGAGCACAGGGCAGGTTCGGCAACTCCTCCGGGTAGCGAGCGCAGGGCAAGTCAGGCCAGTCCTGGCCTGCACCTTGGGCCGCGGGGGTTTCCCAGTCATGGGCTAGGCTGGAGACGTCTGGCCTCCCCGGCTGCTGGGCCTCTAGTGAGCTCTGAGGGTGAGCCTTTATACTTCCTGGTCGCCGCCTTACCCTCTGAGGGGCAGGCTTAGAGCTCCCTAGCTCCGCCCACTCCAGCCTGCAGATGGGCTCGTCCCGCTCCGGGGCGGCGGTGAGCCACACCGCCTCACTACAAGCTGCATTTTGGTTCTAGCAGGTGACTGTTTAGCTGGGGAATGTCTGTTTGTCAAGCAGTGTTCTGTGAAACAGGCCTCTCCTTGGATGGTGAACATTTGGCTCTGATTCTCCCCATTAGGGTTCCCAGTGCCCCAGAACAGCCTCCTGTGCTCCCCACTGGTGACCATCAGCTGCCAGCAGCATCTGGCTGGTTTTGACTGCAGCTTCACTCCCAAGAGAACTTCCCCCTTCCTTCTGGAAAGGAGGCTGAATTGTTCCCAGCTTTCCCTTAAAGGCACCATAATGCACATAACAAAGGGTTGCAACACAACTGTGTGGAGCGGTCACAATTTCAGGCGTCTCTTGCTCAGCTATGGACTTTATTTTGGTGTAGTGTAAGCATTTGCTGATTATTGACCTATCTCCTTGCTGCACTGTAGAAAATCAGAATGCCCCTCTTAATCCCCAGGTTCTGCTGCATCTGTATACGAGTGTGCTGGTGTGTGTTTGCATAGGTCTTTGTATGACTTCCTGTGTGTGAACATGCATGTCTGTGTGCATGTGGCTATGTGCATGCATGCTTGCATATGTAGTTCCACACAGGTGCATGAGAGCGCCTCACTCATGGAGCACTTTCCCAGAGG
Organism: Malaclemys terrapin pileata; assembly: GCF_027887155.1. Classification (NCBI taxonomy): domain Eukaryota; kingdom Metazoa; phylum Chordata; order Testudines; family Emydidae; genus Malaclemys; species Malaclemys terrapin. The sequence goes on along the minus strand of NC_071505.1, from coordinate 109,148,298 downwards.
TTGGCTGAAGTCTCGGTGCAGGTGAGGCAGGAAGCTTAGACCACCAGCAGAGGAGCTTGTGAGCTGTGCCCAGCCATCCAGTGGTGCAAAGATTTCAGGGGTGGGGCGGGAGGGGAGACATTAAAGTTGTCCCTTGATAGCCCCACTTGATTGTGGAGAAGGCAGCACATGTGATAAAGAACACTTGGGAGAAATATACCCTTATGTCAGCACTGGCTGTTTGAATGCAGTAACTTCCTAGATTGCATCAATCGTATTTGAGCGCCACTGTTTGCGTCCCCAGTGTTTGCTCTGCTGGTGGATCAAGAGCGACACTAACTATGGGGTAAGGGGTGCTGTCTGAAATTGACCTTATTTCCAGGACATCTGCAGGTACTCTACTACCTCTGGAGGCAGCTTGGCTGATGGGGAGAGAGCTGTGCCCGCCAGACCAGGAGAGAGGCTCCTAGGAATTGCTGTCATTGCTAGGGTGGTGCTGCAGGGTGTCTGTGGGCACGCCTGGATGTACTGCTCTGTGTGTGTGTGTGTGTGTGTGTTTTCCTTGAGGCCCACGGTGGCTCTAAGCCCTAATGCTAGCACAGTTACCAGAGTTGTCTTTATCTCAGGTTAGGGTATGCCTGCACATGGAGCTGGAGGTGTAAATCCAGCTCAAGGGCACATACCCCGAGCTAGCTCTGAGTGAACTAGCATGCTAAATATAGCAGAGTAGCCACAGCAGTGCAAGCCATAGAAGAGGCTAGCCGGGTCAGTACGTGATCATCCAAGACACTAGGCCTGTATTCGGGGTGGCTAGCACCCCACCGTGTGCCACTGTGGCTACACTCCATATTTAGCGTGATAGCTCGATGGGAGCTGGTTTGGGTATGTCTCCTCAAGCTGGAATTTATACCTCCTGCGTGAAGTGTAGACATATCCTTAGAGGGGCCTTTGCAGCAGAAGGATCTGGGTTCTATCCCTGCTAATGATTGTGAACTCCACGTGGTCCCAGTGAGAGGAATAGCCATGGTCCGTGCATTATTAGTATGCCACCCTTCAGAAATCATGAGCCAGGCCCCCAAAATCATGACACTTTAAAAGTAACTAAGTCGGGGTTCTTTTTCTTTGCCTTCTGGTTTCTGAAAATTTCGCGTGCACTCAGGTCACATTGCCAAGTTTTTCTCTGCAACCCATGGAACTAGAAACTTTTTAAATGAATGCTCTGAGTCTCCCCTAATCCCATGATCCTAATCCACTCCTGGGGGAATTCTGCGCCACTGCACAATGCAGAATTTTGCAGAAATTAACACTGTATGCGCAGAATTTCCTTCCTCACCTTCCCAGAAATAGGCTGCAAAGCTGCTAGCCACCATTAGGGGCTGCTGGACCTGGCAGAGCTCAGTTCGCACATAGAAGACGCAGCTGGGGGGAGGGGGAGGGAGCTAGAGGGTTCCCAGCATGCCCTGAGGGAAGGAGAGGACAGTGCACAGAAAACTCTGTGCAAGCTTGGGACTGAGCATCAGGCTATTTCTCCCTCTGGATCACTGGGTTCTGGGGGAGAAATGAGGGTGGGTATCTGGACTGTGGGGTGCCATGGCTGAGCTCTAGGGAGGAAGGGGTTTGGGTGTATTGGCTGGGGGGTGGTGGTTGGGCTCTGCGGGGGAGGAGTTGTGGGTGTCAGGCCCCCCTGGCTGGGGAGTAAGGGGGCAAAGAAACAGGAACTGGGTTGACATACAGGTTTCTTTAACTCTCTATTCCTGGGGGATTTATTGTGTGTCGGTATTGTTCCAGACATACTTGCTGATAGGTATTTTGAAATAAATGACCAAAATAATTGAAACTGGTGCGATTAGGTAGTGTTATTTCGAGAAATCAAATTAGCAGAATTTTTAATTTTGGGGCACAGAATTTTTAATTTTTGGTGCAGAATGCCCCCAGGAGTAATTCTAGGAGCTGGGGAGTTCCAGAAAAATGTGACAATGAGACTTGTGATAAAATCACAAGAGATAGCAACACTGTAACTATGCAGCCGTGAAAACGTTGGCACCCGCTGAGGTGTCAACAGGAGCTTGAGCGTTGGGATGGGCTGCAGCATCTCTGTGGGCATGTTGGGATGGCTCTACTTTTCCACGAACGAGGACCCTGGGAACTGTTATTGCCCCTGGGAAAGGTTTGCATGCCTCCTGTAGGCAGCCCCTCCCTTCCTCACCCACAGTGTGTCTCTGGTGTGCCGGGAAGGGAGTTCCCAGGCCCCGAGGTGATTGTTTAGAAGACATGTCATGACTAAACAGAGAGGTGAAAGGGTGAAAAATAGACCCAAAGAGTTTGACTAAAACCTGCACCTGCTTGAAGAAAGGGGCAGGGAGAATTGGAGGCAGAGGAGTCCTGCCAGCTGGCAAGAGGTGAATAGAGAGCGGGGATGAGAAGAATACTGCTGAGATACAACTTGTTCCCATCGTCAGCCAATGGAAAATAACAAAGGCCTCCAGAGGCTGAAGGGGCAGAGTAAATACTAATCTGTCAAGCTCAGCATCAGTCCCTTAGGCGTGTCGGAGTTCATGGCCCATGTCTGGCAGGCACGTTGTGTGCCTGGCAAACTGAGAATGGACTCCAAATAGATGAGTGATCCTCCAGAGGACAGCCTCAGTGCGAAAGGCACTGGGTGGCACCCTTGTAAACTGAGGTCCCTCTCCATAGAATAGGTGGAGTATGGGCAACAGTGCTTTGGGCTTCTCAACCTGCTCTCTTTCCATTTGCTTCATGCTGGACCAGGAGGGACCACTTCTAATGTGGCCCAGTCTGTTCTCAGCCTCTTTGTTGAGACAGCCTACAAGGGGACATGGTGCTTCCTGACATCAATGGTGCAGGAAAATCCTTCCCCAAGGATGGGCTCCTCCCATCTAAAGCAACTTGTAAGTTATCACTGGAAACACCACTATGAATGGCAAAGGCGGCCAAACCTTTAGATAATGGGCAGAGTGGGATCAAACCATGGACCCTGATGAGGTGACTAGAACTGAATTTAATGTTCTACATGTGGTTGTACTGAAGAAGGACTATTCCTCCCCAGTCCAGGACATAATACTTTTGTGTACACAGCTCAAAAGTGCATTGGGTTTATTTTGCTACCAAGTCTCTTTGCAAACTCATGTCTGATTTACTTTCCATTATAGCTGCTAGGTGCTTTCAGCTAGGGCTCGGAAACAGCCAGTATGCCCATATACACCCTACTGGAATCTCTAAACTCGAAAATGAGAATTGAGTGTTACCAATATACAAATCATTCTGCAACAGAGCCTGGAACGACAGCTCTGAGAGGTGTGAATTTCCTCATTCATGACAGAGAGGTGATAATGTAAGATGCCCAGTGATGAGAATTTAAATGTCAACATCCTTAACTATTTAATTACTCATGTAGGAAAGGAGAGGGATGATCACAGATCTGCACAATTCCCTGCAAATGATGTCTCATTTTGATGTCACAAATGGGTGGCATTTGGGAGATACCACTAGCATTCCCCCCTGCAATCATAGAGGAGGGAAGCCCAATGATGTAGTAGAGCAGTGGTTCTCAAACTTTTGTATTGGTGACCCCTTTCACACAGCAAGCCTGAGTGTGACCCTCCTCCTAAATTAAAACCATGTATTTTTTATATTTAACACTATTATAACTGCTGGAGGCGAAGTGGGGCTTGGGTTGGAGGCTGACAACTCACAACCCCTTCGCCACATAATAACCTCACGACCCCCTGAAAGGTCACGGCTCCCAGTTTGAGAACCTCTGTAGTAGAGCCTATGGGCATACTGAAGTCGTACTGAGGGGGATGTGAGGTCAGGGAACCCAGTGGAGTGAAGTGATGCACATGATCATATATTGAATATCTGTAGTCTACTGTGAGTGGCACTCATTCTGGTGACTCAAGTGGGTGGAATTTATTTTGTGGGTGAAGCTTGTAAAATACCACCTCCTACCCTTTGAACCCCCAACCTGAGTCCCGCTTTCAGAATTACTGCTTTCTAGGTTTCTCCCTGTGCATAGCTGTGCTTCAAGATATCTCAGAGGCTTGGATTTATTTTCCAGCTTGAATCTCATTTTGTCGTTTCCTGCCCATGTTTTTCACCTCTATGCTGGTAGGTCCCTTTTTATTATTTCTCTTCCCTCCCCATTTTAGTAGCTGCTGTGAACTTCATGTACATGCTGTTTATTCCCTAGAGTTGCCTTTGCATTTTAGGAACTCCAGAAAAGAAATCCCGAAACGCAGAGATCAGTTTGCTGTCATGCACTTATCGTTCGCAGGTATGCTAGTTAGGAGTCTGCATATGGTGTGCCTCAAAATGCCTCTGGTTATCAACACAAGTTATGCATCCATGCGCTATCTGATCTGGGACTGTCTCCCTCATCCCCAAGGAGCTGCTAGAGAGCAGTGAGTGTATTACAGCTTTGATAGGCCTTTCTCAGGCCAGGTCTATGCACAGAGTTTGTACCACAATAGCTATTTTGGGGAGTGGGAGGGAGTGGAGGGCGAGAGATTATTTTTTTTAAACCAAAATAGTTATACCTGCATCACTCCAAGTGTGGATGCAGTTATAGCAATACAAAGGTGCCTCATACTAGTATAGCTAGGCAAAAAAAATTGAAATTCCCATCCCTTGGGAAATTCTGAGATGTTGAGTTTTCATTTTCTCCCGGATCGGGATGCAAAGTAGAAATCTTGGAATTTTTTGCAAAACTAAATATTCCAAAATATTTAGTTTGGCCCTTATTTATCTGTTTTGGTTTTACAGTACATAAAAGTTTTAAACATGCTGATCATTTCCATTTTAAAAATGTAGTGAAATCAATACGTTTCCTCAAAGTGTTTCGGCATTTTCTAATCAACATTTTCTACCAGCTCCACAAATGTCGGTATATTCCCTTTCCCATCTAGAAATAAGTGATGCCAATATGAGCCATTTTATCCCACTATAACTGCACCCACACTAGTGTGGATTGTACCACTTGAACTTTATTGCTATGGTTTAAAGCAGTACACCTTTAAGACAAGCCCTTGATGTTCAGACTTATCCCTGTTAGATCTTAAATGTAGCCCCACTAGAGACTTATAGAGCTGGACTTTCCTGTCATTAGTGAGACAAGAAAAGGCCTATTTCTGTGCCCAGGTGGGGGAACCTTACTGCTGCATCAGCCCATCTCTTGATTAAAGCCAAGTGCTTTGACCGTGGCTGGCATGCTCATGTTTAATACTGGAACGAGGCCTCTGATCCTTCCATCTGGCCATGCTTTGTTTGGCCAGAGGGCCACCTTCATGCTAGGTTTTCACCCGAACAGTCTGGATTTCGGCTTGTGTGTCTGGGTGCCATTTGACGAGCCCTGATGTCCACTCTTTTTTAATCTGTGGCAACCCTAAGCAGAGGGAAGGAGGCAGCGCAGCAGCAGCAGCTGCCTCCGGGGCCAGGGTCCTTGTGCAACTGGCAGGGTGCAGAGGTGGAGCCTTGTGGGGAAGAGGCGGGGCCTCAGTGGTCCGGTTACTATCCATTAGAAAGGTGGCAACCCCCAAGTCCCAAGGGTGCTGTAGGCCAGTTTGGTTCCCAGTGTAACTTCTTTAATTTATACTGGCTGTAATAGCTCCAAGGGATTGTTCTACCAGCCAGAGATCAAGAGAACACAGCAGCCCCCTGACACCAGCCTGGAACTGTCCCCTATACTGGGAGCACTGGGGCTGGGAAGGGGCAGCACGCAGCTTTTCCCCCAAGCTGGAGGAATTCCCAGCAGCCCGATTAGAGCAGCTTTGAAGTTTCTTTATGTGGCCCTGGCAGTCCAGAGGACTGGTAGAGTGGATCAGGCTCTGGCCCTACTGTTTGCACTCCAAAATAGAACATAGGCTCTTTCCCCCTGTTTCATAAAACACAATCCTGAGTGGCTGTATTATGGCGTATGCTGATGGAACTACCATTCACAGGTGACCATCTAAACACTGCCCAGACTTCTGTGGGCTCCTTGCCTCCATCAGGAGTCATTGAGTATTTTTAGATACGACCTCGCCAGCTCCTTTTAGAGTCTAAGCAGGATTTTCTTGGTAAATGATATAAAAGAACCTATAGAGTCCCTCAGAAGGCCCAGCACAGCCAGGGGCTGGGTGCATCCTGCTGCTCCCCAAGTGCCCTCAACTTCCACCTGATGGGCTACCGCTGATGGCAATTGAGGGTGCTCAGCACCCAGTAGTGTCCAACCCAGATAAATGGCTCAGGAAATGTGCTTAATCCCTGTGTGAATGTATAGGCCCCGATCCTGCAAACACTTAGCTTTAGCACATGAGTCTGTGTCTGCAGGATGGGAGCCAAAGAGAGGGGAAGATACTGAATGCTAATGAGAAAACTGGAGGCACTGGTATCCTAGGTCCTGCTACTGATCATGTGAGTATCTCTGCTGAAATCACTACAGAGAGAGATACAAATATAGATACAGAGAAGTTGCTCTAAAGAGGAAATCGGAGCACTTATAAAACACACACGGGGAATGTTCCTTTAAATAAGATATGGCATCACGTGAAAACAACCCAGTGGGCATGTGTCAAAATAAAGGCTTAGGGCATGCTGATCCTGGCCAACAACAATAGTGTTACACAAACCGTGAACTCAGACTGGCTGTACATGTGTGTGCATGGTAGAAACGCAGACATTTCAATATGTTGCCCTGAGTGCAGTAGAATAAATATATATCCCCCTTGCACAGCTCCCAGTTCCTCCATTGCATTTTGCAGGTTGACAGCTGGATTCTTCATTCTTGTTATTTTGTCCTGAGCTCCAGCACTGAAACAGGTTTAGCATAATCATTCCTGGTGGAGTTTGAGACAATTCATTCCATGTCCCAGGGCGCTGTAAGAGGATTCCACAGTTTAAAGAGCTGGGAGTGTGAGGCAGTCTGGTTAGGCTTTATCAAACTGTGTGTGAGAGGAGAGCTTGCTTCGTTCCAGTGAGCGTAATGGGACTTGGATTAGATCCACTGAATGTTGTAACTGCTGCCTGCAAACTTCTGGCCTTAGTTCTGCCTGGCCTGGCCTCTATTTCCCATGTTTTCTCTCTGCCAGTGCTTCCTATTACGGTTAAAGGTCTGGAGAGGAAAGTATTGGAAAGGAGGTGAAGAGAAATTTCCATTCCTCACACACACTCCCCCTCTCTCTCACTCCACCCACAAATGAACTTGATAATAATTTAACAGGGAGATCTGATGGAGGGGGGAGAGAGGGAGGGGAGAAGGAGGAGAGAGGGAGGGATCTTTTCCCCAATCCCCTTTCTCCTAGAGTTGTAGGCACCTTGACTTGCCTGTTCTTGCATATAATGAGTTGCCTGTTGGCCACCCAGTGACTCAGTGGGACAGTACTGCGTTGCCTGTGGAGACTTGAGGTGGATTCAGGTGAGCTGGGTAATTGTTCTGTCCATGTATCTGTCTGAGTCTATACGTCATGCTGCCTGTGCTGGGGCCATAGGGAACTCCACAGCCGCTTACTGTCGCTTAGGCAGTGACCCTGCAGGCTTCATGGACATTTCAACAGAACAGCTTACTGGAGTCCAGGGGTGCATGGAGTATTTTGATGGGCGGGCAAAGGAGTCTGTGAGAGGGAGAAGCCCCCACTGCTGTTAGGCTAGGAAGAGGGACCTGAAGAAAGTAAAGGAATTCATTTTGAGGGACCAACTGAAGGGAACTTTCCTTATTGATTTCCAGAGGGGGAAATGGGTGTGAGGGGACTTGGCAGCAAGGGATGCTAGAGAGATTGGCAGAGAGGTGGATGGATAGCAAAGGGAATGGGCACCGAGGGATTGCTAGTGGGGTGGAGAGCACAGGGCTGTGAGAGGGACAGGCAATAGGTACCATTATGGTTAGGGAGTGCATGGGCCAGGTAGCAAAAAGGATGGGCAGAGACAGTTATGGGCTGTGAGAAGGACACGCACTGAGGGGAGCAGGCAGTGACGGGGTTGTAAAGCAGGGATGGGTTGAGAGCGTGTATGGGGAGTGGGAGGGAGGACTCAGTGGGACAGGCTGCAGGAATTTCATTTGGTGTAAGCAAAGTATAGTAATTCCTTCTCTTCAAACACCATCTGCCCGGGGAGAACAGTGTCCTGACATGTACTTGGGCGCCTGCAGGCTGCTGCTCTGTGAAAAGAACTTTACTGGTTCCTGGGGTGTGTGTTTGCTGGGGAATGTCCTGATCCAAGGATTTTGTGTAGGGGCGGGGGAAGCGCTGTGAATAGGGTAGTGTGAAGAACTGCACTTTTTTTTGGTTTGCTGGTACTGGAAAAAATATTGGTTTTTGTTGACCCGGATCTGAACATTATGAAAAATATCAGTGAGTTGAAGAAGTCTGTGCTGGGTTGAATCAAGGTGGTGGCCCCCTTGTAACTTTTAGGCCATGTCTACATTAGAGACCTTACTGCGGCACAGCTGTACCAATGCCGGTGCGCTGCTGTAAGGTCTCCTGTGTAGCTGCTCTATGCTGACGGAAGAGAGCTCTCCACTTGGCACAATTAAACCACCCCCCATAAGTGGCATTAGGTATGTTGGTGGGAGAATCTCTCCCACCAAAATAGCACTGTCCATGCTGATGCTTCTGTCACTGTAACTTATGTTGGTCGGGGATGTGTCTTTTCACCCCCCTGACTGACAAAAATTTTATTGACAAAACTGCTGGTGTAGACATAGTCTTAGACCGGTGTTTAGGGCATTAAATGTTCATTGGCATGGGGACTTGAAGTTGGATCTGCCACATTCCAGGGGAGTGCCTTAATCTCCAGACTATCGAGTTGTGTCTCACTCTCCGGCCCAATGACTATTCAAGTATTTTATACAAAGCACAACAATTTCAACAGGAGAGATGGAGAGAGAGCCCCACCCCAGAAGAGCTAAGAGTCCCCTGGTTAGGGCAGAGCTGGGGTGAAATCCCTGTTCCAGAACTTGGGGGACCCATGGGTTTAAGTCCCTGCTCCAGAGCAGGAATTCAGACCTAGGTCTCCACATCCCTGCTGAGTGCACTGGACTAAAAGCTATAAAGTCCCCAACCTCTGCCTCCTCTGGCTGTTTTGTGAATCTAGCCTGGAAATTTCTCTCTGGCTGAAACTATTCAGCAAATTTGTATTAGGTTCAGGAATAGTTCCAGGTTGACTGAATAGTGTTCATCAGAAAAACTCTTCACCTGAAAAAATGTGCCAAGCTCTAATTGTGAATCCCTTGCTGAGAGTGAGAGAGAATGTTTGGAGCTAAGATGTCTTTAGGAAGAAGGAGTTTTGTCTGCGCACTGGTGAGAGTGGTCAAGTAACACGCCTATGCACCAACAGGCATATCTGTGGGCCAGATCCTCAGCTGGTCCAACTCCAGAGACTTCATAGGAGTTGCTCCCATTTATAGGTGGCGTGGTTGTGGAGGTCACTGGTCTGTGTGTCTGTGCCTGTATGCCAGTCTGTCTGCAAGTACACATCTACGCACACATGAACATTCGTGTGGATCACTATGTTCGCACAGGTCTGTTGGATGAGTGTACATGCAACAGGTCATATAAAAGTTCATGAAAGATATTCCATATCTCCTTTGAAGAGCAGAGTTTTCAGTGTAGTCCTTGATGGTCACTGCCAATCCCATTGGAAATATCTTTGCTCCAATTCTCCAGTCAGCAGCTGCTGACACCGGATGAGTAAGCTTTGGACTTTAGCATAACCTTGGATGTAACAGCCAGATTTCCCTGAACTGGCAGGGACACAGTCCGAACCTGATGGCTGGGTGCAGGCTACAGAGATGATCTGGGGGAAAGCTTGCAAATGAAAGCTGCTGTTGGTTTGTGTGCGTCTGTACTTGGGAGGGAATTTCAGTGCTTTGTGAGAGTGAATGGAGCTGTAACCTTGGCAGAGCTCAGCACAGCTTCGACAAGTGCCATGCTGGCTTCCCCTATGTAGCTCCGCCAACTGCGACTGTCTGACCCCTTGATATTCCAGTCCTGGGCCACACACATCTCTGCCAATGCTCCTCTGTCGTGGCCTGTAGGACCCTCTTCTGTTCCAGTCGTGGGACCCACAGAGACTGAGAGCATAGCTGCTCTGTTCTCGCAGTATGTCTGTCCTACCTGCCAACAGAAGATGGGACTGTCTGTCAGCAGGGAAGGCAGCTCCTGACAGCGCTGCACCTGACCAGGAGTTCAGGGTCAGTGCACTCGCTGTGGTTAGAGTGACAAGGTTAATGACTTCCTGGAGACAGCAGGCAGTGCTCACTCTGTACTGCTGGATGTATTGCCCGGACTGTCCAGGGACACTGCCTGAGGTGCCAGGAGTCCTGCAGAAGGCCCCTAGAGCACCGTTTCAGCTGTAGAGAGCAGGGGTGACCCTCGGTGGCTGCTAAGTGTGCACTTGCATAGGCTAATATATTTGCTAGGTGTAAAGGAATAAGACAGGGACCCAATTCTTCCTCTAGCTGGCAAACCCTTTCCCTGGCTTATGAAAATCTTGCCTAATTCTTCCTTGCCCACACTGCCCCTAACAACCTTTGCACAGGGCCTCACAGGACATAGGGCTGGCTCTGACCATGTGTGTCCTGCTCTGTAGCCTCAGGAGAGATTAGACTCCATAAAGCACAGGCAAGTTTCGGAGGGTTTGGTAGAAACGTGTCTAGAACAGTATGGAACCAGCGGCTCTGGCACCACCTATCAAGCACACCTTTTGGCCCAGATTCAGAGGCGGGCTCCCCCACACCAAGGTGCTATCCCTGTGACCCTATCTTGGAGACTAGGTCTCCCCTGAACCTTGCTAAAAAACTTTAGGAGTCACTGGTCTCATTTTACAGAACTGGAGCACTGGCTCCTTTAGCCACCAGTGACCTCTGAGGCTCTGAGGCTCCCCCCAAAGCAGTGGCTTCACATGTGAGACTTCGGAAGAGGAGATCGGCTTCAGCGGCAAAATTCAGATCCAGATTTCCAATACTCCAAAGTGCAGACGTGTTGGGATCTGGGAAATTTTGGTTTGGGCCCATCTCTGTCTTGGCAGGATAGTTCCTCTAATCCCCAGCCAGGCTTTAAGAACCCATTCAACAATGTGTATAGTGGGGGGGTGCTGAGAGCCATTGAATCAAACTGTAAACATTGTATCTGATGAACACCACTTCAAGCCAGGGAGTGCGGCAGCACCACCATTACGCCTAGTTTAAGCACCTATCTGTGCAGCCCCGTGTTAGATGCTGGCCTGGATCAGTGCAAAGCAGCCAGGTGGTTGTGGTTCCAGGCAGGAGTCCTCTCCCCATTGTCACTCATTGGCCTTCCTCTCCCATCCTGGTATATTTGGGATGGGGTCTGGAATTGAGTGGCTGGTGAGTCACAAGTATATATTTATTCCAGCTCTGGGAGGTAAGGTTCTTGCTATTCACCTTCTTGTTTCTCTTGAAGTCTCCATGTCTACACTAGCAAGCTTACAGCGGCACAGCTGTACTGCTACAGCTGTGCTGCTGTAAGATGTCTCATGTGGCTGCTCTATGCCGACAGGAGAGAGCTCTCCCATTGACATAATAAAACCACCTAACAAGCGGCAGTAGCTATGTTGGTGGGAAAGCATCTCCCACTAACATAGTGCTGTGCACACAGGCGCTTATGCCAGCGCAATGTATGTTGCTCAGGGGTATTTGTGTGACGTGTACCTGGAAGAATGTGAGCCGGGGTGTTTCTGTGAGGTGCAGCTCCCTGTTACTTTGGAATGTGCTGGGAGCTCTTTGTTCTCTGGTAGCAGGTAGAACCAGCCTGGGAGTTGAGCAGTAATTGTTTCTTTAACTTACTTGGATTAAAGCAGTTACTTTCTTTAATACAAAGGCAGAGGGAGCTGATTCTGCTCTTGCTTACACCACTGTAATGCTGGTGACTTCACCAGTTCCTCCTGATTTACCCTGGTCTATGTGAGAGCAGAATCTGGCTCTCTCTCTGTACAGTAGATACAATGTGAACCTTGCCTGACCAGTGTGCAATAATGAAGCAAAAGGGGCCGGGCAGAAGAAGTTCCTTTCTGAACTCAGCAGGGTGCTTGTTCCCTGAAGCGTGAGGATCAATAATCCTTGTAATTAAAATCCTAGTTACTGTGTTTGCTGATGCAGAGTCAGATTTTGATCTCACCCACACGTGTGTAAATCCAGAACCACTAAACTGATTTCAGTAGAGTTACTCTGTTTAACACTGGTGACTATGGGTATGTCTACACTACGAAATTAGTTCGAATTTATAGAAGCCGGTTTTATTGAAATCGGTTGTATACAGCCGATTGTGTGTGTCCCCACATAAAATGCTCTAGGTGCTCTAGTCGGCGGACCGCGTCCACAGTACGAGGCTAGCGTCGACTTCCGGAGCATTGCACTATGGGTAGCTATCCCACAGTTCCTGCAGTCTCCGCCGCCCCTTGCAATTCTGGGTTGAGATCCCAATGCCCGGATGATGCAAAACAGTGTCGCGGGCGGTTCTGGGTACATGTCGTCAGGCCCCTCCCCCCCGTCACAGCAACGGCAGACAATAGATTCGCGCCTTTTTACCTGGGTTACCTGTGCAGACAACATACCACGGCAAGCATGGAGCCCGCTCAGCTCAGCTGAGCTCACCGTCACCATATGTCCTCTGGGTGCCGGCAGACGTGGGACTGCATTGCTACACAGCAGCAGCTGCTAACTGCCTTTTGGCGGTAGACGGTGTAGCATGAGTGATAGCCGTGGGGCTGGCAGCCGTAGTGCTGCATTGCACCAGCCCCTTGCCCTTTGGTAAGCGATGGTATATTATGATTGGTACCCATCGTCGTCGTACTGGAGTGGCTGTCAATCATGGCCAACTGGGCAGACATGCTACTGTTTCCATGATGATGGGTACCAATCGTAGTATACTATTTTCTTCCAATTGCCCAGTATTGTCTGCTAAGCACGCAGAAGAGGCCGAGGGCGATGCTGGGTGCTGGCGGACGTGTGGCTGGCAGACGTGGTATATTATGACTGGTATCCGTCATCATCATACTGGAGAGGCTATCACTCATGCTGCACCGTCGGCTGCCAGCTTAAGATGTAAAAAATAGATTTGTTCTGTATTCATTTGCTTCCCCTTCCTCCGTGAAATCAACGGCCTGCTAAGCCCAGGGTTTTCAGTTTAATCTTTGGGGGGACCATTCTGTGTGACAGTTGTTTGTGTTTCTCCCTGATGCACAGCCACCTTTCTTGATTTTAATTCCCTGTTCCTGTACCTGTATGCCATGTCGTCACTCGGCCCTTCCTCCCTCCCGCCCTCCCTCCTTCTCCTGGTCCATCAGATACTAGTTTCGCGCCTTTTTTCTGACCAGGCGCCATAGCTAGCACTGGGATCATGGAGCCCGCTCAGATCACCGCGGCAATTATGAGCACTATGAACACCACGCGCATTGTCCTGGAGTATATGCAGAGCCAGGACATGCCAAGGCGAAACCCGGACCAGCCGAGGAGGCGATGGCAGCGCGGCGAAGAGAGTGATGAGGAAATTGACATGGACATAGACCTCTCACAAGGCACAGGCCCCAGCAATGTGGAAATCATGGTGTCACTGGGGCAGGTTCATGCCGTGGAACGCCGATTCTGGGCCCGGGAAACAAGCACAGACTGGTGGGACCGCATCGTGCTGCAGGTATGGGACGATTCCCAGTGGCTGCGAAACTTTCGCATGCGTAAGGGCACTTTCATGGAACTTTGTGACTTGCTTTCCCCTGCCCTGAAACGCCAGGATACCAAGATGAGAGCAGCCCTCACAGTTGAGAAGCGAGTGGCGATAGCCCTGTGGGAGCTTGCAACGCCAGAGAGCTACCGGTCAGTCGGGAATCAATTTGGAGTGGGCAAATCTATGGTGGGGGCTGCTGTGATCCAAGTTGCCAGGGCAATGAAAGACCTGGTGATATCAAGGGTAGTGACTCTGGGCAACGTGCAGTCAATAGTGGATGGTTTTGCTGAAATGGGATTCCCTAACTGTGGCGGGGCCATAGACGGAACCCATATCCCTATCTTGTCACCGGAGCACCAAGCCACCGACTATGTAAACCGCAAGGGGTACTTTTCAATGCTGCTGCAAGCCCTGGTGGATCACAAGGGACATTTCACCAACATCAACGTGGGATGGCCGGGAAAGGTACATGATGCTCGCGTCTTCAGGAACTCTGCTCTGTTTCGAAAGCTGGAGGAAGGGACTTTCTTCCCGGACCAGAAAGTAACCGTTGGGGATGTTGAAATGCCTATCGTGATCCTTGGGGACCCAGCCTACCCCTTAATGCCATGGCTCATGAAGCCGTACACAGGCAGCCTGGACAGGAGTCAGGACCTGTTCAACTACAGGCTGAGCAAGTGCCGAATGGCGGTGGAATGTGCATTTGAACGTTTAAAAGTGCGCTGGTGCAGCTTACTGACTCGCTCAGACCTCAGCGAAAAGAATATCCCCATTGTTATTGCTGCTTGCTGTGCGCTCCACAATATCTGTGAGAGTAAGGGGGAGACCTTTATGGCGGGGTGGGAGGTTGAGGCAACTCGCCTGGCCGCTGATTACGCGCAGCCAGACGCCAGGGCGGTTAGAGGAGCACAGCAGGGTGCGGTGCGCATCAGAGAAGCTTTGAAAACGAGTTTTGTGACTGGCCAGGCTACTGTGTGAAACTTCTGTTTGTTTCTCCTTGATGAACCCTCCAAACCCCCCCTCCCCGACCCGGTTCACTCTACTTCCCTGTAAACCAACCACCCCACCCCACCCTCCCCTCCCCAATTCGAGCACCGCTTGCAGAGGCAATAAAGTCATTGTTTTTTCACATTCATGCATTCTTTATTAGTTCCTCACAGAAGTAGGGGGATAATTGCCAAGGTAGCCTGGGATGGGTGGGGGAGGAGGGATGGAAAAGGACACACTGCATTTTAAAACTTTAACTCTTATTGAAGGCCAGCCTTCTGATGCTTGGGCGATCATCTGGGGTGGAGTGACTAGGTGGACGGAGGCCCCCCCACCGTGTTCTTGGGCGTCTTGGTGAGGAGGCTATGGAACTTGGGGAGGAGGGCTGTTGGTTACACAGGGGCTGTAGCGGCGGTCTCTGCTCCTGCTGCCTTTCCTGCAGCTCAACCATACGCTCGAGCATATCAGTTTGATGCTCCAGCAGACGGAGCATTGACTCTTGCCGTCTGTCTGCAAGCTGACGCCACCTATCGTCTTCAGCCCGCCACTTGCTCTTTTCATCCTGCCATTCAGCCCGCCACCTCTCCTCTCGTTCATATTGTGCTTTTCTCATGTCCGACATTGACTGCCTCCACGCATTCTGCTGTGCTCTATCAGCGTGGGAGGACATCTGCAGCTCCGTGAACATATCGTCCCTCGTCCTACGTTTTCTCTTTCTAATGTTCACTAGCCTCTGCGAAGGAGAAACATTTGCAGCTGGTGGAGGAGAAGGGAGAGGTGGTTAAAAAAGACACATTTTAGAGAACGATGGGTACACTCTTTCATTACAAGGTCGCATATTTCGGCTTGCAGGCAGCCATGGTAGGCCACAGTGTTTTGGCTTTTTTAACCTTCTTAACATGCGGGAAAGGTTGCAAACAGCAGCGCATTTCCCATATCAAGGATGAATTGGGTTGTCCATTTAAAATGGGTTTTCAATGTAAAAGGAGGGGCTGCGGTTTCCCGGTTAACATGCGGCACAAACACAAGTAAACCACCCCCCCCACACACACACACGATTCTCTGGGATGATCACTTCACCCCTCCCCTCCACCGCGTGGTTAACAGCGGGGAACATTTCTGTTCAGAAGAGCAGGAACGGGCGCCTCTGAATGTCCCCTTAATAAAATCACCCCATTTCAACCAGGTGACCGTGAATGATATCACTCTCCTGAGGATAACAAAGAGAGATAAGGAATGGATATTGTCTGCATGCCAGCAAACACCGGGACCATACGCTGCCATGCTTTGTTATGCAATGATTCCAGACTACGTGCTACTGGCCTGGCGTGGTAAAGTGTCCTACCATGGCGTATGGGATAAGGCAGCCCTCCCCAGAAACCTTTTGCAAACGCTTTGGGAGTACATAAAGGAGAGCTTTCTGGAGATGTCCCTGGAGGATTTCCGCTCCATCCCCATACACGTTAACAGACTTTTCCAGTAGATGTACTGGCCGCGATTGCCAGGGCAAATTAATCATTAAACACGCTTGCTTTTAAACCATGTGTAATGTTTACAAATATTTACAAAGGTACACTCACCAGAGGTCTCCTGTGTGCCCTGAGGGTCTTGGGTGAGTTCGGGGGTTACTGGTTCCAGGTCCAGGGTCACAAACATATCCTGGCTGTTGGGGAAACCGGTTTCTCCGCTTCCTTGCTGCTGTGAGCTACCTACAGTACCTCCATCCTCATCTTCCTCGTTCCCTGAACCGTCTTCCCTGTGTGTTTCTCCAGTGAGAGAGTCATAGCACACGGTTGGGGTAGTGGTGGCTGCACCCCCTAGGATCGCATGCAGCTCCGCGTAGTAGCGGCAAGTTTGCGGCTCTGCCCCGGACCTTCCGTTTGCTTCTCTGGCTTTGTGGTAAGCTTGCCGTAGTTCCTTAATTTTCACGCGGCACTGCTGTGTGTCCCTGTTATGGCCTCGGTCCTTCATGGCCTTGGAGATCTTTTCTAATACTTTGCCATTTCTTTTACTGCTACGGAGTTCAGCTATCACTGCTTCATCTCCCCATATGGCGAGCAGATCCCGTACCTCCCGTTCGGTCCATGCTGGAGCTCTTTTGCGATCCTGGGACTCCATCACGGTTACCTGTGCTGATGAGCTCTGCGTGGTCACCTGTGCTCTCCACGCTGAGCAAACAGGAAATGAAATTCAAACATTCGCGGGTCTTTTCCTGTCTACCTGGTCAGTGCATCTGAGTTGAGAGTGCTGTCCAGAGCGGTCACAATGAAGCACTGTGGGATAGCTCCCGGAGGCCAATAACGTCGAATTCCATCCACACTATCCCAATTCCGACCCGCAAAGGCCAGTTTTATCGCTAATCCCCTCGTCGGAGGTGGTGTAAAGAAACCGGTTTAAAGGACCCTTTAAGTCGAAAGAGAGGGCTTCGTCGTGTGGACATGTCCAGGCTTAATTCGATTTAACGGTGCTAAAGTCGACCTAAACCCGTAGTGTAGACCAGGCCTATGAGAGCAGCATCTGGTCCATTGGTCAACTTCTCATTCCTGCCACTGGCCTCCATGAATCTCACTGAGCATACACCTTGAAAATCCCCTGCAGCAGCAAGTATCACGAGTATAAGAGGAGTAAAAGAAAAAAAAATTCCCCTTTTCAGTTTCAAATGAGCAGCTCTTTAATTTTGAGTGCTGTCTTGTAGGCCAGGGTAAATAGGTATGTTGAGCACATGCTCTTCCTTCCTCCCCATCCCCATCTCCATCCTCTTTGCCATTCTCCTTCCTACACTGGAAGCTGGTCTGCACACAGTTTGGTACTGCTCGTAATACGTTGCTTTAGGAACAGATATAGTTAAAGCAGTACAACCCCCTAATGTGGATGTCATTATATGGGTACAAAGACACTTCCATTGCTATAGCTTTCCTGTAAATTTACAGGCATAAACAATACCAGTAGAGGCACTTTTGTACTGCTTTAATTATACCTCTTTCTAAACCAATACAGTACTAGTGGTGCAAAATCTGAGTGTCAGCCAGCTCTAAATAATCCTGGTTTTTAATATTTCCTTATATGGATTTCCTTCCCCCAGTATCTCTCCCCATTGTTGTTGCCCTTGTGATGCTGGCCAATCAGGTGCCAGCGTATGCTAAGGACCCCATGCCTCAGTGGAACACTGACAAATCCATAGGTGGAACCAGTCTGGCTAACCTGGCTATTACTATTGGTCGAATTGGTGTTAGATTAATAAAAATGTGTTTTGGCTGTATTGAATGCTTGTAAGTTCCTGCAGGCATCAATCTCAAGTCTAACATCTCTATCCCATATCGTAAGGTGATAATTGAACATTTGCATTGTAAGCCTAATAATAATACCTAGATTTTATATAGTATTCTTCACCAGCTGATCTCAAAACACTTTACAAAGGAGGTCAGTGTCATTATCCACATTTCACAGATGGGGAAACTGAGGTACAGGGCAGGAAGTGACTTACCCAAGTTCCCCCAGCAGGTCAATGGCCTGGAGTGGAAACCAGGTCTCCTGGGTCCCAGTCTAGTGCTCTGTCCACTAGGCAGCACTGTTCTATAGAAATGTGGGGCTGGATCCTATATGTTGCTAGACATATGAGCCCCGATCCAGCATAGCACATAAACCATGGGAACGCTCACAAGCTTAAAGTTAAGCATATGCTTAAGTGCTGCACTCAATACCTTGCAGGATCAAGCCCTTAATAGACGTCTACAGAAATTCTAGATTACTCTAGAATTCAACAGGGAGTGAGAGCCACATGAAGGGTTTTTTTAAGCCATCCTAAAGAATTCTACGGTAGGGTAAAATTCTCTTAAGCTCTTCTACCACCCATGCTTTTACTCTTGTTGCTACAATCTCTCTTAGAAAAGACAGAATCAACTGCTTTGCTCAGGCCCCAGTCCTATTTGCATTTAAGTCAATGACGGTTTTGCATACTGTTGTCAAAGAGAGCAGGTCAGGATGGGGCCTTTTAGCCTCCAGTCAGTTGCAGAAGTGAACACAGTCCTTGCTTTGCTATGCATGCCCATAGGAGAAAGCACATTGCCCCACAACTTATGCTGTGATTTCTTTATTTGTTTGAAATGTAGCGAAAAGATGCATTATCCCAAGTACTGAGAGCTTTGTTATGAAACTTAGATAAAAGTTGCCTTCTCAGCTGTCTGCTCCTTTCTTTGCCCTGGGCCTATTATGTACAGAGAGTTAGGGTTTATCAGATCATTTTATTTGCATTGTGCAACCTGCAGACGCAAACAAGACACAGTGATGATAATGTTCTCTACTGTACAGTACTGTGTCAGCTTCCCCTCTTCCCCTGCCCATTTCCCACCTCCCTTCCCTCTCCAAGCAAAATTCTGTTTCATCTTCACCCTGGGTGTGCATTTCACCATTAAAATGCATGGAGAATGATTGATGTTTGTAGCATTACCAGGTTAACACACTATTAAGACGTCACCCGTTAGAGCAGCCAAAAAAAAAAAAAAAATAATGAAGTTCATAGTTATCCAGTTTCACTGTGCTCTATAATTAGTCTTGCCGGGATAATGAAGACCCTGGGTGAAATTCAGCCTTGCTGTAAGCAAGAACTTACACCAGGGCTTGATCTGGCTCAGAAAGTAGGTACAGAGTGGAGAGGGCCCCTCACCAGAGCCTCTCTTACCTTTGGGGATGTTGGGATCCAGCTGTAGGTCTGAGCTTTCTGGCTCAGGCCTGTCTCTAGTGGGCTGAACCATGACACGTTTTCTAACCCCCCATGATTTTCTCATGAGTCTCATGATATTTGTTGTTTTCTGACTGCCGCTGGAGGCCTTGTGATTGTAAAAAATAAATACATAACTAAGAGGGAGAGAAAGAAAGAGCGAGCTTAATTCTCACATAATTCTCTAATTCTCATAGTTGTGGAGAAAAGCTTGAAAATGTGACCTGAGTGCACCCTAAAGACTCACAAACCAAAAAGTAAATACAAAAAATCCCCAAATGTATTTTTAAAAACTCATGTTTTTTATGCTAATATCACGAGTGTTTGCCTTGGCCGGACTCCTGATTTTTGGGCCCCTGGGGTTGGCAATGGTGGAAACCCCAGAGCTGATTCCTGATCCTCGCTTTGCAACTTGGACCCGTCTCTGGTGCTGAGAGACCAGGACTCTGGGCAAAGTCTGTTTCATGGTTCCACAAATGAGCTTTAGCCATGACTAGGATTTCACTGGGATAATTCATTAGCTGACACTTTTCCCATTGCAGGTGAATCTCCTTCTAGAAATCTGCACTTAACGTAAATCATGGAAGGATCTCCCTGCCCCTGGGGCCATCCTTAGGATTTATGGGGCCCTATACAGTATTATTAAACTGGTGCCTCTATGCCCGACTTGGGGCACAGCCACCATCCCCGCCCGTGGACCCCCAGAAGAACCCCCCCGCCATTGCTAACACACACCGAAAGGCAACCCGGAGTCGCAGCCCGGGGGGGGGGGGGGGGGGCGGCAGGGAGGGACAAGGGAGCAAAGAGGCTACCGAGCTGCCCGGCGGAGAGTCACAGTTCCCTGCAGAGACCTGACCCCCGTACCTCCTCCTTCACACAGAATGTGCCGCGCCGGCACATTCAGCTCTGTGAATACGGCCCCTGCCTTCTGCCTAGTAAGGAGACTGCAGCACACGCTGGGTGTGCAGGAGCCGACCTGCTCTTATCTGCTGTCCTGGTCATAGGTCCGGACTCTGTGGGTGAGTGTTCTGGCGCCAGAGCTGCCACAGGGAAAATTTAGTGGGTGCAGAGCACACACGGGCGCCAAGCTCCCCCTCTCCATCCACGCCTCTCTCGCGTGGGCGGCCCCGCGCTTACCAACTCCTCTCCCTCCCTCCCAGTGCTTCCGGAGTACCGTGAAAAGCTGATTTGCAGTGTTCAAGCTCTGGAAGGGAGGGAGAAGAGTGGGGATGGGGCATGCTTGGGGGACGGGGTGGAGCAGGGACAGGAAGAGGCGGGGCGGGTGCTTGAGGGAAGGGGTGGAGTTGGGGCGGGACCTGGAGCAGAAGGGGTGGGTCGAGCATCCCCCTGCAAGATGAGAAGTCGGCGCCTATGGTCTGGCGGTGCCCCAAATGTTCAGGTGCCCTACACAGCTGCATATGCTATGTATGCCTAAGGACAGCCCTGCCCTCCTCCTCCTGGGCATTCTTCTGTGCATAAGTTAAGATGGCACCTTCAGCTGAATCATGGCTTTCTGCCTTAGCTCTGACTTTTCTTTACCACTCTCAAATATCAGCTACCAATGTGAAGGTGTTGATGTTAATGGGACCCATTCATGTAGGTTTCGGCTAGGTTTAAACTCATTAGCCAATCACAAAGACCACGTGTATGCTGAGGAAATGCATCACGTGAGTGTTCTCTAATACTTTTTAATGAATATGATGTTAAATGCAATTTAGGACGTACTGTAGGAAGAGAGAAGTCATGCTTAGCTGGTCATTATTTGTAGAGCTGGATGAAATTTTTTTCAGCAAATAGTAAATTTGCTGAAAAATGCATTTGTGGGGGACACTGAAACTATTCATGAAATTGGGTCAAATTTGGCAAATAGTTTTGGCCAAAAAAAAAAGAAATGGAAAATTTTTGAACAAATCAAAACTGTTCTTTTGCCATTTCAAAATGAAATGGTTCAACTTTTTGTTTCAAAATGAAACATTTTGACCATTTTGAAATGTTTTGTATTTGACTTTTCATTTTAAGAGGCTATTTCTTTTAGAAGTTTAGCTAAATAAAAAACACACCAAAAAAGGATAAAGAGCACCTGGAAATCACCTGAAATGAACTCCCTCCTCCAAATAATTTCAAGCTGAAACTCTTTTTTTTTTTTTTTCCATTTCAGCAGGGGAAAACATTGTTTCAGTTGGAACCAAACCAAAGATTTTTGCCTTAGTGGTACCTGTAGTGCTGGCTGTAGTTAGGGTCCCAGTGGGACTTTGCCCTAGGCAGGGCATGCCCTGGTCTCCTGGATTCAAGTCCTGCTCGGACTGCAGGAGGCCTATGCCTGTGAGTGACCCCCACAGCAGCTGCCTTAAGTGCCTGGGGGAGTCATGTGTTAAGGAGCAGTGCTGGATCTGCAAAAACTTTCGACCCTGCACCCAGAAGAAGCGGGACGTCCTCCTCAGGGCTCTCCTGATGGAGTCCGCCCTCCACCCAGCTTCCAAGCCATCTGGACAGGTCGCACCAAGTGCCTTGGCCTCTGTGCACAGCGCACCACCAGCACCCGACTCCTCCCGGCACCGTTCACCATCACCAGTGCCGAAGAAGAAGACCAGGAAGTGCTCCCCGGCACTGAGCAAGAAGGCCAGGGGTCATCTATCAAGGGACTTGGACCTGCCCACCAGACTGCTCCAGAGCCTTGTCTCTCCCCGACTGGGGTGCCCAGCCCCCTGAAAGGTCCATCACTGACTCTTGGGAGTGGTATAGGACCCGCACTCCTGCTTGCACCTTCGTCAGCTCAGGCTCCCACGGCATAGAGATCGCCCAGGTCTCCATCTGCTCCGCTGACTACCCTGGTGCTGCAGGACCCGGCTCAGGCTCCCCAAGAGGGCAAACCCACCGTTAAGACCCCTCAGGGAACACGGGACCAAAGTTGGTCGCAGGACAGAAGGTGTCGATCTTGGCTGCTGTGTCAGGAGTCCCGAGGCAGATCCCAATCGTGTCGCTGGTCGCCCAGGCGAGCTTCCAGATCCCTGCGACGCTACTTTCCGGCATGGGGCCGACACTCTCTTTACTTTTCCCACCACCGTTCACTGTCTCGACAGTTGTACTCTAGGCGTCGATCCTGATCACTGGCATGGTGGGAACGTTCCCCATCCTGGCACCAGTTCCCCTCTCCACGCTGCAGTTACTGTTCAGTTACGCCCACGTAATGGTCACCGGTAGGCACAACCAGCAAACAAACTCAGGCGTTGACGGCTCCTCCCTGGTCACTGGAAGGTGGTTCCTCTGGTACGGAGGGCCAGTTCAGCCCATCACCACGGTCTCATCAATGTGGCTGGGCACAGGAGCCCGCTCCCTCGTCGGCAGCACCGCAATAGCAGCATGGCCAGTGGCAAGCGCAGTGGCAGTATTGGAGCAGGTGGTGCGTACAGGGCGTGACGATGCCTCCTTCACATCACTCCTCGGTGGCTGCCACAGAACAGTGGGTGGCAGCCCCACCGGCACTGGACCCGGTACCGAAAGGTCGTTCTGAGGTCAGGACAGATGAACCTGAGCTCACCCCAAAGCCTCTTTCTCCGACGGCGGTTGAGACCCCAGTACCCCCACTGGCAGTCCAGTCTTCTTTATTGTCCCCAGACCAGGTGGTGGTGGGACTTTCTAGAGCTAGCTCGCCAAATGATTTTCGGGAGCATCAATCCCTTCTCCGAGTGATCACGGTGCCGAGCCATGTCCTTTTGTCCTTGGACTGGAGGCTGGATCGGGAGTTGGTGTTGCAGAGGGTTCCCTTTGTGTCCCTATCTCCGTCGCTTACCTTGGTTTCAGACGCGTCAGACCTGGGCTGGGGAGCCCAACTGGGTGAGCTCAACACCCAGGGCCGCTGGCTTCACAGTGATCTGGCCCTTCATATCAATGTGAGGGAGCTCAAAGTGGTTTGCCTGGCCTGCCAGGCATTCTTGCCCTACCTGAAGGGCAGGGTGATGCAGGTCCTGAAGGACAATACAGCCGCGATGTACTACATCAACAGGATGGGTTTTCAGTATACCCCTGAGGGAGCGTGGTCCATGTGTACTGCTGCCCCTTGTAAGAAAAGGCAAAAAGATACTGGGAGTCAGGGTGAACCGATACAGAAAAGAAAGCTGAGCACAAATCAACAACAGTAAAATGAGTTGCACCTGGTGGGATAGAAGCCAGAATCATTGCTGGGTTAGGGACAACAGGAAAGGCGGGTATAACAATGCAGTTAATGGCTTGAAAATCCTGAACAAACCGCCATGATTTACCATCAGCTTTTCAAACTGGGAGGATAGGAGTGTTACAGGGGCTGGAGCAGGTGACAATAATGCCTTGTTCCCGCAGGGCGGTCATGACCAGAGCAATGCCAGCCTCTGTTTCAGGATTTAAAAGGTATTGAGACAGGCGAGACAGGGGTTTGGAGGAGTCAACAGTAATGCAGACGGGGTCAGTATTTAAGCGGCCCACTTCAGATGGGTGAGTTGGCCACAGAGAGGATGGGACCTGTGAAATTAGGTGTTCAAGGGACGGGATCAATGGGTAATGGGACTGGAGTGGAAAGGGGAATTTCAGACAGCAGGGAGGCCACAGAATCACTCAGAGAGGACTGGGGAATTACTGCCCGTTGCTTGCACTCTAGCTCTAAAACTGTCCAGGCTCCCCTCCGAATCCTGCGTACTGGGGGCCAAGAAGGGGGTCCTACTTGGAGCCATAAACCCTGGACTCGCATAGAGCTCCATTCAATTGTAAGAGGCTTTCCAAAGTCCCTGGAAAATCCTACCAAATTCGCAGAGGAATTTTTGTTAGTATGCGATACCTATGAACCCTCTGAGGCAGACCTCCTGCAGCTGTGTAAGCTACTTGTAACCCCTAGCGAACATGAAAAATGGTTCACAGCAGCAAATTGGCCTGTCAGTGAGCGCCACTCTAATTTGCCAGACCCCCTTCTTGGCCCCCAGTACGTAGGATTCGGAGGGGAGCCTGGACAGTTTTAGAGCTAGAGCGCAAGCAACGGGCCCAATCCTTATCCAGGCTATCTTTGCATGTATAAGAAAAAGCAGAGGAGTCAGGCAGACTGGAGCGTTTCGGGGAAACAAGGCATTTTTCTTGACAGGCCTGAGCGGTACCAGAGGAATGGGCCTGGGCGGCATTGGACAGTCCGAACTGGTCTGAACTGGTGACCTCTGAGAATTGTTCCTGAACTGGGGAGGCTGGTGATCATCTATTGTTCCGACACAAGGCTGCCAAGCCAATTAATGCGTCTTCCTCATCGTCGTCCCCAGACTTTAACAAGGGGTTTTCTTCGTCCTCTTCCACTTGAGATGGGAGTATGAAGGGGGTTGGGATAGATCTGAGTCTGCTCGGAGAACAGGGTAAAGGGGAGCATTTGGTCTGGTGGTGGGAGAGGAGGCTTTCAATAAAGCTTTTAACTTATCATTTGAAGCTTTGAGAGAGACAAGTTTCGATTCTGTCCACCTACGATTTGCCTCTTCCCACCACTGCATGAAACAATCAATCTCTCCTCTGGCCAATTTAGTTTTAGGTTGGCCGAGTTTGTCTTTTAAGACGTCCACTTGGTCTTTGTCCCATGATCCTAATGGTGGCCACTGAGTTTTGGGATCCCCCTGAGTTAACCTAGACCATTTTTCCAGAAATTTACAGGAGTCCGGACCCTTCCTAAAATACATAAAATGAGCTGGCGTTCCTTTAGGGAACTGTCCCGACTTAGATGTCTGATTATCCATACAGGAGGACTTTACACACACCAATCACACAAGAAGGAAATTCAGGTTAGTCAGAGTGATGCCTGGTGCAACACACAAAAGGAGCCCACAGGCTACTGCCTCAATCGCCCTTGCTTTCACACCAAGGGTTTTACCCAAGGTGCAGTGCGGCTGCGATTGTGCAGATTTCACTCACTCAGACCACAGGGACAGGAACCCCTTGGTCGGCCGATCCCTGAACGGAGACGGCACCCAGACTCAAACACTCCACAGGGAGGACGGATAGACACAGAGACAGGACAGTTCTCAGTCTGGACAAAACACAGAAATAATTATCTGATCAGATTCCTGATGTCAGATCCCGGGATCCCTACCAGAACAGAGTGGGAACCAATAGGTTCGATGGCGTAGACTTCACTGTGGTCGTGCGCCTTTCCGTTCAGATGGAGGACCGCCCGGCCCAGATGCCCAGGTGCCAGCTGCCACGGTCGTCCTACAAAAACGGTCAGGAATCACACGGACCCAGTGAAGATGGTTGCCATCTCGGTGGAACCTCCAAATAGTCAAAGTCCGATTCAGGTCTCACAATTTGTTAGACCACTCTGTTTATTAGCACAGCGCTCTGCTAATACACCCAGATAATGTGAGCACCATGCAAGACCCACACTACCTTATTTTATACAGATAAAAAGGGCGCGAACTTAACAAGAGGACAAAGAAAGCAGAACTGAAACGTTTACCTGAGGCTAGACATACATATTTAATTTCCTTACTAACTTTTACCGATCTCCATTTAATGTTCCACCATTAGCTTAAGTGGACTCATTGTTCATGCCAGGGGTAGGCAACCTTTCAGAAGTGGTGTGCCGAGTCTTCATTTATTCACTCTAATTTAAGGTTTCGCGTGCCAGTAATACAGTTTAACGTTTTTAGAAGGTCTCTTTCTATAAGTCTATATTATATAACTAAACTATTGTATGTAAAGTAAACAAGGTTTTCAAAATGTTTAAGATGCGTCATTTAAAATTAAATTTAAATGCTGATCTTACGCCACCAGCCTGCTCAGCTCGCTGCCAGCCTGGGGTTCTGTTCATCTAGGCCGGCAGTGGGCTGAGCAGGGCCTATGGCTGGGACCCCAGACCTGGGGGGCGGGGGGTATTTCAGGGGTCAGGGCAGAGGGCTGGGGGTTCAGGGCAGAAGGCTGGGGTGTGTGTGTGGGTGTTCAGGGATCAGGGCAGAAGGCTGGGTGTGGGGGGGGTTTAAGGGTCAGGGCAGTGGGCTGGGGGTGTGGGAGGGGTGCAGGGCAGAAGGCTGTGCGTGGGGGGCTTCAAGGGTCAGGGTAGAGGGCTGGAGGTGTGTGTGGGATGCAGGGCAGAAGGCTGAGGGTGTGGGGGGTTCAAGGGTCAGGTCAGAGGGCTGTGGGGGTGCAGGGCAGAAGGCCGGGTGTGTGTTGGGGTGTGGGGGGTTCAGGTAACAAGGCTGGGTGTGTGTGGGGTGCAGGGCAGAGAGATGGGGCTGTGGGGGTGCAGGGCAGAAGGCTAGGTGTGTGTTGGGGGGTTTAGGGCAGAGGGCTGGGGCTGTGGGGGTGCAGGGTAGAAGGCTAGGTGTGTGTTGGGGGGTTTAGGGCAGAGGGCTGGGGCTGTGCAGGGCAGAGGGCTGAGGGGTGTGGGGGGTGCAGGGCAGAGGGCTGGGTGTGCGTGGGGGGTTCAGGGCAGAGGGATGGGGCTCTGGGGGTGCAGAGCAGAAGGCTGGGTGTGTGTTGGGGTGGGGGGGTGCAGGGCAGAAGGCTGGGGTGCTCGGCTCATGGGGTTGCTCCCAACCCCCTGCCCTGAGCGGCTCATGGCAGGGGGCTGGAAGGGATATGCCCTGTTCCACCCCCTTCCCCCAGGCTCTGTCCCTACCTCTCTCTGCCTCCTCTACAGAGCTGTGTGCACGCTGCTGCTCTTCCCCCTCCCCCTCGCTAGGGCCATCAGCTGATTGGCCAGGGAAGGAGAGGAGGAGGGGCAGGAAAGCACCACGCTGGGAGAAGAAGCAGGGGAGGGGGGAAGCTTGGCTGCTGCAGAACCAGCTGCTGCTGCCTCCTGCCCCCGCAGGGGAGAGCGGTGGGCGGGGGCGCTGAGTGGGGCTGGGGGCCGGGACCGCGGTAGGGAGCTGCGTGCCACTCAGAATTGGCTTGCGTGCCATCTTTGGCACGCGTGCCGTAGGTTGCCGACCCCTTGTTTATGCCTTAATGTTTCTTTTCCTGACACCTGTATTTCAACATTCCTTATTTCTGCTTAAAGGTACATACAGCATTTCTTTAATCCATTCTATTTTTACAATATAATTCATTCTAGTTTCACAAGACTAAGGTGGTTATTTTTTAATAAGCCCAATATGAAACAACAGGCTTTCAGCAAAGCCATTGTTAGCAAAAACAGCCTCTGTGGTCAGAGATAAGAAGGCCAGAACATAACAAGAAAGCCCTAGGCCTGCTTTTAAAACAAAATTGTACCAAAGACTTGTTAAACTAAACATTTTGTTATGTAACGAAGGCATCGCTTTGTAAGTAATCTTATTTACAAGGTAAAATAAAAAAAGAAATTACCTTAGGGTTAAAGCCACAGCCGGCTAGTTTATAAAAGCCATTTGTTAACAAATAGAGGTGAAAGTTTGCAAAGGCCTTGATAAACACTTGAAAAGACAAACCTATATGAAGACACAGCCTTTTATTTAACACTTTTGTATGTGTTGTAAGAAAAAAAAGCATGCAAAAGCACCCCAGGGTTAAACCCTGACTAAGAAAAGGATAAGAGTGGGAGGGATAGCTTGGTGGTTTGAGCATTGGCCTGCTAAACCCAGGGTGGTGAGTTTAATCCTTGAGGGGGCCACTTTGGGATCTGGGGCAGAAATCAGTACTTGGTCCTGCTAGTGAAGGCAGGGTGCTGGACTTGATGACCTTTCAGGGTCCCTTCCAGTTCTATGATATAGGTATATCTCCATATTTATTTATAAGAAAAAGTTTCCCCCCAAGGTCTTTAGTAAGAACAACTTGAAACAGCCTTTTGAAGGTAGTGGACTAGAAAAGAAGACCCCTTTGAAAAACAAGACTATCTGAAGACACATTCCTTTATTTAACCCCTTTGGCATAACTGTTTTAATAAAATGTAAGCCTGAAAAATTAGTTCAGGGTTATAAAAGTAATGTATAGTGACAAAGTTTTAGACTAGCACTGGTCATTTTTTAGTAAGCACAATTTAAAACAGCAGCAAAGCCACTGTTAGCAAAAGGAGCTTCTGTGATTAGAGAGAAGAAGGCCAGAACATAACAAGAAAGCCCTAGGCCTGCTTTTAAAACAAAATTGTACCAAAGACTTGTACTAAAAAGAATAGTAACTTTAACTGTAAATAAGCTTACTATATAAAATAAAAACTTTTTAGAATAAAAATTTAAAAAAGCTAAAGTATGTAGCCAGAGGCCCTTCACGTTTTTTTTTTTTTTTTCAGGAAAAGGGTCCCTGCTCTTATCTAAACAACCAGGACCCTATAACAAAAGCTGACCAACACATACTATAAACCATTTTAAAATGTGTTTTTTTTAAATAATGTCTAAACCCCTCTCTTTTTAACTTATTAAATAAACACATGAAAAAACAAATCTATCTGAAGACACATTCCTTTTGCATATATTTCAATGAAATAGAGCAGGCAGAAGCACCCCAGACCAAAACCCACAAAACCCTTACTAAGAAAAAGTTTTCCCCCAAGGTTTTTAGTGAGAACCATTTGAAACAGCCTTTTGAAGATAGTGGATTAGAAAAGAAGACCCCTTTGAAAAACAGGCTGCCTGAAGACACTTTTTTTTATTTAGCCCAATTGGCATAAGTGTTTCAATAAAATGCAGAAACAATCCAGGGTTAAAAACACAGAAAACCTGTTTATAAAAGTAATGTTTAGTGATAAAAAAAGTTTTCCTCTAGGTTTTAGGCTCGCGCTGGTCATTTCTTTTAGTAAGGACAGTTTGAAACAGCAGGCTTTTGCAGCAAAGCAGCTGTCAGCAAAAACAGCCTCTGTAAACCAGTAGATTAGAGATAAAAAGGCTGCTTCTTTGCCTGCTTTTTAACAAATTAGGGTTACCATACGTCCGGATTTTCCCGGACATGTCCGGCTTTTTGGGCCTCAAATCCCCGTCCGGGGGGAAATCCCCAAAAGCCGAACATGTACGGGAAAATAGGGAGGGGCCGGTGTCACTGGGTGCTGGGGCGGGGGCTGGGCTGGTGCCAGGGGTGCTCGGCCGGGGGCCGGCCCGGGGTGTGGGGCTGGGCTGGGCCCGGCGGTGCGGGGCCAGGGGTGCGGGGCCGGGGGTGCTGGCCCGGGGGCCAGGAGTGCTGGGCCGGGGGCCGAGGCGGGCCGGGGCTGGCAGTGCTGGGCTGGGGGCCGGGGCCGGGCCCGGGCCGGGGCTGGCAGTGCTGGGCCGGCGCAGGGGGTGCTGGGCCGGGGGCCGGCAGTGCTGGGCTGGGGGCTGGCACGGGGCCGGCACCCCAGGGCCCGAGCCGAGCCAGGCTGGAGACGCCGGGGCCGGGGCCGGCCGCCAGAGGGAGCCGCTCGGTTGGGGGAGCCAGACTGGGCTGCGCCTCCTCCCCCCCCCGCCCCAGCTTACCTGCTGCCTGCTTCAGGCTTCCCGCGAATCAAATGTTTGCGGGAAGCAGGGGAGGGGGCGGAGTTGGAGTGGGGACTTTGGGGAAGGGGTGGAGTTGGGGCGGGGCCCCATGGAGTGTCCTCTTTTTGGACACTCAAAATATGGTAACCCTAAACAAATACAAGTGAAAATTATTATATTAAGTTTTGTAAAGAAATAAACACTTTAAAAGACAAGCCTATATGAAGACAGAGCCCTTTATTTAACATTTTTACAAGCGTGTTTCAATTAAAAAAAATGAGCATGCAGAAAACACCCCAGAGTGAAAACCACAGAACCTTAGTAACAGCTAGTTCATATTCCCCTTATTCTGTAATCCAGTGGATTAGAGAGAAATTTATTTTCCTCCCCACTTTTTAACAAATTCATGTGAAAGTTATAGTAAGCTGTTATTTTCCTAGGGCTTTTAGATTTAAGTATGAATTTATTTTGTTGCATTATCAGAATGTTTTTGGTTTTAAATGTTTGCAGCCCGTGTGCTGAGACACCGGTACAAGCTCCTGTGTTTGTTTTGGGTCCATAGATTTTATTAAAATAATACAACACAGGCTGGAGCTGGAGCTTTCTCTACATTTTAAAAACAGATAAGACTAATTAGGCTAGCCAGTGCTCCATGCGCTATCGGCTGCCTTACCAAGGCTCTAGGGGTCACTCCTTCAGTTTGCTTGGTTTTTTTACACAGACTGATTTTCCTTTTTAAATGCTGTTAAAGTTTTAACAAATGGTGAGATTGCATTGAAAGATACTTTATGAAAGTTATAACACATTTTATTCCATTTACTGATTGTAAAAGACAAAAACCACTGCTTTGTGACTGCATGAAGCTTAGAGATAGGGTTACCATATTTCAACAAGCAAAAAAGAGGACGGGAGGAGCCCCGCCCTAGCCCCGCCCCTGCCCCTCCCACTTCCCGCCCTCCCAGAACCCCCAACCCTCCCCCCGTTCCTTGTCCCCTGACTGCCCCCTCCTGGGACCCCTGCCCCTAACTGCCCCCCGGGACTCCACTCCCTATCTAAGCCTCCTTGCCTCTTGTCCCCTGACTGCCCCAGCCCTTATCCACACCCCCAACCCCAGACAGACCCCTGGGACTCCCACGCCCCATCCAACCACTCCCCACCCCCTGACAGCCCCCCCCAGAACTCCCAACCCATCTAAACCCCTCTGCTCCCTGTCCCCTGACTGCTCCGATCCCTCTCCACACTCCTGCCCCCTGACAGCCCCCCCAGAACTCCCAACCCATCTAAACCCCTCTGCTCCCTGTCCCCTGACTGCTCCGATCCCTCTCCCCACTCCTGCCCCCTGACAGCTCCCCCCCAGAACTCCCAGCCCCCTACCCCCCGCTCCTTGTCCCCTGACTGCCCCCTCCTGGGACCCCTGCTCCTAACTGCCCTCCAGAACCCCACCCCCTACCTAAGACTCCCTGTTCCTTGTCCCCTAACTGCCCCCTCCTAAGACCCCCCCCAACTGCCCTCCAGGACCCTACCCCCTACCTGTACCCTGACTGCCCAAAACTTTCTCCACTCCCCTCCAAAAGCCCCCACCCGTTTCTTGACTGCCCCATCCAGAACCTCCCTGTCCCTTCTCCTGCCCCCCCTTACCCTGCTGCTCAGAACAGGGTGTTGGGCTCTGTGCCAGCCGGACACATGGCTGAGCTCCCCAGCACAACACAAAACCCGGTCCCTGGCCCTGCACAGGGCTGCTGGAGCGGGCTGCAGGAGGAGGAGCTGCCGGCCGGCTCAGAATGCAGGGAGGGGGGGGTGGGAGGAGGAAGCTGCTCCGGAGTCCAGCCCGGGACTTTCCTGCAGCCCTCCCAGCCGCTCGCTCTGCCGGGGGAGGGGGAAATCCCGGACATTGTGAGTGCTTTACAAATTCCCCCCGGACGCTATTTTTAGCATACAAAAGGAGGACATGTCCGGGTAAATCCGGACGAATGGTAACCCTATTAGAGATAGCCTATCTGAAGAATACCCTCTCCCCTTGACTCTTCCCCCCCATACTTTTAACACTTGCTAAACATGCAGTGTTTTATTATATAAAGGTTTTTTAACATTTAACATGAAAATACAGAATTGACTGAGATGCAACAAAGCATGACCTTTTTAAAGGATATTCTGTATGCAGTGAGGCCTATTTGAAGCATTATGTTGTTTTTTTTTAAAGTTTATTATAAAAAAGCAGTATTGACTGAGCTGGAACAAAACAAGGCCCCACTTAGGGATATTTTGTAGAAGTTTAGTGAACTAAAAAGGCTTAAGATACTAGCCTGTCCTTTTAAAAATAGTGTTTTTAAAGTACCAAAACAACAACTGGGTAAGAATATGAAAACTGGCAATTGAGGGGAGTTTACATATGTGTTTTAATAAAAAAAAAAAACAAAAAAAACAAGATTGCTTTTTAAAGTTTGGATTTATACAAAAAACACAAGAAAAAATAGCGTATGTAAAAAAAGCAAGCTGTTGGTTTTTTTTTTTACCAGAGATATGGAGCCTTCCTCACCTCTGCTCTCCACACACACACACTCCCCCCCCCCTTTTTTTTCTTCTTGTTTTTTTATTAAATTTAAACCAAGGACAAAAAAAAAAAAAAAAACCCAGAGCCACAGAGGTTAGGCCCTGGGGGTAAGAAAGCTGACCTGAGTTTTAGGGGGCATGTTGATAACTCTTTTAGTGAAACGGTTTTGTAGGCAGTCTGTCTGTGTTAGTCGTTATGCTTTAGCATGGGCAAGCATTTATTATTCGGAAGCACTTTCCCACTTTATGAGGTATTATCTCCCCCATCTTATGGCCTATCAGAAATATTAACAAAAACAAGCTTAAAGATACTTTGTAGCAAGGTCTGCAAAGCAGTAATTACTATTTTGTTGATCATTATCTTGTCTAAGCCCCCTAGAGAATATATTTTGTTTGTTTTTATAAAACACTTTTATGCAAACTGTAACCCTAGATGATGTACAGCAGGGGTCGGCAACGTTCGGCACGTGGCTCGCCAGGGTAAGCACCCTGGCGGGCTGGGCCAGTTTATTTACCTGCTGATGCGGCAGGTTTGG
Organism: Malaclemys terrapin pileata; assembly: GCF_027887155.1. Taxonomy (NCBI): domain Eukaryota; kingdom Metazoa; phylum Chordata; order Testudines; family Emydidae; genus Malaclemys; species Malaclemys terrapin. Next base: position 109,115,504 of record NC_071505.1, on the reverse strand, counting down.
CCGATCGCAGCCCCCACTGGCCGTGGTTCGCTGTCCCGGGCCAATGGGGGTGGCAGGAAGCGACGTGGGCCGAGGGATGTGCTGGCCGCGGCTTCCCGCCGCCCCCATTGGCCTGGGACGGCGAACCGCGGTGAGTGGGGGCTGTGATCAGCCGAACCTGCCGCGTCAGCAGGTAAATAAACTGGCCCGGCCCGCTAGGGTGCTTACCCTGGCGAGCTGCGTGCCGAACATTGCCGACCCCTGATGTACAGCATTAAATATGAAACAGTAGACGAGAGACCTGAGACATTGTTGAAATGAGAGGGGCTATGATTAAGTCCTAATGCAGAGGGCCTTGGGGTGGAAAATGAAAAGGTACAGCTGAAGCGGAAGATGGTATGATTTAAGAGGGGTTCTGGGACTGCTTTGCAACGGTCCATAGGGAGCCTATAACCCTCATGCACAAACACCAGGGCTGGGTGAGGTGGGTGGGCCTTTGTTAGAGGATCAGGCTGTTCATATACCTTTTGTTGTTGTTGACAAACTATAACCTATGCGTATACTACACGGGGCAACCTACTGCCCTTTTGACAAACCGCACACCCCTTGAACTCCATAAAAACACTCTTTACACAGTTATTTTTAACTGACATTTTATTTTACAACACACCCCATTTTGTTCCCAAAACATGCTCTGTTTTTTCTTAGCAAGATTTTGTAATTTGCTGAATGAAGAAGACGTTCAACATTTTGCATTAAATATTTATCTGTCAGTTTGATGATTTCATTCAAAACGCTATTTGGGTCCTCGGCCTCTGTCACTTTGTGCACCAATTCTGCCCCTAGAGCTAAATGTTCCTGGGTTAAACAGAGGCACTGCAGTATGTATCCCAGCATGATGATGATATTTAACACACTCTCCATACACAAACTACCTCTAATTTCTTTAGTTTTACAATTCACATCATTTAAAGACCAGTACATGCAGGCATAATGCCTCTGACTTGGGCCATCTATGGCGCACCCAGGATAATCCTCATTTTGTTTTTCTCTCCGGCAGTGCTTGATGATTCTGTGCACAGCCGCTTGCACAATTGCACGCATCCCGGTTTTACGGTTATGAATTCGCACCGGCTTAATACCGAATTTCTCCCTCAACTTTAGATAGTACAGGCCTATAGAATAAGCGTCCCTTGCTGTTTTGGCATTCTGTGGAGCATCTGGTTTTGTGTCTGGGCAAAAACAGATCAGGCCCAAACCGCTTGGTTCTTCGGAGCTGTCGGTGTCCAAAACCTCCAAGTCCTCTGAAGAACCATCGCTCAGCTGAAAAATTGACAGTAAGAAATGTGTGTAAGGCATCTTTGTACTTTTTCATAACATGGTTTTAAACCCTTTTACACCATGTATCAAGAGACCCCTTTTGCATGCAGTTTTTAAAAACAACAAACAACAACTGAAATATGTCTCCGTGCAGGCTTGATCCAAAAGGCTCTAGCCAACTGAGCATCGGTCAGTGCCAAACCATCCCTTTGAATGTTCTGACATACAACGTACCTGTGCCTTGTCTCCGTACAGACCTTCATTTGATTCCTCCTGGCTGGGGGCCGGAGTCTCAAACAAATCATGGCCCAGCGGTCTGGCCTCATGTTTTTCCACCGCGTTGTTCCTGCGGGTACTGACATCGTTAGCTATCCCTGTCTCCCTGCTCCCATGACCCCTCTCAAACACTGTTTGCCACAACGGTGTGTTTGTTTCTTCAGGTCCCATAGCAGCGACCATATAACGTCTCTTCATGAGAAGCTTGACTGCCGGTGTTGGCCAGGGCCTTCGAGGTGCAGACCCGTTTAAACAGAGGAGCTCCTCCTTAAAATGGCAGCCCTAAACTATTGGCTAAGAATACCATGAGCCCTCCCTCCCTAAGTAAGGAGGAGCTCCTCTCTTTAAATGCTTCAAATAGCCCTCACTGCATACAAAATATCCTCTAAAAAGGTCATGTTATGTTACATCTCAGTCAATTCTGTATTTTCATGTTAAATGTTAAAAACCTTTATATAATAAAACACTGCATGTTTAGCAAGTGTTAAACGTATGGGGGAGGGAGTCAAGGGGTGAGGGTATTCTTCAGATAGGCTATCTCTAAGCTTCATGCAGTCACAAAGTGGTGGTTTTTGTCTTTTACAGTCAGTAAATGGAATAAAATACATGTTATAACTTTCATAAAGCTTTTATTTTATATAGTAAGCTTATTTACAGTTAAAGTTACTATTCTTTTTAGTACAAGTTTTTGGTATAATTTTGTTTTAAAAGCAGGCCTAGGGCTTTCTTGTTATGTTCTGGCCTTCTTCTCTCAGATCAAAGAGGCTCCTTTTGCTAACAGTGGCTTTGCTGCTGTTTCAAATTGTGCTTACTAAAAAATGACCAGTGCTAGTCTAAAACTTTATCACTATACATTACTTTTATAACCCTGAACTAATTTTTCAGGCTTACATTTTATTAAAACACTTATGCCAAAGGGGTTAAATAAAGGAATGTGCCTTCAGATAGTCTTGTTTTTCAAAGGGATCTTCTTTTCTAGTCCACTACCTTCAAAAGGCTGTTTCAAGTTGTTCTTTCTAAAAACCTTGGGGGAAAACTTTTTCTTATAAATAAATATGGAGATATACCTATATCATAGAACTGGAAGGTACCCTGAAAGGTCATTGAGTCCAGTCCCCTGCCTTCACTAGCAGGACCAAGTACTGATTTCTGGCCCAGATCCCAAAGTGGCCCCTTCAAGGATTAAACTCACCACCCTGGGTTAGCAGGCTAATGCTCAAACCACCAAGCTATCCCTCCCACTCTTATCCCTTTCTTAGTCAGGGTTTAACCCTGGGGTGCTTTTGCATGCTTTTTTTATTATAACACATACAAAAGTGTTAAATAAAGGGCTGTGTCTTCATATAGGTTTGTCTTTTCAAGTGTTTAGCAAGGCCTTTGCAAAACGTTCACCTCTATTTGTTAACAAATGGCTTTTATAAACTAGCCGGCTGTGGCTTTAACCCTAAGGTAATTTCTTTTTTTATTTTACCTTGTAAATAAGATTACTTACAAAACGATGCCTTCATTACATAACAAAAAGAAAAGGTTTAGTTTAACAAGTCTTTGGTACAATTTTGTTTTAAAAGCAGGCCTAGGGCTTGCTTGTTATGTTCTGGCCTTCTTATCTCTGATCACAGAGGCTGTTTTTGCTAACAATGGCTTTGCTGAAAGCCTGTTGTTTCATATTGGGCTCATTAAAAAATAACCACCTTAGTCTAGAACCTAGGGAAAAACTTTTTATGACTATACATTACTTTTATAAACAAGCTTTCTGTTTTTAACCCTGGACTGTTTCTGCAAACTCACCTGTTATTAAAACACCTATACCAAAGGAATGTGTCTTCAGATAGGCTTGTCTTTCCAAGTGCTTATTCCTTTCCAAAACTTTCACCTCTATTTGTTAAAAAGGGGTGGTGGTGGGAGGGGAACAACGACAAACTTCTTCTCTCTGATCCAGTGTTTTACAAAATAAGGAAAATATAAACTGTCTGTCACTAAAAACCTGTGGTTTTAAACCTGGGGTGCTTCTGCACGATTTTTTATTGAAACACATGCAAAAGGGATGTGTCTTCGGATAGATTTCTCTTTTCAAGTAATTATACCTTTGCAAAACTTAATGTAACTTTTACTTGTGTTTGTTAAAAAGCAGGTGAAGAAGCAAACTCCTTCTTCTCACTGACTCACAGATACTGTTTTGCTAACAGGAGCTTTGCTGCAGCTTCACATTGTTTTTATTAAAAAAATAACCCCCGTTAGTTTAAAACCTAGGGGGAAAATTGTTTGTTACTAAAAGCTTATGGTTTTAACTTTTATAAAAACCCCTATGTAAGAGCTACGTGGCAAAAAAAATGCTGAGGGTCTGTTTCTTTAGATAAGAATAAGACAGTTACAAGGGAGGGGGAGAAAGGAGGGGAGGGAGGAGAGAAGGGAGTTGGCTCTTGTTTAAAATCTTGGGACTATAGGATTGGTTCAGGAAAATGAATTCTATGACGCTGCTGTAGAAGAAACTCTGATTGGTCCGATACAAAGGCGCTGATAACAAATCTGAAAGTTTCTGAACTGCGTAGTTGCCTTATTCTACAGAAAGACAGGAAAGGTAAAGATTCTGTCTCTCTCTGATTCAACCATGTGCTCTCTATCTTTGCCTTTTGCAAAGGGGGCTTTCTTTTCCCTTTTCTTGCCCTGTTCTTTCTCTTTTTCTCTCGGACCTCTTTTTTTTTTTTTTAAACCTACACTGGTATTGAATGCTTTTTTAGCCACTTTTTACCATGTGCTTACTAAACAGGCTTTGCCTTAGTACATTCCCTTTTTAACCCTACTTTTCAATATTATTTAACTTTTTTCTTAACCCACCCACACCTTTTACATTTATCTCAAAATTTTCTATTCTTTAATAGCATACCAAACTAGGCCTTTACCATCATCTCTCTTTTCTTGAATAACTTACCTCTCTTCTTTTAAATTTCCTTTTTTTCTCTAAGCCTTACCCAAACTTTCTTTTTTCATCTTTAAACTCTCTCACTCTAGTCTTTCAACCATTTTCTCTCAATGTATCCAAGCTCAAACACACACAACACTTCCTGTATTCAAACACACATACAAAAATTTTTCAAAATGGCCGACAGTGCCAAACTTTGGTGCCAATGGAAAAGGGGTGGGAAGGCGGGACAAAAGCCCCAAATGGGGCATGGAAACCTGTCAAAAATGCATGGTGATGAATACAATCGAGGGATATACTACTCCTGTGTGTCCTGTAACAGCTTCTTACTGTCTGTGCTCTATTTTCCCTCCCAGTTTCCCTTGCTGCATTGGACCACAGAGAGTAAAGCAGCTGTGGAGGCTGAGCCCAATGGGGACATGGTGCTGCTCGAAAAGGAGAAGCTGGAAATAGAGCCAAGAGGCCAGTGGAGTAATAAAATGGAGTTTATGCTCTCTGTGGCTGGGGAGATCATCGGCCTGGGCAATGTGTGGAGATTCCCTTATCTTTGTTACAAAAATGGAGGTGGTAAGTCCATAAAAGCCCAGGCTGTGTGAGATGTTGGCCCAAGAATATGAGCACCAGAGCAGACACTTTCATCTGTTCATATATACATGCCCATACATAGAGACCATGCCCACGCCCACCCCCTGTACCTCCAGTGAAGCAATCACACAGCGAGGTGGATGCTCAGAGTAGCTCTGCCAGATGGAGAGGAGCAATCCAGCTTTCAGTAGGCTGCCTGTTTTAATAATGGATGAACCTTTAGTTTTGCCATTTGTAGAGGCAGGCAACAGGTGAGATGCTTATCTAAAACACAGCTGAATTATCAGAACCTTTGGGGGCTCCATCCACCGGGGAACCCACTCTGTCAGTTCCCCCACCCAACAGTCCCTGGAACCCTTCCTTCCCAGGACCCATGCATTCCCCCTCCTCCCAGCTATTCCCAAGCGCTTTCTGATCACAGCTGATCTTCTGTCGGGGAAAACACTTTTTTGCTTTTATTAACAAGGACAAGTGCAGAGTCCTGCACTTAGGATAGAAGAATCCCATGCATTGCTACATACTAGGGACTGAACAGCTGGGCAGCAGTTCTGCAGAAAAGGACGTAGGGGTTACAGTGGACGAGAAGCTGGATATAAGTCAACTGTGTGCCCTTGTTGCCAAGAAGGCTAATGGCATTTTGGGCTGTATAAGTAGGGGCAATGCCAGCTAATCAAGGGACGTGATCATTCCCCTCTATTCGACATTGGTGAGGCCTCATCTGGAGTAGTGTGTCCAGTTTTGGGTCCCACACTACAAGAAGAATGTGGAAAAATTGGAAAGAGTCCAGCGGAGGGCAACAAAAATGATTAGGGGGCTGGAGCACATGACTTATGAGGAGAGGCTGAGGGAACTGGGATTATTTAGTGTGCAGAAGAGAAGAATGATGGGGGATTTGATAGCTGCTTTCAACTACCTGAAAGGGGGTTCCAAAGAGGATAGATCTAGACTTTTCTCAGTGGTACCAGATGACAGAACAAGGAGTAATGGTCTCAAGTTGCAGTGGGGGAGGTTTAGGTTGGATAGTAGGAAAAACTTTTTCACTAGGTGGGTGGTGAAGCACTGGAATGGGTTACCTAGGGAGGTGGTGGAATCTCCTTCCTTAGAGGTTTTTAAGGTTAGGCTTGACAAAGCCCTGGTTGGGATGATTTAGTTGGGATTTGTCCAGCTTTGAGCAGGGTGTTGGACTAGATGACCTCCTGAGGTCCCTTCCAACCCTGATATTCTATGATTCCATGATCTCCTTCAGGGCCTGGGTTTCTCCTCAAGGGCACCTGGACAACTGCCTCCCTATTCTGTATGTTTTGTGACCCAGGTGATGCTCCTGTCCCCACTAAACTCATCCTTCAGGCCTGACTGGCCCATGATTGTAGCCTTTCTCCCAGTACTTTGGTATTTCTGGTAATCAGGGATCAGGAAAAACACTATCCAAACAGAGGTGTGTTGTCCCCAATGAATTCTAAAGCTGAGTAAGGTCAGCAGATTTTCAAAGTTAAAGGGAAGGCACTTGTCCTGGGGGTAAAGCTGAATTTGAGGAGCTTCAGGAGGGTGTGCCTGTGAGGATGAGAAAGGAAAGGACACCTCTACCTCTTCCCCAGTAATAGAGCTATAAGTAGCCAACCCCTGGCCAGGGGAAACATTCCCACAGAAAAAAGAATGAGGAGTACTTGTGGCACCTTAGAGACTAAGAAATTTATTTGAGCATAAGATTTCGTGGGCTAAAACCCACTTCATCAGATAAGCTTATGCTCAAATAAATGTGTTAGTCTCTAAGGTGTCACAAGTACGTCTCGTTCTTTTTGCTGATACAGACTAACGCGGCTTCCACTCTGAAACCTATTCCCACAGAAAGAGTCCATTCCCCTTCACTGCTGCTTCTTGTGTGACTTGCTTACTTCCTTATTCCAGTAAAACTGCAGTAAGATCTTTTACATGGTTAAAAATGAGATTTTCTAGTGACCATAAAATGAAACAGAGTGAGGGGGAGATAACTGAACATCACCAGTTTGTTTATAAAAATGGTTGGACTTTGGTTTATAGATCTCTCAAACTGACCACAGCTAGGTCTGGGCAAAACGTGGCTGGGAGACTACCACAGAAAATTCAAGATGCTGCAGAAAGTGGTTTTCATGTTATAATACAAAGCACTCTTCCCGTTGAGAACCAATGGCTCAGAACTGTATTGGGGGGTCGACTGACCACTTGTACAGTCATGAAAGCTTCCATGTCATTTTTTGCAAAAATATATGTTAACCCTGGTATCCTGGCTAGTACTTTGGGAACTTCAGAATGGAAAGAAGCTTTATAAATGTAAGGTGGCACTCTTGTAAATGATTATTGATTACATTGATCAGCCACTAGGACGATCAGAATCAGAAAACAGGGTATGGGATCTCCCTAAGGATTCATCTAATCAATACTGGATAATACTGTTGTCTCAGAAGAACTCTGACTGAAGGTCTTTTATGTGGCTGTGAAAGGAGCAGCTGCCTTTAGCTGAATACGTACAGGATCTATGTTTCCTACTTCATGAACTTGGACTGATCCCGTCTAGATGTGAAGGGTCTGCTGGCCCTATGTCCCCTGCAACTATAATACATCCGTGTTTAGGGAACATTTTGATGTTGCTCTTTATTTTAACATTATTGGCATAAGAACAAGGAGAAATGTTCTTTATTTAGACCCAATTGTTAATTATCCTTCATGGGAAGGAATGTGGGTCTGCATGACTGATTCTGGCAAGGGAGAAACAGATCTAAGAAGAACCAGATTTGCTTTTGAGAGAAGGAGCCCAAATCTTTCTTCCAAACATCTGTTTTTTTTATCAGAGGACTGGGGCAAAGGATGGGAATATATTCACTTATCTTTTATTCCTTGTGTCTGATGAGGCCCTGAGGGCTGTTGTTTCAACCAGGAGGAGAATGGCATTTGCCTGCCTTATGTCTGCCGTTACACTGGGGTGGGTGGGTTCAGGGCCGGCTCTAGCATTTTTGCCGCCCCAAGCAGTGCAAAAAAAAAAAAAAAAGCTGCGATCACGGCGGCAGCTCTACCGCCGCTTCATTCTACGGTGGGAATTTGGCGGCAGGTCCTTTGCTCCCAAAGGGAGTGATGGCCCCGCCACCGAATTGCTGCCGAAAGGGCCGGACGTGCCGCCCCCTGCTTCATTGGTCACCCCAGGCACCTGCTTGCTAGGCTGCTGCCTGGAGCTGGCCCTGGGTGGGTTCTGAAGTGTGGAATCCAGCTGCTCTCTTTGGAAAGGCAAATTAGGAGATGGGAGAAGGAAAGGCTGGGACTAAACCAAGATCCTGGCAGCAGATTAGAAGCAACTGGAGAGAGCTGTCCTGTGACTGCTGGGTAAGGAGGATCCAGTTTGGATACAATAAGATTTCCTGTGACCTTCCCAAACCTTTGCTCAAACTGGTTTTAAGGGCTGAAAAGTGTAGTCAACGTTTATTTTCTGTGGCTTTTTTTTGTCTTCTTGCCATTCTGCTCTTCCAGGTTTTGGCCAGGACCAGCAGAAGTGCTGAAATAGCATGAGGACGGGAGTGCTTGTGGTATTTCCAGGACAAGAAGAAGAAATCCGAGAGGCTGTTCTCTTGCAAGATCTGCACAGTTTTGCAGGCCCACCAGGTCCATTTAGTTCAGATAGGCATTTACATTCAAGGGTGTTTACCTGAGCCTTGATGGTACATCTCGCTTTTTAGTGTAACTGGTAATGGGTGATTATGATAATGTCGAGTAGTAAAGATTCCTCCATTTGCTACCCACTCTCACTCTCTCTCTCTCTCTCTCTCTCTCTGCAGGTGCTTTCTTTATCCCCTACCTCATCTTCCTCTTCACCTGTGGGATCCCAGTGTTCTTCCTGGAGACAGCGCTAGGACAGTACACCAGCCAGGGAGGGATCACCGCATGGAGGAAGATCTGCCCTCTCTTTGAAGGTGAGTCAATGAATGGGTTTCTCGGGTCCATGATGGAATTTCTGGGTCTCATGGTTTTTGTGTGAAAAATTTCAAAAGGTCTAGTTCTTGTTCTGAAGCAGAACAAAAACAAATGATAAATCCTGGACTTTTTTTGTGAAATGGAATTCTTGTTTTCTGGACAGCTCTACTGTAAAACCACAGAGAATTAACTTCACAACTATCCTGAAGTTTTATGATCCGCATTTTACAGATGAGGAAACTGAGGCACAGAACGATTAAGTGATTTGCTCAGATTGGCATTTGCTGATATTGGCAGAACCAGGATTAGAAGCTCCCGCCTAGAATCATAGAAGATTAGGGTTGGAATTGACCTCAGGAGGTCATCTAGTCCAACCCCCTGCTCAAAGCAGGACCAACCCCAACTAAATCATCCCAGCCAGGGCTTTGTCAAGCTGGGCTTTAATAACCAATAAGGATGGAGATTCCACCACCTTCCTGACCCTATGCTTTTGCTCTGGCCCCATTCTTTGGGCGTGGGATATAATTAGCAGTGAAAACCCTTTTTATTTCTGATTTCTCCACCGTGATGCACCACATCTGGATCTCCCACCCTCAACCTGAGTCTTACAGGATTCTTTGGTGAACCAAATTGCTCATTAATCTGCCCTGCCCGCAATTTCAGTGGGATGGCCTATGGCACTATTTGAAGCGAAAGTCTGATATATTTGGGGCTCGCCTGGGAGTCCATTTCCTAACCCCTGTCACTTTCCCTCTTAGGAATTGGATACGCCTCACAAGTCATCGAATCCTATCTGAATATCTACTACATCGTCATCCTATCTTGGGCTATCTTCTACCTGTTCAGCTCCTTTACTGCTGTGCTTCCCTGGGCCACCTGTAATAATCCTTGGAACTCAGGTACAACTTCAGCTAGTCTGCTTCTGGAAAGAGGATCTGGGTTTGAAAACTTTCCATCAAAACTGCTTTTTGACAGAAAATTGGGTATTTATTAAACACATTTTTCTTTGCACTATTTGCTTTATGTGGAAAATTTTGAATTTTCATTGAAATATTCAGCTGAAAACTAAAATATTTTGATTTCGAAATGCAGTTGTGGGCCAAATGGGTGTTGTTTGGTTTTCTCATGTGCAGGGCTGGATTTTCACCTTGCATGCCCCTAGAAAGAGTCCGCACACCTTCCATGGTGTCTGGGCAGCTGTGGGGCCTCCTGGCTCCGAGCTCTGCCCCCTCCCCCACAGGGGCTCAGAGCTCCAAAGTCTCCTGCCACCCGTGACTTGGCGCTCCGAGGCCCCCCACTGCCTATGGAGGCTGGGATCAGGGGGGCTCTCCCCCCACGGCAGCCAGGAGCAGCAGGGTCCCCCCACCATTTGTGGCAGCTCAGAGATCTGGGGCCCCCGTAGCCAGGCAGCATCCGGGAGCTGTGGGGTGATCCCCAGCCACTGGCAGCAGTTGGGAGCTGTGGCAGAGTAGCCACTGGGCTAATGGGGCTGATGCCCAGGGGTCCTAGTCAACTGGGGGGTCCCTGGAAAAATGGGCACTCTGGTGTCCTGACCTATTTTGCTGGCCGCCATGGCGCTCCTGCCCGGGAGCTGGGTCAGGGTGTACTTGGCTTACCCCACTTACCCCACCCACCCGGCGCTCTTGATGGGGAGTGAGAGAAGCCCCCTGCACACTGACCCCTTTCCCCAGCAGGAGTAGCAGGGCGGGGGGGGGGGGATGCAGAGCAAGCCCCTGTGCTCTGACCCCATTTCCCCAGCAGGATTGGGGGGAGGGACTGCAGGTGTAAGGGGTGGGGAGTGTCCCCCACTTGCTCTGGCCCAGAGCCCCACAAACCCCTTATCCGCCTCTGGCTGGTAGCTCCAGGGGGTCTCCACTGCCTGGCGGCAGACAAAAACTGTGGGGTACCCCCACAATGGCTCGGAGCTCCTAACCATTGTGGGCAGTGTGGGTACTGCCACTTTTACTTTTAGGCATCCCGCCACCCAACCCCCTCCACCACAGACCCCGCACTGCCCCAACACACTCATACCTCCTGCACCCCTCACTGCCCAGCGCCCCTCCACAAACCCCCCACTACCCAGAGCCTCTCCACAACCCCCCCCAGAGACCTGCTTTGCCCCCCATCTGCACTCACCAGCCCCACTGGGAGGTGGCTGTGTCTGCTGGGCTGAGCAAGGAGCGATCCAGGAGGGCTGCATGGGGCAGTTCTCTCGCTCAGCCGACTCTGGCCCCGCCCCTGCTGGGACCTGGGAGTGACAAAAAAATTTTAGGTGCCCCTAATCACATGCCTACTGTGCCTAATGGGAAATCCAGCCTTGCTCATGTGCCCATTCTTCTCTATAGCCTGGGCTCCCCAGCTAGACTACTTCTCCCATGATGCACCATGGCAGGATGCAATAGCCTCCTGACACCATGAGGAGAGACCATGGTGCATCATGGGTTAGGTAGTCTGACCAGGGAACTCAGCTCATAGCGGGAGCATGCGACATCCAAACTACAACTCTATGGCAGCATTTCTAATCAAGATGTTTTGGTTTTCGATTTTTCACGGGAAATTCAAAATTTTCAGCAGCAAAAAAAGCCCATTTTCAGACCAGCTTTAGTCTGGAGTCCTCACCCCACTCTAAGCCATGGAAGGAGCTTTTCACTGGAGCTGGCATTGCCCTTATCTAGTGTGACGGGGTACAGCACAACCCGCTCACTGCACCTCAGACCCTCAAGCATCTGGGCCAGCCTCTGTCACAGCAGAGAACTGTTTGAGTCCTTGGCTCTCTCAGGCCAGGTCTCTGCTAGGAGTGCACTGTCGAGATAGCTGCACCATGTACTGTACAGGTAAAGCACATCTCGTGTGGTTGCAGCTTATACTGGCAAAATTGTGGCTTTTTCCAGTATAGCTTATTCCAGCTCACTCCCCCCCCCCCCCTTATTCCCTGAGTAAAAGAAGCTTTCCTGGCAAAACTCTTAAAGTCTGAAATCAAGGTTGGATGTTTTTTTCTGAAAGATTTGCTCTGGGGATTATTTTGGGGAAGGTCTATGGCCTGTGTCATCCAGGAGGCCAGACTGGCTGGTCGCAGTGGTCCCTTCTGGCCGTGGAATCTGTGGATCTATGAAAGTTCCCCTCTCCACGTTCAGTCGACTCACAGTCCTTCCCTGGCCATACCCCTGACAGGAGTCACTGCCTTCCCCAAAGGGGGATCCGACTCTCTCAGCTCCACAAGCAGAGATTTATTTGTGGGGAAAGCCAGGGAAATTCCTCTCTGAGCGATCTCTTAACATTAAGTAACTTCCCAGCCTGGGTAACCGTAGTCGCTGCCCCACAGTACCCTGCATTCCACAGCCATCTGGGTTCTATTCAGTAGGGAGCCTCCACTTCCCCCATCCCTCTGGCTGTTCCTGGACTAGGATTCTGGCAGGGGTCGGGGGAGAGTGATGTTTTACAGGGCAGCGTGAAGTGTTTGTGTGCAGGTGGAGTGAACAGGTTGGAGGCAGGAGAGAGCACAAATGCTGAGAAACATGAGAATTCTCCAGGCTCACCGACTTGCTTTCTCCTTTGTAGATCGCTGCGTGGACTTTCTGAATCACTCTAACGTGGAGAACTGGACAGCGCCTGCTAATGCCACCTCCCCAGTTACTGAATTCTGGGAGTACGTACCCCGGTTTCACACTCTTCTCTCCTCAAGCGGTCACAGCAGTGTGAATACTCCAAATGGAGTCTCTGTAAGGCCAAAAAAGATGTGCAAGTGCCACATCTCGGAGCCCAGACCTATGGCACATCACACATCATGGGGCACATGAGCACACTCACCGCACATGCAAACTTGCATACTGACTGGGCACACTGACTGACAGAAATCCATGGGCACATGGGCACTCCCAAGACACGCGCTGTCTCACCCCATGCACCACACAGCCCCAGAGGTCAGACATTGACCCTTAATGAGAACGCATGCACATACGCACACGGGCACATTCTTTCTGACATGGCAGATGCACTCAGCACCCGCAGGTTGTGGATACACCGGGCCTGAACACACGTTGGCAGGGCCGCCCTGACAGACACCCAGCGGGCACGCATGTACGCACACCAAGTGTGATGATCTATCTAGAGTAGGAGGCCAGGTGGGAGAGGGCTGGAAGAGATTCTGCAAAGAAGCTCTGCGGTGAAGCAGGAAGAGACAATATAGCTTTCCCCCTTATTCTAATTGAGTTCCTTGTTCAGTGTTCGAGGAAAGCAACTTTTTCTGTGATTCTTTACTGCTGGGTACCTAATGCACCCCGTGAAACCACCCAGAGGGCAAACAGACGTAGCACCCGGGAGGAGTCCAGAAAGGAGAAATGCTGCAGAATACACTGTAGGAAATCATCCAGCACTGGCCCTCAGGAGGCGTGAACAATATGGAAGTTGTAATTCTAAGGACTCGCACTCACAGCCGTGCCCCCGCCCAATCTAGGGAAGTCACGGGAAGCAAGTGGGAATCAGGGGCTCAATCACAATAGCACGTTTTCATCCATCGCTTTCAAAGTGCATTGCAAAGGTGATCAGTATCCATTATCCCACTTAGCCTGTCTGGATATGTCTATACAGCAACTAGACACTCATGGTTGGCCTGTGCCAGGCAACTCGGGCTTGCGGGTCTGTTTGATTGCCGTGTAGACGTCTAGGCTTGGGCTGGAGCCTGGGTTCTAGAACCCTGCCGGGTGGGAGGGTCCCTGATTCTGGGCTCCAGCCCGAGCTCAGGAATCTACATTGCAGTGAAACAGCCCCACAGCCCAACCCCCACGAGCCTGGGTCAGCTGGCACGGGCCAGCTGCGGGTTTTTCTTTGCTGTGTCTCAGCTTCCCCATTGGTGAAGTGACTTGTCGAATGCCACAGGATGAGCCAGAGGAAGAGTTGGAACTTCAGTGTCAGGCTCCTGTGCCCTGGGCCCATCCACCAATAGCTACAAAAACCATTGTGATTTCAGTACAACATTGCCGGCTACGAGGGAGCCCCTAGAGTTCTGGGGTGAGGAGGTGTTTGGCCGGGAGGACATAGAGTTGTCATAGATATTAGGGTAGTGAGAGGCTGCAGGGGAACTGTCTGGACATGGTGGTCAGTTCTCACATGGTCCCTGTTACGCTATGTCTACACTATGAACGGGGCTGTGTGGTCCCAGCTCTTGTAGATATACTGATGCCAGCTCTCATCTGAACTAGCATGCTTAAAAGAGTAGAAATAGTAGTGTAGCCATGGTAGCATGGGCAGAGACAGCACCGTGCTAGATGCCCTGAGTACAAACCTCCTGATCTCCATGGGTACGTAGTGGGGACTGCTAGCACAAGCCACCCCTGCCCATGCTACCACTACTACACTGCTATTGTCAGAGTGCTAACTCAGGTGAGTGTGAGGGTGTGTATGGCTGGGTGAAGTGGGACTCCCCTCTGCCCCCCGCTCATCGTGTAGACATAGCCTTAGGGAGCCTGGGAACCTGTAGGGATAAATGAGGGCCATAACCATAAGGGTTCCTGGAGAGCCATAGAACATGGGTTGGTTGGAGGAAAGAAAGTAGCCAGCAGGTGATTAGGAGCCATTGATGATATCAGGGAGTGCAGGGGAGGCTGCTGATGGAGTGTGGCCTGCGAGGCAGCCAAAGGGATGGCAGTGATATGAGATCAGGAGTGACTGTGCTGTGAATGGTTGGGGGCTGCAGTGGGGCTATTGAGGGCTTTGGGAGAGTTGGAGAGCCCAGGCTGACTAAAGGGTGAGGTGGAACTGCAGGGGCCAGGCTGCGAGGGGATCCCAGAGACACCTAAGGCATTGTGGTGACCAAGAATACAGTATTGCTGTCAGGGCTAGGGTGACTGGAAGCAGGAGTGATGGGGGAGATTGGGCAGCTGCGCTATGGGATGTGTATGAAAACTCTGGGCGGGGGGCTGCTGGAACAGTCAAGTCTGGGATGTTAACCTTTCTCTCTCCTCCTGCACTGGCAGGAAGCGAGCCCTGGGGCTCACAGACGGTATTCACAATCTGGGCACTGTGCGCTGGGAGCTGGCTGTCTGCCTCCTGCTCGCCTGGGTCATCTGCTACTTCTGCATCTGGAAAGGAGTCAAGTCCACAGGCAAAGTAAGAGCAAACTCTGTCCCCTTAGTCCCTAAACCTCCTCCTAGCTGCCATTATCTCTCTTTCCCCCTTCCTAGCCTTCTCCAGGATACAGAGAGAGAATAAAGGAGGCAGGGAACACACAAGACATAGGGCCATACTCTGATTGGCACGGGTGGGAGCAACTGCATTGAAGTCACAGCTGCTTACGCTGGGTCTGAATTTAGTCCATTATGAGAAGAGCAAAGAAAGTCAGTCAACAGAGGGGAGACAAGGGAAAGATCTTAGAAGAAATGGTGAAGTCCTAGCCCAGCATGGTCCACTGTAATGGGGGAAACCTTGTGAAAGACGCTGCTTCACCATTAGCAACACACAATCATCCAGTTGCTGGTGATGCACAGTCCCCATGTGGTCTGGTGGCTTTTGCACCATTAACCTGTTTTAGTGTCAAATCTCCAATCACCAATAATAATTAAACACCAGAGCAGAGTGACTATCCCACTAGAAATAATCTCCTTAGGGGTTCATCGCGGTTACCTCCCACTTCCTCATTATTTGTAATTGCTCAGTTTGGGGGTTTTCTGTCTTTTTTTCTTTAACCCAATGGATTGCTCACAAACAGGGCGCTGCTGTGAGCATTCCACACTCGATCCTGAAAATTTGAGCTGGGCTGGCTGGTTGTGATTGCATAAGTCACAGGTTATTGTTTCTATTCCTGGATTGGATGAGCATAACATATTTCACTTGGGAGGCTTAAAGAAGCCACTCAGGCTTCAATGGTGCAAGGCTGAAGTATAACCCCCTGAGTAGCGGTGAGGGTGGGTTATACTACTCAGGGTTGGTCTTGCACATTTCTAGAGGACCTGTGACAATCGCTGAGGGGTGAGTGGCCAGTTTCTTCAATCCCCTTCTTCCATAAAAGATGTTTCCCACTATTTGCTCTCTCTCCATCCATGAAGCTTCCATCACTCTCACCTTTTCCTGGTACAGGTATTGGGACGCATCCTTCACAATAGACACATCTCTTTAGTTCTGCGTCAGTGAGCTGCTGAGTCCACAGGGCTGTCTTCATCTCCCATATTTACAACCTTTTTAACACTGTGCTCCTTGGCTCAACTCTCAGATGGGAATGTGTGGAGCCTGTAAGACTCTTTGCCTTTAATGGAAATGTACTGAGTTGCTCTCTCCTGCTTGCTGCATATGTGTGGAGACACAGGGGACTCAATTAAAATCCATGTCTCCTCCCCACTCTTCTCTCTTTGCACTTCAGAAAACAATCAAATACTGAAGTGTAAACATGCGGATTTAAAAAGATACTTTAAAATGATGTTGAAAAATTGGAAAGGATTTAGAAGAGCTACAAGAATGATCGGATGCCTGGAAAATCTGTCTTACAGTTAAAGCCAACCTGGAAACGGTTTTCCTGTCCTGTGGAAACTTTTGAGATTTCAAAAACTGTTTCCCATTCTGAATCAGGACAAAAGGTCAAAATATTAAAAATTTTCACAAACTGAAAATAAAAATAAACAAATAAATAAATAAATTCAATTTGGGTCAATTATTTTGCAATGTTTCATTTCTGTTACAAGTTTTCAACTTTGTTTTTTTACTTCCATTAGTTTAGTTTTCTAAACCTAAAATTGTTTTGAACTGGTAAGCCAGAATTTGTCATGTTGGCAATTTTGAAACTTTATATACAAAACATTTTGAGTAACGATTTGTGGAAACTGAACGTGTTCCATGAAAAGTTTTGGTTTTGACAAATCTGCATATTTTGATGGGCAAAAATAGTTTGATCAAAATTTTTCCAACCATATCAACTGGCAGTGAGAGACTAAAGAAAGTTCAATCTATTTATCTTAACAAAGAGAATGTTAAGAGGTGACTTGATCAGTCATAAGTATTTACATGGGCAGAATATTTCTGACAGTAGATTGCTCCTTAATCTAGCAAAGTCCCACAGTTGGCAGCTGAAGTTTGACCAATTCAGGCTAGAAATAAGGTGCAAATGTTTAACAGTGAGAGTAATTAACCATAGGAGCAATTTACCTAGGAATGTGGTGGATTCTCCATCATTCCAAGTCTTTAAATCAAGCCTAGATGTTTTTCTACAATAAATGTTGAAGCTCAGTCAGAAGTTATGGGCTTAATAAATGAATTGCTGTGTGAAATTCTATGGACTGTGCTACCCATGAGGTCAGATTAGATGATCATAATGGTCCTTTCTGCCTTAAAATCTACTCATCTGATGGGATGCTGTCAAGTAATTTAACTGTTCTGCTCTGTTTCTTACCGTCAGAAAAAGTTGTGCTTTGACATATTATGAACAAGCAGTAGAGAGATCACAGAATCTCTTAAGAAGAACATACCTTGGTTTAATATTTGCAGTGGTGTAAGATTATTTTCAGAGATCAACTACAGAACTTTGTAGTCAATGGGAAGTCAACTCTTGACTGAAAGTTAATTTTTAATAGTCGATACTAAAAGGCCCGGTACTAGATCCTAGAGCTGGGAGAATAATTCATATGAAAAGTCTGAATGAGTGGTTTTTAAAACCAGTTCACTTTGGCCACCTTTGTGTTTTCCTTTTGTGTTTACTTTCCTCATACTTCAAATAAATCTGGTTTACTAGCATAAATGTTCACAAAAAGTGAATTTCAGAGACAAATTTCAGTACCAGCAGTGCTTGTGTGCTCCTCCAATCAGGGAACAGAAACAGTACGATCTGACTTATTTGACCAATCACAGTCAAATAACACAGTTTGATGTTTGAATATTTGCGATCAATCAATAGTGTGAACAAAGATTCAAAGGATATTATTTGAGTGAATCTGAATAATGAATACATTTAGGGAAATTGCAGCTTGCTCACTGATATTCAATTGCATAAGCAGAAAAATGGGCTTGACGAATGATTCATTCTGCTCAAACCATTCCCTAAACCAATGCATTTCATTTCCCACACAAAAGAGAGGACAGGAGGGCTTTACAAAACTGTGGTCAAGGCTTTCAAAAATATGTCAAGATTTTGGGGGCTTTCAGATTCAAGCTGAGATGCCTTAAAGAGGCTGAATTTTTCAGTGTGGTGAACAATCACGCTTTGAAAATCAGGCCTCTGCTGGGTGTCTCAAATTGCTGCCTTGTCCTCCTCAAATTCACTGCTCACTTTTGGAAATCTTGGCCATGAATAGAAATATTTTCATGACCTTTAATTAGAATTCAGTGAAAGCAGAGGCTTTGGGGATTTAAAGACTCAGGTGTTGTTAATAATAGAGTTAGGGGATTTGCTTTGGATGTATAATCTATAGCAGGCCTGCACAACATGCAGCCCGCATGGGCTCACTGTGCGGCCCGCGGGGGTTGAGTAGGTGGCCTCACTGTGCAGCCCGCAGGGGGGTGAGTAGGCAAGCGGTGGGTGTAGGGGGGGGGGCTGAGTAGGCGAGCAGGCTGGGAGTGAATAGGTGAGCCAGGGGAGGGGGGCTGAGGAGACAAGCGGTGAATCGGTGGCTGACCTGTTCTACTGATCTGGTCTGGCTCCTATCCCCTCTCCCAGGGCCAGCTCCAGGCACCAGCAAAACAAGCAGGTGCTTGGGGCGGCATATTTCTAGGGGCCGCATTTTGGCGCCGGCCATCATAGGCGCCAACTCCGAGGCATGGGGAAAAAGTGCCCCCGCCGCCCCAGCTCGCCTCCGCTTGCTCCCCTGAGCGCGCCGCCGCCACGCCGCTTCTCCCCCTTCCCTCCCAGGCTTGCCGCACGCGAAACAGCTGTTTCACGCAGCAAGGCTGGGAGGGAGGACAAGCCGAGCAGCAGGGCGCTCGTGGGAGGCGGCGGTTGTGGAGCAGAGGTGAGCTGGAGCGGGGAGCGGTTCCTCTACCCCCCGTTACTTCCTGCGCCCCCCCACTCTAGCTCACCTCTGCTCCGCTTGCTCCCCTGAACGCGCCGCTGCTCCACTTCTCCGCCCTCCCTCGTCTGAGAGGGAGGGGGGAGAAGCAGAGTGGCAGCACACCCGTGGGAGCAGGCGGAGCGGAGGTGAGCTAGGGCGGGAGGTCGCGGGGGGCCTGCAGGAAGCAATGGTGGGGGGGAAATGCGGCATGCCGGAGGAGGAGGCGGGGCTGGGGATTTGGAGAAGGGGTTCGGAAGGAGTGGAGTTGGGGCGGGGCCGGGGGCAGAGGGGCACGAAAAAAAAGGCGGGTCAGCCAAAAAATTTTTTGCTTGGGGTGGCAAAAATCCTAGAGCCGGCCCTGCCCTCTCCAAGAGTTGTAGCTGTCTGGAGGTGCCTGCCTTCCATGCCTTCCTCATTCACACCTCATTCATTCAACAGGGCAATTGATTACAAAGTGGGGGGAAGATCTTCTTCTACTTCTATCAAAAAGACATTTTTCTTTTACCTTAATTATACTACCTTAGGAGCCTGCTATAACAAATTACCGAGGTTCAATACTGCTGTTTCGGTGGGGTGGCACTGGGGAAGGAGGGTTTGTTTCCCGCGGGGCAGGTGGCGCTGGGGGGGGTAGTGTTTCGGCAGTGCTGGGGGGGTTGTTTCCGTGTGGTGTGTGGTGCCGGGGGGGTGTTGTGTTTCGGGGGGAGGGGGCGTTGGGGAGGGGGGGTTGGCAGCGCTTGGGGGGTTTCGGCCCTCAGCTGTTTTCTTTGGAGTAATATGGCCATCGCCGCTTTACGAGTTGTGCAGGCCTGATCTATAGGGTGACAACATCCCCTTTTTATCCTTCTCTCTGCTTCCAGGTTGTTTACTTCACTGCCACATTTCCCTATGTGATGCTTTTTGTCTTGCTGATTCGAGGGGTCACCCTGCCTGGTGCTGCTGAGGGGATCATGTTCTACCTGAAGCCAGACATTTCCAGGCTTGCAGACGCACAGGTGAGTGAATACAGCCTGATACTGTGAGGTGTGAAGAGACTCCAACAAAGTGGTGATGGGAAAAGCAGGGGTTCAGCACCTCACAGGATCAGGCCTTAATTGGCTGCTATCTAGATCAGGTTGGACTTCCCTCCCCTAAGAGACCGACAAAATACTGCGGCCTCTTTAAAAGGGTTGATGGGGGAATCTCAGCCCAGCCCAACTATAGCCTTTTTGTCAGGGTATTTTAAACATATGGATGTGTTAGGTCATTGCCATTTAGGGACTTGGCAAATGCAGAAGCATCTATGAAATATTCAGTGTACGACAGATGGTTTTGTTGAGCCTTAAGTGAAATGATGTTGAACAAAAGGAGAAAAAACCCTCTCGCTTCATGCTCTCTGGGCCAGCTTGAGCTTTTCTTGGAAGAGGCTGGAGCTTCCTCAGGGAGACGAGCTTCCTAGTATAAGACAAACTGCAGTAGGTGCGTAGGTAACTATTGGAGCTACAAATGGTCAGTTTTTGTAAACAGGAGCCCCTTTATTCTGAGATTCGGCATTTCTGGCATTTTCTGTGAAATCACCTTCTTGCAGAATTGTGCTCCAGAATCTCGGCTTTAATTTAAAAAACATTATGTTTCTAGCCCTTATCCCGTATGGGGTGGGGGTGGGTGGGAAGCTTGAAACTGTGCAACTTGCATTCAGTGTTAGTTCCCTGAGTTTGCAGATCTCCAAACTATTGTTCCCTGCATCCCAATGGGGTGTTAATTCTGAGACCTAACGGAGGGTATTAAAACGTTAATTATTTCACTGCTGATTACTGTAGCAGAAGCAATCATCTAATGTGCTTTTCCCACAATCTCAAACTGTCTCCCACATCTTCCCGGATGTCAAAAGACCCAATTGCTCCCTACCCAGCTGCTTACACCTCCAGCTTCCCCCAATGACTTTCAGATGCAGTTATGTCTTGTCAACACAAAAATTGGTGACATGCTGAAAACATGGAGACAGCTTAACTTAAATGGAATTTTAATATGAAAATAAACAACACAGGGGCTGAGTGTCTTATTAGTGTTCAGTTAATTCATTAAAAGCCTCCATTTTCTAATCTAAATGACGTTGATATGGAATTTCTGATCTGCCACGTGGGAGAGCTGCAGGAGCCAGACACCTTGCTGCAGAATTTGAGTCCAGCTTGTTGTGGAGAAGGTTGGACCTTGATTATAATGGTGTGGGGGAGGTTCCTGGGTGAATCTGTAGGTCTGGATCCATGAGGGATCTCAGTTAATTCAAACAGCAGTGGCTGGCTGCGGGTATTTGAAGGCCTGCCACTTTGCAGCCACTTGGAAGCCTGCTGGGCACCGTTTAGGGGACAGCAAGGATACTGGACAAGGTGTTCCTTCCTGGCTGTTAACTTGCTACTAATATCCTTCCCTGGCTGTGTGGAAGATTCTGAGCACTGCAGCCCATCTTTGTGGCTCTGTATACTAGCATCACGCTGTGTGAGAGAAAGTGCTATCAATACAGTGAAGTGGAGGAGTAGCCAGTGGCTAAAGGCTGAAATAAACAACAAACTCTGCTGCTCTGGATGGGTGCTGGGATGAGTTAATAGTGGTGATGAGATACTATGAACCCAACATCTCCTGGCTGCTCCCGTTGTCCTGATCTTCCTCCACCCTCATGTGTAGGGAATACCAGGTGGTGTGGTGTCATATAAAGGTTTTATTGGCACTTGTTTGGAATGGCTTTGTGAGATACTCATGTTTTTTTCACTCCCAAGCAGCTAAGTGATCTCCAACTTGTGCTGGCACGGTCTTTATACCATGCCACATCCCCATGCACCCTCTCTGTACATTCTCCGGGCACTTTAGCTTAGAAAAAATGAATGGTGTTTGGGATTGATCTAGCCCCCTGAATCACTGCCTCGGAGGAACGATGATGACAGCCCTCTTGGAATATGCCCTCCATCAGGGTAGCTGGTGAAGGACAGATTATGCAACTGACACCCTAGGGCAGGGATAGTCAATTATTTTTTGTCAAGGTCCAAATTTCTTGGTCAAGGTATAGTCCAGGTCCAGACTCCAAGAAATATTTTCACACCTCAATAACAATAATGATGATAAGCAAATACAAAGATTTTGTGGTCCGTTCGAAAGTGTCTGGCAGTCCAGATTTGGCCCACGGTCTGCCTATTGACTGCCCCTATCTGAGGGCTTAAAAATCACTCTCCCTTCCCCACTCAGATCCATTCTTCCTTGGATTATTTGAGAGAAGCCATTGGGGTCCAGAAGGAAAATCCTCCCTTTTCATGGTGGACTCTTCACCCTAGTCCTCCAAGCTGGGACAATCAATCCAGAGACATGTCACACCCTGTATGGATTCTTCCCTTCTCTGCCTGATGTGGATTTCTCCATGTCTGACAGACTGCTGCTCTGAAGTGTGTGTACCCTGACAGGACTTTACCATTTATTTCCTTAGCCGTGGCTGGAAATCACTGTCCTTTTCTGTTCTAGGTGTGGATGGATGCAGGCACTCAGATCTTCTTCTCTTATGCGATCTGCCAGGGGTGCCTGACAGCCTTGGGCAGCTACAACAAATACAATAACAACTGTTACAGGTAGGAGCAGCCTGTGCCTCTCTCTCCCTCTCACATCCAGCTGACGGCCATGTGGGCAGCTGAGCAGAATGTAGTTGGAGCTGTGGCACTCACTGCCTCGAAATCACCTGTGGGGCCCATGCCATTTTGTCCTGTGCTCTTGTCAGCTCTTGCAAGCTAAGTAGGGCTCAGCGACTGGGTAGGAGACTGCCCAGGAAAACCCAGGGGCTACAAGAAATGCCTTTGGTGGCTCTGCCGGTGGCACTCTTCCATCTGGGCAGGGAGAGGGGGCACGGGAGTCCTGGAGGTGCCATTGTTGAGTTGATATGGGTATTGTAAAATGTTATATGATGTGGAAATAAGATTTAGTAATGCATGTGGCGAAATTCAGTTCAGTTACCTGGGTCTGATCTCGGGGGAATTATGCCAGATTCCCAGTGGTCTAAAGAAGAGGAGAATCTGCCCCATGGCATCAAATGCCTTATTAAAATCCCAGCCCCTTTAGTGCACCCTGTGTGTGTTTTAATTCGATCAGAAAGAGCAACAGAAAGGTTTGTCTGGCATGACAGGTTCTTTTTCATCCAGTGCTTATTGCTTCTAGTTCCCTTTTCCTCTCAGGCCTGATCCCCAGCCCGTTCAGGTCAATGGGAGTCTTTCTATTGGTTTCAGAGGGCTTTGGATCAGGTCCCTTGTTATTTAAGGATCCTTTTTCTCTCAATATTTGTTCCATTGCTCTACCCTCATATGGTGATTCCTGTTGCCCCTTGTTGTGCCAAGTCCCTAGTGACTTCACTGGGGCATCCTGATTACAATATATGGTAGCAGCCCTCCATCATTTTTATTGCCAAGTATAATCACATAGTTCTTGTAGTGCCATGGGTCAAGGCTGTAGGCTGCCAAGTTCTGTTTTGGGCTGCTGGCCTCTGGAGGAGTCTCAGGCTAGTGTTAGTGTAAGCAAGTGCATGGATTCATGTCCCATTCAGAAAGTTGAGCACAAAGCAATTGCCCAAAGTGGTAAATTTGCAGAGGAAAACAATGCCGTCTCTCTCTCTCTCTCTCTCTCTCTTTGGTTCTTCCCCAACAGGGACTGCTTCATGCTATGTTTCCTGAATAGTGCCACCAGCTTTGTGGCCGGCTTTGCTATCTTCTCTGTGCTGGGCTTCATGGCACAAGAACAGGGCGTGCCCATTTCAGAAGTGGCCGAGTCAGGTAGGTGCTTTCTAAATGTGGCAGGGCCAAAAGGAAAACTTAAAGCATGCATGGACTTTTTAGGAATTGACACCTTTGAATATGAAGCCAACCCATGAGGTTAGCAGTGGTGCTACCTTGAACCAATCCTACATCCTCTGTAATTGCTAGTGTAATTGCCCAGAACAGCCTCTGCCTATTCTGTGGACTCAGAGGCCCTGTCATCCAGAACCACTGTTTTATTCTCTGCTATCCTGATGCACTTAGTGCCACTGTCCACAAGCAGAGTTGCATTCCCTGTTGTTTTGAAATCCCTGATTCTTCTTTTCAAAACCAGCCACTCAGCCCATGTCAGCAGCTATTATCCCGAGTGTCAGTGACCATTCCACGATACATTCTGAGGAAGTGAGGTCTTGGCAGGTTAAGTTTTTTTAAACAGCACATCAAACTGGTCTCTGTGTTGCTGGGTCGTGTTGTTGGGGAAACCTCATCCTTACTCAGCTATCTGATTGGCAGGTCCGGGCCTAGCATTCATTGCGTATCCAAAGGCTGTAACGATGATGCCTGTGTCTCCGCTCTGGTCCTGCCTATTCTTCCTTATGCTGATCTTCCTGGGACTGGACAGCCAGGTAAAGTAAATACCTTGGAGTTAGCGGGAAAGAGGAGGGTTGTCTGTCACATGTTTGAGAGCCTCATGTAGATCATAACTTGTGGGTGGGAAATGGTGATGTGTCTCTCAGCCACCTGGAACACCTGTCACACATCCATGTTACTACTTCAGAATGATAATACTTAGAGCTGGCCAGTACATCCCAGCAGTCATCTGGTGTTAGGTGTTACTCCTTAACAGTGACCTGCAGCATCTGTACCTTCCAGCATAAGTCTCTGACAATCCAGTGACAACCAGCAGCCACACTTCTTTGTCCTTCCCACCAAGTCTGCCCTTAGGGGCTAACAGTCGTCCCTCATGAACCAGGTACTTCACTTCACATTTTGTGTCAATCTCCTCTAAGTTCACTAGGACTCCCTTTGTATTGTGACAATCCCCATCTGTAACTGTAGTTTGATGGCAGCTCCAACTGTACTACGAGTGTTCTTGATTCCAGGTGTGACTTGTGACCTGCAGTACCCTCATTATCTCCTGGCTCCAGAGTAGCTGCTTCCTGGCAGTAACTTCTTTTATATAATATAATAATGGAGATATCCCATCTCCTAGAACTGGAAGGGACCTTGAAAGGTCATCAAGTCCAGCCCCCTGCCTTCACTAGCAGGACCAAGTACTGATTTTGCCCCAGATTCCCAAGTGGCCCCCTCAAGGATTGAACTCACAACCCTGGGTTTAGCAGGCCAATGCTCAAACCACTGAGCTATCCCTCCCCCCCAGTGGTTCCTTGTGAAGCACAATTTATTTCTTGATAATCCTTTGTGGTGAGGTGCAATTCCCTTATTGTCTCCATGTTCCGTGTGTCATTTCTGTTGTACCTGAACATCCTCCCTACTCCAGATGCAAGGCTTGTGATAATCTCACTCAGTTCCAGATGTGGTTCCAGTCACTCCTCCAGGGTGCTCAATTCCTGATGTTACACCAGTGCTAACTCCACTTCCTTTGGGACTCAGATGCAGCTATACCTCCTTGTTTCCAAGCAGTTCATGCTTTAGGTGTAGGAAAAAGGAGAGACACTAACTGAGTGGAAGAATGGAAGTGGGAAAGAGGATGGGTAGGGAAAGAGAGACATTAGGTCCTTGGTTTCTTGACATGAATTCTTCTGCAGTTTGTCTGTGTTGAGAGCCTGGTGACGGCCATTGTCGACATGTACCCAGAAGTTCTCCAGAAGAAAGGGCACCGGGAGCTGCTGATCCTCGCCGTTGCAGTCATATGCTACCTGCTTGGCCTGATGCTAGTCACTGAGGTAAGAAGGGAAGTACATGGTGGGGGAGAGGGATATGGACTTGTTTGGAGCAGTATTATCTGCAGCAAGTTTGTATTTCACACTGTTAATTATTCTCTCTCTCTTTAGCTTAGTTTATTAGCTGGTGCATATCAGAACCAGTAGTTCTTCTTTCTTATATAGTGCCAGTTGAGATGTTGTCGTACTGTATAGCTGAGCTTCCTCTGGGGTATGTCTCAGAGATAACCTAGCACAGGGGTCAGGAACCTTTCAGAAGTGGTGTCCCGAGTCTTCATGTATTCACTCTAATTTAAGGTTTTGCGTGCCAATAATACAATTTAACGTTTTTAGAAGGTCTCTTTCTATAAGTCTATCATATATAACTAAACTATTGTTGTATGTAAAGTAAATAAGGTTTTTAAAATGTTTAAGAAGCTTCATTTAAAATTAAATTAAAATGCAGAGCCCCCCAGACCAGAAGCCAGGCAGTGTGAATGCCACTGAAAATCAGCTTGCGTGCCGCCTTTGACACGCGTGCCATAGGTTGCCTATCCCTGAACCTAGCACCAGGGAAGGGCCACCTGAAAGGAACTTTATATCCAAACTCCAGTCCTGATGGCTCTCAGGTCAAAGTAGAGGAGCTACACGTGAGATGTGAATGCTGCCAGTCTTTGTCTGTATGAAATTTTAGTTTGTACTGACTTCACTAGTGCTTTTTATGTAGCCTGTTGTAAAACTAGGCAAATATCGAGATGAGTTGATGTACCCCCTGGAAAACCTTGGAGTATCCCTAAGGTATGTGTACCCCTGGTTGAGAACCACTGATTTAGAGGAAAGAAGTCATTGATAGCTGCTCCCCACACTCTGGAGACAGCAGGATCTTGCTATCTGATACAGCCTCTCTTAGATGGCATTCCTGCAGTCATCTGAAAAGTCAGAGGTCCTTGCTGAGATTTTACTTGGGAGAATTCCCGCAGAAGGCAATAGGAGTTTTGCCTGAGTAAGGACTGGGTGAAAACTGCATCAGGACTTCAGGACGTATCTAACTTCCCTGGGGCTTTTACACATTGCCCATCACTGCGGGATAATCTAAACACTGCACAAAGCTGCCTCAGTGTTTGGTGGGATTAATAGGAAAGCTTTTCTTCTGTCTCTGTGGCCATTCAAGGGGTTGAATAATTTTCCAATGTATCTGCTCCACTTTTTTCTTTTCTTGGAGGTGCTATTTTCTTGTCAAGACCAGTTGTGAGAACACAAGAGAGAGTCAGATTGTACAAATAGCTCTCCTGAGAGTAGAACAAATGCTCAGTGAATTGTACTATCATTGCACAATAGAGAGCCAAAGGCCGTTGCTTCCATAGGGCTTCCAACTATGCTTGGGACCCTTGCAACATTAAGAGATGGGCTTGAACTAGAAACCCGACATCTAAACATACTGAACTTCAGGTTAGTTCATACCTAGATCTAAACTTTATGGCTTATGCCCAAAGCTCAACATAGCCAAGGACCACATTCAGAAACAGTGCGAGAAACTTGCCAGGGAGAATGATCTATAGCAGCGTTTAAAAAAAACCCAAATCCCTGTTCTCTGTGGACACTGAAGTCATGCTATGAAATGATTGTGAAACATCATCCTGGCTCCATGCCTGACCATCATTTTGGTGCATGGTGATACCTAGTATAATTTCCTAGTGTGGACAGGCCTAGAGAGAGATCCCTCCTCCTATGCACCTTTGCTCTGTGTGCAGTTCCCCGTCCCTCAGCCTTGTTTTGTATTTGTCCAAATTCCATTTTCTCTTGCACATACCCTTCTGCTGAGCCCTCCACGTCTCCCCTTTCTCTGCTTGACACAGGGTGGAATGTACATCTTCCAGCTGTTTGATTATTATGCTGCCAGCGGTACGTGCCTACTGTTCCTGGCCATTTTTGAAGTCATCTGTGTTGGCTGGGTGTATGGTAAGTGGAACACAAGGACCCAGGCTGCTATGGGAGGGATGGGAATAGCCGTGTCAGCCCCATGGAAAAGCAGAAGTGCCTCGTGCTTCCCATTTAATCTGTTAACCCATGGGATTCCTCAGTCCCCATACACTTAATGTAGGAATCATTCTTATCTCTGCTTTGAAAGGGATTTTCCCAGGAAGAGACGTGAATTCAGTCTTCCTGCTCATTCAGGCATAGGTTCTGTCTCCCACACACTGTGCCGTTCTGCCAGTGGACCTCTAGCCCTTTCTGGCTGACACAGACTACACTCATTTAGAGCAGAAGAGGATTCTCCATGTAGGAGTGACACTGGCTGCCGTTTTATGGCTGACCTGTCATGCGATCTCCCTCTGTCTTTCTGTTAATTTAATCCTGACAATTTATTTAACCTGAAATTCCATATACATACACACTGTGAATTAGCATGCATAAAACTCATTTGCATAGTGTCTGGCCACAGTTACAAATGAAATTAAAGGTCTGATCTAGCGCCCAGTGAAATCAATAGAAAACTCCCAATGATTTGAAGAGGAACAAGGTTGCCAAAAGCTTGTGCCTGCTCCCTCTGTGTGTGCATGTGTCTGTGTGTGAGAGATTTATACAAATACAAAAACCAGAGCATGGATTCCTTGCAGGACCACCCAAAATGCTGCCTTAGGCCATCACCTCAGCTCTTATCTGCTCTGGTTATCTAAAACAGTCCTCATGGTTTCAATCTCAGCTCTGATGCAGCAAGAGGACTGTATGGGTATGTCTACACTATGAAATTAGGTCGAATTTACAGAAGCCGTTTTTATAGATATCAGTTTTATACAGTCGATTGTGTGTGTCCCCACATAAAATGCTCTAAGTGCATTAAGTCGGCAGACCGCATCCACAGTACTGAGGCTAGCATCGACTTCCGGAGCGTTGCACTGTGGGTAGCTATCCCACAGTTCTCACAGTCTCCGCCGCCCCTTGGAATTCTGGGTTGAGATCCCAATGCCTGATCATGCAAAACAGTGTCGCTGGGGGTTATGGGTACATGTCGTCAGGCCCCTCCCCCGCCGTCAGAGCAACGGCAAACAATCGATTCGCACCTTTTTACCTGGGTTACCTGTGCAGACAACATACCACGGCAAGCATGGAGCCCGCTCAGCTCAGCTCAGCGTCACCATATGTCATCTGGGTGCCGGCAGACGTGGTACTGCATTGCTACACAGCAGCAGCTAATTGCCTTTTGGCAGTAGACGGTGCAGTATGACTGGTGGCCTTCATTGGCGATCTGGGTGCTGGCAGACATGGGGCTGCATTGCTACACAGCAGCAGTTCCTTGCCTTTTGGTAGTGGATGGTGTATTAAGATTGATATCCGTCGTCATCATATTCCAGTTCAATCAGAGGCACCTGGGCAGACATGCTTTGTCTCCTGGAGACTCAGTCCTGCCGGCAGTCCTATTGAACCGTCTTGACGATGATGGCTAGCAATCGTAATACAGTATCTTCTGCCAAGCACCCAGAAGATGCTGAGGGCTATCAGTCATGCTGCACCGTCTGCTGCCAGCTTAAGATGTAAAAAATAGATGTATTCATTTGCTTCCCCCTCCCTCCGAGAAATCAACGGCCTGCTAAACCCAGGGTTTTGAGTTCAACTTTTGGGGGGGCCATTCTGTGTGACAGTTGTTTGTGTTTCTCCCTGATGCACAGCCACTTTTGTTGATT
The DNA here is from genome assembly GCF_027887155.1 of Malaclemys terrapin pileata. Taxonomy (NCBI): domain Eukaryota; kingdom Metazoa; phylum Chordata; order Testudines; family Emydidae; genus Malaclemys; species Malaclemys terrapin. Next base: position 109,086,200 of record NC_071505.1, on the reverse strand, counting down.
TTAATTCCCTGTACCTGTACGCCATGTCGTCAGTCGCCCCTCCCTCCCTCCGTCAGTTTCGCGCCTTTTTTCAGACCAGACGCCATAGCACTGGGATCATGGAGCCCGCTCAGATCACCACGGCAATTATGAGCACTATGAACACCACGCACATTGTCCTGGAGTATATGCAGAACCAGGACATGCCAAAGCAAAACCAGGACCAGCCGATGAGGCGACTGCAGCGCGGCGACGAGAGTGATGAGGAAATTGACATGGACACAGCCCTCACACAAGGTACGGGCCCCAGCAATGTGCAAATCATGGTGTTATTGGGGCAGGTTCATGGCATGGAATGCCGATTCTGGGCCCGGGAAACAAGCACAGACTGGTGGGACCGCATCGTGTTGCAGGTGTGGGACGATTCCCTGTGGCTGCGAAACTTTTGCATGTGTAAGGGCACTTCCATGGAACTTTGTGACTTGCTTTCGCCTGCCCTGAAGCTCCAGAATACCAGGATGAGAGCAGCCCTCACAGTTGAGAAGCGAGTGGCGATAGCCCTGTGGAAGCTTGCAACGCCAGACAGCTACCGGTCAGTCCGGAATCAATTTGGAGTGGGCAAATCTACTGCGGGGGCTGCTGTGATCCAAGTTGCCAGCGCAATCAAAGACCTGCTGATATCAAGGGTAGTGACTCTGGGAAACGTGCAGGTCATAGCGGATGGCTTTGCTGCAATGGGATTCCCAAACTGTGGTGGGGCGACAGACGGAACCCATATCCCTATCTTGGCACCGGAGCACCAAGCCACCGAGTACATAAACTGCAAGGGGTACTTTTCAATGCTGCTGCAAGCCCTGGTGGATCACAAGGGACGTTTCACCAACATCAACATGGGATGGCCGGGAAAGGTACATGATGCTCGCGTCTTCAGGCACTCTGGTCTGTTTCGAAAGCTGGAGGAAGGGACTTTCTTCCTGGACCAGAAAATAACCGTTGGGGATGTTGAAATGCCTCTAGTTAGCCTTGGGGACCCAGCCTACCCCTTAATGCCATGGCTAATGAAGCCGTACACAGGCAGCCTGGACAGTAGTCAAGATCTGTTCAACTATAGGCTGAGCAAGTGCCGAATGGTGGTGGAATGTGCATTTGGACGTTTAAAAGCGCGCTGGCGCAGCTTACTGACTCAGATAGACCTCAGCGAAAAGAATATCCCCATTGTAATTGCTGCTTGCTGTGCGCTCCACAATATCTGTGAGAGTAAGGGGGAGACATTTATGGCGGGGTGGGAGATTGAGGCAAATCGCCTGGCCGCTGATTACACGCAGCCAGACACCAGGGCGGTTAGAAGAGTACAGCAGGGCACGGTGTGCATCAGAGAAGCTTTGAAAACCAGTTTTGTGACTGGCCAGGCTACGGTGTGAAACTGCTGTTTGTTTCTCCTTGATGAACCCTCCGTCCCGCCCCCCCAGTTCACTCTACTTCCCTGTAAACCAACCACCCCACCCTCCCCTCTCCCCTTCAAGCACTGCTTGCAGAGGCAATAAAGTCATTGTTACTTCTCATTCATGCATTCTTTATTAATTCATCACACAACTAGGGGGATAATTGCCAAGGTAATTGCCGGGATGGGTGGGGGAGGAGGGAAGGAAAAGGACACACTGCAGTTTAAAACTTTAACACTTATTAAAGGCCAGCCTTCCGATTCTCGGGCAATCATCTGGGGTGGAGTCACTGGGTGGCCGGAGGCCCCCCCACCGTGTTCTTGGGCGTCTGGGTGAGGAGGCAATGGGACTTGGGGAGGAGGGCTGTTGGTTACACAGGGGCTGTAGCGGCGGTCTCTGCTCCTGCTGCCTTTCCTGCAGCTCAACCATACGCTGGAGGATATCAGTTTGATGCTCCAGCAGCCGGAGCATCGACTCTTGCCTTCTGTCTGCAAGCTGATGCCACCTATCATCTTCAGCCTGCCACTTGCTCTGTTCAGCCCACGACTCATCCCGCCACCTCTCCTCTCCTTCATATTGTGCTTTTTTGCACTCTGACATTGACTGCCTCCACACATTCTGCTGTGCTCTTTCAGTGTGGGAGGACATCCGGAGCTCTGTGAACATATCATCCTGAGTCCGCCGTTTTCTCCTTCTAATCTTCGCTAGCCTCTGCGAAGGAGAAACATTTGCAGCTGGTGGAGGAGAAGGGAGAGGTGGTTAAAAAAGACACATTTTAGAGAACAATGGGTACACTCTTTCACGTTAAATTTTGCTGTTCACGTTACACAGCACATGTGCTTTCGTTACAAGGTCGCATTTTTCCTCTTATATTGAGGGCCTGCCCGTTTGGTGTGAGAGATCACTCACGCAGTGCCAGGCAACAGAATTCAGCTTGCTGGCAGCCATGGTAAGCCACAGTCTTTTGGCTTTTTTAACCTTCATAACATGTGGCAATGGTTTCAAACAGCAGCGCCCTCACTTCCCATACCAAGCACCCGTTGGGTTGGCCATTTAAAATGGGTTTGCAATGTAAAAGGAGGGGCTGCGGTTTCCGGGTTAACATGCAGCACAAATCCAACTAACCCCCCTCCCTGTCCCCACACCCAATTCTCTGGGATGATCACTTCACCCCTCCCCCCCACCACGTGGCTAACAGCAGGGAAAATTTCTGTTCAGCAGAGCAGGAATGGGGACCTCTGAATGCCCCCTTAATAAAATCACCCCATTTCAACCAGGTGACCGTGAATGATATCACTCTCCTGAGGATAACAAACAGAGATAAGGAATGGATGTTGTCTGCATGCCAGCAAACACCGGGACCATAAGCTGCCATGCTTTGTTATGCAATGATTCCAGACTATGTGCTATTGGCCTGGCATGGTAAAGTGTCCTACCATGGCGGATGGGATAAGGCAGCCCTCCCCAGAAACCTTTTGCAAAGGCTTTGGGAGTACATGAAGGAGAGCTTTCTGGAGATGTCCCTGGAGGATTTCCGCTCCATCCCCATACACGTTAACAGACTTTTCCAGTAGATGTACTGGTCGCGATTGCCAGGGCAAATTAATCATTAATCATTAAACACGCTTGCTTTTAAACCATGTGTAATATTTACAAAGGTACACTCACCAGAGGGGTCTTGTGTGCCCTCAAGATCTGGGAGCACGCCTTGGGTGAGTTCGGGGGTTACTGGTTCCAGATCCAGGGTGATAAACAGATCCTGGCTGTTGGGGAAACCGGTTTCTCCGCTTCCTTGCTGTGAGCTATCTTCATTGTCTTCATCATCATCATCTTCCGCGTACCCCAAACCCACTTCTCTGTTGCGTCTTTCTCCATTGATGGAGTCAAAGCACATGGTTGGGGTAGTTGTGGTTGCACCTCCTAGAATGGCGTGCAGCTCCGCCTAGAAGCGGCATGTTGCGGCTCTGCCCCAGACCTTCCTTTTGCCTCTCTGGCTTTGTGGTAGGCTTGCCTTAGCTCCTTAATTTTCACGCGGCACTACTGTGCATCCCTGTTATGGCCTCTGTCCTTCATGGCCTTTGAGACTTTTTCTAATATTTTGCCATTTTGTTTACTGCTACGGAATTCAGCTAGCACTGATTCGTCTCCCCATATGGCGAGCAGATCCCGTACCTCCCGTTCTGTCCATGCTGGAGCTCTTTTGCGATCCTGGGACTCCATCATGGTTACCTGTGCTGATGAGCTCTGCGTGGTTACCTGTGATCTCCACGCTGGGCAAACAGGAAATGAAATTCAAAAGTTCATGGGGCTTTTCCTGTCTACCTGGTCAGTGCATCTGAGTTGAGAGTGCTGTCCAGAGCGGTCACAATGAAGCACTGTGAGATAGCTCCCGGAGGCCAATAACGTCGAAAAAAAGGGCACTTTAAGTCGAAAAAAAGGGCTTCGTCGTGTGGACATGTCCAGACTTAATTCGATTTAACGCTGCTAAAGTCGACCTAAACTCGTAGTGTAGACCAGGCCTATGTGAGCTCTCTTCTGGAACAGTTAATCCCAGTGTGTACACTGTTGTTTGGAGAATGCTCCCTGCAGCATGTTATTGGGGCATCAGCCTTCAAATCCAGAGCTCCAAAAACTTATCAACTTATTCTACGCTCGGTTTTCAGAGCTGGGAAAAAATTACATTAGTGCTTCCCCTTTGGCAAATGCCATCAGTGGGTTTGACTCAGCCTGCTCTGTTTACAGGACTAAAGCTGTGCACCTGAAATCTCAAATCCTTGTAACAATGCCTTGCTGACAGGAGGAAGCCACCTAGTGGTGGATGGCATCATAATCCCTGGCAATAGGGAAGCTTGGAATGAGTGTTTGTGTTAGCACCACTGCTGTAGTACTTTGCAGTGTAGGCCAGAGAATCGGTGCTGCCGACCCAGCAGGGAAAACCCATTAACTGGCATTAGTCACTTTTTTTTTTTAAACCAACTCCCCCATTTTTTTCTGTTGACTCCATTTCAACACTCTTAGAAATGAAGCCAGCAAGTACAAATTAGAGTAAAGCCATTACAATCACAACATGTATTGTCCTGACCTGACCTATGAGGAAATGTTAAAAAAAAAAAAAAACATGGGCATGTTTAGTCTTAAGAAAAGAAGACAGGGCAGGGGTGGGAGGGAGCTGAGAACAGTCTTCAAATATATTAAGTGCTGTTCTAAAGAAGTCGGAGATCAATTGTTCTCCAGATCCCCTGAAGGTCGGACAAGACGTAATTGGCTTAATGTAAAATAAGGGAGATTTAGGTTAGATATGAGGAAAAACTTTCTAACTATAAATAGTAGTTAAGCACTGGAACAGGCTTCCAAGGGAGGTTGTGGAATCCCCATCACTGGAGGTTTTTAAGAACAGGTTAGACAAACACCTGTCAGGGATGGTCTAGGTTCACTTGGTTCTGCCTCTGAGCAGGGGCTGGACTCGATGCCCTCTTGAGGTCCCTTCCTGCCCCACATATCTATGATTCTGTGAATACGCAGCATGCTAACACTCGGCAGGATAGCGGCTCCCAACAGGTCTGGCTTTCTTCTTCATTCCCAGCTGCTATGTCCCATTACAGACTGCTAAGAGTGCCCTGACTTCATTGCTAGTAAGGTTGTCACCAGCGTGTTATATGATCACAGTTGGGAAGGGATGTGGCCTGTGCAATTGTGAACAGGGTGGTGTGATGCTCAGGAGGCCGTCTGTCTGTAAATGTGGTCCACGCCCTGGCAGTGTTTGAGAAGCCTTGCAATAGGGGGAATGAAATCTCATTGCCATAGAATGAATGGAATCCTCCCCCCTAGAATTTAAACACAGCCCAGGTTTTCTTCCACAAGATCACCTGAGGAGCTTCACCTTTAGGATGCATCCCTCAAACAGACCTTCTCCTGGTGGAGATACAGAGTCACACAGGGATTGGGCCCCAGGATCTGTTCCCTTTTTCATAAGAGGGAGGGAGGAGAGTAGCTCCCTTTATGGGACTCTTTCACTAATTTCTGTAATGTGTGTCCAGCTACGACAGCTCTGGGCTCCTTCCTGCATATAAAGATTTACGAAGAACAAGGGATCCCCCTCGCCATCCTCATGGAGCATTACTCCTCTGGCTAACTGCATGGGTTATCCCTTTCTCTGGAGCACTAGCACTGACCATCAGATACCGGACATAATGATCCACCTGGTCTGATCAATCCTGTGCTCCTAGTCAGATATGATTCTAAGAGGTGCTGACTGCCTGCAGCTCTCACTAAAGTCAAGGAGGGATGTGGGTGCTCAGCACGGCTCAGTATTAGACCGCAGGCCTGGAAATGTCTGATCTCTAAGCAGCAACACTCGAGTTATAACTTGAGTGAAACTTTGCAATGAAGATAAGCCCATAATCCGTTCCTGCAGGAATTAAGCTCTCTTGGACGGGTGGGTGGGGAGGAGAAGAGGTTTCTAGCTCCTATGATTGTGGAGAGAACCTTCCAAAGGGAAGCTGAGGCAGAGCTGTCAGACTGAGTTTGGAGAGAAGCCATTGTTTCTCTATTGTGACTGCACCTGGGATACCTTACACTGCTCCTTTGGCAAGCAGTGAAGCCAGCCACTGGAGGATTCAAGCTGCATAGGAGAACCTCAGGAAGGGTAGTTGCTGTAGTGACTTTATGCCAACCTCTCTTCCCGTAGTCTGTGCAGGAGATAAGGCCGGAGGAAGGGAGCATAGCCCCAGTGACCCCTGGCTGCCACACAGGGCTGGCTCTAGGTTTTTTGCCGCCCCAAGCAAAAAAAATGTTGGCTGCCCCCCGGCCCAGCCCTGGGCTTCTCGCCGCACCCCCCTGCTGCCCTAGCCCTGGGCTCTCCCCCCCCGACCCACACCCCCCTGCTGCCCCAGCCCTGGGCTCTCCCCCTCCCACCCGCACCCCCCTGCTGCCCCAGCCCTGGGCTCTCACCCCCCCCACCCGCACCCTCCTTTCGCCGCAGCCCTGGGCTCTCACCCCCCCACCCGCACCCCCCCTGCTGCCCCAGCCCTGGGCTCACCCCCCCACCTGCACCCTCCTTCCGCCGCAGCCCTGGGTCACTGGTAACTCGCTCCCAGGGCAGGTCACTCAGCAGGAATTTTAGATGTGCACAGAACACAGACAGGATTGGTTCCCATAAGGTTACAGAACTGCAGTAAAGGGGAACAATTTTCAGCTTCTGTGATTGTAGGATATCTGGATGCATATTATAAGACTGCCCTACATAAATGAGGAAAAGTTGAGGTGCCTTTATTATTCTTTTGTTCCACTCTTTCTTTCTATGGGGAATTTCCCAATGCAATATCACTGTCTTCCTTTTAAACAAACAAACAAAAAGGCAATGGCTGTTGAAAATAGCAATTCCAGTACTAATAACCACTGGGAAGCATTTCTTGCTCAATTTTATCCTACTTTTTCTACAGCAAGTTACAGTGGATCAGTATATTTGATTTGGGAGAAATGAAGTAACAGCTGCCCAAACTGAGCTTGAGCACTCCTGAATTTTGAGGTGTTCAAATCTGGAAGGCAGCTGCTGGGGACGGGGGGGGGGGGGGGCGCTGTGGCTCTGCAGGGGAGCACAGCAGCATGTATGCAGCAGCGTGTCTGGCGCTGCACGAAGCCAGACACGCTGGTCTGAGTGGCATGGTAAGGAGGATGGGGGGTTGGAGAAGGGGTAGGGGGTTCCATGGGGGCAGTCAAGGGACAGGGAGCAGGGGGGGGGTTGGATGGGGCGAAGGTTCAGGGGGGGCAGTCGGGGGCAGGGAGAAGGGGGGGTTGGATGGGTCGGGGGTTCGGAGGGGGGCAGTCAGGGGACAGACAGCAGTTGGATAGGCATGGGAGTCCCAGGGGTTTGTCAGGGGACAGGTAGGGGGTGAGGTTCTAGGGAGGAAGTTGCGGGGGGTCTCAGGAGGGGGCAGTTGGGGACAAGGAGAAGGGAGGCTTAGATAGGGGGTGGGGTCCCGGGAGGGGGCAATCAGGGGACAAGGACCAGTGGGGCTTAGATAGAGGTGGGATCCTGGGGGGCAGTTGGGGCAGAGGTCCCAGGAGGGGGTGATCAGGGGACAGGGAGCAGGGGGGTTGGATGGGTTGGGGTTTCTGTGGGGGGCAGTCAGAGGGAGTGGATGGTGGCAGGGTGGGGCTACCCTCCCTCCCCGTGGAGTGTCCTATTTTTTGAATGTTAAAATATGGGATCCCTACTCACAGTGCAGCTCTCCATTCAAAGCAAGCTGCAGCATGAGGTCTCAGCTTCCTCACTCCCTCCCCCTCTTTCCTGTTGGTAGTGGCCAAGGGAATGCTGGGAAATGTAGTTCTTTCTCTGCTCCAGGGCTGGCTCTATTGGCAGGGAGCTAACCAAGAAACTACAGCTCCCAGGGCCCCCTGTTGGTTCTCAGCTCCCAGGCTGGATCCCTGCTGCCCCTGCAAATTGGCTGCCCCAAGCAAGTGCTTGCTTTGCTGGTGCCTAGAGCCGCCCCTGCACTGCCACAACACCCCCTTGGGACCATTAGTAGTTAGTGTCTAGTAGAGAATCCACCAGACTTGTCTAATTTATGCCAGGAACAGGCCCTGTGTTTGCACAAGTCTAGGACTGAGGAGCTACAGGGGGCTGTGCTGTGCCCTAGCCCCAGCTGCACCAAGCCCATCGAGAGGCGTTAGAGTTCTTCCTGCCTCCCTGGGGTGCTGTGTTTCAGGAGCTCTGCTGCCATTGTGATTGTGTGCGCCATTGTAAACTCGCAGGGCAGGGACTCGGTGTCTTCCTGTGTGTTTGTGCAACACCCAGCAGAATGAAGCCATGATCCTGATTGGGTGCCACAGCAATGTAATTAACAGATAAAAATGAATTACACTTTTTTTGTCCCTCCTCCCATCTTCAGTGTGGATTCCTGGACAACCAATCTTTGCCATCGCCTCTTCTCCTTCATAACATGATCCCTGACTGGTGCTCTTTCCTTCCCCTCTCATGCCTCCACTCACCCTTCTGCTTTCCTTTCCCTTCTGCAGCTTCAGCCTGCTGAACTGGTACTTGTGCTTTCCCTGCCATCCAATGGGTGCGTTGCTTAGAGGGCTCTGCTGCCTCTTTGCCAGACTGCCATATTTCAGCTTCTCTCTGGTTATACTTTGCAAACTCATGTCTCTAATGCCTCCTCATCAGTCTCCCTCTATTTCAGGCATGGTGAAGGCCTCTGGGGACTTTATTCTGGTCTAAATATTACCACATAAGGTTTGCACTGGAGACTGCCAGGGTCTTTCCATTTGTTCACCTCCGATGAATTGTCTTTGCCCGTGCCTTGTGCTGGTTTCCAGTTCTCCCACCTCATGACACAGCTCACTCTTGCCTATGACTATAGCATTTTCATGGTCAGTAAACTGTCCCTTGGTTTCTTCCCACTCATACATGCACCACGCACCGTCTCTCTGCTTCATTCTTCATCACTTTCCTTAGAGCCCATGTTTTTGTTCCATGGAAGGTTGTTAAGTGTCAACCTGATCTTCTCAAACCGAGAGGCCTCTTACTCTTTGTGATGTTGTTCAGCTTCCCCAGCGGCTTCTTGTCCATCCTGGAGTCTTCTCCTCAGCTCTGCCTTCTGCTTTGGAATAACAGGGACTGGTTATCTGAGGCAAGCATCCACTTTAGCAGCTTCCCTGTCCACTATGATCTATTCTTGTTCAACATTTGCATGTGACATTTCAGAGCTATGTCTCTGCCTACTGTGCAGATTGCTTATAATTTAATCTGCAGACTCCCAAGTCCCGGTAGCTCACACTTCTACTCCCCCGCTCCCTTCTTTCCCATCCTGAACTGAAATGACCTTTTGAGCCACTTTTGAAATGAACCAACACCATGGCTGATGAATTCCAGTGTAGACAAGTGCAAAGAAATGCATGCTGGGAGGAATAATTTAAAATACACACCTGCACTGATGGCTTCTGAATTTGTTTCATCCTCTCAGAAAAGAGATCTAGGCATCACTATGGTCATGTCAGTGAAGATGTCTGCTCAGTGTGTGGTACTAGTTGAAGATGTGATTGAGGCTGCATTAAGAAAAGAGAGAATAAAACAGACAACATGGCTGTTCAGTGGATAGCTCAGAGAACAGAGAGTCTGAAGAACTTGGGCCAGATCCTCAACTGGAGCTATGCCAGTGTGCATCAGCTAAGGATTTGGGCCGTGGTTTCCATTCTGGGCTTTCCTATTGCTTAGCTGGGCAGATCTTGGACAAGTTATTTGGCTTCTCTGGGCCTCAGCTTGCTCCTCGGTAGAATAGGGACAATAATATCTACGTTTCTAAAGTGCTTTGAGATCCTCAAATGAAAGGTTCTATAGGACTGCAAATGATGATTATGCTACCCTATGAATGGGTTGTATAGTTGAATTCTGCTTTCGGCTTTGGTGAGTTCATCTCAAAATAGAGAAAGAAGGGCAATCAAACTGAGGATGGTAGTTATTATATGAGTAGACCAATTGCACCTTTTAATCTTTTCTCATAATACAAGAAGAAGGAGAGACAGAGAGCAAGGAATTTAAAATGGATTGAAGGAAATCTTTTTTTTCCTTAATGCATTGTATAATTAACCTGAGGAACTCACCATTGCTGGATAGTCTTGAGAAAACCAAAATTTAATAACTTCAAAAACGGATTAGACACATTTGAACTTGAACAGCATCTGTGGTTCTTATAGGCTAGAGAAAACATTATAAGGGCTCTGCATCCTGATGCTTCAGGGCGTAAACAGATCACCTGCTGGGTTCAGAAAGAAACTTCCCCTCTGGATATAGGTTTGCAAAATTAGGGGAACTGTCAATGGGTTTTTTATGTCTTCTAAAACATCCAACACTGGTCACTTGCAGAGGAGATATTGGGGTTCATGGACTATTGCTTTGTTCCAGTCTGGCAACTCTTAGGATGCGCAGGATAAAAGCAGACACGTCTGTTCCTTCCAGCGAAGATCGCTCTGGGGAGATCTTTAGGGCATTCCCTCCCATAATGCATATAATCCTTCCAAATCTGTACTGGGGAGAAAGGGCAACACATGCTGTGCCTCCAGCTTCTTCTTAGCTAGAAAGCAATGGTGACTGGGTAAACTGATAAATTCTTCAGCCTGATTACTTTGTCATCTGCTTGTGAAAGGTAGATCATGCAAAACTCGTGTTCAAGGGCACTCCGAATCCATTCATGTCAGGTCCCAAGGTGTACCACTACATCATCCACTGCTTGCAATCGGCACATTGGAACCACAGAAAATGGTGTTTATCTGGAATACATTTGGAAAAGGAAACATTAACGATACTACTACTAAATATAATTAGTAGAATATGGATTCCTGTGCAGAGGTGTCTTCTGTGTTCTCCTTGCTATTGTTTGGTATATTTGCATTTGAAAAAGAGCTCTTTCTCCAGTCATCCAGGATTTCCCTTCCACTTGATCCTGTAGAGAAATCCAGGATGAAAGTTTTTCTTCACACAATGCACAGCGAGTGGAACTGTTTGCCAGAAGACGTTGCGAGGGCCAAGACTATAACAGGGTTCAAAAAAGAACTAGATCAATTCATGGAAGATAGATCCATCAGTGGCTATTAGCCAGGATGTGCAGGGAAGGTGTCCCTAGCCTCTGTTTGCCAGAAGCTGGGAATGGGTGACGGGATGGATCCACTTGATGATTACCTGTTCTGTTCGTTCCTCTGTGTCACATGGCATTGGCCACTGTCAGAAGACAGGATACTGGACTAGATGGAACTTTGGTCTGACCCAGTATGGCCGTTCTTCTGTTATGTTCATGATACTCTATTGACTTCAGCAGATTTACACCAGGGATGAATTTGCCCAGGCTGTATTTAACATCACAATGTGTTCCTGTGGAAAGATTGTGCAATGTCACACAGACTATTCCATGGTCCTGTTTGAACCTGGAAAGTGATATCAGTAAAGCTGGTCCAAAAAAAGCTTTTCCCTCCGTATGGAAATTTTCAACTTTTCAGGAGAAAAAAGAAACCCACCACACTGAATATTTTTGGCCAAAATCAGCAATTCAGAAATGCTGCCTCATTGGAGTTTTCTGGTGCCTCATGTCCAAATTCCTCTAGGGGTGGACAGTGGGCTCCCTGGCCAGACTATCTATCCCTTGATATGCCCCAATCTCCCCTCTTTACTGAGCCACTGCAGTGCATCATGGGAATCACATGGATGTGGTGCACCACGGAAGATGTAATACAGCTGGGGAACCCAGCCACAGACAATGAGGGCATGAGCCATCCACTTCAACTCCCATTAAGCACCATGTCAACATTTGCAAATTGAATTTTTTTTTTATTTCAGCAAAAAGTTTTGATTTCCAAGTTTTCAGATCTTAAACAAAAAAGGTCAAAATTTTCTATGGAAAGTTGACACGTCATGGAAAATTTTGCTTTGTCAAAAACCCAATTTGCCTTAAAAAAACATTTTGGGGGAAAATATTGGACCAGCCCTAGAAACCAGCTAGGACAATTAAGCTGAAAGCCCCAGATGTATCCGTCTGGTTACTAGGGCAGAGTATTCTTCAGAGAGCCCCTTCATCCACAGCCACACAGTTAATCTAACAAAACGGTCTCTTGTTGACCTACGGGGCACATTACAAAGCCTGTGTATACCCACAGGTTTATTCTGAGGGGGAGGGGGTTCAGCTAGGTTAAGGAGTTCTTTTAGGCCCAAATTGTTAAGAGGGGGTGCCTAAAGTGAGACACCTAGCCATAGGGGTCATTTCAGAAAAATTCAGGCAGGCAAAATTTGCTTTCCTGATGACTACATCCCAAGGAGAAGAGAAGGGAGGAGGAGAGAAGGGGAGGGCAAAAAGTGGAATTCCTAATGGAGCATGGGTGAGGGTGAAAACCAAGGTCTAACAAGGGACAACTGCCCCTCTTGCCCCATAGCAAATAATGCCCCTACACCTATCTCCATATTTAGGCAACTAAATAAGTAGCCTGAATTCCAGAAATTCTGAACACCTGGAGGACCAAATACATCCCTGCTCTATGGAATTAGAGCTTCCATTTTAGTAAAGCATAACTAAACCTGGACTTGGCATGAGTAATTTCTGAAGAACAAAAATTGTCACCCCCCTTACCTCTGTCTTTCTCTGTCCTTTCCTCTGGTGGTCAAGGTGCGGACCGTTTCTATGACAACATTGAGGACATGATTGGTTATCGGCCGTCGCCGCTGATTAAGATGTGCTGGCAGGTTGTCACCCCTGGTGTTTGCCTGGTAGGTACAAACTATGGTGAGGCATGTTTGTACAGGGACTCTAGAATCTGAGTGAAGAGGAGAATTCGAGGGGGCACTATTGTTTATAGAATTGCTGTGGAGGAGCAGTAGCTTCTCTGTAGTTGAAGCTGGAATCAATTTCCATTGTAAAGCCTTGTCTTAGGTCTGGAAATTTCATTTAGCCTGAAAATTGGCATATTTATTCTGCAGGCAAAGGAGAATGTATCTGCAAAGCCCGAAGGGAACTGATCAAATCATTTTTGAATTTCAGCCCATTAAAGAATTATCTCGTTCTGAAATGTTCTCTTCTGTCTACATTTCTATGACTCCCGCTACTCAAAAACATCTTGTTCCTGCACCTTCCTTTCCATAAAGTCAAATCACCTTGAAAATGCACCCACTGACTATGTTTGAAGAAAACAGTTTATAATTAAGGAAAGATATTAACTATTTTTGTCTCGTGCCCAGTTCTGTTTCCATTGATTTCAGCAGATGGTATGGGCTTAATCCTGCTCCCGTGAACGTCATGACATTTCTTTGCCATTGACCTCAATGGGATCAGGATCAGGCAACTATGGCCAAAATCTTCAACAGCTTGGATAGGCACAAATAGCTGTTGGAGCTGCCACCTAAGGGCTCCAATGGGAGTTGAAAACAATCAGGGAGTTTTCAGAGCTGCTGCTTGGTCATGCATGAGTTGCTGAGAGCTCACTGGTTTGAGTGCTCTATAGGGCTGGGTGCTGGCTGAGAGAGCATCTTTCAATGAGTATTTTCAGAGAGGGCCTTGGGTGCCTCATGGTTGTTCTCAGAGCTCAAAAGTCAGTCCTGTCAGAGGCATGACTAAGCCAGGAGTCACCAGAGAAGGTGCCCAAACTGCAGCCCCTGATTGGCTGCTCCAGAGTTTCTGCACCCTGACTACAGAGAGCTTACAAATAAGGACCTTCCTCCTACACATACATTGGAGAGAGAGGGAATTTCCTGGCGGTTTAGGGGATCCATGTTGGAGAGGGCAAGGCGAGGTAAGGATTTGGGTAGGGGCTGGAAAGGTGGGGGATAGGAGGTAGAAGAGCACAGAGACTCACATCCCAAAGGTTCAGGGGAGGGGGGGGTTGGTGAATGGAAAACTGCACAGGGGGGAGGGAAAATTCCAAAACCAAAAAAATGTTTCAAAACTCAGTTAAGGCTGGTAAGTAACAGCAGTGTACATACCCATGACACTATTTCCAACTCCCAAACACTTAGGAACAAGGATATAACTAGTTAAGGAGATCACAAATCTTCTACTACTTATACATCCCTTGTCAGGAACCGTCTCTCACCACCTGTTTCTGACTCACCATGTACCCACCTGCTATTCTGATTTTATGTTCTTCATTCCTCAGGCGACTTTCCTATTTTCACTGATCAAGTACACCCCCCTAAAATACAACAACTGGTATGTGTACCCTCCGTGGGGCTACGCTCTGGGCTGGTTGATGGCTCTCTCTTCCATGATCTGCATTCCACTCTACGTCATTTTCATCCTGCTGAAAACCAGGGGATCACTAAAGAAGGTAAAAGAAGGTCCAGAACTTCTAGGTCCCAGATTCAAATCCAGCCCAGGTCATCAGTGACTAAAGACTGTGTGAGTGCTTCCCATTGGCTTGTGTGAAAGGAATAGATGGTCTCCATCCAGTACAATAGAACCTCAGAGTTATGAACCCTTGGGAATGGAGGTTGTTCGTAACTCTGAAACATTTCTAACTCTGAACAAAATATTATGGTTGTTCTTTCAAAAGATTAGAATTGAACATTGACTTAATACAGCTTTGAAACTTTACTGTGCAGAAGAAGAATGCTGCTTTCCCTTTATTTTTTTAGTAGTTTACATTTAGCACAGAACTGCACTGTATTTGGGTTTTGGGTTTTTTTGTCTCTGCTTCTGCCTGGTTGCATACTTCCAGTTCCAAATGAGGTGTGTGGTTGACCAGTCAGTTCATAACTTTGATGTCCGTAACACTGAGGTTCTACTGTACTAGTATGAAACCATCTTGGCAACTGGCCCTAATTGAACCTCTAAGAGGCTTAGAAGAGAGGCCACGGATGAATAGCGGTGTGGGAAATAAAGTACCCTCCTGCTCCCAGACGTAGTCACTGTGGATCACATTTGAGACACATGAATGGGACAGTGGGGATGAAGATAGTCCTTATGCTGCCCATGCTGTCCTGTGGCACTGTCAGTACAGCAGTTTTCACGATCGTGAATGTCATTCAGACAATTCAGTGAGTAGCATTTCTTTAAAGGGATAGACATAGAGGAGGGCGTGGTTCACTGAGGCCTGGCACCATGTTCGTTGGTTACATCTGTGTAAAGTTGGCATAAGTTAGAATGGGAGCAATTTGCACTAGTGTAAAATGATGACATGAGATGCAGGGAAATGGAGAATCTGGCCCGAACTGTTTGGAAGTGCTTCAAAAAGAATATAGTGAATCAATGAGGTGACCAAATAGAAATGTCTCCTATCATCTACCTCTCCTCTATAGGCATTTGACCATATCTGTCAGTTCTTTCCAATGCATCCCTTTTCCTGTCAGCCCTTTGATTCTCTAGCTGAGTGTTGTAATGTGGTGAGAATGGGTCTTATCGGCCTTCCTGGAGCGGGCCAGATTCACAGTTATATGTGCAACCGATATGCACGACTATGATGATGCAAGGCAACCATAATGCTGACTTATCCGGCTTGTGGAGGATTCCCCCAGTGTGGCACAGAGCTGTCATAGCAGCATCTATCTCTACCCCTCCCACTCTCTTGTGCAAAGAGTTTCAATGGAAAAGGGAGTTTGACTGAGGCAACGCTATACTCCATCAATTCCTGGACTTCAAGGTGCAGAGAATCTTCCAGCAAGTGACCCGTGCCCCACGCTGCAGAGGAAGGCGAAAACCCCCCAGGGCCTCTGTCAATCTGCCCTGGAGGAAAATTCCTTCCCGACCCCAAATATGGGGATCAGCTAAACCCTGAGCACGTGGGCAAGACTCACCAGCCAGACACCCAGGAAAGAATTCTCTGTAGTAACTCAGATCCCACCCCATCTAACATCCCATCACAGGCCATTGGGCATATTTACTGCTAATAGTCAAAGACGAATCTCATTATACCACCCCCTCCATAAGCTTATCAAGCTTAGTCTTGAAGCCAGATATGTCTTTTGCCCCCCCTACTCCCCTTGGGAGGCTGTTCCAGAACTTCATTCCTCTGATGGTTAGAAACCTTCATCTAATTTCAAGTCTAAACTTCCTGATGGCCAGTTTATATCCATTTGTTCTTGTGTCCACATTGGTACTGAGCTTAAATAATTCCTCTGTCTCCCTGGTATTTATTTCTCTGATATATTTGTAGAGAGCAATCATATTTCCCCTCAGACTTCTTTTGGTTAGGCTAATAAAAAGATTAAATAAGATTGGTCCCCAAACCGATCCCTGAGGAACTCCACTAGTAACCTCCCTCCAGCCTGACAGTTCACCTTTCAGTACGACTCGTTGTAGTCTCCCCTTTAACCAGGTCCTTATCCACCTTTCAATTTTCATATTGATCCCCATCTTTTCCAATTTAGCTAATAATTCCCCATGTGGAACCGTATCAAATGCCTTACTGAAATCCAGGTAAATTAGATCCACTGTGTTTCCTTTGTCTAAAAAATCTGTTACCTTCTCAAAGAAGGAGATCAGGTTGGTTTGGCACGATCTACCTTTTGTAAAACCATGTTGTAATTTGTCCCAATTACCATTGACCTCAATGTCCTTAACTACTTTCTCCTTCAAATTTTTTTATAAGACCTTGCATACTACAGATGTCAAACTAACGGGCCTGTAGTTGCCCGGATCACTTTTTTCCCCTTTCTTAAAGATAGGAACTATGTTAGCAATTCTCCAGTCATATGGTACAACCCCAGAGATTACAGATTCATTAAAAATTCTTGCTAATGGGTTTTCAATTTCATATGCCAGTTCCTTTAATATTCTTGGATGAAGATTATCAGGGCCCCCAGATTTAGTCCTATTAAGCTGTTCGAGTTTGGCTTCTACCTCGGATGTGGTAATATCTACCTCCATATCCTCATTTCCATTTGTCATCCTACCGTTATCCCTAAGCTCCTCATTAGCCTCATTAAAGACTGATGCAAAGTATTTTTTTAGATATTGGGCCATTATCCTTAACCTCCACTCCATACTCAGTGTTTAGCAGTCCCACTTCTTCTTTCTTTGTTTTCTTCTTATTTATATGGCTATAGAACCTTTTACTATTGGTTTTAATTCCCTTTTCAAGGTCCAACTTTACATGGCTTTTGGCCTTTCTCACTTGATCCCTACCTGTTCTGACCTCAATAACATAGCTTTCCTTGCTGATCACTCCCATCTTCCACTCCTTGTAGGCTTTCTGCTTTTTCTTAATCACCTCTCTGAGATGCTTGCACATCCAGTTTGGTCTACAACTCCTGCCTATGAATTGTTTTCTCTTTCTTGGGATGCAGGGTTCTGATAGTTTCTGCAACTTTGACTTGAAGTAATTCCAGGCCTCCTCTGCCTTTAGATCCCCAAGTTCTTCAGTCCAATCCACTTCCCTAACTAATTTCCTTAATTTTTTAAAGTTAGCCCTTTTGAAATCAAAAACCCTAGTCACAGATCTATTTTTGTTTATCCTTCCATTTAGTTTAAATTGAATTAGCTCATGATTGCTCGAACCAAGGTTGTCCCCTACAACCATTTCTTCTATGAGGTCCTCACTACTCACCAAAACCAAATTTAAAATGGCATCCCCTCTTGTTGGTTCAGCAAC
Source organism: Malaclemys terrapin pileata (assembly GCF_027887155.1). Taxonomy (NCBI): domain Eukaryota; kingdom Metazoa; phylum Chordata; order Testudines; family Emydidae; genus Malaclemys; species Malaclemys terrapin. The sequence goes on along the minus strand of NC_071505.1, from coordinate 109,068,714 downwards.
TACTTGGTGAAGGAATCCATCAGCTATCGCATCGAGGAAAATCTGAGCCCTATTATTATTACTAGCACTTGTCCTCCAGTCTATATCTGAGAAGTTAAAGTCTGCTGTGATCACACAATTCCCATTAGTATTTACTTCATTAAAAACATTAAAAAGGTCTCTATCCATATCTAAATCAGATCCCAGTGGTCTATAGCACACCCCAAGCACTCTCTCTGGAGGCTCTAGTAGCTTTCTTCCTCAATGTGATTTTTGCCCAGACAGACTCTGTCTTATCCATTCCATCCCTTCTTATTTCTTTACAGTCTACCTCATCACTGATATACTCCACCACCTTTGCCTTTATTTCTGTCTTTCCTAAAAAGCACATACCCTTCAATACCTGTACTCCAGCCATGACTACTATTCCACCATATTTCTGTTATCCGTATAATATCCGGTTTCACTTCCTGCACCAGTAACTCTCGTTCCTCCATTTTGTTACCTAGGCTCCTTGCGTTGGTGTACAAACATCTTAATTCTTGATTGTCAAGTATCAGGGGGTAGCCGTGTTAGTCTGTATCTACAAAAACAACAAGGAGTCTGGTGGCACCTTAAAGACTAACGGATTTATTTGGGCATAAGCTTTCGTGAGTAAAAACCTCACTTCTTCGGATGCATAGAGTGAAAGCTACAGATGCAGGCATTATATACAGACACATGGAAAACAGGGAGTTACTTCAGACTTGTGAAGTAACTCCCTGTTTTCCATGTGTCTGTATATAATGCCTGCATCTGTAGCTTTCACTCTATGCATCCGAAGAAGTGAGGTTTTTACTCACGAAAGCTTATGCCCAAATAAATCCGTTAGTCTTTAAGGTGCCACCAGACTCCTTGTTGTTTTTTTAATTCTTGATGTTTGGCTTCGCTCACATTCTTTACCCGATTAGGCCCACACATTCTACCACCAGTAACACCTATTAGAATGGTATCTACACTACCCTTCCTCCGTATGTCCATTCTCCTACCCATGGCTGTATCCTTTTCTTTCTTCATTTTCTTCCCTCTCAATGTTAAAATCCGGCGTGGAGATTACCTGGACATCTCCTCCCAGTTCCTAGTTTAAAGCTCTCTTAATCAGTTGTGCCAGCCTCCATCCTAGAAGTCTATTTCCCTCCCTACTCAGGTGAAGTCCATCCCGAGAGAACAGTCCTGTCCATGAATGCCTCCCAGTGGCCATACATCCCAAAGCCCTCCTTATAGCACCACGGCCTGAGCCATCTGTTGATCATCATAATTTTGTCACACCTTTGTTGCCCTTCTCTAGGAACAGGCAGAATCCCACTGAAGATCACCCGAGCCTCGATTTCCTTAAGCATCTTCCCCAGCCTGGCATAGTCTCCCTTGATACGTTCCAGTGAGAATCTAGCTGTATCATTTGTTCCCACATGAAGGACAATCAGCGGATTCTTTCCCGCTCCCGTTAGGATCCTCTTCAGCCTGAGGTCCACATCCCGTATCTTAGCACCCGGCAGACAGCACACCCTTCTGTTCTCTAGGTCAGCTCTGGTTACAGGCTGTCTATTCTTCTCAGTAAGGAGTCTCCAATCACGTAGACCTGCCTTTCCTGGTGACGGTGCGATTCTCCAGTCTATCCCCTGTTCCTTCTGGCTGCAAGTCCTCTCGATTCCTATTCACCATTGCAATCCTCCGCAACCCATCCTGTATCTTCCTAGGGCTCATGTTAGGTGTTGTTATCTCCATTAACTCTTTCCTTATTCTTATAGGACTAGCTGCTCTTCTCTTCTTCCTTGCCTTCTCACCTTCAGCGGCCACCTGCTGTGCCCCTTCTTCATCATTTTGCAACTCCGCAAACTTGTTCCTGAGCTCTATTTCTCCTTCACTAGCCCGTCTTTTCCTTTGCCTGGTTCTCTTAGTCACATGCTTCCACTGTCCACTTTCCTCACCCAGCAGTCTCCCCTCAGAGTTCTTTGGTCCTGTTTCCATCTGCAAGTCTGAGCTTTTCCATTCAGACTCCTCATGTCTTTCCTCCATCATCCGCTCGACCCCCCCTTCTAAACTCAACCGGAGTTTCCACCTGCATCTCCAATCCTCAGATCTTTTCTTCCATCAGCTCTATCAGGCGGCACTTCATGCAAATGAAACTCTTATCAGGTACCCCCTCCAGGATCATGTACATGCCTCAGTTTCCACATCCGGTCATCTTCATTGTGTCTTCCATTGCTTGGGTCACCTCCACTGCTGCCTCTCTTTCTGTCATAGCTTTCTCACCTAAATCCTGTAAACCTCCGAAACACAAACCAAACCAAAACATCACCACCTACAGCAAAAGAAACCCCCAACAAGCACCAAAACACTGCTAGAACACTGCACACTCCTTTCGCTAGCCTGTCTGATCCTCTGCCTGCCTCTCTTAGTCTTGCCCCAAACTCCCCCTGCAAACTCCCACTCAAATTCCCCTGTTTACAGCTCTGTTTGCTGGCTCCTGTGCCACTGCAGCTCTCCCCCTGTTTGTCTCTGTTTGAATGACAGCTCAGGCTGATGGAAATGTAAATGAATTGGGGAGGATGGAATGTAACTCTGGGGAGCTGGGGGGAGTTATTCAAATTTCGCTACATGAGATGAGTGGAGAGGAGAACCCTGCAGTACTATTGCATCAGGGGGAAAACTGGGCTCACAATGTCCTTTCCAGCTCTGTCACTTCAGGGAAGGTGAATCTGTGTCCACGAGGCTCTTATTTCCTGGCTAGGAACTCTAACTTAATTAGAAGTGACTGGCTGTGTGGCAGTGCTGATTAGTGCCAACCTCAGGTGCCTAATGAGTTACAAGGCAAAGCCCCATTCAGAGGAGAAGGGGAGAAAAGCCTTGAGCAAATGGGAAAGGGAGGAAGGCAGAGAAGACAGTCAAGGAATGCAGCCTCCTGGATTGGAAACAGCACTGGGAGTCAGGAGACGTGCCTTCTAGTATTGACTAACTGGAACGGTTATACTGGTACAACCCTTAATGTGGATGCAGTTATATTGGTATAAAGGTGCCTTTTGTGGGTATACCTTAATCCCCTTCCCACCCTGGAATAAGCTAGACTGGTATAAGCACTTTTATACTAGTGGAACTGTTCTTAGCTTTCAGCTGTGGAATCTCCTGAGCCTAGTGGCTCATGAAGCAACCCATTTTCCCCACTGCTGTCTGTCCAGAGCAAGATGTTTGACTCAATAATATCTAGTCTCCATGATGGCAACATCATTTTCAGTCATCCTGCAATAAGTCATTCATTGTCCTTCATGCCTTCTTTTCCTCCCCCAGGAAGAATCCAATTTAAGACATACCTTGTGCTTCTGCTACGGGTAACCTGATGGTATGGCCAAACCACCTTATCAGTCTCTGTCTGACCACAAAGGTCCTGGTGGATTCTCCATCATTGACCATTTTTAATTCCAGGTTGGATGTTTTTCTAAAATGTAAGTTCTATGGCCTGTGTTATACAGGTAAGAAGTCAGACTAGATGATTACAATTGTCCCTTCTGCCCTTGGCATCTATGAATCACTGAGTCCTCAGTCTGCTGACCCACGTGATGCAACTTTCTCAATGAGTCTTGTCAAGGTGAAAATCTGTTCCGAATATGACCTACCAGATTGAAATCCAGCCTGTTCTTCCCTGAGTACTCTATCAATAGCAGTTTTCATCCCATTCAAAATGATAATACAAAACACTTTCCCAGGTACAGCTAGGAGTATCACCCTTCTCTACTTATCACAAATAAGTTGTTCTACCTTTTCAGGGATTTTGAAGATAACACCTCTTCTCCAATCTTTGGACGGGTGTCCCTTCTCCAGACCACTCTTCAACTGCCTGCACATGTAATTGACCAACTCTTCCTCCCCAGCATTTAACATTTCAGCATTTGTTTTATCCTAGCCTGGTGCTTTAACTCTCTTCAGCTGGTTTATAGCCTTAGGGCTGGTCCACACTAACCCCCCAGTTCGAACTAAGATACGCAACTTCAGCCACGTGAATAACGTAGCAGAAGTCGAAGTACCTTAGTTCAAACTACAAGGTACTTACCACGGGTCCACACGCGGCAGGCAAGCTCCCCCGTCGACTCCACGTACTCCTCTCGCGGAGCAGGAGTACTGGTGTCGACGGCGAGCACTTCCGGGATTGAATTATCGCGTCTAGACAAGACGCGATAAATCGATCCCAGAAGATCGATTGCTTACGGCCAAACCCGGAGGTAAGTATAGATGTACTCTTAATTCCTTCCTCCAAGGCAATTACTTCTAGTGATATAGATAAGACCGCTATGTCTTCACATTTCTCAGTATGTGTTAATGGTTCTGGCTGGTTTAGAACAGCCTGGAAATGTACCATCCAACAGGCACTCTGTCCATCCTTTGTGGTTGAAATCGTACAGTCTTGAGCTTTTCTACACAATTCTACAAAGGTTAGAGCATTGTGATGTCAGTTGTTTAGATACTAGAGAAAACTTCGTAGAATCCTCTCTCCTATGTGCCTCCGCAGTGTCTCTTGCTTTATTGTTCATCCATTCTCTATGATCTCTTCTGGCTAATCTTTTAACTTCCTTGTCTCTGTCTGCATATTCTTGTTGCAGAATAGTTCTTTTACTGCTGTCTCTTCTTTAATTCTTGTTGCTTTCTCTTCTTTAATTCTTTCCTCTATTCAACTAGCTTCCATGTATTTGGTTGGAGCCATTCTTCTTTCTTAGATAGTCTCATCCCACATGGTAGTCCTGGATGCATCTTCACTTGCTTCTTTGAAAAACTCCCATTGTTTTTCTGTCATCCCTCTGTGTCTTTAACTCTTCAAATCTATTGCTAAATTGCATCTTGAAATGTGCCTTCACTGTTGGATCTACTAACTTTCTAGTATCACACATACCTTCTGCCTTGAGTGTTGTTATTTTTTTTGGTTTTATTTTGATTGTCCCAATAAGAAGATGATGATCACTTTTAATACTAGCACTACTATACAGCCTGGTGTTCAACTGTGATCTTCTCTAGCACCTACTAAAGGCAACATGATCAAGCTGTTTCTGGGTGAAGCCACCATTTCATCTCCACGTCAGTTTGTCTTTCCTTGTGTGAAAATGCATAGATTGCATCGGACACAGAATTATAAAAACATTTTCCATTGTCAGTCTGTTCTCATATACCATTTCTGCCCATAATGTGCTCAGATCCAGTATTATCATCGCCAACATGTGTATTTAGATCTCCCATAGAGATAACAATATCATATTTATTGATCTTGCCAAGGACGCTCTGCAACCTTTCATAGAACCAATCTTTGCCTTGTTCATTGCAATCATTCATTAGGTGCATAACACTGAACAAGTGTGACTTTTGCTTGGTTTGTTATAAAGCGAGCGGTCAGTATTCTTGATTGTGCAGGTACCCATTCCTTCAGTGCTGTAGTAGCTTCCTTACTAAACTTAAGCTTCCCAATGTTTATCATCTTCTCTTCAACCATGCCTTCCAATGATAATTAGATGGGTCCAGTCCACCTCATCTCAGTCAGTCCAAGTATACTTAGGACAAGGATTTTCATTTCTCTGATAACTTGTGTCAGTCTACCTGTGCTCTTGTCACAACCCAGTGGCCCCCTCCCTGAAGGGGTCCCCTGCGGAGGCAGATCAGCATTGTATGTTGCTAATGCTGTTGCAAGCATTGCAAGGCATTTTGGGAAGGGTTAAAGGTGAGAGTGTGGAGTGGAAGATTCCTTTGCAGGTTGCGAGAGGCCAAAGGGGGAGGAAGGAAGAAGAGAACGGGTTAACACAACGCCTCAGCTCTCAGCTCAGCCTGAAGATAAGATGCTGGCTCCAGTCCAAGGTCATGGCGCTCAAACAGACTCTATGGAGCCAAAAAACCTGCTGCCACATCTGCTTCTTACCCAACCCCAGCCAACTGTGGGAAAGGGGATCAGCTGGGCAGGGGATCTAACATTCCAACTCCCAATTCTTGACTTACTTTTAGCTGTGAAGATACCCCATTTCACATTAAAAACTTCCTGTGTATTTTATTCTCCAGCATCAGAATGTCAGCCGGATTTGCTGGTTGATCAGTCCTATCTTGTCTTACATCCAGCACATCATGGTTATGCACAGTTGTTATTTGTATTTGCAAATCTGTGACAGATTCAACTTGTCTCCGGGATGTTTCTGTAACAGAGAGCATTTTTGTAAGACCCGTGGACTGCCTTTAGTTTGGCTCCTACCCTTTGACCTTTCTGTCTTGGGTGACCCTACCAGGAGTTCTACACCTGCCAACATAGCTTTCAGGGTACCTGGAGCACACAAGCATACGCACCACATCAAGGTGCAGTCCCTGGGGAAACTATAGCTGTCCTCACACTGGAGGGGTGGTTATTGCATTAATGAGACCGATAGAAGTAAAGTGGTAAAACTTGTGTGTAGACAAGACTTCAGCTACCTAGTCTACAACACAACCAGCGTACACAGCTAAAAGATGTTAAACTGTCTGATATTAAAGGTAGATGGGGGCCTTTGTGACTTAACTTTCCCAGCTGTAATATGGGAATGATACTTATCTACCTTTGGTAAGCATTTGGAGATCTACAGCCAAAAAGTTCCTGTAGGTGCCAAATATTTTATTATGATGTGTTAGTGCTAATTTATAAGTGTGCTCAAGTGACTGATTTAGTCAAGTTACAGATAAGAGATATTTTTTGTTTACCTCTCACTTTATATAATGTCAGATATAACTTCCATGGACTTTTTAACTGCCTCTTTATAAAGAAGCTTCTGGGGACATGGATTAGAAATGCAGGAAGGGATCTGCCCACCTCCTTCTCCCCCTTTCTCCCCGCCCCCCCAAAAAGAAAAATCCTCAATGAATATTTGTTCTGATTTTGAAACGGCGTCTCCCCGACTGTGCTCGTGCCCCTCTTTCATTCACTGCCTATGAATATTTTAAGCAATGCATGTACTGGCAGCAAAGCTCGAAGGACCAGCATACTGTATTTCAAGTGACTATTGCAGTATATTCATGGAAAGCACATTTCTAATTGGTAATTGTGACTATTCACACCAGCAAGCTGACTCCCAGAGTTCCACTGGGCCAATCAGGAAACACAAACATTGTTACCTTATGTGACCAGCTAAAAACAGCTCAAATTCCAAACATGGAATCACAAACAAGCTACAGCCCAAGAACTATACCAGAAATTACTGGATGAATATTTTTGAATAAATTAGAGAAAATAACAATCTGTTGGCAGGCAATTCACAAACAGAAAGAGTGTGTCAAAATTAGTTATATAAATGAGTTAATTACTTAGCCCTGTTTGTGATAAGGTCTGTAAGCATGTGATCAGATGAGTGATGTGTGCTGAGCCAGACAGTCGGAGTAGAAAGACACATGTAGCTATGAATATAAATGTCTGTTAGAGAAGTGTTTTGATGCTCAGTGAGTCTGAAAACCACTGAGAAACACTTCTTTGTGGTAGTCCCAGGGAGTGCAGGGTCTCAGGGGGATATAGGGTGTGAGACGAATGCTAGAAACATGCAGGGGGGGAAATCTATAGCTAAAAGCATCTCTCTCTATGGCACTGCTCTGTGGGTAGGTGTGTGCAGTGGGATAATAATATTACCTAGCGTTTTCCATCCAATGATCGCAAAGCATGGCACAGCCTCTAATGAAAGCCTCCCAGGACCCCCGTAAGAAGGGCAGTATTAGTAACCCTGTATTACAGTTGATGACACGGGTACAAAGAACTGAAGATGCTGATTATTCTATTGACGTGAACTGGATCTGTAACTGAGCATCACTTCTTTATTATCAGCCCTTCGAATCGGATGAGTTCAGAGGAGCCACAACTCCCACTGAAGTCAGCGGTGTTACACTCATAAAATAATACCAACAGGATCTTCTAAGAGCGATGAGGCAAAACGCCAGGTTTATTGTAAATACAGAGAGAGAGAGCGAGAAATCAGGATATGCAATTCAATATTATTTCACTACCATTCCTTATTCATTCACACACTCATTCATACAAGTTCTGCAGAGTTGTTATAGTTACGAGCCTAGAGGTTGCTCGTGGCAGAGTACTGGCCAGGTAGCCTGCACACGAGGATGGAGCCGAGTCCTTGTCAGATGCGCGTCAGATGCGCATCCGATGCTCCTGGAGGGTGGTTGCAGAACCAGATTCAAAGTTTTCAGTCTTTAGAGTCTGTTATAGGATGTTGTCCTTATACAAGTCTATGGGAATTGCTTCATCATGCTGAGGTTTGTTTGCAGTGATTATCAATCAGCAGGTGGCACCTCCCTGATGGCTGAGTGTCTGAGTGTTATCTTGTTCTTTGGAGTCTTTAGCCCTCCATCCGGGGGGGAGGGGGCACTTGGGTGGATTTCGGCTTGCCTTCCGGGGGTCATCCGGTTATCTCAATGCTACGCATTCTTCAGCCATGGGAGATCACAGTTATAATCTTAGGCTGGCACCTTTGATTTGCTACTTATATATAGCTATGAAATCACAAAACCATCTATATATATATACAACTATCAATATCTCAACAGCAGAAGTTGTGACTACTCAGCACCACAGAAAAATTAAGTCACAAGGGGCTTGTCTGAGGCCACTGGAGATGTGAGTCAGAACCAGGAATAGAACCCTGTGTACTGATTCCCACTCCTGTGCCTTAAACAGAAAACCATCCCTCCTCCTATAAATACACCTCTAGTGCGCCTTGTGATACATGTGTCCCAAAATGTAAACAAATAGCAACATTGTAAGCCTGGAGGTTGAATAATCATGGATGAGAACTGGCTAAAGATCAGAAAAGTAAAGTGAGTGAGTGAGTGTGTGTGTGTGTGTGTGTGTGTGTGTGTGTGTGTGTGTGTGTGTGTGTGTGTGTGTGTGTGAGTGAGAGAGAGAGAGAGAGAGAGGAATGGAAAGTGGAGAGGATTAGCTCTCTGAAATGCCTTTGCCCACAGCAATTACTGTGGATTGCTATTGGGTGTCAGTTTGTTTACCAGTTTAATTAACAGAGATTCCCTCTGTCTGCCTGTCTCTCTGCAGAGGCTAACGCAACTCACTTCCCCAGCGGAGGACTTGCCTCAGCCAAAGAAGCACCGGGCTAGCGTGTCTGAACCATTGGAGAGCTCCAAAGCAGAATACAGGATCTCATCCCCATCAGCCAAGGAAGTGCTCATAACCACAGAGAAGGAAACTCACTTGTAAAGCATATGGGAAAGGATTTCACCTTTGCATTCTGGAGTGATTCCCCCTCTTGTTCCTGAGGTGGCTTCTCTTCACATCTGGGACCATGCACTTTTCATTTCTCCTCTGCGCACCTGAGGCAGAGCCATCCTAGTCAGTGACTCTGGGACATCCTTCTCCCTCCCCAAGTTTATCAGGTAGTTAACTATGCAGACTTGGGACAGCAGTTCTTTTGACACCACTGGGACAGCTCTCTCCTTCTGCACCTGGGAAAGAGCAATGTGACTTCACCAGAGGCGCTTTAGAGCCCTGACACTGAAAGAAGGAACAGTAGATATAAAATAATGGGGAAAGGAAATTGCAAAGAGTAGAGAGGTTCAGAAGTAAAGTCAGGAAGGCAAAGGCACAAAATGAGGGGGTGTGAGCAAAAGGAACAAGTTAAATGGTTTATAAGTACATAAAAAGCAGGAGGCTGACAAAGGAAAGTGCACAGGTAGGTCACCTACATACCAGGGAGAGAGAGCCAATCACACACTAAAGACGCTGCAGTGCTGAGTAGCTGTTTGGCTTCAGCTGTCACTCAAAGGGTGAGTGACAGGATACTTAACATAATCCTAGTTAATGAGGAAAGGGAGAGACCACAAGACAGACTCAGGATGGAACAGGCTGAAGGATATCTGGGTTACTTGCACTAATTCAAATCAACATGGGCCAGTGAAATTCATGCTAAAGAGGATGAGGCTAGCAGAGAGCTGGCGATTCTTTCGGGGAGAGCCTGGAGTGCAGGGGAGGTCCCACAATACTAGTCGAGAGTAAACATAGCACATAGGGGCAAAAGGGGCTCCAGGAATTACACACGAGAAAGCTTAGCTGCATTGCCTGCAGCTGTCTAGAAGAATTAATAGAGACGTCGATAGGCCTGTTTCCCTGCTACACTGCACTTTGTGGCGTCATTTATACCAGGGCAAGTGATACCACATCAGAATGGGAGCTTTTTACACCACTTTGTCCTGGTGTAAATGTCCAAGTGCAGATAGCAGGAAAGTTGTGGAATGGCCTGAAAATATGAGATCAATTGTTTCCTGTGTTCATTATTTTCTCCTTCCCTTGTGTTAATACTGATGTGGCTTTTACTTGGAGGGTTGCTATATGAGTTTCAATAAGACAAATGTTGCCTCACACAATGTTCCTCGTACAGCTTGCCCTAGCAACAGTCTGAGTGCAGCAGCTGTGGCCAGCCTGGAAAACTGAAAAATTGCAAATGTGCAATAAGACTGCTAAAATTTGAGCAGATGCCCACTGAGCATGCTCAGAAGTAAACTTTTCAATTGCTTATAACTGCTCTATTGTTATTTCACTACCACCTCTTCCCTCCCCCGCCCCCCAGCAAGTGGAGCACAAGTGCTCGCAGGATTATGCCTAGGCCAATTTTGTTTTGTTTTTTAATTCCAAGTTTTAGGCTTCAGCGGTTTTTCTTGAAAAAGTATGGTACAGTATTAGAGGGGGAGTGTGTATTTTAATCTCTCTCCAGTAATTCAAGTGGCAGAAGGAGAAGGTTGGTTTTGTGGCTCAGGCACTGGAGTGAGACTCAGGCTATTGGAGTTCACTTCCAGGCTGTGACACAGATTCCTTCTGTGTCCCGGGGCAAGTCACTTAAAGTCTCTGTGCTTCATTTTGTAAAATACGAGGGATAATAATACTTACAACCTCCCTGATATGTTGGGAGGATACATTCATTCATGTGTGTGAGGTGCTCAGATCTGATGGTGAGGAGGCTGTGGAAACACTGGATAAATGATCATCTTTGCACAGAGACCAAGGGTCAGATTCTGATCTGAGACTTGTTGGCTTAAGTGTGTGGAGTTGTATTAACAGAAATATCACCAACAAGGAAATGATTCTCCTCTACTCACCAGTAGGCAGACCTTGGTTCGCCACTTTCACGTTCGGGCAGTTCCAGTTTAAGAAGTCAGAGGGTGAAATGAAAATCGTGAAAATGATCTCTTTTGTGTTTAAATAAATTTTTAATTTTTTTAATTAAAACCAAAAAGTGTTCAATTTTTCCTTTTCTTCCTTTTTCACCCTTTGTTTCTTTTCCCCTCCTTCCTTTCCATTGGGAAAATGGAAAAGAGGGAGGAAAGGAGGTGAAAAAGGGGGTTAAAAGAGAGAAACTGCGAAGCCAAACTCCACAAACTTTTGCTTAAAGAAATTCACCAACATTTCTATGAAATAAATAAATAAACAAACCACACCAAACCAAAACAGTTCTTCTAAAAACCAAACCAACTCCACAAACACGCCCAACTTCTAAACTAAAATTTTAGTGAAATTTTCAAAAGTGTTGTAGGTTTTGTGTGTGTGTGTGTGTGTGTGTGTGTGACCAGATGTACTTTGTGGCAGTGCTGGAAGGAGTTAACACCCCAATTCCTCTGCCCCACCCCCTGCATTAGTACTGAATCAGAAAAGGAGATGGGCTTTTATAGGATTGGAAAAACTTTCCTCAGCCAGCATCCTTGCACACTCATCTGTTCATGGGAGATCTGTTATGAGGTTACATCTGGGATCTTGTCTTCACCACGAGAAAAAGGTGTGTTCTTAACTTGAGTGAACTAAGTCAAGGTAAAATCCTAGTGTGGACAAGAAGTCTGTGGTATTCCCATGAGCTAGCAGGTTAAGTTAAAAGCTAACCTTCCCCATAGCCTTTACCTAGACCTGCTGGCTCGTGTGAAAACTGCCAACTGGCTTGCGTTCACTAGGCTATTCCCGTGTGTTAGTTATCAGCTGTTAGCTAACTAGAGTTAACACCCCTTTCTTCCTACTGTAAAGGTGGAGCCTGTAAGTCCTAGGATCCAGCTAACAGAGTATTCTGCAGCAGAAGGCAAGAATCCATTGGCAGGGGAAGCAGAGGGAGAAGTGGGCATTGCTATACATTTGACTTGTCCTTTGCTGAATGTAGGGAGTTCTGGGTCCATCAGCACAAATACCAGGCTCTGCTGTCAGAGGGGACCATAGGAAGTGAGGAACCCAGTGACAGAGCAGGCTGTTTGGTAGGGATCCACCTGTCAGGAGGCTGGCTACGCCTCATTTCCATCCAGTTACTCCAGAAGTGCTGGAGAAAGGGCCCTAATTTCGGAGTTTGGGGGGGAGGGGTGTTTGTTAGCAGTAAGTTCCCGCCTTAAAAGTTGGTTTACAGCACTTGTATGCACAGAATATGCCCCCATGTGCAATATTTGTTCTTGTTTTTCATAACTTGTGTATATTTTGGAAGACTTTGTACTGAACAATACTCTTAAAAATAAAGGTGTTTCGTCAGACTGTTCTTGTCTGTGCAAATGGGTAGGTGAGTGGGAGAGTTTAATCTCCAGCTAGTTGCGCTCCTGTTCAGTAACCCAGCTGGATGCCCTGCTGATAGAACTGGATGGAGATGGGTAGAGAGCTGACTTTAGTCCTTAGGTCTGGGCTCAATACCCGTTGTTGGTGAAACCCCTGAGTGACAATCTGAGAGGTTAAGGTTAATCAGGTGAAATGCCTGATTGGTTGAGTTTTAAGTTAGTTTTTATTAGCCACTCTTCACTGGCCATAGGACACAACCTATAGATGAGACTTCTCTCCTCAGCCTATGAAGAAAACTGCAGTTCATTGTTTTGGGCACTGGAAGGAGGTGTGACCTTCTACTAATTCCTTTTACTGGTTTCCTACTGAATTTTGCTGTCATTTTATGCTTCATTTGCCATAGTGCCAGTTGTCAAGGAAGCAGAAATTCACCCTGGGGAGAAGGGGGCAGCAGGACCGATTCTTGCAACACTAAAAAAAAAAAAAAAAAAAAAAATTCCAATAGATCCTAAACCCTCAATTGCTTTGGAGTACCAGCACCATTCTGTATTGCCTACCCTGTGAGCCTTTTCTGCAAATGAGGACATTTATTTTTCGAACTGTCTGTTCTGTTTTGTCAAGCCTCAGCATGGAGAGTCATGTAGAAAGGAAAGGAATTCCCCCAGAGAAATGGATGCAGTTCCCATGCAAAGTCAGCCATGGGCTGTTCAGTGTTACCCTCCCTTGTGACATGCTGTAGAACAGTGGTCTCCAACCTTTTTACGCACAAGATCACTTTTTGAATTTAAGTGCAACTCAGGATTGACTCCACCCCTTCCCTGAGGCTCACCCCTTCCCCGAGGGCCCATCCCGTTCACTCAATTCTCCCACCTCCATCACTCGTTCGTCTCCCTCACTCACTTTCACTGGGCTGGGGCAAGGGGTTGGGGTTTGGGAGGGGGTGCAGGCTCAGGGCTTGGGCTGAGGGGGTTGGAGTGTGGGAGGGGGCTCTGGGCTGAGCCTGGGGTTGGAGTGCAGGAGTGGCTGAGGGGTGCAAGCTCTGGGAGGGAGTTTGTGTGCAGGAGGGGGCTCCGGGCTGGGGCAGAGTTTTGGGATGAAGGAGGGAGTACAGGATGCGGGGTCTGGGAAGGGGCTCAGGGCTGGGGTAGGGGGTTGGGGTGCAGGAAGGGTGTGGGCTCCCGCTGGGCAGCACTTACCTCAGGTGGCTCCCGGTCAGGGGTGCAGTGTGGCTAAGGCAGGCTCCCTGCTTGCCCTGGCCCCACACCGCTCCTGGAAGTGGCCAGCACGCCCCTGCGGCCTCTGGGATGGGGGCATGTAGATCAGTGCCTTACTCCTGCCTGCAAGCACCACCCCCACAGCTCCCATTGGCCGCAGTTCCCCCTTCCCTGCACTGCTGGACTTTTAGTGGTCAGAGATCACGATCAACTGCAGAGGCTCCAGGATCGACGAGTTGATAGCATTGGTGACCACTGTTGTAGAAGCTGTGAGCGTGGTTATGAAACGCAGACACTGTACTTTCCCCTCCTGCAGATTCTCAGAACTACAGTAGTTTCCATTATAAGGCCTGGTTGCATCCAATGCAGGGGGGAGGGGGGCTACCACCTTTTAGGAACAGAGAAATTCGCAGGCTGGAGTGGAACAGTGGTCCATCTATTCCATGAGCCAGTCTCTGCCAGTGACCAGCACCAGATGCTACAGAGAAGACGTATTGCAGTACGTGAGAGCGTGGCGTGCCACTGGCTGCAATGGGTCAGCGAGCTACTGAGTAGATTGAGTTTGGTCGAGTTCACAAGCTCACGCTTTATTAGTAGCTGACACAAACTTTTAGCTCTCGCAGTGAAATGTCCAAAAATCCTAACTGCCATGCTTTGATGAAGGTGCCAGTTATGCTCTTGTTGGTCTCTTCTGAGGCTACCTCTCCTTTCTGTGTGCCAGGCCTGGTCTGTATTGGACACAAGGTAGGTAAGGTAATATCTTTTATTGGACCATCATCTGTTGATGGAAAGTACAAGTATTCAAGCTACATAGAGGTGTTCTTAAGGTTTGGGGAAGGAAATTAGAGTACCTGAGCTAAATACAAGTTGGAACAGATTGTTAAGTAAAAGGGGTAATGCAAGTTGTAGGAGGCCACTTGAAAAGAAGTAGGCAATTGAGGGTTACATTGTTATGCATAAGGGGTTTGAAGTAGGCAATTAAAGGTTAGCAAGCAGTGGGGTGTGTTACAAATTGTTGTAAAGAGCCATAAAACTGGTGTCCCTGTTGAGTCCAGGGTTTTAAGTGTCTAGCAAAGGTATGAATTTAATTTCCAGGCTAGCCTTTTGAGGGTGTTGCGCAGATTTCCTTTGAGGAAGCAAAGAGTACTTGTAAACGTACAGCAAGCACCACACAATTCATAGGATCACTAAAATACCCAGTCCTATTTATAAAAGTACAGCAAACACCAGACAGTTCCTAACAGCACCCTAATATTCAGACCAGAGAACACTCCAAGAGAGAACATTGCTGTGAATGACCTTAAAGTGCTCATTCAAAGCCTCCCTTAGTTGCACAGCTTCATGTTGGGCTCTTGTAATGGCCCTTGTGCCTGGCTGTTCAGAATCAGCCAATAGCCTCCCCACAGGAAGCAACTTTCCCCCTTTTGCCTCACAGCTATTATGCAGGACACAATAGGCATCTATAACCATGGGAATATTGTGACATTGTATAAAAGATGGGTGATCATTTATAATATTATTGATCCCATTATTATATAATTGCAACAAATCTTGTACAAAGTACATCATATAAGGTATCAATGGATAAGTTAGTCTGTCAAGTATGATTATCCTGGTTAAATCCATGTATCATCACAGTATCTGACGTTCTGACTATTGGTGATGTATTTGTATCTCAGATGTGTTTGTTCTTGGGGTGACACCCACAGGGTAGTTTACATCCAGTCTCTCCAGTCCATTGTGAATGGACTAGTCAAGCTTGATGGGCCACTGAGAAGAATCAACTCTCCAGATAGCAATTCCTGAGGATGTCTCAGACAACAAGGAGCCAGTGGCCACCCCTGTGATTTAACAAAACATATTGGGGCATTTGATGTGGACATGTGACTTCAGACTCCCTCTTTGTCAGAACTTTCCATACACAGGGGCTATGGGCTTTGTTTGGTATAGGTAAATTTCCATGCACATGGCGGAGAATATGAAAGACACCTGAGATATCTCCATTTTGCTTCTTTCCTGCTACAGTTCTCTGGACTGGATTGACAACTGAAAGGAGTGTTTTGAACTATGGACTGAGGAAGTTAGCAGCGTTATCTTTTGGAAGTTACCAGTGGGACTTTTGCAAACCAGCAGACTATTCCTTCACTGCTACAAACCTGATTCAAGGACTTCCCAAGCATTGGTGAGTATATGATCTTTTAACCATTGTGACAAAGTTCCATCCTTGACTCCGTGGGTCCTGCGTTTCCTGATGGATTTTGCTAGCCTCGGAGGCTCTCACTGTCACCCTCCACATAGCCCTTCTCTCTCTAGAGGCAAGGGTCACAGTCTACTGAGGCATTTTCATTATACACCAACAAGGAAGGTGAGGAGAAACAACCCTCTCTCGCACAGTCTCTGTTGTCTCCCAGAATCAGTGATTAATCAGGGAGGGGAGGGGGGAGCCCGAGCCCGCCCTCTACTCCGGGCTCCAGCCCAGGGACCCTAAAATTAGCAGCTATGGAAGCTGACTATTTGGAAATAGGATGTGTACAGTTCCTTGGGCTACTTCCCCACAGCAGACCCCACTCAATATCTTCTTCACAATTACCTCAGGGCCTCCTTCCTTGCACCTGATATGGATTCGTACTACTTCGTTCCTCCAACAGCACAGCTTCCTCCTATAGGTCCTGACACCCACACCGCACTGACTAACTGGGAGGCTTTTAACTAGTTCCAGCCAGTCTTTGACTGGCTTCAGAAGTCCCAATCAATCAAGCTAGCTCCACTGCCTTCTAGAAGGATCTTAATTGGTGCCAGGAGTCTTGATTAACCTGGAGCAACTGCCATTTGGTTACCATGGTACCAGGGATTTGTTTAGCCTGGGGCTAACATGCCTGTTCCTCACTACTTTACTGTAGCCATCTGGCCTTGCCCCATCACTCCATATATAACTCTATTCTTTTCTTTTATTTATTAGTTCTTAGCAGGGTGGATTTGATTTAAATCAAATTGATTTAAATCATGATTGATTTAAATCACTAGTCAGGAAGACTCAATTTAATCATGCTTTTCTACATAAAAGTTCATTCTTGTTGGTTGTTATAACTGTACAGGAGTTGGCCGGGGCTCGACCCGCTCCAGGGTGGCGGGGAGCCACACCGACTCACTACCTGCTGGGGCTTGAGTGCTTTGTCTGGCTGCCGGGTCTCACCCGGCAGCCCTTGCAGTTCTGAAAGATACAGGAAGCCCGACCCCGGCCCAGGGCGGGAACCAATATTAGGTCAGGGCTCGGACCCTTAGTCAGGGTTGAGCCATAGTAAACAAAGTATTTAAGTCCAGGCCCTAGGTCACGGCGGGGCAACAAACGTGGGCGCAGAGCTCAGGTCCTCAGGCAGGGCTGAGCCACAGTAAATAAAGTATTTAAGCCCAGGCCCTAGGTCAGGGCAGGGAAACAAACGTGGAGGCAGAGCTCAGGCCCTCAGGCAGGGCTGAGCCACAGTAATAGGCCTGAGCCTCAACAGGCCTGGGTTAGGGGGAGACTGCCACCCACAGGTTGGGTGGCAGGGGGACGCAGGCCCTCCCACTCCACTGCGTCCCAGCCCGGGGCCCTAGTAGCGGCCGAAGACCCGCTGCTTCGTCAGTGGGGGTCCTGGCCGCAACACACTGACATCGGCTTTGGCAGTGCTGCAGCCAGACTGGGGTCAGCTGCCCCCGGGCTACTTCCAGACTCCCCCTCTGGGCCTACCTGGGTGCTGGCGTAGGTCTCAGGGGGATCCTGGACCATGGGTTCATCCAGCCAGGGATCGTTTGGCAAGTCTGGGAGCTCCTCCGGATAGGAGGCACAGGGCAGGCCCGGCGCTCCTCTGGGGAGTAGGCGCCAGGCAGGCCCGGTGGCTCCTCGGGATAGCGGGCGCAGGGCAGGCCCGGTGGCTCCTCGGGATAGCGGGCGCAGGGCAGGCCCGGTGGCTCCTCGGGATAGCGGGCGCAGGGCAGGCCCGGTGGCTCCTCGGGGTAGCGGGCGCAGGGCAGGTCCGGCGGCTCCTGGCGGTCACTCTGGGCTGCGGAGGTTTCCCAGCCCCGAGCTAGGCTGGAGATGTCTGGCCTCTCCGGCTGCTGGGGCCAGACTGAGTTCCGAGGGCCCGGTTTTATACTTCTGGGTCGCCGCTTGACCCTCTGAGCGGCGGGCTCAGAACTCCCTAGCTCCGCCCACTCCGGCCTCCGGATGGGCTCTTCCCCTTCTGGGGCGGCAGGGAGCCACATCGACTCACTACAATAATCTTAATACATATTCTTCACAACTCAGAGATAGATGTAGGTTTCATTTTTAGAAGGTACACACTATACATTTTTAAACAGTGGTTTATTTTGAAAACTTTTCAGATTAGTTTTACAGCTATATCAGAAAATTAATGATTATTTGGTTATTTCATTTACCAAAGGTAATTGAAACAGATATTTATGACGTCATTGGGAGGTGAACTATTTCCAATTCAACAGGTTAATCGTTAATATTTGGAGGATTTTCTTGCCAGGCTGTATTAGGAGGAGAACATCACTAGACAGACATTTAAATTGTTTTATTTAACTAAAACAACAACATTAAGTATTCTGGATTGTTTCCTTCAACAGCAAACATATAATATTTTAACAAAAAAGCATATGTCCCTCGCTTCTCACATTTATCTCCAGACTTCTTCTCCTTGTCCAGATCTATTCCGCCCCCAACAATCTTCTATTCGTTGAACTTTTTGAAACTTTGCACTTTTAGACAGAGGTAAGGGATTGACTCTGTGTACACAAATTTTCAGAGGAACAATAGGATTGAGGTCTGTTATTTCTCACCTCTCTATATTATTTATTTATTTTAAAACATTTTTGCTGTTAACAAGCATGTTACCTCTGGAGACACAAATCCACAGTTTGAGAACTGCAAAACTAAGCATCTCTGATGGTATCTTCTAGATTGAGCACTGAGTCCCATTGGGTAGATAGAAAGATGAACCTAAATAATCTATACAGAAGCCTGTGGAACCCCATAAGATTGGGTCCCTAATCCATGAACTATTGGAACTCCTTTACAAAACTTTTCTTAAACATTACATGAATATATTGTCTCATACTATAGAATTAGAATTTATAATCCCTATTCCATTATGAGATATCTTTGATCTATAATGTATCTTAATTAAAACTATCTTCAGATACATTTTTCCTCAAAATCAGATTAAAAAAAAAATCATTGATTTTTATCCACCCTGATTCTTAGTTTATTAAAGATTGGTTGACAGCATGAAAATTGGGTAAGACCTGAGATATATATTGACCTGATGGTAAGTGTCTGATCCTTGGGGAATGGTAGAACCTTACATGTGGTGAACTGGGTTTTCAGTAACCACTCACTATATTGGACTAGTTTGTCTGGATGGAAGCCAAGGGCTGGAGTGCCTAAAGGGGACTGTTTAGCTTCTTGTTAACCAGTGGGTACTACAGAACCACTTTGTTACTGGTTTGGCAAATCTAATTAGAGAATAAACCACCAGTTTTGGGGGATTGTTTGCCCTGTTTCTTGCAGTCTTCCCTGAGTGTGGCATTCTCAGTGTGGTCCATTCCAGGCACGGATCACAGATATTTTTCTCACTGAAATCCCATCTAGTAACTAAACATTGCCAGCATCCCTTCAATCTACCAAAATCACATCAATCTGTCATTCTGCACCTGCTGAGCCGGTAGTTGAATCTTCCCTTGGTGCTAGTGAGGTGGCCAAAGTATGACTTGATGAGGCAGGGGAGCAAGGGGTAGGCTGGGTTCCACAGAATCACTATTGGCATTTCAATGTTGCTGTTGGTAAGCCACCAGTCAATAAAGAATGTCCCTGCTTGCAGCTTTCTAAATAGTCCTGTGTTGTTAATAATGTAGGCATCGAGCAACTTCCCCGCCCAGCCCACATTGATATTGATGAAGAATCTCCTGGGATCCATCAACATTTGCATAACCATAGAAAAATAGGCTTTTTGCTATGCTCTGTGGCAAGGTGGGCTAGTGCCAATATAGGGCTGTGTGTGTCATCTATACATGTGCATGACAATAGCTCCCATTGTGGATTTTCCAGCTCCAGAATGATTTCCCACTGCCCAGTAGCAATCTGGCATTGCAAGCTTCTAGAGTGTGATCATCACTCGCTTCTCCACTGTCAGTGCAGCTCACATTCTGGTGTCCCTGAGTGGGGCCAACACGGCACACAGATCCAGGAATGTGACCTTTTGCATCCAGAAGTTCTGTGGCCATTGCTCATCATCTCAAACCTGCATTACAGTGCAATGCCACTAGTCAGTGCTCATTTCTGGGCCCCAAAGCAGCGCTCTACCATCTACAGCTGCTCCATGAACGCTACCAACAACCTTGAATTGCTTTTCGCTGTGTCCCTTAGCAAACTGTATTTGAAGAAATTATCATGTCCCCCTTTGTGGTTCTTTCTGTGGCTCTGAAAATATCAGCAGATATTTGTCCTGTGTTTGCCATGGTCATGACAATACTACATAGCTTCTGTCAGAGATGGCGGACAGCAAAAAAGTACCACATGGGTTTGTTGGATTAAAAAAAAAAAAAGCTCAAATTATGGGATCTGGATGGCATTATGGAAAGGAGAAAATTGCATAAGGGTAACTTGACCCGTTGCTTCTAGTCACCCCTGCGCAACTTGTTTCTATCTCATGATGCATTGAAAAAATTTCCCAAAAGACGGTGCACCAGACGGTGGCACATGGCACATTGGGATACCTACCTATGGTATACTGGCCTGTGCATCAACACAAGCTCTCTTGGTGAGTGCACACAGTGCTGACACACACAGCCTGAGCAATATACTAACTGTGATGGCTTTGTAGAGTAGGCATGGCCTCAGTCCCCCATCCGTAAAATGGGAAAACAATACTTATCCTTACAGGTGGTGTTTATATAATGCTTTGAATAGCTGTCTGTGGGCTTGATCTTACTCCATTGACTTCAATGGTGCAAGAAAGTAGCAATGGCCATACGGATCAGACCCAAGGTCACCCAGTCCAGTATCCTGTCTCTAACAGTGGCCAGCATCAGATGATTTGTGGATAGTTATGAAAGAACCTGCTCATAAGCCCTTGTTTCTTCTTAAATCCTTGAGTTAGTGGTTGGTTTAGTTCCTGAAGCATGAAGGTTTATATCCCTGCTCAGCTTTTTTAAAAAGCTCTTTTACATCCATAAATGATGTTACCATGACTGTTCTCATTATCTAAATGTCTCAGCTTGTTCTGAAACCCGTTAAACTCTCAACCCCTTAGATCTTGTGGTAGTGAGTTCCATAGGATAAAAATGCATTATGTAAAAAGTGTTTCCTTTTATCAGTTTTAAATTTGCTCTTGAATGTCCCCTTGTTCCTGTTTATGAGAGGTTAAGAAGGAGTGCCCAGTTTACCTTCTCTATAACTTCATTGTTTAGCTATGTCTGTGCTACAGAACCTTTGCCAGCATGGCCCCCTAGTGTTCTGCCAGTGCAGGAACACTCCCTTCCCTGAATGACATTAGCTATGCCAACAGAAGTACTCTTCTGTCAGCATAGCTGTGACTACACGGGGGGTTTTGCTGGCATTGCTATTTTGCTAGCGTGTGTGGTTTTTTTCACACACCAGACCAACATAGCTATGCCCGTATACATTCTGAGTGTAGACCAGGCCTATTTATTCACCATCATATCCCTTCTTGTTTGTCTCTTGTCTACACTGAAGAGTTATGTCAGTGTAGCTCTGTCTCTCCGGGGTGTGAAAAATCCACACCCTTGAGCAGCGTAGTTAAGCTGACCTAACCCCTGGTGTAGACAGCGTTAGGTCAAGGGAAGAATTCTGTCGACCTAGCTACCGCCTCTCAGGGAGATGGATTACCTACAGCAAAAGGAGAACCCCTCCCATCGCTGTAGTGTCTACGCCGAAGTGCTGCAACTGCACTAGTGTAACGTTTTAAGTGTAGACACTTAGTAGTGCCAATCTTTTCAGTCTCTCTCTCTCTATATGTACATTTGCTGTGCACTTTTGTTGCTGACAGTCCCTGTATTATTATTTTCCAAGTTCTTTGGTCTCCCTTAAACCCGTGAACATGTGCCACATTCATTACTTATTGGAGATGATGAATATAATGTATTCTGCATAGAGCTTGCAACTAGTTTTTTTGGTATGGGGCAGTTTGCATCTGTGTAGGATCAGAAGTCAAAGATACTAAATGTTCAGTATAAATCCCACTCGTAATTACTAATTGGAAAGATTGACATTAATTTGTAAGTCACCATTCACATAAAGATCGCCAAAGTGCTTGGCTAACTTTACCCTGGGGCCACTTGAACCACTGCTCAGGTGGAGCGCAGCAGGTGTTCAGTAACATGCAGCCACACGGCACGGTGGTTCAGAGAATGAAGGGGGGCATATTGTTTCCAGCTGATCTTGCAAGGGGAATCCAGGGAGAGAGAGAATCTAATTACCTAACTGGAATCGGACCAGATCCCTGGGGTATAGCCCTTGCACTCTGAAAAAGGTTTTCTATTCTGCTGCATCATTCAAAAGATAGCACCCCAAACACTGTGCCGGGGCATTGGTGTAGTATTGTCTCCGAGGGAACTGTTGCTGGGGAAAAAAAAAAAAAAACTGCTCATAAGTAGCAGCACAAAAAGCCTGCAAATAATAAATACATCTGGTCAGCAAACAAGCTACTAAAAGACTCAAATTATGTCCCTCCAGAAAAGGGAGGTAAAAAAACAAGTCAAGCCTAAAAATAAGGGAAACCCTAAGGGAGGGAGGGAGGGGTGTGTGTGTGTGTGTGTGTGTGTGCGCAAAGAACAAATCTAAAGCTGTCTCTCAGCTATTACCTAACAATAAACTTAAAGCTTGGTACAGCAAAAAAACTATTAAAAACCTAGTCTGTTGTACAAAAGAAAAAACCAAGGCACACCACCTCATAGATTTCATAAATGACCAGTAAGTCGGGCAATTGTGAATTGGAGTATCAGAAATAGGATGAAATTTAATAGTGAAAAGTGTAAGGTGATGCATTTAGGGATGACTAACAACAATTTTAGTTACAAGCTGGGGACG
Source organism: Malaclemys terrapin pileata (assembly GCF_027887155.1). Lineage (NCBI taxonomy): Eukaryota > Metazoa > Chordata > Testudines > Emydidae > Malaclemys > Malaclemys terrapin. The sequence goes on along the minus strand of NC_071505.1, from coordinate 109,045,880 downwards.
CATTGGTTAGAAGTAACGGAAGAGGAGAAGGACCTAGGGGTCCTTGTAGACAGCAGGATGACTGAGTCGACAATGTGACGTGGCGGTGAAAAAAGCCAATGCGGTCTTGGGATACATTAGGCGAAGTATATCTAGTAGGGATAAGGAGGTGCTGCTTCCGTTGTATAAGGCGCTGGTGAGACCTCATTTGGAGTACTGTGTGCAGTTCTGGTCTCCCATGATTAAAAAAGATGAACTCAAACTGGAACGGGTGCAGAGAAGGGCCACTAGGATGATCAGAGGAATGGAAAACCTGTCGTATGAAAGGAGACTAGAGGAGCTCGGGTTGTTTAGTCTGACAAAACAAAGGCTGAGGGGGGATATGATTGCTCTCTTTAAATATATCAGAGGGATAAATACAAGGGAGGGAGAGGAATTATTCCAGCTTAGTACTAATGTGGACATGAGAACGAATGGATATAAACTGGCTGTGGGGAAGTTCAGGCTTGAAATTAGATGAAGGTTTCTGACCGTCAGAGGGATGAAATATTGGAACGGCCTTCCAAGGGAAACAGTGGGGGCGAGGGACCTGTCTGGTTTTAAGATCAAGTTAGATAAGTTTATGGAGGGAATGGTTTAATGGTAAAACATATTAGCCAAGGAATATCAAGCAATGGCAGGTAAATAGTATAATGGCTAACAGGGGTCAGGCTGGAGACTCTTGCCTACATGCTCGGGGTCTTACTGATCGCCATATTTGGGGTCGGGAAGGAATTTTCCTCCAGGGTAGATTGGCTGAGGCCCTGGAGGTTTTTCGCCTTCCTCCACAGCACGGGGCAGGGATCGCTAGCAGGAGGGTTCTCTGCCAATTGAAGTCACTAAAACACAGGATTTGGGGACTTCAACAGCAGAGTCAAGGGAAGGGGTAGGGACAGTTTTGTGGCCTGCAGCATGCAGGGGGTCAGACCAGATGATCATAATAGTCCCTTCTGACCTTAAAGTCTATGAGTCTATGAGTCTAATTCACTAGCCTGACTATAAAACAAAATAAAAACAGCCTAAAGGTAATTCTTCTGTTTTTCCTGCAATTAGCAAGAAAATTTGTAAAAAACATTGGTATTATTATTAAGTAATACTCTATCCCCACTAGGGGGGTGGAAATTGTTTCTTTTGTTTTTCAGACACTTTATAAGCATGCTGGCGCCAGCCAAAAAAATAACCCAAAATACCATAAATCTATGTTTTGTGTTGTTTGTTTGTAGTGTTTGTCTTGTTGCTAGCATAACATGGGTGGGAAATGGCTTCAAAAGGCTGACCGGGATGGGGGGGAGGGGGAGGGGGGAGATGTGTATGGGAATGCAAAATGTTCAACTAAAAGGCCAGCACCTGTGTAATAGCTACCATGGTGCCTAAAAATAAAATGGCAATTAAGGTGGGCTCCACAAGCCCTATAAAAATAATGAGAAGGGGAGGAGCTCACTAAAAATCAATAAAGGGGTGTGTAAAATGGTGTAAATCGAAAAAGATGTTTGGCTGTGCCCCTCTCCTATGACTATGGAGGAGCAGAAATCAATGGCCTATGGCAAGAGATGGACAATTGGGTGTACTGTGTATAAGGTGTTTTGCTGAAAATGTACATATTACTTAGGGGGCACAATTACACCAGCCCCTAACCAAACTACACACATCTACATGCTGCTATCTAAACTTTGGTGCACAAATAAATCTGTAAATCTTATTGCTGTAAATAATCAAACCAGGGCATACTACCTAATTCCAAAGCTCTCCCCACTCCGCAGTGTGCAAAACAACCCGTACCCAACCTTCTCGGGCCCACTATAATAAAAAGTCTGAAACACTAATTAAAATAGGTGTGGTATGCCCGTACGAGAGAAGGTGCAGGGCACTGTACTACACAAGGGGCAGTGGAACAAATAAAATATCAACACCTTCCACTTTGATGCCTGGCCCTATCAAAAAATGTGTCGCCATCTGTCCTATGCTTTTCCAGGAATACCTGGGCAGGAGGATCCCAAAAGAAAAAGAAAAAAAAGGGGTGGAGTGTTAGGATATAGATAGTCAGGCCTGTCTGCAAAGGCCTATACTTTAAGGATTTAGGTGTATTCTTATCACTTAGCTAGTTATAGAGGTATAGAAGAAAGAATCAAAATCACTGTCTGCCGGTGTAAGGGCCTTCTCTTACTGTGACAGTCTGAGGCCTGGTTCTTAGGCTAAGGCCTTCAGCTAAGCAGCAGAGGCCAGCCATAAACTGGGAAGTGTATGGTCGCATCCTCACATTCCAAACTAGTCACATTGAAATAAGGTGCTATTGGGCTGTTAGGAACACAATCCTGTCCTGATATTCTTATTACCTCCAGAGAAAGGGAAGAGCCTAGAAGATCTAAAAGGAAACTTAGTTTGATAGCATCCTGTCTGGCAAGAACTCACTTACCAATAGCTGGGATGTGAAATCCTCATTTCTGTATTGTTCTATCACTGTAGTCTCCACTTCCCTATTGTTTGTCTGTATAATCTCTGTCTGGTTCTGTAATTGTTTCTGTCTGCTGTATAATTAATTTTGTTGGGTGTAAACCAATTAAGGGAATGGGATATAATTGGTTAAATAACCATGTTACAATATGTTAGGATTGATTAGTTAAATTTCAATAAAGTGATTGGTTAAGGTATAGCTAAGCAAAACTCAAGTTTTACTATATAGTCTGCAGTCAATCAGGAAGTAAGGGGGAATGGGAACAGGGAATGGGGATGGGGGAATTGGTATCATGTTTTGCTAAGCAGGGGAATGGGAACAGGGGCACAGGCAAGGCTCTGTGGTGTCAGAGCTGGGAAGGGGACGCTAAGGAAGGAAACTGGAATCATGCTTGCTGGAAGTTCACCCCAATAAACAGAGCTCCCTAACAGAGCTCCTATTGGCGCACTCATCATGCTCACACTGCTCAGCTTGCAAGGTCTGACACAACCTCAGCTCAAAGTGACACAGCAGCTAGTCGAGTGAAACGACAGCACATGTTTGAGTTGTTACTCAGATGAGTGGTGGAGGATTGTCCTTCCTCATAAACACTAACATCCAAGAGGACTGGGTTTGTTCCAAGGAGCTGTGATGTCCACAGATAGGAGTGTGTGTGTGTGTGTGTGTGTGTGTGTGTTTGTGTGTGTGTGTGAGAGAGAGAGAGAGAGGGGTTTCTTTTTTATAAGGGGTTCTGAGCTCCATGTGTGGATGCCAGGCGCTTGGCAGGGTATTCAGAAGGTGCTTTGGAACAGCATTTGCATTGGAATTTGTATTTATGAAGCAAGGAGGTGGGGACATCTCTGTGGGATTCCTTTCCCTTTTTGCTGAGTCATTCAGCAGCTGCTTGAAAGTGAGGTGGACTCTTAGAGAGACAGATGAGTGCTGATGGCAGGTGAGATGGCTGCAGTCAGACCTACCCATACAGAAAAATAGTGAAACCCAAGAAAATTCTCTGATTTCTCAGCCAGCCCTATTCTCCTCCATCTCCAGATTACTCTTATCAAGTTTGAAAAAAATCAACATCACATCAATGAAATTTTAAAAAATAAACCAGAAAAATAATATCCCCATTTTGTGGTGAATCTAGATAATGGGAGGGATTCAAGAGCTATTTTTAATGGTACACTTTGGGAATTTGCTGGAAGCAAGTCTAATTTACACTGTGACTGCCCCTCCCCCCATCCTGTGCACCATTGCTGTCTCTTGTGTGTGGACATGAGCTGCGTTACAGGTGTTCAAAGTCACATAATGATCGATGCACCAAATATCTCTAGAGTAGATGAGGCCTGAGTCTTAGAGGAGGAAATGGGATCTCTGTGGTCCAGGCAGGCAATGTTGTTATTTTAATCACCTTTATTACAGTTGTGCTTAAGGCCTAACTAATAAAGAACTGCAAAGCAAGAATGAAATGTGAGCTAAGCATACACATCTATGCTGAACACTTCCTTGTCCAGGCTGCCGGCAGAATCCAGCACACAAATTTGCACTTTAACAAACCTATTATTATATTTTTAAAAATACAAGTGTGATGTTATTGACATAAACTGGGACCATATAGATCATTGTTGCAACCAAGGTCCTGTAGTGGCACCCAAATCTTGTATAAAGGGGGTCAAATGGGGTGTCTAAGACAAGGTTATGGTTTACTGGTTATGATTATGCTGTCTATATGTGTGTATCAGTTTTGTAGTTGAAGTTATGAATATGGGCTCTATACTGTCTGTATGGCAAACTTATGCTATGCTTCTGGGTGACATCCCAGACAAGCTGGGATTAGCTCTGCCTAGCCTGCTTGATGGCCCATTAAGGACCATCAGCTATACAATGGACCCATTGAGAGAAGGCAAATATGCCTTCAGACTCAGCAAAGTATGCAGGGACTGGCCCATGTGACTCCAGGCTCCATTTTGCTGTAATTTTCTACAGTAAGAACAAAGAGTTGTCCTTACACCTGGAAAAGACTATATAAGGCTGCTGCCTCATCTCCATTTTGTCTTCAATCCTGGAGATACAGGTGAGCAATCGTTTCCATGTTCTCTCTACAGATACTAATGTGGAGAGTGGACTAGATGACCCATCTGAGGGAAGGGAGCAGAAGGAGACTCCACCGATTGGAAGGCAAAAGATGCATTGTCCTAGGGATGGGGGTTCCACGACCACCACTCCCAAGAGGAGGAGGCGGGTGGTGGTGGTTGGGGACTCCCTCCTCAGGGGGACTGAGTCATCTATTTGCCACCCTGACTGGGAAAACCGAGAGGTCTGCTGCTTGCCTGGAGCGAGGATACACGATGTGACGGAGAGACTGCCAAGACTCATCAAGCCCTCGGATCGCTACCCCTTCCTGCTTCTCCACGTGGGCACCAATGATACTGCCAAGAATGACCTTGAGTGGATCACTGCAGACTACGTGGCTCTGTGAAGAAGGATAAAGGAGTTTGAGACACAAGTGGTGTTCTCGTCCATCCTCCCTGTGCAAGGAAAAGGCCTGGGTAGAGACCATCGAATCTTGGAAGTCAACGAATGGCTACGCAGGTGGTGTCGAAGAGAAGGCTTTGGATTCTTCGACCATGGGACGGTGTTCCAAGAAGGAGGAGTGCTAGGCAGAGACGGGCTCCACCTAACGAAGAGAGGGAAGAGCATCTTCGCCAGCAGGCTGGCTAACCTAGTGAGGAGGGCTTTAAACTAGGTTCACCGGGGGAAGGAGACCAAAGCCTTGAGGTAAGTGGGGAAGTGGGATGCTGGGAGGAAGCACAAGCAGGAGAGCGCAAGAGGGGAGGACTCCTGTCTCATGCTGAGAAAGAGGGATGATCAATGAGTTATCTTAAGTGCCTATACACAAATGCAAGAAGCCTGGGAAACAAGCAGGGAGAACTGGAAGTCCTGGCACAGTCAAGGAACTATGATGTGATTGGAATAACAGAGACTTGGTGGGATAACTCACATGACTGGAGTACTGTCATGGATGGATATAAACTGTTCAGGAAGGACAGGCAGGGCAGAAAAGGTGGGGGAGTTGCATTGTATGTAAGAGAGGAGTATGACTGCTCAGAGCTCCCATATGAAACTGCAGAAAAACCTGAGAGTCTCTGGATAAAGTTGAGAAGTGTGAGCAACAAGGGTGATGTCGTGGTTGGAGTCTGCTATAGACCACCAGACCAGGGGGATGAGGTGGATGAGGCTTTCTTCTGGCAACTAGCAGAAGTTGCTAGATCGCAGGCCCTGGTTCTCATGGGAGACTTTAATCACCCTGATATCTGCTGGGAGAGCAATACAGCGGTGCACAGACAATCCAGGAAGTTTTTGGAAAGTGTAGGGGACAATTTCCTGGTGCAAGTGCTGGAGGAACCAACTAGGGGCAGAGCTTTTCTTGACCTGTTGCTCACAAACAGGGAAGAATTAGTAGGGGAAGCAAAAGTGGATGGGAACCTGGGAGGCAGTGACCATGAGATGGTCGAGTTCAGGATCCTGACACAAGGAAGAAAGGAGAGCAGCAGAATACGGACCCTGGACTTCAGAAAAGCAGACTTTGACTCCCTCAGGGAACAGATGGGCAGGATCCCCTGGGAGAATAACATGAAGGACAAAGGGGTCCAGGAGAGCTGGCTGTATTTTAAAGAATCCTTATTGCGGTTGCAGGAACAAACCATCCCGATGTGTAGAAAGAATAGTAAATATGGCAGGTGACCAGCTTGGCTAAACGGTGAAATCCTTGCTGATCTTAAATGCAAAAAAGAAGCTTACAAGAAGTGGAAGATTCGACAAATGACCAGGGACGAGTATAAAAGTATTGCTCAGGCATGCAGGAGTGAAATCAGGAAGGCCAAATCACAATTGGAGTTGCAGCTAGCAAGAGATGTTAAGAGTAACAAGAAGGGTTTCTTCAGGTATGTTAGCAACAAGAAGAAAGTCAAGGAAAGTGTGGGCCCCTTACTGAATGAGGGAGGCAACCTAGTGACCGAGGATGTGGAAAAAGCTAATGTACTCAATGCTTTTTTTGCCTCTGTCTTCACGAACAAGGTCAGCTCCCAGACTGCTGCACTGGGCAGCACAATATGGGGAGAAGGTGACCAGCCCTCTGTGGAGAAAGAAGTGGTTCAGGACTATTTAGAAAAACTGGACGAGCACAAGTCCATGGGGCCGGATGCGCTGCATCCGAGGGTGCTAAAGGAGTTGGCGGATGAGATTGCAGAGCCGTTAGCCATTATTTTTGAAAACTCATGGCGATCGGGGGAGGTCCCAGATGACTGGAAAAAGGCTAATGTAGTGCCCATCTTTAAAAAAGGGAAGAAGGAGGATCCGGGGAACTACAGGCCAGTCAGCCTCACCTCAGTCCCTGGAAAAATCATGGAGCAGGTCCTCAAGGAATCAATTATGAAACATTTAGAGGAGAGGAAAGTGATCAGGAACAGTCAGCATGGATTCACCAAGGGGAAGTCGTGCCTGACTAACCTAATTGCCTTCTATGATGAGATAACTGGCTCTGTGGATGAGGGGAAAGCAGTGGATGTGTTATTTCTTGACTTTAGCAAAGCTTTTGATACAGTCTCCCACAGTATTCTTGCCGCCAAGTTAAAGAAGTATGGGCTGGATGAATGGACTGTAAGGTGGATAGAAAGCTGGCTAGATCGTTGGGCTCAACAGGTAGTGATCAATGGCTCCATGTCTAGTTGGCAGCCGGTTTCAAGCGGAGTGCCCCAAGGGTCGGTCCTGGGGCCGGTTTTGTTTAATATCTTTATTAATGATCTGGAGGATGGTGTGGACTGCACTCTCAGCAAGTTTGCAGATGACACTAAACTAGGAGGCGTGGTAGATACGCTAGAGGGTAGGGATCGGATACAGAGGGACCTAGACAAATTAGAGGATTGGGCCAAAAAAAACCTGATGAGGTTCAACAAGGACAAGTGCAGAGTCCTGCACTTAGGACGGAAGAATCCCATGCACTGCTACAGACTAGGGACCGAATAGCTAGGTAGCAGTTCTGCAGAAAAGGACCTAGGGGTCACAGTGGACAAGAAGCTGGATATGAGTCAACAGTGTGCTCTTGTTGCCAAGAAGGCTAACGGCATTTTGGGCTGTATAAGTAGGGGCATTGCCAGCAGATCGAGGAACGTGATCGTTCCCCTTTATTCGACATTGGTGAGGCCTCATCTGGAATACTGTGTCCAGTTTTGGGCCCCACACTACAAGAAGGATGTGGAAAAATTGGAAAGAGTCCAGCGGAGGGCAACAAAAATTATTAGGGGTCTGGAGCACATGACTTATGAGGAGAGGCTGAGGGAACTGGGATTTTTTAGTCTCCATAAGAGAAGAATGAGGGGGGGGATTTGATAGCAGCCTTCAACTACCTGGAGCTCGGCTGTTCTCAGTGGTGGCAGATGACAGAACAAGGAGCAATGGTCTCAAGTTGCAGTGGGGGAGGTCTAGGTTGGATATTAGGAAACACTATTTCACTAGGAGGGTAGTGAAGCACTGGAATGCGTTACCTAGGGAGGTGGTGGAGTCTCCTTCCTTGGAGGTTTTTAAGGCTCGGCTTGACAAAGCCCTGGCTGGGATGATTTAGTTGGGAATTGGTCCTGCTTTGAGCAGGGGGTTGGACTAGATGACCTCTTGAGGTCCCTTCCAGCCCTGATATTCTATGATTCTATGATTCTTACCTCTGGAAGGACTTTGCTACAAACTGAAGCTTTGAACAAAGGACTGAATGACCCATCCCAGCGGGGGATGTATTCCAGAGACTTGATTTGAACCTGCAGTTTATTCTATCACTGCTACAAACCTGAACCAAGAACTTTGCCATTACTATATGTAATTGATTCCATGTAACCAATTCTAACTCTCATCTCTATCTTTTTTCTTTTATCAATAAATCTTTAGATTTTAGATTCTAAAGGATTGGCAACAGTGTGATTTGTGGGTAAGATCTAATTTGTATATTGACCTGGGTCTGGGGTTTGGTCCTTTGGGATCGAGAGAATCTTTTTTCTTTTATTGGGGTATTGTTTTTCATAACCATTTGTCCCCATAACGAGTGGCACTGGTGGTGATACTGGGAAACTGGAGTGTCTAAGGAAATTGCTTGTGAGACTTGTGGTTAGCCAGTGGGGGGTGAGACCGAAGTCCTCTTAGTCTGGCTCGTTTGGTTTGCCTTAGAGGTGGAAAAACCCCAGCCTTGGGCTGTAACTGCCCTGTTCAAGCAATTTGTCCTGAGTTGGCACTCTCAGTTGGGTCCCACCAGAACCGCGTCATCACAACAAGTCTCCCTCTGAAAACACGTTGCGTGTCATAGTTTTCGGGTCATTACAGATATCCCTAGAAATGACATTACAAACCATGTTATTTGTAATGTCATGGAATGATGGATGCTGGGATACCTTTAGCAGATCAGAAAGTAAGAAGATTTCATAGATGAGGGGGAAACTATTTTAAAATGGTTACTTCTAACATTTCTGTGCTGACCACCTCCAAAGCCTAATCAGTAGGGGCCTGCAAAAATGACCCTTTTAATAGGCACTGGGCCTTTTCACACATGGGCGATTGAGAAGCTGGGAACTAAATTGAACCTGCATTTACAGCATTGCCATTACAAAAGTCATGTATTCCTCCCCCCAAAAGCATGATTTTTTAAAAAAATAACACAGTGGGATTCTTTTTTTTTGTTTCTGGTTTGTGAGTGTTTGGGGTGCAACCTCTGAATGTTTTCCAGCTTTTCTCTGCAACCAGGATGGTTAGAATCTCGCTCTTCTTTTTAAAATGGAAGCTGAGATTTCATGCGGTCTCTTGATTCATACAACTGGGGCATCAATAATAACTCCAAATATCATGAGATGCAACAAAATCACAAGAGGTAACAACCCTGTCGAGGCAGACTTTCTCTGCTGTATGCTGAGGCCCAGGGAGCCTGTACGGTGGCAGAAAGGGCCAGATTTTAAAAGGTATTTAGGTGCCTAAAGATTTTCAGAAGCACGTAAGGTGCTTTTAAAAGTTCCATTAGGCACCTCTGAACATCTTCAGTGTTTAAATGCCTGTATAAATCTGATGCAAAGTCTCCAGGGGGGTGGGGCAGGGCATTCTGACTGCAACATCCCTTTCAATTGCGAGTCGTGGCATAAGACTCCAGAGCAGTCCAAAAACAGAGGGTGATGCTGCCCAGGAAGGGAGTGTGGCTAAGTGATGAGCTCATTCAGCACAGCACCCGGGCAGCCTCCACTAATGGGGCTCCTGTTCACTGATTTTTAAGGCCAGAAGGGACCACTGTGATTGTTTTGTCTGATCCCCTGGATAACACAGGCCACAGGATGTCCGTGAATTAATTCCTGCTTTAAGTCCAATAGCTGTGGTTGAACTAGAGCAGAGGTCTGCCATGGGGTACGTCAACTCATCTGGATATTTACCTAGATGTACAACAGGCTACATAAAAAGCACTAGCGAAGTCAGTACAAACTAAAACTTCATATATACCATGACTTGTTTATACTGCTCTATGTGCTATACACTGAAATGTAAGTACAATATTTATATTCCAATTGATTTATTTTATAATTATATGGTAAAAATGAGAACATAAGCAATTTTTCAGTAATAGTGTGGCTGTGACACTTGTATTTTTATGTCTGATTTTGTAAGCAAGTAGTTTTTATGTGAGGTAAAACTTGGGGACTACAACACAAGTCAGATTCCTGAAAGGGGTACAGTAGTCTGGAATGGTTGAGAGCCAATGAATTAGGGCATATCTTATAGAAACACTTCCAAAGTGGCTTTAAAAATGGTCAGTGATGGAGAATCCACCACCCTTGGTAAGTTGTTCCGATGGTTAACTGCCTTCACTGTTAAAAATTAGGACATTAATTCTAGTCTGACTTCAGCTAGCTTCAGCTTCCAGACATGGATGCTGAGCTATAAACAATGTGCATTGTTTGTAACAGAATTGTCTCTTGCTTTTGCCCAGGATTTTTGTGCCTCTCTCTTTCACTGACGGTTATTAAACATGTAGAGTTGACACCTATTTAGTTAGTTATGTGTGTTCAAAATTCTGTGTATCCACCTCTCTGGTGAGTTTTAGCTTTCGCTGGTGTGTGTGTGTGTGTGTGTGTAAGTGTGTGTGTGTGTAAGTCAGATAGCCTGAGAGAGGATTATGCCCTTGTATTTTCAATTTTTTAAATGCGCCAATCTGATGTACGTGTACTGACAGAATCCTGTTGAATAACTACATCACTGCTGTGATTCTAGTATGTGAGACTGGTTCACAGCTATAAATAGAGGTGGTTTATAACCTTGGCAAAACCTTTCTGAAGTCTCCCTCCGTGTTTGGAGGAGCGGGAGGCTGTTTGTGCCACATTTACCCTGGGCAGACTTGTCAGCAGCACTTTCAGGTCATTCTGGCAAGAGTCCTGCCAATGGGCTGACGTACGGCCCATCGAAGGACTGTAAAACAATTTCAAACTGTCCAATTCTATTGACAGCAGCAACTCCCCCACCGGGGACGAAACCCTATTAATGAAACCAACAGCTCATTTCCTGCCAGCATGTCACATGAGCAAACAGTAGCAGGACACATTTTCTCTCTCACACACAGTTTGTCTTTCTCTCATGCACAGACACAAACAAATCTATCTTATCTATCTATCTATCCATCCATCCCACCACTGCAGTGTCCAAGCAATAAACTGGTAAGATGCGTCTGCCTGGCACTGTCCTATCGAATGTAGATTTGAAAGCAGATTCAGGTCTTTGCCCTTCCTGGGTTCTGAGGTAGCTCTGGTTTTCTTCTTTTCTCACTTGCTCACTCACAACTTGCACTAAGGGCCATCTCCAAAGGCCATACCCTTAGGAAGCCTTTAGCTGAAGATACCACCCTCTCAAAGGCAATATTAGTAGTAGTAGCAGAAGTAGTATCACTCGTTCAAGGATATAATTTTTCTGGGGAACTAGACTTTTTGCCACAGTCACTCGATGTAAAAGCAGCCAAAAATGTGTGCCAGTGGGGGAGTGCCCTCCCAATAACAAAAAGTAAGGTTCAAAAAATTTAAAAATGAGGGTCAGGCCCCATTATTTTTCCTCCTTTACATCAAAAGGTTTGGATCTTCCTTGTCGCTCTTCCCTCAGGAGGATGCAGTGTGTCTGATCTGTGATTGACAGGCATCATGTGTCCAGTGTGTTACATTTTGATCTCTTTTGCTGTGTCTCTTCTTTGTTCTTCAGGTTCTGATACCACCATCATCACTGTGGCAGCTCAGATGGATTATTATTCCTCCTGTAATGTCTCTCCTCTCCATGTTGCATGGCCATTGTCCTCCTCATGTTTCCTCCCCAAATCTGCTATTCTTTCCCCCCCACACCCACTACTCCCCTCTCCCATCCTCTTTTCCCACACCCAAGTGCTCACGAGGTTCGATTCCAACAGCCAGTGTTTCACATTCAGGCCTTCTCTACACTAGGAGGGTTTTGCCAATGTGGTTATACCCAGGGAACCAACACAAGTTATATCAGTGGTTCTCAAACTTTTGTACTGGTGACCCCTTTCATATAGCAACCCTCTGAGTGTGACCCCCCTTATTAATTACATATACTTTATCTATTTAACACCATTATAAATGCTGGAGGCAAAGCAGGGTTTGGGGTGGAGGCTGACAGTTCGCGACCCCCCAATGTAATAACCTCACGACTCCCTGAGGGGTCCTGACCTGCAGATTGAGAACACCTGAATTATACCGATATAACCATGCTTAAACCAGTAAAACAGCATCTTTGCTAGAGCTTTTTTCAGCATAGTTACATTGGTAACAAAAATCACACCCCATCCTGGCATAGCTGCCATGGCAAAACTTTTAAGTGCAGACAAGTGTAGGGGAGTTCGGCCGGGGTTCGTCCCTCTCCGGGGCAGCAGGGAGCCAGACCGCCTCGCTACTCGGGTCAGGTGTGTCGGGGAATTAGCTTGGCTGTGCGGCAAACAGTCAGCAGCTCCGGCCCTCTGGCAGGGGCTGAGCAACCAGTTCAATAATACCAAGCCCAGGCCCTGGGTCAGGGCGGGACAACAAACAGTCAGTAGCTCAGGCCCTCAGGCAGGGGCTGAGCAAACAGGTTCAATATTAGCAAGCCCAGGCCCTGGGTCAGGGTGGGGCGACAAACAATCAGTAGCTCAGGCCCTCAGGCAGGGGCTGAGCAAACAGGTTCAAGAGCAAATTCCCAGACTCCTGGCTTTGAGCAGCCAGGGAGAGGGGGAGACTGCCACCCGCGAGTTGGGTGGCAGGGGGGATGTAGGCCCTCCCACTCCACTGTGTCCCAACCCAGGGGCCTAGCAGCTGCAGAAGACCCTGACAATGCAGCTGCTGTGTCAGTGGGGATCCTGACCACAACACACTGACATTGGCTCTGGCAGTGTTGTAGCCAGACTCGGGTGGGCTGCCCTTGGGCTACTTCCCACCAACCCCTCTAGAGGTACCTGGGTCCGGACGGCGTCCTCCACGGGGTCACACAGCATGGGCTCCTCGGGGTAGCTGGCGAGCGTTTGGTTTGGCAGTTCCTCAGGGTAATGGGCGAGCGGTAGGCTTGGTAGCGTCTCTGGGCTCGGGTTAGCATCAGGCGTTGGCTGGTCTGGCCAGTCCGCCGTTCGGCCGCCAATCGCCGTGGTCTCTCCACTGGGAGCTATACCACAGGCGACTGGTCTCTCCAGTGGCTGAGCTTCAAGTGAGCTCTGGGCTTTTATACTTCCTGTCCTGCGCCTTGACCTCTGAGGGGCGGGCGTAGGGCTTGCTGGCTCCGCCCACTTTGGTGTCCAGGGAGGCTCATCCGCCTCCGGGGCGGCGGGGAGCTCAGACCGCCTTGCTACACACACACACCCTTAAGTCTGGCTCCCGCTCGTCGGGGCCAGACTCTTCCATACCTCCCAGGCGGGACAGGAAGTCAGCATTAGTGTGGTCCTTGCCTGCCCTATGGCAAACTGTAAAGGCATAGGGCTGGAGCGCTAGGTACCACCACTGTATTCTCATATTATTGTCTTTCATTTTATTCATCCACTGAAGCAGGGCATGGTCGGTGACTAGGGTGAATGGGGCTCCAAGAAGGTAGTAATGTAGGGCATCACAAGCCCATTTCACTGCCAGGGCCTCCTTCTCCACCATCGCATAGTTCTTCTCCTGCGGAAACTATTTCCAGCTGATATATAAGACCGGATGGTCTTCCCCATCAATCTCTTGGGACATGACAGTGCCCAGTCCTACCTCCGAGGCATCAGTTTGGAGGATGATGTCTCTGTTGAAATTTGGGCTGTAGAGGAGCGGTTCACGGCAGAGACTCTTTTTGAGTTCCTGAAACGCATCTTTGCATTCCGGGGTCCAAACCACATGCCGAGGGCTGTCCTTGGTTAAAAGGCTGGTCAAAGGAGCCGCGATAGATGCAAAATGGGGAATAAAATACCGATAATAGCCGGCGAAGCCCAAGAACTGTTGCACCTGACGCTTTGTGGTGGGAGGCAGGCAGGACGCCAGGGCCTGGACTTTTCCCACGAGGGGCTTCACTTGTCCGTTCCCTATGGTGTAGTCCAGATAAGTAGTCTCTTGCCATCCAATGTGGCATTTTTTTGGGTGGGCTGTCAACCCGGAAGCCCGCAGGGATCTCAGGACTGCCGCTACCTATACCAAATGATCCTCCCAGTGGCGGCTGTAGATGACCACATCGTCCAGGTAGGTGGCCGCATAGTCTCAATGGGGTTGGAGGACACGGTCCATCAGCCACTGAAATGTGGCTGGGGCCCCATGGAGGCCGAAGGGCATCTGGGTGAATTGATACAGATCTGCTGAGGTGGCAAACTTGGTCTTCTCCCTCGAAGCAGGGTCAAGGGGGATCTGCCAGTAGCCCTTGCTGAGGTCAAGTGTGGTGAGGAAACAAGTCTCCCCTAACCAGCCAAGCAGCTCATCTACGCCTGGCATAGGATATGCGTCAAATTTGGAAATGGCGTTGATGCGTCGGAAGTCGATGCAGAAGCCCTGCGTCCCATCAGGCTTGGGTACTAGCACTATCGGACTACGCCATTCACCCTGTGAGAATTCAATTATGCCTGGCTCTAGCATGGCTTGTACCTCTTCCTCGACAATCTGCTGCATGCGGTGTGGCAAGGGCCTGGTCGTTTCTCGGATCACTACCCCAGGTTCTGTCTGAATGGTATGATAAATCAGGGTTGTGTAACCTGGCTGGCCGGTGAAGGTTCGTGGGAATGCCTGTAGGAGGCACCGGGCTTGCTTGCGTTGTTCGTCCGTGAGGGTCTCCATGAGCTGGGGCCCCTCGTTGTCTTGGGTTAGGGCGGCATGGGGGTCCAGTTCTGGCTCCAGCGGGTAAGGGTTAATTAATAAGCCCTCACGTTCCTGCCAGGGCTTCAGGAGGTTGACATGGTACCGCTAGGTTTTCTTACGTTGGTCTGGTTGGTTAACCTCATAGGTGCGGGTCCCACCTTCCGGACCACCTCATAGGGGCCCTGCCAGCTTGGTCTCGCTCGAGGGCAGGAGAAGCAGGACCCGGTCCCCAGGTTTAAAGTCGTGGCTCTGTGTGTCTCAGTTATAGGTTTGTGCTTGAGCCTCCTGGGCAACCCTTAAGTTTTCCCGGGCGAGCGCCCCGGCCTGAGTGAGGCATTCCTGGAGCTGGAGGACATATTTCAAGAGGCTCTGGGTTGGTGATGGAGCTTGTTCCCAGTTTTTGCGCTTCAGGTCAAGCCACCCCCGTGGGTGGTGGCCATACAACAACTCAAAAGGGGAAAACTTCGTAGAGGCCTGGGGCACCTCCCGGATCGCCAGGAGCAAAGGCGGGAGTAGCTGGTCCCATTGGCGTAGTTCTTCTGGGGGAAATTTGCGCAACATGTCTTTTAGAGTACAGTTAAACCATTCAAACAAACCGTCAGCTTGTGGATGGTAAATAGAGGTGCGCAACTGCTTGATCCCCAGGAGCCTACACACCTGCCGCAGCAGTTGGAAGGTAAAGTTGGTGCCCTGGTCAGTGAGGATCTCCCGTGGCAGGCCTACATGAGCAAAGACCTTTACGAGCTCGCCCGCAAAGGTTTGGGCGGTGATGCTCCGCAGCGGTACTGCCTCCAGGAAACGGGTAGCATAATCTAGTAGGACCAACACATACTGAAACCCTGCGGTGCTTTTCGGGAGGGGCCCCACCAGGTCCATGGCCCTGCGTTCAAAGGACTATGGGCATGGGGACCAACAGGGCCTTGGGTGTCCGCGAGGGTGTGGCTGGCTGGCACTCTGGGCAGGAGTTACAATAGCTCCTTACTTCCTGATGCACGCCGGGCCAGAAGAAGCGTGTCAGTATCCGGGCTAGAGTCTTCTCATGGTCCAAGTGCCCGGCAGCAGGGATGTCGTGAGTGAGTTCCATTACTGCCCACCGGTGACAACGAGGCACGAGTAGTTGGCTCTGGTGTTCTCCAGTGTGCGGGTCCCGTTCTACCCGATAGAGCCGGTCCTGTCGCAGTTTGAAGTGTGGCCACTGCTTCGCCCAGTGCGGGTCAATTATGGCCCCATCGACCATGGCTAGTTGCTCGTAAGCATGACTGAGGGTGGGATCGGCCCATTGGTCATGACAAAAGTCAGTGTGAAGCAGGGGTTCAGGAGCAGCTTCTGGAGGGGAGTCCTCGGGCTCTTCTTCCGGTCCGTTCGGGTCTGGTGCCTCCTCCCCCTCTGACTGGGTCTCAGGGAGGCTCCCTTCCAGTACTGGGGTAGTGGTGGGCCTCTCGTCGGCATTGAAGTGGAGGACTTCTGGAAAGTTTGGCCAGTCCTGCCCCAGGATCACCAGGTAGGCAAGCAGAGGAGCCAGGCTGACCACTATCGATCATGTGACCCCATCCATGGTCAGTCGGACTTGGGCACTGGGGTAGGTTTGTACGTCACCGTGAATGCATTGTAGACAGATCGTCCCCAGGCGTGGGGCAGCCTGGAGGCCTAGGTTTTGGCGAACCAGAGTCTGGCCGCAGCCTGAATCAATGAGGGCCAAGGTTGGGCAATCCCCGACAACCACTGTCACAGTAATCTTGGCGGCTTGTGGGCGTCGGGTGGGGGCTTCTCCCATGCAGACCTGGCCGAAGCTGCAATCCATCTCGGCGCAGTCTCGCTCTAAATGGCCATATTTCCCACAGGAAAAACAGGGTCCAATATCCGAGCGCCCAGGCCGGGACAGTGTTCCCACCTGGCCCCTGGGAGGGCTTCGGTTGGACCCTCGGCAGGTAAGGGGTCAGGTCTCCAGGCCCCATGACAGATTTCGTGGCTCGCTCCGGGTGGCCCCCTTTTCTCTGGGTTTGGGCGCCCCGGTCCTGGTGGGGCAGCTCGAGTGATCGGTCCCACTGTTTCTTCGGCAGCGAGGAAATCCTCCATCAGTGTGATGGCAGCAGTTAAGGTCATAGGCTGATGGCGGAGGACCCAGGCCCTCCCTCATGATGGGAGTATATGGACGAATTGCTCCAGAATAATCTGTTTAACGAGCTCATCTGGGGATCGCGTTTCAGGTTGTAGCCACCGCTTGTAGGCTTCCCTTAACTCTTGGGCTACCATCCGGGATCGGGCCCCTATAGGGTAGACCAAGCTCCGGAACCGCTGTTGGAAGATCTCCGGGTTAATGTCCAAGGCATCTAAGATTGCCTTTACCCGGGTGTAGTCCCAAGCTGCGTCCGTGGAGAGGCCCCGATATACGGTTTGGGCGGTCCCGGTCAGATATGGGGCCAAAATAGTAGGCCATTGGTCTTGGGCCCAGCCTACGACTAATGCCACCCTTTCAAAAGTTACCAGAAAAGTTTCTGGGTCATCGTGGGGGCCCATCTTTGTCAACCGGATGGGAGGGGCTAGGTTGGGTGGTCCAGTGGCACCCGCAGGCTGGGGCTCCGCAGGACGGTGCAGAAAAGTCGCCAACTGCTGCAGGCGTTGCTGGTGGTGGTCCCGGTTCTAGTGTCCGGCTCCAAAATCAGCTGTTGCTGTTGGGTCCCGAGCTGCTGGACCAGCTGCTGCTGCTGCTGGAGCTGGGCGGTGGCCTGCTGCTGTTGTTGGCTTTCAGCTAAGAACTTAATAAGCTTGTCCCTATCCGTGGTCGCTCAGGCACGCTCCACCACAGATCCTTTCTCAAAAGGATCGGGGGATCAGGGCCCCCATTCTCCACCATGTGTAGTGTGGTTCGGCAAGGGCTCATCCCCCTCCGGGGCGGCAGGGAGCCAGACTGCCTCGCTACTTGGGTCAGGTGTGTTGGGGAATTAGCTTGGCTGTGCAGCAAACAGTCAGCAGCTCCGGCCCTCTGGCAGGGGCTGAGCAATCAGTTCCATAATACCAAGCCTTGGCCCTGGGTCAGGGCGGGACAACAAACAGTCAGTAGCTCAGGCCCTCAGGCAGGGTTTGAGCAAACAGGTTCAAGAGCAAATCCCCAGGCTCCTGGGTTTGAGCAGCTGGGGAGAGGGGGAGACTGCCACCTGGGTGGTGGGTGGCAGGACGGACGTAGGCCCTCACACTCCATTGTGTCCCAGCCCGGGGCCCTAACAGCGGCAGAAGACCCGCTCCTGTGTCAGTGGGGATCCTGACATTGGCTCTGGCAGTGTTGCAGCCAGACTCGGGTGGGCTGCCCCTGGGCTACTTCCCACCTCCTCCTCTAGAGGTACCTGGGTCCGGACGGTGTCCTCCGAAAGGTCACACACCATGGGCTCTTCGGGGTAGCTGGCGAGCGGTTGGTTTGGCAGTTCCTCAGGGTAATGGGCGAGCGGTAGGCTTGGTAGCATCTCTGGACTCGGGCTAGCATCAGGCATTGGCTGGTCTGGCCAGTCCGCCGTTTGGCCGCCGATCGCCGTGGTCTCTCCACTGGGAGCTACACCACAGGCATCTGGTCTCTCCGGTGGCTGAGCTTCAAATGAGCTCTGGCTTTTATACTCCCTGTCCTGCGCCTTGACCTCTGAGGGTCAGGTGCAGAGTTTGTTGGCTCCGGAAACTTTGGTGTCCAGGGAGGCTCGTCCCCCTCTGGGGTGGTGGGGAGCCAGACCGCCTCTCTACAACAAGGCATAAGGGTTTAATCTAACCAGAGAGTTACACTGGGTTAACATTAAGGGCATGGCTACACTTGCAGATTTAGAGCGCTGGGAGTTAAACCAGCCGTTGGAGACCGCAGCAGGGAAAACGCTGCTGTGTGTTTACACTGTCAGATTCAAGCACACTAGCATGGCCACATTAGCAGCTCTTGAACGCCACAGAGAGCAGTGCATTGTGGTAGCTGTCCCAGTGTGCAAGTGGCTGCAACATGCTTTTCAAATGGGGGATGGTGGAGTGTGACAAGGAGTGTGTTGTGTGTATGTGGGGGGAGATACCGTGTGTTTTGGGGGGCTGAGAGTGTGTCAGCATGCCGTCTTGTAAGTTCAGACAGAAGCAGACCCCACTTTCCCCCTGCCTCTCTCTCTCACACTCACTCACAGCAACAGCATTCCACGGTAATGGTTGCTTTGTCCCAGAGCAGATAAGCATGCCGGCTGTCAGAAAAGGAGCTTTGAAAGGGGATATCCGGATTCCTACAGCCGATTCCAAAACAATGACAAGAGTGGCCACTTGACTTCAGGGGATTATGGGACATTTCCAGAGGCCAATCACAGCGCAGTAATGCAACACCTCATTCACACTGACGTCCGGGCGTTTCAGCCGGGGTGCAGCAAGCATTATGATTCTCGTGGAGCTGGATTACCAGCCGCAGAGTCCGGGCGCGCTATGTGCCTTGTCAGTGTGGATGCGTCGGGAGTTAGGGCGCCTGGGGCTGCTTTAATGCACTCTAACTTGCAAGTGTAGCTAAGCCGTAAGTATAATTTTAAAGAGGTCTAGTTAAGTTGCTGTAGAAAGGTGTGTGGTCACTCTTATTTTGGTTTAAACCCGGCTAATTTCAGTTTAATTTAGGTTGATTAGGATCAGATTTAAGACAAACTGAATTTCGGGCTGGTATACATACAGGTTTTACATGAATTAAAAGCGATACAGTTCAGTTGGCACAACCTCTATTGTATCCCACTAAAGGTATCACAGCTTCCGTCAGTCCATGGCATTACAGACAGCATGGTTTGCAATGGGATGCTGGTATTTCTGGGGTATTCTTGATTGAACAAAAACCTATCCCACCAAGGTGTTTCAGAGGGAGACTTCTTTTAAAAAAAGGTTAGTTAAAGTTAATATTGATAAACAGATGTTCCAAATCTTTAACTAAATTTACCACAACAAGCCATTCTGATAGCAACTTCTTTATATTGATATAACTGCACCCACGCTAGGGATTGCACTGATTTAATTATATTGCTATAAATCGATGCACAGATGGTGTGTGCACCATCCCTGAAATAGTCTTAAAGCAGAATAAAAGTGTCTACACCAGGGGTTTGTACTGTGTTAACTAATCTGGTTTAACACAAGATTGTGAGTAATGTAATCCACTCGTGTGTGTGTGTTACAGGTCCACCTCTGTGCCCAATCCACAGAGGATGTGAGTCTGTTATAGTCTGTACTAGGGAACCTTGCTTCTTTAGCTCAAGCTGTAGCAGTTTGTGCTTTTAGCTCTGGAGGCATCTGATTCAATCCCCGGTGATTCACCCAAGATGGCAGCCATCACAGCAGTACAATTAGAGATACCCAATACTCCAATGTCCCAAGTCATGCACAGCTGTGACCGGCACTAGGGACGGATGGCGGGAGGAGGTGGGGGATATACAGGGGTTAAACAGAAAGCATATCTGCAGGCTCCCTGTACTCTAGGTAGTAGGATGCTAAGTGCAGTATTCTCCACGGGGGTGCTAAAACCTCAGTGTATCCCAGACACACATGCTCTTGTGGCTGCTGCATTAACAAACAGCCTTCTTGGCACGAGTTAAATTCTCACACTCGGGTGGCCTGCAGCTGCCAGCTCTTACTTGGGATTAACCGAGTGACACTTACAAAGCTTTCTGGCAGCTCATGGAGGGCAGGCATCGATAATTAAATCTCACACTTTGCTGGCTGCAGCTATTTGGCTTTGCTGCTTTTGAAATGCAACATGGGTCCTTCCTCGGTCAGCAAGAAACCAACGCATCTGACAGTGCTCTTATGGCAAACTGGGCAAGTAGCCTCTCAGTCACTAACTACATTGTACCAATAGCTTGGGACATCCTTCCTTTAGTGCCATCCTCATATGCAACTCTGCCAGGTTATGCTACTGTTAGCAAAAGGACATTGTCTCGGTCCTCCTGACGTCCATGTTTTCCTCCTCCATCAACAGTTAATAGAGTCCATAGGCTGCAAGTTGTTACTTTTGTATCATGTATCAATGTTTGTTTTCCTCCTTTCAGAGTGTCCCACCCATATTGTCAACAGCAATGAGGAAGGGTAGAAGAACTCACCTCATATCCAGAAGTATCGTGCCAAAGGATGGGGATGGGGCTTTCATTCAAAGAAAAGAAAGATAGAGTTGTGCAAAGAAAGGGAAAAACGGTCTTCTCTCTCCCCCGTATCTCTAAATATCAGGAATGTCAAGTCTAGTTTTCTTCTCTAGTTTTGCTGGAGAAGTCATAGAGGTCTCAGATGTGGATTAGGAACATTCTCAGTCTTTACCTAAAGGGGAAAGATATTGAATCTTCAGCAAAGATCTCTCTTCTCCCAAGTGCTTCTTAGGCACACGAGTTAAATTGGTGTTAACGAAAAAGAAACAAAAAACACCAAAAAAACCACCGAGTTTTAAACAATCTGACTTTTTTTCAGCTGATGAAATTTCACTTGCACAGTGTCTCTGATGTAATTAACTCACTGGTTCTCCAATCACCCCTAGAGTCCTTCAGGATAAATAGAATAGACAAGCCCTGAATTTCTGATGTAAAAAACAAGCAGGGGAAAACTTTAATTGAGTAAAAACCTTTCAGACTTCCTTTCTACATCACAAAAGGAGCAATCAAAGGGCACCAGCCCTATCTTTTTTCTTTTGCGGGTCACATTTACCCTTGATCCAGGTTGGAAGCTTCTCTCACCCGCGTGTTCTTAAGTCTCTGTCTCTCTTTTGTTATTGGCCTGTCTTTTCTTTCCTTGCCTTTCACTTTGCTCTGCTCTGTTTGTGCTGCTGGCAGTGGTGTGAAGGTGCTTAAGAACTCCCACTCTTTGACACAGATAATTTCCTGGGAGAATTGTTCCCCAGGGCTCAGAGGAGCTGTGCAGGCAAATAGCATCAATTGTGTGTTGAGAGTAGTGGGTGACTGAAGATAAAATTGCTGGCTGCTGATCTTTTTGACAGGCTTTTGTTTGAAAGCTCTGTGTGGGGCCTTGCAGTGTGGCTGGGAATTTGTGAGTGACTGAAAATGAGAGGGGAGAGCCTGGCCATGAGCTGTATTAACACCTGAGGCCAAGTACATAGGTGAAGATTATAGGAGATGTCCTGTGGTAGGGATAGGAAGGAATCAGACTCTGAGAGTCTCTGAAAAGAGAAGAGGACAGCAGGGTCCAGTGGAAATTAGGAGCCTGACAGTAGCTTACTGTGTGACTTCGGGCAAGACCGTCTCTTTGCCTAAATGTTCCTGTCTGTAAACTGGTATTAATGATACTTGTCCACCTTTGTGAAGTGCTTTAAGATCTATGGACAAAATAAGCACTAAGTGTTAGTAGAGCTGAGACCCAGATTCCTGTCGACTGCCAACGACTGCACAGCACAGCTCAGGAGAGCAGAGGCAAGGAGGCACAAGAAGCTGAAGCCTGGTTTACACCTAAAACTAAGGTTGCTTTAGCTATGTCGCTCGGGTGTGAAAAATCCCCCTGCTGAGAGACGCAGTTCTGGTGACCTAACCCACAGTTTAGTCACTGCTAGGTTGAGGGAAGAATTCTTCCATTGACCTTGCTACCGCCCATAGATGTGGATTCTGTGGGTGCTCAGGGGCTCAAGCACCCAAAGAGAAAAAAAATGGGTGCTCAGCACCCCCAGGGCTGTATGGAGCTGCTAATCTGGCGGCCCTGGAGCTGGCCACCAATCAGCTGTTCAGAAGCTGGCCCTGCGCCCCCATCAGCTCTTCAGTGGCTGCCCCACCCATCAAGTGTTGAGCAGGGCTGCCCCGCTACTCGCTCCTCACTGACCCTTCCTCCCCTCACTGCCCTTAAGGCAGGATGGGGCAGAAAGGAGTGAGCTGCGGGTGGGAGGTGCTCGGGGAGGAGGAGGGAAGTCTTGGGGAAGTGTGCAGAGCTGGGGCGGGAAGAGGTGGAGTGGGGGTCTTGGGGGAGGGGGCAGAGCTAGTGTGGGGCATCCACCCGCGAAACCAGAAGTCAGCACCTATGCTACTGCCTCTTGAGGGGGTGGACTAACTACAGCTCTGGAAAAACCCCTTCTGTCACTGTAGCAACAGTGGTGTAGCTAGGGTTGCAGCCGAGGAGGAGCGGCAGAGAAAAAAGGTGCTGGTCCTTTGGTGGCATTTCGGCGGCCCTGTGCATGCGCCGAAATGCCGCCAAAAGACGGAGCGGCACATGCGCAGGGCCGCCTCGCTTCCCCATCTGGAGCGCTGTCCGGGGCACCGAGACCCTCGGCCACGTTCTCAGGGCCAGAGTCCTGGCCGGAGCGCTGGGATCCCGCGGCCCCGCTGCACCGGCTGGAGCGCTGGGAGCCTGTGGCCCCGTTCTGCCGGCTGCCCAGAGCGCCGGGAGCCAGCAGGCCAGTCCGTGGCCCCGTTTGTGGCTGCCTGGCGTGGCGGGAACCAGCCCGCGGCCCCGTTCCGCCGGCTGCCTGGAGCGCCAGGAGCCAGCAGGCCAGCCCGTGAAAAAAAAAAAAGAAAAACCTGGAAGCAGCCGAGGAGGAGGGGGTGCCCAGGTGGGTGTGGGGTCAGTGCACCGCTGCTGTTGCTACTCACTTCATCAACAACAAAAGAAGTCTCCTTCCCCGACTGGAACTCATCCATCTTTCCTGCGGCTCGGACCGCAGCCGCTCACGCCGCCAGCCAGTAGCAAACGCCCCGTCCCCGTCCCCTGATAATGGCGGAGGAGTTATCAGGGGACGGGGACGGGGCGTTCGCTACAGGCTGGCGCTGTGAGTGGCTGCGGTCCGAGCCGCAGGAAAGATGGATGAGTTCCAGTCGGGGAAGGAGACTTCTTTTGTTGTTGATGAAGTGAGTAGCCAGAGGGAGGAGACAGCGGAAGGACCCGGAAGCGGCGCTGAGTGAGGTCCGGAAGCGGAAGGACCCAGAAGTGGCGCCGAGTAAGTATGAAAATTAAAAAGGCGCCACTTTTGGGGATTGTGGTCAGGGGAAGCGGCCACTTCACCTGAACCCCCCTAGCCACGCTACTGTATAGCAAGTGTCTATGCTACAGCAGTGTAGCTGCAGTGCTTGTAGAGAAGGCATAGGCTGATAGCTCTGAGACTTCTCCAATTTATGCATATGGCTGGGCAAATTCCAAGAACGGGAGAAACACACAGGTTGGCACAAACCCATCCTGGGTCCCCCACCTCCATTCTTGTGCTGAGCAGAGCTTGGGATGAGCTGATACTCAAGCCCAGCTGGTCTAATCATGGTGAAAAATGTAGGCAGCTTGGCTCAGAGCTGAGCTGAAAACCTAGAAAGTCTTTAGTCTGAGGCAATTGCTGCCAGATGTGTGGTGCTTAGTGTCCCAGCCTCTGAAGTTTGTGGGATATGTCTGCACTTAAAATGCTACAGCAACACAGCTGCAGCGCTTCAGTGTTGATACTACCTATGCCGACGGGAGGGATTCTCTTGTCCCCTCTCACCTCCCCGAGAGGCAACAGCTTGGTGGACAGAAGAATTCTTCCATTGACCTAGCACTGTGTATTCGGGGATTTACTTCGGCTTAATTTAGTCACTCAGGGGTGTGGGTTCTTCATACCCCTGAGTTGACGTAGTTATGCTGACCTAATTTTCTAGTGTAGACCAGGCCTTGGGGGGGTGGATTTTTCACACTCCTGAGAGATGTAGCTATGTCAAAGCAAGTTTTCTGTGTAAATCAGTTCTAGAGCTGGTCATGCTAACAGCAGCAGCAACCAATTCATTCAAGGCACGTAACCCTTTCTGTTCACAAATTATCCATGACGAGGCTTAAGTTTGTAGCCTTTTTATTATTTTAAAATCATTTAACTAATTGTTTATGCAAATCAGTTTCAAACTAATAGGTTGCTCGCAAGCTCTTTTACCATTATTACTGCATCGAATGTCGATTTATTCATAACTTGCTCTCTGCACTGTGTGATTGTTCACCCAGGTCATGTGGTATGTTATTGCTCCCTGGTTGGGTAACTCCCCAGTCCACAAAGAGCTTTGCAGGTGGCTACCTGAGCACGTCTGTTGCAAATACACGCTTGCATGAGTATTTGAAACACTTTTGGCAAGTGCTTTAGTGAATGAAAATTCACTCACATGAATGTCTGTGGAGGACAACCAATAAAGGGGTTCCAAATGCCATCCATCAAAATAAATTCTCAAGTCTTACTCTCAGGCATGTTCCCAAATGCATTCTGTATTATTGGTGCTGACCTAGTGAGAACCAGGCAGGGCACATTCCTCCCCTGCCCTTTTCTCTTCTCGATCCCACTTTCCTTTGGGTTGGACAATATAGATTTACCCAGTTTGACACCATGTTGTGGAGAGTCCTTGCTGCCCTGGAATCCAGTGTCCTGGACATCCACAGTGTGTTAATTTTTGTTATAACACAGGTGTTCCTCTCAAGCTCCTTTCTCATTCCTTCAGCAAGAGCAGCTGCTTTGTGCTCTGCTTTCTCTGCACATCTGTGAAGAATATCACTTGGGCAGATGCCTGTGCCGTTCCCAGTAAAGGGACTGCCTCTCCCATGAAGTTTGCACAGCGCACATGTCATTGCCATTTCTGTTACCGTTATTTAATATTTATATTGTGGTAGCACCCAAAGGCCCCAATCAGGATTGTGCAAGGAGCTGTACAAATACATAGAAAGACATAGGCCATGCCCCAAAGCATTTACAATCTACAGCCTCCATTCACCAAGGTACTTAAGCACCTGCCTACCTTGAAACATGTGAGTATCACATTGACTTCAGTGGGACTACCCATGTGCTTAAACACATGCTTAAACACCTTGCTGAACTAGGGCTTGAGAGGGCAAGTAACATGGGTCAGGAGAGAGGGGGCCAATAAATACATACAGTTTATATATGCCTGGATACATTTGCTTTCTGGACATTATTATAACTAGATAAAGTCAATGGAGGCTATTCCCATCTGCCTCTCACGACAGCCACCACTGACTATCTGATTTCATTGTTGCAGGGGTCATGTCAGAGATGGGTCTTGAGGAGGGATCTGAAGACCCAGAGGGAACTGCAATGAACTGTCCCAAGGAATGGAGTATTCATGAAGTCGGTGAGCCTGAAGCCTCGCTGCAGAACTGGCTTTATGTTAATTTTTGATTTGAGAGCTGGAGGACTAGGGGCTGAGTACAGGCTTCCCACCAAACATGCTATTTGCACGCACTGTGAACTGCCACCATTGGCCACTTCTCTTCCAACCTGGTTTTGCCCATGGAAGTAAACCTTGCCTACCTAACACAGTCTCACCTCCCAGGTGACTAGGGATCTCCTTAAATCAAGACACTGAGACTCGACAGCAAGCTGTATAAGTGAAGAGATTCAAAGGTAATAACAGCACCTAGCTCTTACATCAAGCTTTTCAGCCCTACGTCCCTGTAGTGAGGCTGAGTGGCCTCCCTCCGAGCAGGAGAGCGAGGCACTATTACACGCCCCTTGGAGGGCAGGGCCTAGATCACCCCGCCCCCCTTGCCGGAAGGACCAGGGCGGGACCAGAAGTATAAAAGGCCGGCCCTACAGTTCAGTTGGGGGAGAGCCTGCTCCGGAGGAGGACGCTCGGCCTGTTGTCCAGAGGCCCCGAGAGGAACAGGCGAGGGGCTGTTCCCGATCCCCAGACGTGGTCGACAATTGGCCCGGAGTACCTGGTGCGGTTTACCCTGAAGAGCTGGAAGAGGCCTGGAGACCGCAGGTACCAAACCCCAGGGAGGCAGAAAGTAGCCCAGGGGCAGCCACGGAGGGGCAGTTGGCTGTGGAGCCCGGCGTGGCTCAGTTGGCGTGCTGCGGCTGGATCCCCACCGACACAGGGGCAGCCAATCCTGCCCTTGCCAGAGCCCTAGGCTGGGAGGCAGTGGAGTAGGGTGGGCCCGCATCCCCCTGCCACCCAACCCCAGGTGTCTGACCCCCTACACGGTGCAAGGAGGCTCTAGCCCAGGACCAGAGCTCCCTTACCACTCTCCTTTAAAGACTGATTGTTTGCTGGCAGCCTGAGCTCCACTCAGGCTAAAGCCAGCCCCTTAGAGACTGTGTTTCAGGGCTGCCTACTTGAGCTTCTTAAGCCCAGGCTAAAGCCTGGTAGGGACTTTTAATCGCGCAGCCCTATTGGGAGGCTCTTGCAGGTCTGACAAACTCTGGCCCCGACCCGACAGGACGAGCCTAAGTGGCCTCCCTCCGACCAGGAGAGCGAGGCACCATTACAGTCCCCAAGCACTTTACAAATGGGGTTAGCCTTATTCTCAGCATTTTACAGATGGGGAAATCGAGGTACAGGGAACGATGTGACTTGCTCAAAGTCACTCAGCAGAGCCGGGACTAGAACCCAGGTGTCCTGAGTCCCAGTCTAGTGGGGCCAAATTCCGATCTCCCCTATGCCAGTACAAACTAGGAATAATTCCAGCGGAGTTATCCCAGTGTGAGAGAAGAACTATTCCCCTTTTCTGCTCTGCTTGTATCCACACTGTACTAACTAAACGCCCACAGTTCAGAGCCAGCCTGCGCTGGGTTGACTCTAAAACTTGGAGTGGATTCCTTTGACGGTAGGGAACACAGACTCCTTTTTGGTTGTTTAAAGTCCTGGTTGGAGTACAGAGGAGAGATCTCCAGGACATTATGTGTAGTATTCTTTTCCTTTAATCTTATCAAGTGCCAATCTAATTAAGGGGTTGGTATGTCTCATCCCAAACCAACATTGGCAGGTCTTGTAGAGCAAACTCTCCAGTGTGTGTGTGTGTCTGTGTGTCTGTGTGCATGAGTTTTAAAGAGTCCTCTCTGAAATAACTGCTTACATTTTAGATTGGCTTTCTGCAGTGCTGGTCCATCTCCATTTCCTGGTTGAAAGGAAGAGTTGGTGTCACTCCTCTGATCACACCACCAGCAGGACAGAGCAGACAGTATCCCTGTTGCTTGGCTGGGACACCCTGCACAAGGTAAAAGAAATTGTTCTTGACTTCCCCTATCCCTATAAAGAGGCCAGGAGGGTGGACAAGTGACTGATGCAGAGATTCCATGCCAGAGGGAGAGGGGCTGTGTGTCTGGAGTAGCCAGAGCAGGTGGCTGAGGGAATTGCTTAGGCAAGGCAAGAAGAGCTGAGGAGGGAAGGACGAGGATGACTGGTTGGGCAACTGCTTTTAGAGCCGCTCAAACCAGGGAGATGGCGTCTAATCCCCTGAATGACCCTGGGATGGGCTGATTGGCAGGAGCCTGTCAGCAGAAGCAGTTTGCCCTCATACCTGCTCCACCTCTCTCCTTACATGTGAGGTTGGTGGTAGGAGAAGAGCTGGTAAGGAGGAATGATGCCGCTCCTGGGCAGGGAAAGGAGATGATCAGCATCCGGGGAGAAAGCCAGGCAGTGCCCTAAGGGAGGCCAGGCTGGCGAGCAGAGACATGACGCTCACCTGCCTACTCCCGGCGGGAAGCCCCGGAGAACTCCTACTGGTTTGTGAGTGTTTGGGGAGAGAACCGGAGGAGTGGGGCCAGTGAGTCTCTGACAGGCTGCACAGCTCGGAGTCTCATCCTCTCTGGGCCTACCTCAGCTCAGATCAAGTGCCGTTCCCTCAGATGCCCTGTGGGGGAGCCAGGGCCTCAGATCCAGCCTTCTGCTTCAACAGCAAATGCTGCATATTAAGGTTTAGCATTTGGCTGGCAGAGGCTGGGCCTTACCAGCACATCTGTGGGCTCTTCTCCCCTTTCCCATTCTCCGCACAGGCAGGCAGAGGGTTTCCTATCTTCAGCCTGGCCAGCTCCTTATATCAGCTCTGGCACTGGCATCTGTCTCCTTTGCCCAGTGGCCAAGAATGGCCTGTTGTCTCTCCTGCACTCCCCTGACCCCATGTAGTCTCTCATCTGATTTAATAAAACACTTATTTATATAGATGGGCCCTTCTGGGCATGAATTGTCATTCAACATAGCTCAGTAGAAAGGGACTAGCACAGCTCTCCTTTAAAGAAGGAGGCACTAAGGAGGTTCTCATAGACTTTTGACTCTATGTAGTGGTGTGTGTTCCAGTGTGGTTCGGCTCTGAAAATAGCACTTAAAACAGCATCCTGGGGCTCCATGTTTGTGTCTCAGTGACTCCAGATCAGAGGTGTTGCGCTCACCTGGGGAAAGATTTTCCCCCCTTGCTATCAGCTCTGCAAACTCAACCTGAGATCTTAGTGCGAAGCCCAGTTCTTTCCTTCTTGGGTATCATCAGCAGTTATAAAGTGTCTCAAAGCCCTGATATGCCCTCAGCAGCACCAGTCCAGTCCCATTGCCTCCAGTGGGTTTGCCCAGGTGTAACTGATTGGAACTAAGCCAACCATTCTGTTGACGATGCACCAGAAAGAATCGAATCCAGGTCAATTTTGGCCACGTCTATTGCAGGGCAAGAGCTGTTACGTGTATTTTTGTCACTAATTTGAGCCCATACAGCTCTTCATTCACACAAGGAGCAGTTCTGCTAAGTAAGAAGATGTCCTTTTTACAGGCATTTTCTGAGTAGAATCATATGTTCACTCCCTAGAGTGCATCTGTGTCTCTGAAAATACCATCCTTAATGAGGAGGAGGCACTTGCTTACAATTCCTTTGAGAGACATCCCAGCATTCCCAGTAGATACCAATTGTTGCAGGTGATGAAAACGGAAAAACCAGGACTTCTGGCTATCCCCACTGGGAGAAACATTGGATTTGTAATATCAGACAACTGGTCCTTTACATCCACCAGTCCTGCCTCTGGCAGTGGCCAATACATGATGCTTCAGGGAAAAGCAATTCTCACCCTCTCCTCCTCCAATACAAAATCAAACCAACAGCCAACAATGCCATTGGCTACCTGCAATGCTGTACAGTGGGGCACACTCCTTCTCAACCCCTGCAGTGATCAGTTTATGTCCCAAAGCCCGAGATGTGTCCACTGTCACAAAACAGGAGTGACAATCCAGAGCAGGGGAAGGCTACTGAACAGAGAACTGCCCTCTTGTGTGCTCCATGCTGGGCATTGCATCGTCCACAAGGCCACGAGAACTACACCCACCTTGAGCACCACATCCTCTGAGGGCCCCTGGGATCTGGAGAGCACCACTCCAACCATGGGGCATGCACGTGCCCAGAGCCAGCACTAGCTACAGTGCCTGCATTGTTGACCTCACCCCCCACCTCCTCTCCAGCTATGCTACAGCCAGCCCAATGGGATTGCTCCAGCCCCAGTGTCTTTGGGGAACCCTTTGCATCCCATTCATCCACCCCTCTTCTTACCATGGACCTGTCTGCTCCCTGCCTGTTAGAACAATGAGCCCTGGCTTGCTCTCCCTCCCCACCCCCATCCCATGTGTCCATGTCTTTGAATCCTTTTCTCTCCAGGCTACTTCCATAGAACACGTGTTTTTCCAGCGGAGTCCGAGCCCCACAACGTGATGAGCGTTGATTTGATCAGATGTGAGCTCAAAGCTCATTAGCAACTTGTCAATATTGGTAATGAGAAACTGTATGGGGCAAGTCATAGGGAGGAGGGCATGTGGCAGGAGGGGCTCAAAGCTCTCCTGTCAGCACCAGGACTTTCCAGTATGTGATCCTCTGGCCTGGAGTTCCCTTGAGCTGCTTCGAGGGTTGCAGCCATCGTTAAGGACCTTGAGCAAGAAGCTCCATGAGGTTTCTCTTCTGGTATGTGAGTCCCAGCAACCTCCTGGTGTGGTGATGGCCTATAGTAGGGGTGCAAACCTCTGGGATCTGGCAGCAAAGAGGGCATTTTAGCAGAGAAGAGGGAACAGCTGCCTGTCCAAGATGAGCTAAAGAGCAGTAAAACAAATCTGGGCTGGGGCCATGTGGGCCCAGTGCTGCCGGGTACTGAGCAGCCTTAACTCTTGTTGAACTTGATGGGAGCTGAAAGCACTCTGCACCCACGGGACCAGGAAGGAAGGGACAGACTCTGGTTTCCAACAGTGTTCAGTCGACTTTTCCTCACCCATTTGTCATTCTGACTGTGAGTGTTCCCTGGGGAAAGGAAGGAGGCAACCAGCTGGTCTCACTGGAAAGAAAGCACTCTCCCAAACTGATATCACCCCGTCGCCCCAATCGTCCTCGGCGAACGGCAGCTGAAGGCAGTGAGAAAAAAAAATCCCTGCTGTAGAGAAGAACTATAATGAAAAGGATACCTGGCGAGAAGTGGGATAATACAGCAGAAGGGTTGGGAGCGGGGAGCTGGGCAGAGAGAAGGGGCAAATATTTGGAAAGGTTTGGTGGGAGATCTAGGGTCCTTATTCAGGGATTAGGGTCCAGGCCTTTCCTCAGCTGTTTCTCAACTGTAGCATTTCTCTTTGGGCCTTGGCTACGTTCTGCCCTTTGAGAAAGCCCAGGAGCTCACTCAGCATGATGTAAGAGCTAGGTTCTGTTATTACCTTTGAATCTCACTCAGCATGGGGCTCAGACCATGGCCTGTCACTTCCTGCCAATGCTGCAGCATCGATGACCAGTAGGCGCTCGGGGTCCCAGATCCCCGCCCTCCTGTGCCTTTTCCTCAACTGCCTTTACCACCATTTTCTTGTCCCTCTTCCAGGACCTTTCTCACGAGCAGCTCCTCATTCAGGAAGTAGAGAAGCTCCTAGGCTTGGGGGTTGTGGAGGAATTCCTCAGGAAATGGAAGGAAGATGATTCTACTTCCACTACTTCCTAATCCCGAAGGCCAAAGGAGGCCTCGGGCCCATCCTGGACCTGTGTGGCCTCAACAAGTCTTTCAAGAAGTTGAAGTTCCATATGGGCTCCCTGGCCTCCATCATCCCCTCCCTGGATCCGGGGGACTGGTATGCCGCTCTCGACTTAAAGGACGCTTACTTTCATGTCTCCATATTCCCAGGCCACAGGCACTTCCCGCACTTCATAGTGGCCGGGTGTTACTTCCAGTTCATGGTGTTACCCTTTGGCCTGTCCTTAGTCCCCGGGGTGTTCCTGAAATGTGTGGTGCCGGTAGCAACTTCCTTGAGATGTCAGGGGGTCCAGATCTTCCTGTATCTCGACAACTGGCTCATCAAGGGCAGGTCTCTGGGGTAGGTCCAATGGAGCCTTGACCTGGTGCGATCCATCTCCGATGATCTGGGCTTGTTAATAAACATAGAAAAGTCCACGTTAACGCCAGTCCAACACATATTGTTTATCGGAGCAGTTCTCGACTCCACGCGAGGCAGGGCTTTCCTTCCAGAGGCATGCTTCCAGGCCATGTCAGACTTGATTGCCCATATTTAGAGCCATCCGCTTACCACAGCCCACATGTGCCTGAAACTGATGGGCCACATGGGCATGTGCACATGCGTGGTCCACCATGCCCATCTTCATCTACAACCTCTGCAGGTATGGCTGGCTTCAGTCTATATTCCCAGCACACACGCCCTGGACTAAGTGGTCACGGTGCCGAGCCACGTCCTTTCATCCTTGGACTGGTGGCTGGATCGGGAGTTGGTGTTGCAGAGGGTTCCCTTTGTGTCCCCATCTCCGTCGCTTACCTTGGTTTCAGATGCATCAGACCTGGGCTGGGGAGCCCATCTGGGTGAGCTCAGCAGCCAGGGCCGCTGGCTTCACAGCGATCTGGCCCTTCATATCAGCATCAGGGAGCTGAAAGTGGTTTGCCTGGCCTGCCAGGCATTCTTGCCCTATCTGAAGGGCAGGGTGATGCAGGTCCTGAGGGACAATACAGTCGCAATGTACTACATCAACAGGCAGGGCGGAGCCAGGTCTTCGGCCCTTTGTCAGGAAGCTCTCAGCCTCTGGGACTTGTGTGCGACATGCCATTCATCTGGTAGCCACCCACCTGCCTGGAGCCAAGAACTTCCTGGCAGATTGCCTCAGCAGGACTTTCTCGTCTCGCCACGAATGGTTGCTTCATCCAGAGGTGGTGAGTCTGATCTTCTGCAGGTGGGAGATTCCCCAGGTGGACCTATTCGCATTCAGACAGAACTGGAAGTGCCACGTGTTCTGTTCTGTGCAGGGCAGGTACAAGGGCTCTCTGTCGGACATCTTCGACCGGATCTGCTTCACAGAACTACGGCAACCTGCTGCACCCAAACCTGGAGTCGCTGCACTTGATGGCTTGGCTGCTGCATGGCTAAGTGTGGATGAATGGGGGTGTTCCGCTGGTGTCCAGCAGGTCTTGCTGGGCAGCAGAAAACCATCCACCAGGGCTAAATATGTGGCAAAGTGGAAGCGGTTCACGTGTTGGGCTACGGACCAACACATTTGTGCAGATGAGGCCCCACTGCAGGACATCCTGGACTATTTACTGCACCAGAGACTGTCGCTATCTTCGATCAAGGTACACTTGGCGACCATTTTGGCTTTCCACCCTCTGCTTCGAGGCAGGTCAGTCTTCACCCATCCCATGACGGGGAGCTTCCTGAAGGGGTTGTAGCTCCTTTACCCGCATGTACGAGACCCGGTTCCCCCCTTGGGACCTGAATCTTGTGCTATCCAGGCTCATGTGCCCCCAACTTCGAACCCGTGGCTTCCTGCCCACTCCTGCTTCTCTCCTGGAAGGTCTCTTTCTTGATTATTATAACATTGGAGCCGCCCTAGACGCATAGGTGCCACTTTTCCTATCACCGGTGGGTGCTCGGCCACCTCCGGCCCCGCCCTGAGTCCACCCCTGCCCCGCCCCCATTCCATCCCCCATTGGACTCCTTCCCCAAATCCCCTCCCGGGCTCTACAGGTACCGCTAAGGCAAAAATCGCTGACATCCGCGCACATGGGCGCATGCACACCTAGAATGGGATGGACATGAGCAACACATCTCGAAGAACAACAGTTATGAAAGGTAGGTAATCATTTTTTTCTCTTGTTATTGAGGGAGACTTAGGTCAAAGGAGTGTGTTTACATTCTGCTCCTATGACATGCTATGATGTAAAAAGCTTTGTTGCCTAGTGGGTCCAAAAATAGTAATTCAGGACTCCTGGCAATGTCTGGAAATAGGACAATAGGATTTTCCATATTTGTTTAGACACTTGATCCATCAAATTCACTATCCTGCCTCTGAGAGTGACCAGTATCAGATATGTTACTTTAGAGGAAGGTAACCACCCTGTAATTCACCTGGTCAATTGTACAATATTGCGCACTCTGAGGGAATTCTTCCTGATCCCCATAAATGTTTTGATCAATGTATCTCCCCACAGCATTTACTTTGATTGCTTTTCCCTTTCTTGGAATTATTGGTCATAAAATTATATCCGGACATTTTAAAAAGGTTTTGTCATCAGTGACAGGGAGACTATTGGGAATAAGAGGATGGGGATGAGGTGGGTCTAGTCAAAGGGAGGTGGAGATGAAGGTGGGGCCAAGATTCCGTTTCAGCTGACGAATCAGTTTGCTTCCATCTTTTAAGAAACAGCCCTTCCATGGTGCAGCTAGTTCTCAGTTGGAGTTTCCCTGGACTACGCTGGGAATTGCCCTGAGCTGAGGCTTCTGACACAACAATACAAATGTGTCCAGTTGGGTGGCTGAGTCCCTTCCAGGCTCATTTCACCTGTGTGTCCTGTAACAGCTTCTTACAGTCTGTGTTCTGTTTTCCCTCCCAGTTTCCCCTGCTCTGTTGGGCCATGGAGAGTAAAGCAGCTGTGGAGGCTGAGCCCAATGTGGGCATGGTGCTGCTCGAAAAGGAGAAGCTGGAAATGGAGCCAAGAGGCCAGTGGAATAATAAAATGGAGTTTATGCTCTCCATGGCTGGGGAGATCATCGGCCTGGGCAACGTCTGGAGATTCCCTTATCTCTGTTACAAAAATTGAGGTGGTAAGTGCATAACAGGCCAGTCTGTGTGAGATGTTGGCCCAGGAATATGAGCACCAGAGCAGGCACTTTCATCCGTTCATATATACACACCCATACATAGAGAGCACGCCCACCCCCCGTATCTCCAGTGAAGCAATCACACAGTGAGGTAAGCTGAGCTGTGGGAGACAAATCTCACTCCAGAACTGGATGCTCAGAGAAGCTCTGCCAGATGGAGAGGAGAAATCCACCTTTCAGTAGGCTCCCTGTTTTAATAATGGATGAACCTCTAGGTTTGCCATTTGTAGAGGCAGCCAACAGGTGAGATGCTTATCTAAAATACAGCTGAATTGTCAGAACCTTTGGGGGCTCCCACCGCCAGGGCACCCACCCTGTCAGTTCCCTGACCCAACAGTACCTGGGACCCTTCCTTTCCAGCCCCCGTGCATTTCCCCCCTCTTCCCAGCTATTCCCAAGAGCTCTCTGATCACAGCTGATTTTCTGGCAGGGGAAAATACTTTGTTGATGTTATCTCCTTCAGGGCCTGGGCTCCTCCTCAAGGGCACTTGGGCAACTGCCCCCCTATCTTGTATGTTCTGTGACCCAGGTGATGCTCCAGTCCCCACTAAACCCACCCTTCAGGCCTGACTGGCCCATGACTGTAGCCTTTCTCACAGTACTTTGGTATTTCTGGTAATCCCTGACAGGACACTTATCCAAACAGAGTTGTGTTGTCCCCAGTGAACTCTAAAGCTGTGTAAAGTCACTGGATTTTCAAAGCCAAAGAGCAAGGCACTTGTCCCAGGGGTAAAGATGAATTTGAGGAGCTTCAGGAGGGTGTGCCTGGGAGGATGAGAAAGGAAAGGACACTTCTACCTCTTCCCTAGTAATAGATCTATAAGTAGCCAACCCCTGGCCAGGGGAAACATTCCCACAGAAAGATTCCATCCCCCTTCAGTGCTGCTTCTTGTGTGACTTGCTTAATTCCTTAGTCCAGTAAAACTGCAGTAAGATCTTTTACATGATTAAAAATGAGATTTTCTAGTGACCGTAAAATGAAAGAGAGGTGGGAGGGAGGGGAAGATAATCAAACATCACCAATTTTTTTATAAAAATGGTTGGACTTTGGTTTATTGAGGAAAACTAAAATAATATAGTCCTGTAAGGTATTGAGAACACACCTTGTGCTCCCATTCCACGGTCAGGTCCTGAGATAATGTTCACAGTCATATATACCACTCCCCCTTTGACTTCCCATTCAGTAAAGGCCAGATCACAGTGACCTTGAATTTGGGTCTCTTCTGCCAGGTGAAGCAGGAGTATAAGGATTGATAATCCTTGCAGTCTCTATTCTGACCAATGTAACTGAAAAGGCTACTTGCATACTTTCTGTTGCATTAAAAATTACTAAATTATTTCCCTCAATGATTATTTTTAATGTAGCTGTAACATATCAGGCTGTGATCTTGTTAGATCTCTCAAAGTGACCACAGCTAGGTCTGGGCAAAACTTGGCTGGGAGACTACCACAGAAAATTCAAGATGCTGCAGAAAGTGGTTTTCATGTTCTAGTACAAAGCACCCTTCCCGTTGAGACCCAATGGCTCAGAACTGTGTTGGGGGGTCAGCTGATCACTTGTACAGTCATGAAAGCGTTCATGTCATTTTTTGCAAAAATAGATGTTAACCCTGGTATTCTGGCTAGAACTTTGGGAACTTCAGAACAGAAAGAAGCTTTATAAATGTAAGGTGGCACTCTTGTAAATGATTATTGATTACATTGATCAGCCACTAGGACGATCAGAATCAGAAAACAGGGTATGGGATCTCCCTAAGGATTCATCTAATCAATACTGGATAATACTGTTGTCTCAGAAGAACTCTGACTGAAGGTCTTTTATGTGGCTGTGAAAGGAGCAGCTGCCTTTAGCTGAATACGTACAGGATCTATGTTTCCTACTTCATGAACTTGGACTGATCCCGTCTAGATGTGAAGGGTCTGCTGGCCCTATGTCCCCTGCAACTATAATACTTCTGTGTTTAGGGAACATTTTGATGTTGCTCTTTATTTTAACATTATTGGCATAAGAACAAGGAGAAATGTTCTTTATTTAGACCCAATTGTTAATTATCCTTCATGGGAAGGAATGTGGGTCTGCATGACTGATTCTGGCAAGGGAGAAACAGATCTAAGAACAACCAGATTTGCTTTCGAGAGAAGGAGCCCAAATCTTTCTTCCAAACATCTGTGTTTTTATCAGAGGACTGGGGCAAAGGATGGGAATATATTCACTTATCATTTGTTCCTTGTGTCTGATGAGGCCCTGAGGGCTGTTGTTTCAACCAGGAGGAGAATGGCATTTGCCTGCCTTATGTCTGCCGTTACACTGGGGTGGGTGGGTTCTGAAGTGTGGAGTTCAGCTGCTCTCTTTGGAAAGGCAAATTAGGAGATGGGAGAAGGAAAGGCTGGAGACTAAACCAAGATCCTGGCAGCAGATTAGAAGCAACTGCAGAGACCTCTCCTGTGACTGCTGGGTAAGGAGGACCCAGTTTGGATACAATAAGATTTCCTCTTACCTTCCCAAACCTTTGCTCAAACCGGTTTTAAGGACTGAAAAGTGTAGTCAACGTTTATTTTCTGTGGCTTTTTTTGTCTTCTTGCCATTCTGCTCTTCCAGGTTCTGGCCAGGACCAGACACGGCAGTGCTGAAATAGCATGAGGACGGGGGTGCTTGTGGTATTTCCAGGACAAGAAGAAGAAAGCCAAGAGGCTGTTCTCTTGCAACATCTGCACAGTTTTGCAGGCCCACCGGGTCCATTTAGTTCAGATAGACATTTACATTCAAGGGTGTTTACCTGAGCCTTGATGGTACATCTCGCTTGTTAGTGTACCTGGTAATGGATGATTATGATAATGTCGAGTAGTAAAGATTCCTCCATTTGCTACCCACTCTCTCTCTCTCTCTCTCTCTCTGCAGGTGCTTTCTTTATCCCCTACCTCATCTTCCTCTTCACCTGTGGGATCCCAGTGTTCTTCCTGGAGACAGCGCTAGGACAGTACACCAGCCAGGGAGGGGTCACCGCCTGGAGGAAGATCTGCCCTCTCTTTGAAGGTGAGTCAATGAATGGGTTTCTCGGGTCCACGATGGAATTTCTGGGTCTCATGGGTTTTTGTGTGAAAAATTTCAAAAAGTCTAGTTCTTGTGCTGAAGCAGAACAAAAACAAATGATAAAACCTGGAATTTTTTGTGAAATGGAATTCTTGTTTTCTGGACAGCTCTACTTTAAAACCACAGAGAATTAACCTCACAACTATCCTGAAGTTTTATGATCTCCATTTTACAGAGGGGGAAACTGAGACACAGAATGATTAAGTGATTTGCTCAGAGTGGCATGTGCTGATATTGGCAGAGCCAGGATTAGAAGCTACCTCCTAGAATCATAGAAGATTAGGGTTGGAAGAGACCTCAGGAGGTCATCTAGTTCAACCCCCTGCTCTAAACAGGACCAACCACAACTAAATCATCCCAGCCAGGGCTTTGTCAAGCTGGGCTTTAAAAACCAATAAGGATGGAGATTCCTGACCCTATGCTTTTGCTCTGGCCCCATTGTTTGGGCGTGGGATATAATTAGCAGTGAAAACCCTTTTTATTTCTGATTTCTCCACCATGATGAACCACATCTGGATCTCCCACCCTCAACCTAAGTCTTACAGGATTCTTTGGTGAACCAAATTGCTCATTAATCTGCCCTGCCCGCAGCTCCAGTGGGATGTGGCTTATGGCACTATTTGAAGCTAAAGTCTGATATATTTGGGGCTTGCCTGGGGGGCCATTTCCTAACCCCTGTCACTTTCCCTCTTAGGAATTGGATACGCCTCACAAGTCATCGAATCCTATCTGAATATCTACTACATCATCATCCTATCTTGGGCTATCTTCTACCTGTTCAGCTCCTTTACTGCTGTGCTTCCCTGGGCCACCTGTAATAATCCTTGGAACTCAGGTACAACTTCAGCTAGTCTGCTTCTGGAAAGAGGATCAGGGTTTGAAAACTTTCCATCAAAACTGCTTTTTGACAGAAAATTGGGTATTTGATTAAACACATTTTTTGCACTGTTTGCTTTATGTGGAAAATTTTGAATTTTCATTGAAATATTCAGCTGAAAACGAAAATATTTTGATTTCAAAATGCAGTTGTGGGCCAAATGGGTGTTGTTTGGTTTCCTCATGTGCAGGGCTGGATTTACATCTTGCATGCCCCTAGGCAGGGTCCACACACCTTCCCTGGTGTCTGGGCAGCTGCGGGGCCCCCTGGCTCCGAGCTCCCCACCCCCGCCCGCAGGGGCTCGGAGCTCCAGAGTCTCCTGCCACCCGTGACTTGGTGCTTCTGGGCCCCCCGCTGCCTACGGAGGCTGGGAGCAGCGGGGCCTTCCCCCCACGGCAGCCGGGAGCAGCAGAGTTCCACCACCATTTGTGGCAGCTCGGAGATCCGGGGGCCCCGTTGCCAGGCAGCATCCGGGAGCTGTGGGGTGATCCCCAGCCACCGGCAGCAGCTGGGAGCTGTGGCAGATTAGCCACTGGGCCAACAGGGCCCATGCCCAGGGGTCCTGGTCAACTGGGGACCCTGGAAAAATGGGCACTCCGGTGCCCTTACCTGTTCCACTGCCCGCCCTGGCGCTCCTGCCCAGGAGCAGGGTCAGGGCACAGGGGCTTGCCCCACTGCCCCCACCCACTCGGCGCTCTTGATGGGGAGCGAGAGAAGCCCCCCACACCCTGACCCCTCTGCCCAGAAGGAGTGCGGGCCGGGGCAGGAGGCGGGGCAAGCCCCCGTGCTCTGACCCCATTTCCCCAGGAGGAGTGCAGGGTGGGGATGAGAGGGACTGCAGGTGTAAGGGGTGGGGAGTGTCCCCCACTTGCTCTGGCCCAGAGCCCCACAAACCCCTTATCCGCCTCTGGCCGGGAGCACCAGGGGTCCCCGCTGCCTAGCGGCAGACGGGAACTGTGGGGTACCCTCACAGTGGCTCGGAGCTCCTTACCATTGCGGGCAGTGGGGGTACTGCCACTTTTAACTTTTAGGCATCCCGCCACCCAACCCCCTCCACCCACAG
This sequence comes from Malaclemys terrapin pileata, assembly GCF_027887155.1. Classification (NCBI taxonomy): domain Eukaryota; kingdom Metazoa; phylum Chordata; order Testudines; family Emydidae; genus Malaclemys; species Malaclemys terrapin. The sequence goes on along the minus strand of NC_071505.1, from coordinate 109,006,266 downwards.
ACCCCGCACTGTCCCAACACACACATATCTCCCACCCGCCCCCCCACTGCCCAGCGCCCTCCACAACCCCCCACCACCCAAAGCCTCTCCACAACGCCCCCAGAGACCTACTCTTCCCCCTGACTGCACTCACCAGCCCCACTGGGAGATGACTGTGTCTGCTAGCTGAGCGAGGAGCGATCCAGCAGGGCTGCATGGGGCTGTCTCTCACTCAGCCGACTCTGGCCCCACCCCTGCTGGGACCTGGGAGTGACAAAAATTGAATTTTTAGGCGCCCGTAGTCATGCCTACTGTGCCCAATGGGAAATCCAGCCTTGCTCATGTGTCCATTCTTCTTTATGGGCTGGGCTCCCCAGCTAGACTACTTCTCCCATGATGCACCATGGCAGGATGCAACAGCCTCCTGACACCATGAGGAGAGACCATGGTGCATCATGGGTTAGGTAGTCTGACCAGGGAACTCAGCTCATAGCGGGAGCATGTGACATCCAAACTACAACTCTATGGCAGCATTTCTGAATCAAAATGTTTTGGTTTTCGATTTTTCACGGGAAATTCAAAATTTTCAGCAGCAAAAAAAAGCCCATTTTCAGACCAGCTTTAGTCTGGAGTCCTCACCCCACTCTAAGCCATGGAAGGAGCTTTTCACTGGAGCTGGCATTGCCCTTATCTAGTGTAACAGGGTACAGCACAACCCACTCACTACACCTCAGACCGTCAAGCATCTGGGCCAGCCTCTGTCACAGCAGAGAACTGTTTGAGTCCTTGGCTTTCTCAGGCCAGGTCTGTGCTAGGAGTGCACTGTCGAGATAGCTGCACCATGTACTGTACAGGTAAAGCACATCTCGTGTGGTTGCAGCTTATACTGGCAAAATTGTGCTTTTTCCAGTATAGCTTATGCCAGCTCCACCCCTCCCCCCCCGCCCTCATTCCCTGAGTAAAAGAAGCTTTCCTGGCAAAACTCTTAAAGTCTCAAATCAAGGTTGGATGTTTTTCTGAAAGATTTGCTCTGGGGATTATTTTGGGGAAGGTCTATGGCCTGTGTCATCCAGGAGGCCAGACTGGATGGTTGCAGTGGTCTCTCCTGGCCGTGGAATCTGTGGATCTATGAAAGTTCCCCTCTCCACGGTCAGTCGACTCACAGTCTTCCCTGGCCATACCCCTGACAGGGGTCACTGCCTTCCCCAAAGGGAGATCCAACTCCTCCAGCTCCAGAAGCAGAGCTTTATTTGTGGGGAAAGCCAGGGAAATTCCTCTCTGAGTGATCTCTTAACATTAAGTGACTTCCCAGCCTGGGTAACCGTAGTCGCTGCCCCACAGTACCCTGCATTCCATAGCCATCTGGGTTCTATTCAGTAGGGAGCCTCCACTTCCCCCATCCCTCTGGCTGTTCCTGGACTAGGATTCTGGCAGGGGTGGGGGGAGAGTGATGTTTTACAGGGCAGCGTGAAGTGTGTTTGTGCAGCTGCAGTGAACAGGTTGGAGGCGGGAGGGAGCACAAAGGCTGAGAAACATGAGAATTCTCCAGGCTCACTGACTTGCTTCTTCCTTTGTAGATCGCTGCGTGGACTTTCTGAATCACTCTAACATGGAGAACTGGACAGCGCCTGCTAATGCCACCTCCCCAGTAACTGAGTTCTGGGAGTACGTACCCCGGTTTCACACTCTTCTCTCCTCAAGCGGTCACAGCAATGTGAATACTCCAAATGGAGTCTCTGTAAGGACAAAAAAGATGTGCAAGTGCCACATCTCGGAGCCCAGACCTATGACACATCACACATCATGGGGCACATGAGCACACTCACCGCACATGAAACTTGCATGCTGACTGGGCACACTGACTGACAGAAAGCCATGGGCACATGGGCACTCCCAAGACACACGCTGCCTCACCCCATGCACCACACAGCCCCAGAGGTCAGACATAGACCGTTACCGAGAACACATGCACATACGCACACGGGCACATTCTTTCTGACATGGCAGATGCACTCAGCACCCGCAGGTTGTGGATACACAGGGCCTGAACACACGTTGGCAGGGCCGCCCTGACAGACACCCAGCGGGCACGCATGTACGCACACCAAGTGTGATGATCTATCTAGAGTAGGAGGCCAGGTGGAAGGGGGCTGGAAGAGATTCTGCAAAGAAGCTCTGCGGTGAAGCAGGAAGAGACAAAGTAGCTTTCCCCCTTATTCTAATTGAGTTCCTTGTTCAGTGTTCGAGGAAAGCAACTTTTTCTGTGATTCTTTACTGCTGGGTACCTAATGCACCCCGTGAAACCACCCAGAGGGCAAACAGACGTAGCACCCGGGAGGAGTCCAGAAAGGAGAAATGCTGCAGAATACACTGTAGGGAATCATCCAGCACTGGCCCTCAGGGGGCGTGAACAATATGGGAGTTGTAATTGTAAGGACTCGCACTCACAACCGTGCCCCCTCCCAATCTAGGGAAGTCACGGGAAGCAAGTGGGAATCAAGGGCTCAATCACAATAGCACGTTTTCATCCATCACTTTCAAAGTGCTTTGCAAAGGTGATCAGTATCCATTATCCCACTTAGCCTGTCTGGGTATGTCTACACAGCAACTAGACACTCACGGCTGGCCTGTGCCAGGCAACTCAGGCTTGCGGGGCTGCTTCATTGCTGTGTAGACGTCCAGGCTTGGGCTGGAGCCTGGGTTCTAGAACCCTGCCGGGTGGGAGGGTCCCTGATTCTGGGCTCCAGCCCGAGCTCAGGAATCTACTTTGCAGTGAAACAGCCCCACAGCCCAACCCCCACGAGCCGGAGTCAGCTGGCACGGGCCAGCTGCGGGTTTTACTTTGCTGTGTCTCAGCTTCCCCATTGGTGAAGTGACTTGTCGAATGCCACAGGATGAGCCAGAGGAAGAGTTGGAACTTCAGTGTCAGGCTCCTGTGCCCTGGGATCCATCCACCAATAGCTACAAAAACCATTGTGATTTCAGTACAACATTGCCGGCTACAAGGGAGCCCCTAGAGTTCTGGGCGGTGAGGTTTGGCCGGGAGTACATAGAGTTGTCATAGATATTAGGGTAGTGAGAGGCTGCAGGGGAACTGTCTGGACATGGTGGTCAGTTCTCACATGGTCCCTGTTACACTATGTCTACACTATGAACGGGGCTGTGTGGTCCCAGCTCTTGTAGCTATACTGATGCCAGCTCTCATCTGAGCTAGTGTGCATAAAACAGTAGAAATAGTAGTGTAGCCATGGTAGCATGGGCAGAGACAGTACCATACTAGATGCCTTGAGTACAACCCTCCTGAACTCCATGGGTACATAGTGGGGGCTGGTAGCACAAGCAACCCCTGCCCATGTTACCAGGGCTACACTGCTATTGTCAGTGTGCTAACTCAGGTGAGTGTGAGGGAGAGTATGGCTGGGTGAAGTGGGACTCCTCCCATCTCATTGTGTAGACATAGCCTTAGGGAGCCTGGGTGCTGAGGGGAACCTGTAGGGATGAATGAGGGCCATAACCATAAGGGTTCCTGGAGAGAGCCATAGAACATGGCATGGTTGAAGGAAACAAAGTAGCCAGCAGGTGATTAGGAGCCATTGATGATACCGGACGGCTGCAGGGGAGGCTGCTGATGCAGTGTGGCCTGTGAAGTAGGTAAAGGGATGGCAGTTAGCTCAGTGGTTTGTGCATTGGCCTGCTAAAGCCAGGGTTATGAGCTCAATCCTTGAGGGAGCCACTTAGGGATCTGGGGCAAAATCAGTACTTGGTCCTGCTAGTGAAGGCAGGGGTCTGGACTTGATGACCTTTCAAGGTTTCTTCCAGTTCTAGGAGATGGGATATCTCCATTAATTTATTTAAAGTGATGTGAGATCAGGAGTAACTGTGCTGTGAATGGTTGGGGGCTGCAGTGGGGCTATTGAGGGCTTTGGGAGAGTTGGAGAGCCCAGGCTGACTATAGGGTGAGGTGGAACTGCAGGGGCAAGGCTGTGAGGGGATCCCAAAGACCTAAGGCATTGTGGTGACCAAGAATACAGTATTGCTGTCAGGGCTAGGTGGAGTGGAAGGAGGAGTGATGGGGGAGATTGGGCAGCTGCGCTATGGGATGTGTATGAAAACTCTGGGCGGGGGGCTGCTGGAAGAGTCAAGTCTGGGATGTTAACCTTTCTCTCTCCTCCTGCACTGGCAGGAAGCGAGCTCTGGGGCTCACAGACGGTATTCACAATCTGGGCACTGTGCGCTGGGAGCTGGCTCTCTGCCTCCTGCTCGCCTGGGTCATCTGCTACTTCTGCATCTGGAAAGGAGTCAAGTCCACAGGCAAAGTAAGAGCAAATTCTGTCCCCTTAGTCCCTAAACCTCCTCCTAGCTGCCATTATATCTCTTTCCCCCTTCCTAGCCTTCTCCATTATACAGAGAGAGAAGAAAGGAGGCAGGGAACACACAAGACATAGGGCCATACTCGGATTGGCACGGGTGGGTGCAACTGCATTGAAGTCGCAGCTGCTTATGGTGGGTCTGAATTTAGTCCATTATGAGACGAGCAAAGAAAGTCAGTCAATCAGAGGGGAGACAAGAGAAAGATCTTAGAAGAAATGGTGAAGTCCTAGCCCAGCATGGTCCACTGTAATGGGGAAACCTTGTGAAAGACGCTGCTTCACCATTAGCAACACACAATCATCCAGTTGCTGCTGATGCACAGTCCCCATGTGGTCTGGTGGCTTTTGCAACATTAGCCTGTTTTAGTGTCAAATCTCCAATCACCAATAATAATTAAACACCAGAGCAGAATGACTATCCCACTAGAAATAATCTCCTTGGGGGTTTATCACGGTTACCTCCCACTTTCTCATTATTTGTAATTGCTCAGTTTGGGGGTTTTCTGTCTTTTTTCTTTAACTCAATGGATTGCTCACAAATAGGGCACTGCTGTGAGCATTCCACACTCGATCCTGAAAATTTGAGCTGGGCTGGCTGGTTGTGATTGCATAAGTCACATGTTATTGTTTCTATTCCTGGATTGGATGAGCAAAACATATTTCACATGGGAGGCTTAAAGAAGCCACTCAGGCTTCAATGGTGCAGGGCTGGAGTATAACCCCCTGAGCAGCGGTGATGGGGGTTATACTACTCAGGGTTGGTCTTGCACATTTCTAGAGGACCTGTGACAATTGCTGAGGGGTGAGTGGCCAATTTCTTCAATCCCCTTCTTCCATAAAAGATGTTTCCCACTATTTGCTCTCTCTCCATCCATGAAGCTCCCATCACTCTCACCTTTTCCTGGTACAGGTATTGGGACGCATCCTTCACAATAGACACATCTCTTTAGTTCTGCGTCAATGACCTGCTGAGTCCACAGGGCTGTCTTCATCTCCCATATTTACAACCTTTTTACTATTGTTCTCCTTGGCTCAACTCTCAGATGGGAATGTGTGAAGCCTGCAAGACTCTTTGCCTTTAATGGAAATGTACGGAGTTGCTCTCTCCTGCTTGCTGCATATGTGTGGAGACACAGGGGACTCAATTAAAATCCATGTCTCCTCCCCACTCTTCTCTCTTTGCACTTCAGAAAACAATCAAATACTGAAGTGTAAACATGCGGATTTAAAAAGATACTTTAAAATGATGTTGAAAAATTGGAAAGGATTTAGAAGAGCTACAGGAATGATCGGATGCCTGGAAAATCTGTCTTACAGTTAAAGCCGACCTGGAAATGGTTTTCCTGTCCTGTGGAAACTTTTGAGATTTCAAAAAATGTTACCCATCCTGAATCAGGACAAAAGGTCAAAATATTAAAAATTTTTAGAAACTGAAAATAAAAAAAAAATCAATTTGGGTCAATTGAAGTGTCTAGTTTCAATAATTTTGCAATGTTTCATTTCTATTACAAGTTTTTAACTTTTTTTTTTTTTTTTTTACTTCCATTATTTTAGTTTTCTAAACCTAAAATTGTTTTGAACTGGTAAGCCAGAATTTGTCATGCTGGCAATTTTAAAACTTTATATACAAAACATTTTGAGTACCGATTTGTGGAAACTGATCCTTTCCCATGAAAAGTTTTGGTTTTGACAAATCCACATATTTTGATCGGCAAAAATAGTATGATCAAAATTTTTCCAACCATATCTACTGACAGTGAGAGACTAAAAAAATCTCAATCTATTTATCTTAACAAAGAGAATGTATTTACATGGGCAGAATATTTCTGACAGTAGATGGCTCCTTAATCTAGCAAAGTCATAACAAGATCCCATGGTTGGCGGCTGAAGTTTGACCAGTTCAGACTAGAAATAAGGTGCAAATGTTTAACAGTGAGAGTAATTAACCATAGGAGCAATTTACCTAGGAATGTGGTGGATTCTCCATCATTCCAAGTCTTTAAATCAAGCCTAGATGTTTTTCTACAATAGATGTTCTAGCTCAGTCAGAAGTTATGGGCTTAACGCAGAAATTGCTGTGTGAAATTCTATGGCCTGTGCTACCCATGAGGTCAGATTAGATGATCATAATGGTCTTTTCTGCTTTACAATCTACTAATCTGATGAGATGCTGTCAAGTAATTTAACTGTTGTGCTCTGTTTCTTACTGCCAGAAAAAGTTGTGCTTTGACATATTGTGAACAAGCCGTAGAGAGTTCACAGTATCTCTTAAGAAGAACATACTTTGGTTTAATATTTGCAGTGGTGTAAGATTATTTTCAGAGATCATCTACAGAACTTTGTTGTCAACAGAAAGTCAACTCTTGACTGAAAGTTAATTTTTAATAGTCAATACTTAAAGGCCTGTTACCAGATACTAGAGCTGGGAGAATAATTCATATGAAAAGTCTGAATGAGTGGTTTTTAAAACCAGTTCACTTTGGCCACATTTGTGTTCCTTTTGTGTTTACTTTCCTCATACTTCGAATAAATCTGGTTTACTAGCATAAATGTTCACAAAAAGTGAATTTCAGAGGCAGATTTCAGTGCCAGTAGTGCTTATGTGCTCCTACAGTCAGGGAACAGAAACAGCACGATCTCACTTATTTGACCAATAACAGTCAAATAACAAAGTTTGATGTTTGAATATTTGCGATCAATCCATAGTGTGAACAAAAATTCAAAAGGATATTATTTGAATGAATCTGAATAATGAATACATTTAGGGAAATTGCAGCTCGCTCACTGATATTCAATTCCATAAGCAGAACAAGGGGCTTGACAAATGATTCATTCTGCCTAAACCGTTCCTTAAACCAATGCATTTCATTTCCCACACAAAAGAGAGGACAGGAGGGCTTTACAAAAACTGTGGTCAAGGCTTTCAAAAATACGTCAAGATTTTGGAGGCTTTCCGATTAAAGTTGAGATGCCTTAAGGAGGCTAGATTTTTCAGTGTGGTGAACAATCACTCTTTGAAAATTGCTGCCTTGTCCCACTCAAATTCACTGCTCACTTTTGTAAATCTTGGCCATGAATAGAAATATTTTCATGACCTTTAATTAGAATTCAGTGAAAGCAGAGGCTTTGGGGATTTAAAGACTCAGGTGTTGTTAATAATAGAGTTAGGGGATTTGCTTTGGATGTATAATCTAGGGTGACAACATCCCCTTTTTATCCTTCTCTCTGCTTCCAGGTTGTTTACTTCACTGCCACATTTCCCTACTTGATGCTTTTTGTCTTGCTGATTCGAGGGGTCACCCTGCCTGGTGCTGCTGAGGGGATCATGTTCTACCTGAAGCCAGACATTTCCAGGCTTGCAGACACCCAGGCGAGTGAATACAGCCTGATACTGTGAGGTGTGAAGAGACTCCAACAAAGTGGTGATGGGAAAAGCAGGGGTTCAGCACCCCACAGGATCAGGCCTTAATTGGCTGCTATCTAGATCAGGTTGGACTTCCCTCCCCTAAGAGACCGACAAAATACTGAGGCCTCTTTAAAAGGGTTGATGGGGGAATCTCAGCCCAGCACAAATATAGCCTTTTTGTCAGGGTATTTTAAACATATGGATGTGTTAGGACATTGCCATTTAGGGACTTGGCAAATGCAGAAGCATCTATGAAATATTCAGTGTACAACAGATGGTTTTGTTGAGCCTTAAGTGAAATGACGTTGAACAAAAGGAGAAAAAACCCTCCTGCTTCATGCTCTCTGGGCCAGCTTGAGCTTTTCTTGGAAGAGGCTGGAGCTTCCTCAGGGAGACGAGCTTCCTAGTATAAGACAAACTGCAGTAGGTGCGTAGGTAACTATTGCAGCTACAAATGGTCAGTTTTTGTAAACAGGAGCCCCTTTATTCTGAGATTCGGCATTTCTGGCATTTGCTGTGAAATCAGCACCTTCTTGAAGAATTCTGCTCCAGAATCTCGGCTTTAATTTAAAAAACATTATGTTTCTAGCCCTTATCCGTATGGGGGGAAAAAGCTTGAAACTGTGTAACTTGCATTCAGTGTTAGTTCCCTGAGTTTGCAGATCTCCAAACTATTGTTCCATGCATTCCAATGGGGTGTTAATTCTGAGACCGAATGGAGGGTATTTAAACCTTAATTATTTCACTGCTGATTACTGTAGCAGAAGCAATCATCTAATGTGCTTTTCCCACAATCTCAAACTGTCTCCCTCATCTTCCCAGATGGCAAAAGACCCAACTGCTCCCTACCCAGCTGCTAACACCTCCAGCTTCCCCCGATGACTTTCAGATGCAGTTATGTCTTGTCAACACAAAAATTGGTGACATGTTGAAAGCATGGAGGCAGCGTAAATTAAATGGAATTTTAATATGAAAATAAACAACACAGGGGCTGAGTGTTTTATTCATGTTCAGTTAATCCATTATAACCTCCATTTTCTAATTTAAATGAAGTTGATATGGAATTTCTGGTCTGCCATGTGGGAGAGCTGCAGGAACCAGACACCTTGCTGCAGAATTTGAGTCCAGCTTGTGGAGAAGGTTGCACTTTGATTATAATGGGGTGGTGGCGGGGAGGGACAAAGGGGGCAAGGTTCCTTGGTGCATCTGTAGGTCTGGATTCATGAGGGATCTCAGTTAATTCAAACAGCAGTGGCTGGCTGCGTGTATTTGAAGGCCTGCCAATTTGCAGCCACTTGGAAGCCTGCTGGGCACCGTTTAGGGTATAGCAAGGATACTGGACAAGGTGTTCCTTCCTGGCTGTTAACTTGCTACTAATATCCTTCCCTGGCTGTGTGGAAGATTCTGAGCACTGCAGCCCATCTTTTGTGGCTCTGTATACTAGCATCACACTGTGTGAGAGAAAGTGCTATCAATACAGTGAAGTGGAGGAGGAGCCAGCGGCTGAAGGCTGAAATAAACAACAAACTCTGCAGCTCTGGATGGGTGCCGGGATGAGTTAATGGTGGTGATGAGATACTATGAACCCAACATCTCCTGGCTGCTCCCGTTGTCCTGATCTTCATCCACTCTCATGTGTAGGGAATACCAGGTGGGGTGGTGTTATCTAAAGGTTTTTTTGGCACTTGTATGGGATGGCTTTGTGAGATACTCATGGTTTTTTCACTCCAAGCAGCTACATGATCTCCAACTTGTGCTGGTACAGTCTTTATACCATGCCACATCCCCATGCACCCTCTCTGTACATTCTCCGGGCACTTTAGCTTAGAAAAAATGAATGGTGTTTGGGATTGATCTAGCCCCCTGAATCACTGCCTCGGGGGAACTATGATGACAGCCCTCTTGGAATATGCCCTCCATCAGGGTAGCTGGTGAAGGACAGATTATGCAACAGACTCCCTAGGGCAGGGATAGTCAATTATTTTCTGTCAAGGTCCAAATTTCTTGGTCAAGGTATAGTCCAGGTCCAGACTCCAGAGAAATATTTTAACACCTCAATAACAATAATGATGATAATAAGCAAACACAAAGATTTTGTCCGTTCGAAAGTGTCTGGCAGTCCAGATTTGGCCTCCGGTCGGCCTGTTGACTGCCCCTATCTGAGGGCTTAAAAATCACTCTCCCTTCCCCACTCAGATCCATTCTTCCTTGGATTATTTGAGGGATGCTGTTGGGGTCCAGAAGGAAAATCCTCCCTTTTCATGGTGGACTCTTCACTCCAGTCCCCCAAGCTGGACAATCAATCCAGAGACACGTCACACCCTGTATGAATTCTTCCCTTCTCTGCCTGATGTGGATTTCTCCATGTCTGACAGACTGCTGCTCTGAAGTGTGTGTACCCTGACAGGACTTTACCATTTATTTCCTTAGCCGTGGCGGCAAATAACTGTCCTTTTCCGTTCTAGGTGTGGATGGATGCAGGCACTCAGATCTTCTTCTCTTATGTTATCTGCCAGGGGTGCCTGACAGCCTTGGGCAGCTACAACAAGTACAATAACAACTGTTACAGGTAGGAGCAGCCTGTGCCTCTCTCTCCCTCTCATATCCGGCTGAGGGCTGTGTGGGCAGCCGAGCAGAATGTAGTTGGAGCTGTGGCACTCACTGCCTTGAAATCACGCATGGGGCCCACGCCATTTCGTCCTATGCTCTTGTCAGCTCTTGCAAGCTAAGCAGGGCTCAGTGACTGGATAGGAGACTGCCCAGGAAAACCCAGGGGCTACAAGAAATGCCTTTGGTGACTCTGCTGGTGGCACTCTTCCATCTGGGCAGGAAGAGGGTGCACGGGACTCCTGGAGATGCTATTGTTGAGTTGATATGGGTATTGTAAAATGTTATCTGATGTGGAAATAAGATTTAGTAATGCATGTGGCCAAATTCAGTTCAGTTACCTGGGTCTGATCTCGGGGGAATTATGCCAGATTCCCAGTGGTCTAAAGAAGAGGAGAATCTGCCCCATGGCATCAAATTCCTTATTAAAATCCCAGCCCCTTTAGTGGACCCTGTGTGTGTTTTAATTCGATCAGAAAGAGCAACAGAAAGGTTTGTCTGGCATGACAGGTTCTTTTTCATCCAGTGCTTATTGCTTCTAGTTCCCCTTTCCTCTCAGGCCTGATCCCCAGCCCGTTCAGGTCAATGGGAGTCTTTCTATTGGTTTCAGAGGGCTTTGGATCAGGTCCCTTGTTATTTAAGGATCCTTTTTCTCTCAATATTTGTTCCATTGCTCTACCCTCATATGGTGATTCCTGTTGCCCCTTGTTGTGCCAAGTCCCTAGTGACTTCACTGGGGCATCCTGATTACAATATATGGCTGCAGCCCTCCATCATTTTTATTGCCAAGTATAATCACATAGTTCTTGTAGTGCCATGGGTCAAGGCTGTAGGCTGCCGAGTTCTGTTTTGGGCTGCTGGCCTCTGGAGGAGTCTCAGGCTAGTGTTAGTGTAAGCAAGTGCATGGATTCATGTCCCATTCAGAAAGTTGAGCACAAAGCAATTGCCCAAAGTGGTAAATTTGCAGAGGAAAACAATGCCGTCTCTCTCTCTCTCTCTCTCTCTCTTTGGTTCTTCCCCAACAGGGACTGCTTCATGCTATGTTTCCTGAATAGTGCCACCAGCTTTGTGGCCGGCTTTGCTATCTTCTCTGTGCTGGGCTTCATGGCACAAGAACAGGGCGTGCCCATTTCAGAAGTGGCCGAGTCAGGTAGGTGCTTTCTAAACGTGACAGGGCCAAAAGGAAAACTTAAAACATGGGTGGACTTTTTAGGAAACTGACACCTTTGAATATGAAGCCAACCCAAGAGGTTAGCAGTGCTGCTACCTTGAACCAATCCTACATCCTCTGTAATTGCTAGTGTCCCCAGTCCAGTTGCCCAGAACAGCCTCTGCCTATTCTGCGAATACAGAGGCCCTGTCATCCAGAACCAGGGTCAGCTCTGGCTTTTTGGCCGCCCCAAGCAAAAAAAAAGCCAGGGCGGCCAGAACGGCAAAGGAAAAAAAAAAACCCCTGCGGCATGGCCAGACCGTGGATGCAGGGGGACCAGCTGGGAGGGGGGAGGGGGAGGGAGTGGGCGGGAGAGAGAGAGAAGGGGGCGGCCAGGGCTACAGCAGGGGCGCTGCCACGCGGCCCCTCCCGCTGTGCCGCCTCCTGCCACCTGCCGCGAGGGCTCCGCTCCGCTCGGCAGGGAGGGAAGGAAGAGGACTGCCCTGCAGGGTGCTCTGGTTCTCCACGCCGCCGCCCCCTACAGGGCGGCCGGAGCGGAACAAGAACAAAAACACACCCCAAAAAAACAAACAAACAAAAGCGGCCGTGCCACCCTAGGGTTGGGCAGAATTCTGCCTCCAACAATCTGCCGCCCCAAGCACCAGCTTGCTCAGCTGGTGCCTGGAGCCGGCCCTGTCCAGAACCACTGCTTTAGTCTCTGCTATCCTGATGCACATAGAGCCACTGTCCAGAAGCAGAGTTGCATTCTCTGTTGTTTTGAAATCCGTGATTCTTCTTTCCAAAACCAGCCGCTCAGCCCATGTCAGCAGTTATTATCCTACGTGTCAGTGACGATTCCACGATACATTCTGAGGAAGTGAGGTCTTGGCAGGTTAAGTTTTTTAAACAGCACATCAAACTGGTCTCTGTGTTGCTGGGTTGTGTTGTTGGGGAAACCTCATCCTTACTAAGCTATCTGATTGGTAGGTCCGGGCCTAGCATTCATTGCGTATCCAAAGGCTGTAACAATGATGCCTGTGTCTCAGCTCTGGTCCTGCCTATTCTTCCTTATGCTGATCTTCCTGGGACTGGACAGCCAGGTACAGTAAATACCTTGGAGTTAGCGGGAAAGAGGAGGGTTGTCTGTCACATGTTTGAGAACCTCATGTAGATCATAACTCGTGGGTGGGAAATGGTGATGTGTCTCTCAGCCACCTGGAACACCTGTCACACATCCATGTCACTACTTCAGAATAATCATACTTAGAGCTGGCCAGTACATCCCAGCTGTCAGCTGGTGTTAGGTGTTACTCCTTAACAGTGACCTGCAGCATCTGTACCTTCCAGCATAAGTCTCTGACAATCCAGTGACAACCAGCAGCCACACTTCTTTGTCCTTCCCACCAAGTCTGCCCTTAGGGGCTAGCAGTCGTCCCTCATGAACCAGGTACTTCACTTCACATTTTGTGTGAATCTCCTCTAAATTCACTAGGACTCCCTTTGTATTGTGACAAAGTGCAAGGGTAGTGATAATCTCACTCAGTTCCAGATGTAGTTCCAGTCACTCCTCTGGGGCGCTCAATTCTGATATTGCACCAGTGGTAACTCCACTTCCTTTGGGACTCAGATGCAGCGACACCTCCCTGTTTCCAAGCAGTTCATGCTTCAGGTGTAGGAAAAAGAGGAGAGAGACTAACTGAGTGGAAGAATGGAAGTGGGAAAGAGGATAGGTAGGGAAAGAGAGACATTAGGTTCTTGGTTTCTTGACATGAATTCTTCTGCAGTTCATCTGTGTTGAGAGCCTGGTGACAACCATTATCGACATGTACCCAGAAGTTCTCCAGAAGAAAGGGCACCGGGAGTTGCTGACCCTGGCCATTGCAGTCATATGCTACCTGCTTGGCCTGATGCTAGTCACTGAGGTAAGAAGGGAAGTACATGGTGGGGGAGAGGGATATTGACTTGTTTGGAGGAGTATTATCTGCAGCAAGTTTGTATTTCACACTGTTAATTATTCTCTCTCTCTTTAGCTTAGTTTATTAGCTGGTGCATATCAGAACCAGTAGTTCTTCTTTCTTATATAGTGCCAGTTGAGATGTTGTCGTACTGTATAGCTGAGCCTTACTCTGGGGTATGTCTCAGAGATAACCTAGCACAGGGGTCAGTAACCTTTCAGAAGTGGTGTCCCGAGTCTTCATTTATTCACTCTAATTTAAGGTTTCGCGTGCCAGTAATACAATGTAATGTTTTTAGAAGGTCTCTTTCTATAAGTCTATAATATATAACTAAACTATTGTTGTATGTAAAGTAAATAAGATTTTTAAAATATTTAAGAAGCTTCATTTAAAATTAAATTAAAATGCAGAGCCGTCCAGACCAGTGGCCAGGACCCGGGCGGTGTGAGTGTCACTGAAAATCAGCTTGCGTGCCGCCTTTGGCACGCGTGCCATAGGTTGCCTACCCCTGAACCTAGCACCAGGGAAGGGCCACCTGAAAGGAACTTTATATCCAAACTCCAGTCCTGATGGCTCTCAGGTCAAAAGTAGAGGAACTACACATGAGATGTGAATGCTGCCACTCTTTGCCATGGTGGCGGCTTTCCAAGGGAAGGCACAGTTGGCTGGCTGTCATCCATGGAAAACAAGACTGGGGGTATGAAGGCTGTTGATAGCAGGTCCTAGACTAAGTTAGAGCAGTGGCTCTCAGCTTTTCCAGACTACTGTACCCTTTTCAGGAATCTGATTTGTCTTGCGTACCCCTAAGTTTCACCTCACTTAAAAACTACTTGCTTACAAAATCAGACATAAAAATACACAAGTGTCTGTCGGAAAAAAACTGCGTTCTCACTCTCACGTTGGGTGCAGCAAGTCAGATACTTTATTATCTCTAGCAATTGCGTGGAGGGAGAGAGCAAAACAGGTCTCTCTCTAGGTAAACAATTACAGCAAGCATTTATACCTTTTGTTACAGACAATAATGGGCAACAGCTGCATTTTATTTATACATAGGTCATCCTGATATCTTATTTTTCTCACCTCTATTTAAACTATAGTCTACATTCCATATTTATCTAATACAAGGTCGCAACAACTTTTCACACCGTTCTTTCTCACTTGCCTCACACAATCCTCGCTTCTACAAATCTCACGTTATTAGCGTTACAGCTAGCCTGACTCTTGCTCACAAACTAGACTATTTGCATTGAAATCCCCTTCAATTCCATCTCTACTTCCACACACGCCCCTTTTGTGCTTCTTGCACAACAAACATTCTTAAATCTCCATTTGCACCAAGCCTTGGATTTCAGATTCTACATCAAATGCTTCAACATTAGGGATTTTAATTGTATGCAATGACAATGCATGATTAGTATGGACATGAAAGGTATTACTATTATTATGTCCTTTACAACAACAATAACATAATCCTAAACTAAACAACAATAAAAGCAGTAACATTCCCACAGTAATAATATGATGGGGTTGTTGTACAATTTTAGTCACAAAGCACAATACATCATACTTGGTACATAAAGAAGACACTCTATAAGCTGTATGAAAGGCATACTTTTCAACTTGATATATATTTTGAAGCACGTGAATTTGCCCTTGTAATTCAGAGATTCTTTGAACCTCTGGTAACAGTGAAAGCAAAATTTGAAATCGATCAGGTACTAAACTAGTCCAATTAAAGGGTATCTGAAATTTGAGGGCTACTTGTAAAATTCTATCCGCAGGCCAGTAAATAATATGACTGCCTGCAGCAGTAGTGAGATTAAAATGTATATCTCGCAATATGGTGGTTTTAACATACACACAGCTATCATTAGCTTGAAAAAGTAGGTGTCCTGTAAGGGTAGTTCCTTGTCCCCTACCCTCCCAACAAATGTTGTCATGAACAGTGACAACTTCCCCTTGCTTCAATTTCCTTACGCACTGAAGCTGCGGGGGTTCTAAGGGTCATAATGTTCAGTGCTTCCCTATTCCAATCCAAATATCGGGTGTTATTCCAGGAGCACTAACAGCAAATCGGCTAGGCATTACCAGGTGGTCTAATCTCCCAGATATCACAGTGAATAGTCCAGTCCCACATGCATCCTCCCCATGGACCCGACAGGATTCGGTATGTGGGAGTCCACACCCCTCCTACCGGCCCATATGCTTGGGAGGAGCACTGCGAGTATATACAACTCCATCCTGAAAATCTCCAAGTATGTCTCCATGGCCACAAATCAGATGGCATTCCTGAGGTATCTGTAAGGGCAGTAGGCCATGCCTCATGCTCAAGATCACTCCAAATGGCCATCAGCTGGTCATTCAGGAAATCTTGAATTTCTGAACATGCCAAATCCCACTGCAATACCTTCCCAGCCTCAGTGATATTCAATACCATCTCTGGCCACAAATCCTGGTTATTAAACTAAGGGCAGAAATAACACGTAATTCACCAACTCCAGCTTGCACCTGGGTCAGCTGTGCTTCCCTAATAAGACCTGTGGCTTTCTCTAATTATCCTAATTTCTCGCCATGTTCTTGGCTTTTAAAAATATTCCAAATTGCTGCTGCACTATTGGCACCATCCCATAGGGATCCGTCCAAGTCCCTCTTCTTTCTAGAGGAAATAACCCAGGCCCTTTGCTGTGCTAATCTAATGGCAGCCCCTTTTGAGCAGTTTGAATATGTGGAGGTGATCTGAAAACTGGATAAGGGCAGTGTGAATTTAAGGGTATGTCTACACTACGAGAGTAGTTCGATTTTACTTAAATCGAATTTTTGGAATCGATATTGCAAAGTCGAACGTGTGTGTCCACACTAAGGACAGTAATTCGACTTTGTGAGTCCACAGTAATGGGGAAAGTGTCGACATTGGAAGCGGTGCACTGTGGGTGCACTGTGGGCAGCTATCCCACAGTTCCCGCAGTCACCGCTGCCCATTGGAATTCTGGGTGGAGCCGCAAATGCCTTCTGGGTAAAAAAAATGTGTCCAGGGTGCTTTTGGGTAACTGTCGTCATCCGTCCATCACTCCCGCCCTCCCTCCCTGAAAGCGCCGGTGTGACGAACTGGGCCTGTTCTTACTGTGGTCTGTGAATGCTGACAGGGGAGTGTGGCTAGGATAGTCTGCATTGGGGGATGGGTTTGGGAGTCTGCCCGAAGGTGAATACCTGAGCGTGTAACATGAGAACCCAGGAAGGGGTTGGAGGCCAGGTGATACCTTGGCCTGGGAAACTGAACAAAGGCGGTGGGAGGGGTCACTGGAGGCAGAGGGCTGGAAGCGGGCTGGAGAGATGGCTGGGAGGCAGAGATGGCTCTGACCCCCCAAAGGGGGGTGGGCTGGGATGCCCTGGGACCCCAAGCTGGACCTAACTGAGGGGGGCCCTGTTGTCTGTGCCTGCAAGACCTGTCTTGGACTCTATTCCTGTCATCCAAATAAACCTTCTGCTTTACTGGCTGGCTGAGAGTCATGGTGAATCGCAGGAAGCCGGGGGTGCAGGGCCCTGAGTCCCCCAATACTCCGTGACAACTGGTGGTAGCGGTGGGATCTACTGCACCCCGTGGACGGCGCTTCCTGCAGTAAGTGACTGGGGAGCAGTAAAACGAAGGGGGATTGATGGGGACCAGGCGTGCTGAAGAGTGAGAGAGAGACGGTTATTACCCCTGGGAGTGTGTGACCAGCGAGAAGGACTTTTGCGGTAACAGGGTCCCCCGGGGGGATCGCAGCGAGTGGTCCCAGGGGCGGAGGAGTCTGCAGCTCGACCCTGGCAGAGAGGTGGTGACCTCGAGAAGGGCTGGCACACTAGGGGTCCCCCTAGGAACTGTGGGGAGCTGTGAGCACACAGGCCGGTGAGGGGCCAGCAGGAAGATGTATGCCAAGCAGCTTAAGAGCGACCTGGTGGAGCTGTGCAAGCAGAGGGGGCTGCGCATTGGGAGGCTCACCAAAGAACAGCTCATTGCCCGGCTGGAGGCGGAAGATCGCGCGAATGAACTGATCCCTGTGTCTCAGGGAAGCAGCCTGGCAAATGCAGTGCAGGCACCAGTGTCTGTCCCAGCTGGAAGTGGTCAGCCGGCTGCTGTGGGCTTCCCGAGACCCCTCCTTCCTATGCCTAGGGGAAGGGTGGGGAGGAGCCCAGCAAATACCGAGGGCGCCGTGACCCCTCCCGGCGACGTTCGGCATCCGTGGAGCGGAATTGGCTGGAATGGGAGAAAGCTAAAACTGAGAGAGCTGGAGGATCGTGAACAACAGAGACAGCATGAACGGGAGGAGAAAGAGAGACAGAGACAGCATGAAGAGAGACAGCGTCAGCATGAACTGGAACTGGCGATATTGAAGGGCAGCGAGCCCCCGGCTGCGGTGAGTGAGGTGGGACCCAGGACTGCACGGAGCTTTGATAAGTGCATCCTGGCCCCACGCAAGGAGGGGGAGGACATGGATGACTTCCTGGAGGCCTTTGAGACAGCCTGCGAGCTGCACCGGGTTGATCCCGCGGACAGACTCCGGGTCCTTACCCCCTTACTGGACCCCAAAGCCGTGGCATTGTACCGCCAACTGGAAGAGGCAGAGAAAGGGGACTACGAACTATTCAAAAAGGCCCTGCTACGTGAGTTTGGGCTGACTCCTGAGATGTACGGGGAAAGGTTCCGGAGTCAGGATAAAACCCCTGAGATCTCATATCTGCAACTAGCTGTCCGCATGGAAGGATACGCCAGCAAGTGGGCTGATGGGGCCCAGATGAAGGAGGACCTGGTCAAACTGCTGGTACTGGAGCAACTGTATGAGCGGTGCCCATCCGACCTGAGGCTGTGGTTGGTGGACAGAAAGCCAGAGAACCCGCGACATGCAGGCCGGCTGGCCGATGAGTTTGTAAAGAGCCGGTCAGGAGATAACAGGGAGGAGTCCCAAAGGAACAGTCCCACCACAACGCAGAGAGAGAGTCACCATGGGACCTCCCCATGGGAAAATACAGAAAAACCCCATCAAAGGGGAACATCCGGCGTCAGGACCATCCGACCCACTCGGGGGGACCCATGGGACATGGGCTGCTACCACTGTGGCCAAAAAGGCCACATACAGGCCCAGTGCCCCAGGCTCAGGGACAGACTGAGCAGACCGAACCCACAGAGGGTTGACTGGGTAGAGACCCAGCCCGGCGAGAGGCAGCATTCCCAGGGAAGGGGGGCTGGCAGAGTACCACCTGCTAAGGAGGGAGGAGAGCTCCAGGCCAGCTCCTCTAGGGGGCTGGATGCTCCAGACTCAGGGTTTTTGGTTTATACGGTCGGCGCGGGGCTGTCCCTCCGGAGAGAGTACCTTGTTCCCCTGGAGGTGGATGGGAGGAAGGTCAATGGATACTGGGATACGGGCGCAGAGGTGACGCTGGCCCGGCCTGAGGTGGTGGCCCCAGATCAGGTGGTGCCCAACACCTACCTGACCCTGACGGGGGTGGGCGGAACACCAGTCAAAGTGCCCGTGGCAAGGGTACACCTGAAGTGGGGGGCCAAGGAGGGCCCCAAGGATGTGGGGGTACACCCGTATTTGCCCACTGAGATATTGATGGGGGGGGACCTGGAGAACTGGCCAAGCAACCCCCAAAGGGCACTGGTTGTGACCCGCAGTCAGAGCCGGCGAGGGGCACTGCGCCCTGGCCTTGGGGGGGGCGCCTTGCCTGAGGCGCAGGACCCTAACCTGGTGGGGAGGGAACGCCCAGGGACACGGCTCAGGGAGGCTGCAGCTTCAGACCCAGCGGGCGAGAAAGAGCAGGTGGCCATCCCTGTCCCAGCTGCTGAGTTCCAGGCCGAGTTACAGAGAGATCCCTCCTTGCGGAAGATAAGGGACCTGGCCGACCTCAATGCGGTACAGACCATGGGATGAGGTGGCCGGAAAAGGTTCCTGTGGGAGAAGGGGTTCCTGTACCGAGAATGGGCTCCCCCAGGGAAGATGGAGTCAGGGGGGATCAGGAGGCAGCTGGTGGTACCCCAGAAGTATCGCCGCCAGCTGCTGTGCCGGGCCCATGACATTCCTCTCTCAGGGCACCAGGGAACCTGGCGTACCCAGCAGAGGCTGCTACGGAGCTTTTACTGGCCTGGGGTCTTTGTTACTGTCCGACAGTACTGCGGATCCTGTGACCCCTGTCAGAGGGGGAGGAAGGCCTGGGACAAGGGGAAAACAGCTTTAGGACCCTTGCCCAGCATAAAGGATCCTTTCCGGAGGGTGGCCAAGGTTAAAAGGGCGGCTCTAAACCAAGAGAGCCCAAAGCACAGACCTCCAGACTGGAGCGCTGGGAGAAGACCACAGCCCAGTTGGAACCCCAGAGGTATGGGGGTGGGAAAAGGGCACAGGCCGCATAAACCTTCCCACATGCGAACTGCGAGGGCCATCAAGCACCCCCGACCTAAGGGGGGGCGTGAAACTGGAGAGACCTGGTGTAATTCTCACCAAGGAATGGGAGGGATGTGGGGGCATCCATGGGAACGGGGGTAGGTTCGAACTTCCCCGGGTCACTGGCTAAAGTGACCCTGCTCAGTTCGGTCTCGAAGGGGGGAGATGTGACAAACTGGGCCTGTTCTTACTGTGGTCTGTGAATGCTGACAGGGGAGTGTGGCTAGGATAGTCTGCATTGGGGGATGGGTTTGGGAGTCTGCCCGAAGGTGAATACCTGAGCGTGTAACATGAGAACCCAGGAAGGGGTTGGAGGCCAGGTGACACCTTGGCCTGGGAAACTGAACAAAGGCGGTGGGAGGGGTCACTGGAGGCAGAGGGCTGGAAGCGGGCTGGAGAGATGGCTGGGAGGCAGAGATGGCTCTGACCCCCCAAAGGGGGGTGGGCTGGGATGCCCTGGGACCCCAAGCTGGACCTAACTGAGGGGGGCCCTGTTGTCTGTGCCTGCAAGACCTGTCTTGGACTGTATTCCTGTCATCCAAATAAACCTTCTGCTTTACTGGCTGGCTGAGAGTCATGGTGAATCGCAGGAAGCCGGGGGTGCAGGGCCCTGAGTCCCCCAATACTCCGTGACAGCCGGCGGGAAATCAGTTCACGCACTTTTCTAGTCAGTGACACCGTGGACGCCACAGCACTGCGAGCATGGAGCACGCTGCGACCATCGCTGCAGTTGTGGCCGCTCTCAACGCCTCGCAGCTTATCATCCACCTTTCCCTGAGGCAGATGCAGATAAGTCAGGCGAGGAGGCTACGGCACCGCGGTGAGGGCCTGAAGTCTGAGAGTAGCACAAACCTCTCAGAAAGCACGGGACCCAGCGCCGAGGACATCACGGTGGCAATGGGTCATGTTGATGCCGTGGAACGGCGATTCTGGGCACGGGAAACAAGCACTGAGTGGTGGGACCGCATAGTGCTGCAGGTCTGGGATGAATCCCAGTGGCTGCGAAACTTTCGCATGCGGAAGGGAACTTTCCTTGAACTTTGTGAGTTGCTGTCCCCTGCCCTGAAGCGCAATGACACCCGGATGTGAGCAGCCCTGACTGTCCAGAAGCGAGTGGCCATAGCCCTCTGGAAGCTTGCAACGCCAGACAGCTACCGGTCAGTCGCGAACCAGTTTGGCGTGGGCAAATCTACCGTGGGGGTTGTTGTGATGCAAGTAGCCAAGGCAATCGTTGATGTACTGCTGTCAA
The DNA here is from genome assembly GCF_027887155.1 of Malaclemys terrapin pileata. Taxonomy (NCBI): domain Eukaryota; kingdom Metazoa; phylum Chordata; order Testudines; family Emydidae; genus Malaclemys; species Malaclemys terrapin. The sequence continues at coordinate 108,985,134 of NC_071505.1, read as the reverse complement.
AGGTAGTGACCCTGGGAAACGTGGAGGCGATCATAGATGGCTTCGCAGCGATGGGATTCCCAAACTGCGGTGGGGCCATAGATGGAACTCACATCCCTATCCTGGCACCGGACCACCAGGCCAGGCAGTACATTAACAGAAAGGGCTACTTTTCCATGGTGCTGCAAGCACTGGTGGACCACAGGGGACGTTTTACCAACATCTACATCGGATGGTCGGGCAAGGTTCATGACGCTCGTGTTTTCAGGAACTCTGGTCTGTTTAGACGGCTGCTGCAAGGTATTTACTTCCCGGAACACAAAATAACTGTTGGGGATGTGGAGATGCCTATAGTCATCCTCGGGGACCCAGCCTACCCGCTAATGCCCTGGCTCATGAAGCCCTATACTGGCGCCCTGGACAGTGAAAAAGAACTCTTCAACTACCGGCTGAGCAAGTGCAGAATGGTGGTGGAGTGTGCTTTTGGCCATCTCAAGGGGAGATGGAGAAGCTTACTGACTCGCTGTGATCTCAGCGAAACCAATATCCCCATTGTTATAGCAGCTTGCTGTGTGCTCCACAATCTCTGTGAGAGCAAGGGGGAGACCTTTATGGCGGGGTGGGAGGTTGAGGCAAATAGCCTGGCTTCTGATTACGCACAGCCAGACAGCCGGGCGATTAGAAGAGACCAGCGGGACGCGCTGTGCATCCGGGAGGCTTTGAAAGCTAGCTTCCTGAGTGAGCAGGGTAACCTGTGACTTTTAAGTTTGTGTACAGAGAAGCTGAACCTGCCCCCGCTTCTTTACCCAGTTAATGTTGACTATCCTCTCCAGTTACATACCCCCTTCACCCCCTTCCAACACACGTTTCGAAATAAAATCAGTTCTACTTTGTTAATGAACACCGTTTTCTTTATTACTGTTTTCGCGGGAATTTTTTAAAACTGGGACGCAGACTGTGGTGGGGAGCGGGTGTAGTGTAGTGACGCAAATGAAGCTTCTAAACTCAAGGATTGACAGGCTCCGCTGTGGTGGGCTGGTTGTTTCAACGGAGCCTGTCACCCCTCCTGATCGTGACTGTGTTTATGGGGGGGCAATGTGACTTTGTGGCAGGGGGAGGACGGTTACAGATCTCCTGCTGCGTGACTCTGTGATCCTGCATAAGGACCGCCGCTTAAGATCTGTAACTGCCCTCCCCCGCCACAAAGTCACAGAGCAACCCACCCCCCACCACATAACATGAAAACCACCTCATAGACTGACCAGGGTAACTAGTCACTGCACTGTGTATGTGCCCTGCTGCTGTACCTGCCCCCACCTATGTACCCTGCCAAAGGTGACTGTCCTGTCCAATTACCAACCCCCTTTCCCCTCCTCCTCCAAAAGAACATGATGGAAACAGTAGTTAACAGAAACGTATTTTTTATTATCAACTACACATGGAACTGGGAGGTGAAACTTGGACGGGGGCTTGTGTCAGGCGGGAAGGAAAGAACTTGTCAAATTTTGGGGAATGAGAGCCTTCTACTACTAGAGCTCTCTGCAGGGGTGGAGTGAGAGTTAGCACAGACTCTGCCGCCCCTCCTTCTTTGGAATTTGGGTGAGGTGGGTATGGGACTTGGTGGCGGGGGAGGGCGGTTAGAGATAGACTGCAGCGGGGCTCTGTCCTCCTGCCTCCGTTCCTGCAGAACATCCACAAGGCGCCGGAGCGTGTCCGTTTGATCCCTCAGTAGTCCAAGCAGCGTTTGAGTCGCCTGCTGGTCTTCCTGCCGCCACCTCTCCTCCCGATCCATGTTTGCTTGGTGCATTTGGGACACGTTCTCCCGCCACTGGGTCTGCTGTGCTGCCTGGGCTCGGGAGCAGGCCATAAGCTCCGAGAACATGTCCTCCCGTGTCCTCTTCTTCCTATGCCTAATCTGCGCTAGCCTCTGGGAGTGTGATGCCAGGCTAGGTTGTGAGACAGTCGCAGATGTGGCTGTGGGAATGGGAAAAAGGGAGTGAATTCCTCAGAAAGATAAATGTAGTTGTGAACAAAGAACATAGTCTTTCTCTGTGAACAAGACCATGCACAGCACCTATCACATGCGCACTCAGCACAAGGTCGAATTCTCGGCCTTCGCATTCAGTGCCTGGGGTCTTGCACAGCACATTTGAGAAGCGGGGCAGGACAACGGAATTTCTGTTGCAGGCAGACATGGTAAGCCGTAGACTTGTGGCAGCTTAAAACTTTAATATTAGAAATGGCCTCCTTTCACATTGAAAGCAATGTCAGTCCCTGCTGCCAGCAATCCGGCAAGCAGGAACTCTGCCCCTGTCCCACCCCCTCACGGCTGTCCCCGGAAACGATCCCTTTCGGCAGCCCCTCTCCCGCCTCCACCGCGTGGCTGCAAACCAGCGGTTACAGTTCTGTAAAGGAACGGGCAAGCAGTCCCAACACTAACATTCCCCTACCTAATTCAAAGCAGGTCACCATGAGCGACATCACCCTCATGAGGATCTCTGACAGCGAGAAAGAGAGAATGCTCCAGGAAAGCCTCCAAAGACCAGGGCCGTATGCCGCCCTGCTGTGCAGAGCAATGATTCCCGAGTACTTGATTGTCTCGTGGCGCGGCAACGTGTTATACTACGGAGGACCCAATAAGGCCGCTCTCCCCAGGAACCTGATGCAACGGATTTCCAATTACCTCCAGGAGAGCTTCATCGAGATGTCACAGGAGGATTTCTGCTCTATCCCCGGACGTATAGACCGCATTTTACTCTAGCTGCACTAGCAGTGACTAAACAGTAGAGCGGCTTGGGCAGGACAATCATGCAAAACCGGACATCGTTAGATTTTTTTTCAATAGTTGCACTGCCCATGACTGAACCGTTAAGCACCTAGGGCAAACTAATCATGAGAAACCCATTTTTGTTATTGTTAATATTCCTGTTCTGTTAAAAATAAATGTTTAGATGTTTACAACACTTACTGGCTGATCCTTCCCCAGATTCTGTGTCCGGATTAACGGCTGGGGACGGTTGGTAGGGGATCTCTGTAAGGGTGATGAAGAGATCCTGGCTGTCGGGGAAATCAGCGTTGTAAGCGCTGTCGACTGCCTCGTCCTCCTCATCTCCTTCCTCATCTTCCCCGTCCGCTAACATGTCCGTGGAACCGGCCGTGGACAATATCCCATCCTCAGAGTCCACGGTCAGTGGTGGGGTAGTGGTGGCGGCCGCACCTAGGATGGAATGCAGTGCCTCGTAGAAACGGGATGTCTGGGGATGGGATCCGGAGCGTCTGTTTGCCTCTTTGGTCTTCTGGTAGCCTTGTCTCAGCTCCTTGATTTTCACGTGGCACTGCATTGCATCCCGGCTGTATCCTCTCTCTGACATGTCTTTAGAGATCTTCTTGTAGATCTTTGCATTCCGTTTCTTGGAGCACAGCTCGGAAAGCACGGACTCATCACCCCACACAGCGATCAGATCCAAGACTTCCCGATCAGTCCATGCTGGGGCCCTCTTTCTATTCTGAGATTGCACGGCCATCACTGCTGGAGAGCTCTGCATCGTTGCCAGTGCTGCTGAGCTCGCCATGATGTCCAGACAGGAAATGAGATTCAAACTGGCCAGACAGGAAAAGGAATTCAAATTCAAATTTTCCCGGGGCTTTTCCTGTGTGGCTGGTCAGAGCATCCGAGCTCGTACTGCTGTCCAGAGCGTCAACAGAGTGGTGCACTGTGGGATAGCTCCCGGAGCTATTAGCGTCGATTTCCATCCACACCTAGCCTAATTTGACATGGCCATGTCGAATTTAGCGCTACTCCCCTCGTCGGGGAGGAGTACAGAAGTCGAATTAAAGAGACCTCTATGTCGAACTAAATAGCTTCGCGGTGTGGACGGGTGCAGGGTTAATTCGATGTACGGCGCTAACTTCGACATAAACACCTAGTGTAGACCAGGCCTAACAGTCCCTAGTGTAGTATTAATCACAGTCCATCGATATCCTAATACATCTCTCTTTGGTGTAGTACCACATCTGTTGGTTGTATACTTGTATATACTTCTGAGAGGCATTGGCATTAATGGAATAAGAGGGGGTATATTGCAATAGGGTACAGGTTACATTATTAGTTACTGGAATCATTTCAGTACAAGTAAACTTTCCAGTGGCAGAACACACTCTTTGAGTATGAGTCTGATTATTTACTAATTGGGTAACCGAAACAATAAGGACCCCTTCCCCCGATATACTACAGACCCCTGGAATGGCCATTATATCAACCTCATTATAAAACCTTAATTTCAAATTCTTGAAGCTCATTTGTAGTGATGTCATATACTTTTATCTCCTCTGACCAGTCTTTTTCCACTAAATTGTTTGCTTATATGGGATGTCCTGAATCTTAAAATTTTTTCTGAACAATATTTAAATAAATCACTAAAGTGTGAACGCCTTGGCCATTGGGTTTTATCAGATATATGGCATTGTCTGTATTTGGATGTATTACAGGGATAATAATGTAATGGAGGAAATGGCGGGGGCAATGGCAACAAGGTGCCTTTGGTATTTGTCATTTAAAATCCAATTAGGGAGGGCAATATATGCTGAAGGACTTATCCAAAAACACAGGGCACAGCCTGTAGCATAAACCCCAAAATCCAATCAATACCACATTCCCAAGCATGGGTCCCACAAGTTTCTTCCTGCCAGTGTGTAGTGGGACAGCTGCCCCACTCTCTAAGTTTGGGCTGCAGCAGGCCAGTGGGCCTGCACAGACAGGGAGCCAATCAGGGAAGGCCTTATAGGGAGCCAATCAGGGCCCAGATTGGAGGGAGCCAATCAGGGCCAGGCTCAGCCCTATAAGAAGGCTGCTCAGGACAGGAGCAGGCAGTCTGTCCCAGGCCTTTGACAGGGGAAGGTCTGGCTCCAGGCTGGGAGACTAGCACCTGGGACAGCACACTGCTGGAGAGGCCCAGGGGAGCAGAGGGTAACTCCAGTCAGGAGTCTGTTAGGCTTCAGGCCCTGAAGGGAAGGGCCTCGCCGGTGCGAGGAGCCGAAGGGGAAGCGGCCCAGGGACAAGGACAGACAGAGGGAGAGAAGGAGGGCAGGATGGCTGCCACTAGGGGGACCCTGGGTTGGAACTCAGAGTAGTGGATGGGCCTGGGTCCCCCCCGCTTTCCCCTTTGCCTTACACCCGGCCGACGGAGCGGCCATCTAGAGCTGCACCAACCCCCTGCCAAGAGGGGAGTGACTTTGAGGGTGCAGTTGGCCACATTGGCCAGGATGCAGAGAGGCAGCTGATTGATCCCCTCCCGGAAGGGGGCAAGGATGGACTAAGGGGCACTGCTGGAGGGCCGCGGCTTGAAGAGGACTCCGCGAGCTTGGGAGCAACGCAGGTCCAGACACACCAACCGAGGGTGAGACGACGGACGGGACACCACCAGGAGGGGGCGCTCCACTGGACAGAGCTAATTCCTGAGACAACCAGTAGGAGGTGCCGCGGTGGTGAGTCCCAACCCCGTCACACAGTGTATAATTCTTTTTCTTCACCAGGGTCAGTTCTTAATGTCCTTTTGTAGTCAGGAATCCCTGGACTTTGGGGGTTTCAGTGGAGCGAGTGTTCCTTATTCTCTTTTCCTGAAACAGTCGTGGTTCAGCATGGTACAGGGGAGAGGTTACTAGCACATCATCCTGTAATGGTTTGATTTTTCTAGAAAAATCCAATGGCACAGTAGGTCTGTCAGTGGACAAGGGAGAGGTTACTAGCACTTCACCTTGTCCTTTTTTCCCTGCTGTCCAGAAGGCACAGCAGAGCTAGAAAGAGAAATAGGTCGATCATCAGTCGGAGAGTCATCTCCAGGTGGAGGGTTTTTTTTTTTTTTTTTTTTTGCAGTGAGAAGTGTGGGTCCAGGTAGGTAGTCCTTGGCACTTCACAGCGGTGTTGGTGGTTAACAGGACTTGGAAAGGGCCTTTCCAGCGTGGAGCCAAAGCAGTCTTTCGTTGGTGGCCCTTTACATAGATCCAAACTCCTGGTTTCAAGGAGTGGCAGGGCTGCTAGGGGTTTGTTTTTTGGGGGGGGGGGGGCGTGTAGCGCGTCTTTTACCTGTGAGAAAAGAAACCTAACACATTTCATTAATGCCTGGCAGTGTTTTGCAGATTTTACAGCTGCTTGGACACATTCAAGCCTCCCTTCTTGGCTTTTTTTAACCTACAAAGAAAACTTCCACTCTTCACTCATACATCTTTTCCCAACAATGAACACATACACATTGCCATTATACAGTACTTTAGTCTTATTATTCAACTATATGCCACGTAGACCCTTCCAGTAAAATCTCTTTATTACAGAGCTTTGGAGCAACAAGCCAGGACAAGCACACCCACTTTTGAGGAGTCCACTCGGTACAACCTCTGGTGTCCAATAGCTTTTCTCCTGCTGCAGCCCTCTGGCAAGAAATCTGGGGTAGCCAGAAGGATCCCATGTGCAATATGGGGAGTGGGTTAACCTTTCATGTCATTGTTTCCAAAGACTATTGGTGTGCAAATTTTAACAACAATTTTTTCTATTAAAAGATCTGGCTAATTAAATTTCCTTTTTCTTACTTAAGCAAATGTATTAGACTTTAGTATATCACATTTTCCTGATTTATCCAAACACTTTGTATTTCAAGTTGGATAAAACAAGTATCCGCATTTTGATTTAACCCTTCTATTTGATTTTGAACTAGGCTGTCCTATGAAAATATTAAACACAACAATTCTGGCCACGAGACAAACACCACAAAACAGGACCTAGAACACAGAACATAATTCCTATTGTGCAAATAAATGCATGGTACGTTGAATGCTGTTCAGCTGGCATCAGTTTTCTCTGATTATCTAAAAGACAAAAAGAACAGAGGTCTACCCCTTCTGGGCAGCCAGTCATTGCTTAAAATATTTCCTTTATATACAAATATCCTTGTTGATTTCAGGCAAAACAGAGGAATTACCCCATATTTTCTTGTATTTGTTTCATAGGCAGCCCAGGTTTCAGTGGCTTCTACCTTATCAGTTAGATAATTTGCATTAATACAGATGCTTTATGGCTTGCTTCCGGACCCAAAGCTATCCACAGCTTAAAGACTCTTACTTAAAAAGGACACAATTGTTTTTACCAGAATTTTGATTGCCTTTTACTTTGAACTCCTGCTTTCAAAACACACAACAATCTGAAAGAAAACACCACTTATTGTAGCCCCATAGAGCCTAATAGGATTTTAATTAAGTAGCACCGTATATTTACATTTCTTTAGCTAATTCGATTAAATTGTTCATAGCCAAATGATTGCAATCAAATAAATTTCTTTGCCTGGATTTATTTAGAAACATTTCAAAGACACCAAGAATTTTTCTCTTTAGTATTTTACAAAGTTCAGCTGCTTGATTCCCTTTAGCAACTACAGAGTTAACTTCTCACTCTTTCCTTAAATCACTTGCTTGTCTCCCAAAGGACACTTTTTATCAACTCAAATCACCATTTCAAGTATTGTCCTGGGGATTTGAAATCCCCATGCTTATACTTACTTACTCTTTTCCTTCCACTATGCCCTCAAAGTTTCCAACCTGTTTTCCAATCTCTCTCTGTTGCCTGCCTGCTTGGGCCTGATCCTGCTTTTCTCACTGAACCGTCCCTTCCATGGGCACCAGCTTTGTTCCATTACCAATTTAGCAAGGAGGGTGGGCTTCTCAACTAGCCCCCACCCTTCCTGGTCTCGTCCCTTAAACATTCTTACAAGGCTACCCGAGTCCTCCCCCGTGAGGCTTGCCACCTGGGCAAAAACGCATGGCCCATTGGCATTTAACTATTCAATTTCCTCTTTGTGGCAAACACACTGCTGTTACGGCATATGCTGAGCACAAATGGTTAAATTTTGACAAGTCCCTGAAGGACCGGTACTTGCTTAGCCAGTGCTTCCTTTTCTACCTGGAAGTCCTGTCTCAAGGCTTGCAACTTGCCCTGGGCGTACGTTTGAGGTGCTGCCTGGTTCATAATCTATGCTCTTAATTGCTCAATTCTAGTTATCAAGTACACATCTCTTCCCTTTTCTCTGACAATCTGGGGGCTCGTCCGGGGTGGTAACACCTGCTGAGACAGCAGCAACTGCTGCGGATTGTTCCCCTTCGAACCCCATGGCGCCACAATAGAGGTAGGAGACCTTTTGAAATCTCTATTGGAGTGTCGGAGGAGGACTGTCCGTGGAGCCGTTTGTCCCTGTTGGGCTTACGCCATCCGAACTTATTGACTGTGTGCAGCAAGATCAGATGCAGAGCGGTACTGGGCAACTGTTTGGCCGCCCCCAATAAGGTAGTTGTATGTGGTATTGGGGACTATAGTTTGGCCACCCCCAATAAGGTTAATGCATAAGGGAAATGCATTAGGTTAATGCACCAGTGTTGAGGGGTTGTTACCACCTCAAAAGGGAAAGTGTATTGAGTCCGGACATAAGGTAAAGATGCATCGTGGTATTTAGAAATAGAAGTGTGTGTGTCACAGGAAGACGCCCAGAGCCATCTGCGAAGCTGTAGGCTCGTGACCAGAGATGCTCTAACGCAAGCCCTGTGACTCCACCTAGTGGACTGGTAAAAGGTCCTGACTAAGGCAGCTCTCTCGGCCTGGCATTGTCCAGCGAGGTGCCTGCCTGGATCTAGGATTGTGTGATCCCATCTTCCCTTCCCTTTTCCTCTCCATGTGAGCCACTGACTGGTCTGATTATCTCACTGGAAGCAATTAGAGTAAGCGGTGCCGTCTCTCTGAGACTAGCCGACGCTCTTTGCTGAAGGGAGGTGTAGGAGGTTCATGGACATCCTTGTTAATCTTTCCTGTGTGAGTGACCTGAGTGGAAGGTAGTGTGATACCCTTAGTTTATGAGCCGCTAGCGGACAGGGTGCCCTCCCTGTGTGTGTGATTGGAAAATGAGGGGGGGACAGTCTAAGCATTTCCCCTCACCCTCTAAGGGTACCCTAGCATATTACATGTACATACATTATGGTCCTAGAATCTGCAGATATTTAGAAAATTGGAATCTTTACATTTGTGAAAATCCATCTAAACAATGCCCACTAGAAGGGTTCTTCAATCTAGATAAGATCATACATATACCAGGAGCTTTTAATCACCAAAAAGCCTCTGACACACAGTGGGAGCAATTTGTCTGTTGAGGAAAGGAATGGGTTAATTTGAAATTCAGCTTGGCCCAGAGACAAAGAGAAATCTATGCTCTTAATTGCTCAATTCTAGTTATCAAGTACACATCTCTTCCCTTTTCTCCAACTTCTCTATTACCCAGTCCTGCTACGACTTGGGGTAGATCCACCTGACACCCTTCCCGCTCAACCAGGGTGGAGAGAGGAATGCTAAACACCTCTTCAGTTCTCAGACTTACTGTGGCTGAGAGTGGGCACACCTTTAATCATGCAATCCTCAACATATATCACCAACAGTACCAAACAAAGTAAACATAAAATAACAAGGGCAAAACAAATAGATGGTTTGCATTCTGCAGGGCTCCCCCCTTACTCAATTTTCCACCAAACTGTGACAGATTTCTGTTACCAATCTATCCCTTGTGTCAGGTACTCAGGCTGACACTGCAGGATCTTTGAGGGAAGATAAAGAAAACACACCATATCACTGAATTTTAAAGCTTCATTAATAAAATAATAAAACAACAGAGCATTGGCAACGCTCCCACATCACTCAAGGGAAGAAAAACGTTAATGCCCGAAGCCCTAAGCCACTTTCATACTCTCACACGTATGTCCAGACTGGCCACGTCTGTGTATAACGTCCAGAGAAGGGGAGGGGGTGGACGGGAGATTATCCTGTATACAGCTTTTCCAGAGATACGCTGTGCAATCTCCAACTTGCTTCAACTCTTGGGAGGGCTGTTCTTTTACACCCTGGGGTCTCCTGTGGCATCTCTTTCAGAGATTCCAGTCCAGGCCGGCTGCCTGTGGCTTCTTCAGCGTCCCCAAACCACGCCGGCTCCAGGGTCGCAAAGGCAGACTGTTGGATCTCATTGAACAGCTAAGCTTTGCAAATGTAATCTCAGTCCTGTAACTTGTATTGCCTTTGGTTTACCTCTGTCTAAATTTTTTCACAGCCAGCTGGGGCTGAAAGCAGTTTTTTCTTTGTATTTGGCATGGTCTGTGTTGATTCTTGACCTTGAACGCTAAATTTTACTGCAATACCTTCCCAGCATATGGGGGAGAGGGATATGGACTTGTTTGGAGCAGTATTATCTGCAGCAAGTTTGTATCTCACACTGTTAGTTATTCTCTCTCTCTTTAGCTTAGTTTATTATCATATCAGAACCAATAGATCTTCTTTCTTATATAGTGCCAGTTGAGATGTTGTCGTACTGTATAGCTGAGCTTCCTCTGGGGTATGTCTCAGAGATAACCTAGCACAGGGGTCAGTAACCTTTCAGAAGTGGTGTCCCGAGTCTTCATGCATTCACTGTAATTTAAGGTTTTGCGTGCCAATAATACAATTTAACGTTTTTAGAAGGTCTTTTTCTATAATATACAACTAAACTATTGTTGTATGTAAAGTAAACAAGGTTTTTAAAATGTTTAAGAAGCTTCATTTAAAATTAAATTAAAATACAGAGCCCCCCAGACCAGTGGCCAGGACCCAGGCAGTATGAGTACCACTGAAAATCAGCTTGCGTGCCGCCTTTGGCATGCATGCCATAGGTTGCCTATCCCTGAACCTAGCACCAGGGAAGGAATTTTATATCCAAACTCCAGTCCTGATGGCTCTCATGTCAAAAGTAGAGAAGGTACACGTGAGATGTGAATGCTGCCAGTCTTTGTATGAAATTTTAGTTTATACTGACTTCACTAGTGCTTTTTATGTAGCCTGTTGTAAAACTAGGCAAATATCTAGATGAGTTGATGTACCCCCTGGAAAACCTTGGAGTATCCCCAAGGTATGTGTACCCCTGGTTGAGAACCATTGATTTAGAGGAAAAAGTCGTTGATAGCTGCTCCCCACACTCTGGAGACAGCAGGATCTTGCTATCTGATACAACCCTTAACCTCTCTTAGGGTATATCTACACTACGGGATTAATCCGAATTTATATAATTCGAATTTGGAAAACAGGTTGTATAAATTCGAAATGTATGCGGCCACACTAAGCACATTAATTCAGCGGTGTGCGTCCAAGTACCGGGGCTATCGTCGATTTCTGCAGCGTTGCACTGTGGGTAGCTATCCCATAGCTATCCCATAGTTCCCGCAGTCTCCCGCGCCCATTGGAATTCTGGGTTGAGATCCCAGTGCCTGATGGGACAAAAAACATCGTCGCAGGTGGTTCTGGGTACAGCCTCACCTCCTCCCTCCCTCCCTCCCTGCATGAAAGCAACGGACGGCAGACAACCATTTCGCGCCTTTTTTCCTGGGTGGGTGGGTGAACACTGCAGACTCCATACCACGGCAAGCATGGAGCCCGCTCAGCTCAAGACAGCAGTCATGAACATTGTAAACACCTCGCGCGTTCTCGTGGAGTTTATGCTGAGCCAGGACCAGAAAAACGAGGCGAGGAGGCAGCGGCGGTGGCAGCGCAGCGACAAGCATGATGAGGACATGGACATGGACACGGACACGGATACAGAATTCTGTGAAACCACGGGCCCCGGTGCTTTGGAGATCATGTTGTTAATGGGGCAGATTCGATCCATGGAACGCCGATTCTGGGCAAGGGAAACAAGCACAGACTGGTGGGACCGCATAGTGTTGCAGGTGTGGGATGATTCCCAGTGGCTGCGGAACTTTCGCATGCGTAAGGGCACTTTCATGGAACTTTGTGACTTGCTGTCCCCTGCCCTGAAACGCCAGAATACCAAGATGAGAGCAGCCCTCACAGTTGAGAAGCGCGTGGCGATAGCCCTGTGGAAGCTTGCAACGCCAGACAGCTACCGGTCAGTCGGGAATCAATTGGAGTGGGCAAATCTACTGTGGGGGCTGCTGTGATGCAAGTAGCCAAAGCAATCACTCAGGTGCTGCTACGAAAGTTAGTGACTCTGAGAAATGTGCAGGCCATAGTGGATGGTTTTGCTGCAATGGGATTCCCTAACTGTGGTGGGGCGATAGACGGAACCCATATCCCTATCTTGGCACTGGAGCACCAAGCCACCGAGTACATAAACCGCAAGGGGTACTTTTCAATGGTGCTGCAAGCACTTGTGGATCACAAGGGACATTTCACGAACATCAACGCGGGCTGGGCGGGAAGGGTTCATGACGCTCGCGTCTTCAGGAACACTACTCTGTTTAAAGGGCTGCAGCAAGGGACTTACTTTCCGGACCAGAAAATAACCGTTGGGGATGTTGAAATGCCAATAGTTATTCTTGGGGATCCAGCCTACCCCTTAATGCCATGGCTCATGAAGCCATACACAGGCAGCCTGGACAGGAGTCAGGAGCTGTTTAACTACAGGCTAAGCAAGTGCAGAATGGTGGTAGAATGTGCATTTGGCCGTTTAAAAGGTCGCTGGCGATCATTATTGACTCGTTCTGACCTCAGCCAAAGAAATCTCCCCATTGTTATTTCTGCTTGCTGCGTGCTCCACAATCTCTGTGAAAGTAAGGGGGAGACCTTTATGGCGGGGTGGGAGGCTGAGGCAAATCGCCTGGCTGCTGATTACGCGCAGCCAGACACCAGGATGATTAGAAGAGCACACCAGGAAGCGCTGTGCATCAGAGAAGCTTTGAAAACCAGTTTCATGACTGGCTAGGCTACAGTGTGAAATATCTGTTTGTTTCTCCTGCATGAAAACCCGCCCCCTTTATTGACTCATTTTCTGTAAGGAACCCACCCTCCCCCTTCCCCCAGCTTTCTTTCAAACCAAATAAAGTCACTATCATTTAAAAATCATTTATTCTTTATTAATAGATTAGAAAAAGACAGAGGGAACCCAGGTGGGATTTGGGAGGAGGATTGGTGGGAAGGAAAAGGCCACTAAAAAAAGGTTTAAAAAAATGACAGCCTTTTGCTTGGGCTGTCTACTGGGGTGGAATGGGAAGGTGTACGGAGCCTCCCCCCCCGCGTTCTTACACGTCTGGGTGAGGAGGATACGGAACATGGGGAGGGGGGAGGGTGGAACAGGGGCTGTAGCGGCAGTCTGTTTTCCTGCAGCCGTTCCTGAAGCTCCACCAGACGCCGGAGCATGTCTGTTTGCTCACGCAGCAGCCCCAGCGTTGCATCCTGCCTCCTCTGATCTTCCTGCCGCCACCTCTCCTCACGTTGGTCCCTCCTGTCCTCACGTTGGTCCCTCCTGTCCTCACGTTCACTGCCTTCTTTCCTATACTTTGAAACTGTTTCCTTCCACTCATTCAGATGAGCTCTGTCACTGCGGCTGGATTCCATAATTTCAGAAAACATCTCGTCTCACGTTCTCTTCTTACGACGCCTTATCTGTGATAGCCTTCAGGATGGAGGAGGGAGGCTTGAGGAATTTGCAGCTCCTGTAGGGAGGGGAAAAAAGAGAGAATTGTTTAAAAAGATACATTTTGCAGAACAATGCTTATACTCTTTCACGGTGACCAACACTATTCACATTACATAGCACATGTGATTTCTGTGCAAGGTCGCATTTTGCCTCTTAATGCTGAGTGCCTGTGGCTTTGCTGCTAGAGATCACAGGTCCGGGCAACAGAATTCGGCTTGCATGCGGCCATGGTAAGCCATTGTCTTACAGCTTCTGCGCCCTCCTTTCCCACATACCAAGCATAGCCTGTAGAGTGCTGCGGTTTTTCTGTTAACATTCAGCAGCAGCATAAAACAAACTAACCACCCCCCCACCCTCCCGCCATGAATTCTCTGGGATGATCGCTGTACCCCTCCCCCCACCGCGTGGCTGGCATCAGGGAAGATCCCTGCAGGAACCAAACTAACCACACACACCCCGCCGCCGCCCCCCTCCCACCATAAATTCTCTGGGATGATCACGGTACCCCTCCCCCCACCGCGTGGCTGGTAACAGGGAAGATCCCTGCTAGCCAAACGCGAAAAGCTCAGGACCAATTTCCCATCTGCGCTTGGCTAACTGCAGGGAAGGATTTATTTTCTGCCACAGGCAAACAGCCCAGTAGGAACGGCCACCTCTGCCCCCTTAATTAAGTTCCTGTATTTCAACCAGGTTACCATGAGTGATATCACTCTCCTGAGGATTACACAACAAGATAAAGAACGGATGTTGCTTGAATGCCAGCAAACACCAGGACCATACGCTGCCAGGCTTTGTCAGGCAATGATACCAGATTACTTGCTGCAAGCATGGCGTGGTCAAGTGTCCTACCATGGAGGACGGAATAAGGATGCACTGCCCAGAAACCTTGTGGCAAGGCTTTTGGAGTACCTCCAGGAGAGCTTCATGGAGATGTCCCTGGAGGATTTCCGCTCCATCCCCATACACGTTAACAGACTTTTCCAGTAGCTACAGACTTTTCCAGTAGCTGAACTGACCGCAAATGCAAAGTCAGGCAAAGTAATCATTAAAAACCGTTTGCTTTTAAAACAAGTTTTATATTTTAAAAGGTAAACTCACCTGAGGTCCCTTCCATGGGGTCAGGGTCTTGGGTACTGGCTTGGGAGGGTTGGGAGGGTACTTCAGTCAGGGTGAGAAAAAGATCCTGGCTGTTGGGGAGAACGGAGTGCTGTGTGCTCTCTGCAAGCTCATCCTCCTCCTCCTCCCCATCGGCAGAATCCTCAGGTGTAGCTGATGAGACTATCCCCGACCCGGAATCCACGATCACAGGTGGGGTAGTGGTGGCAGCCCCCCCCTAGAATTGCATGCAGCTCGGCGTAGAAGTGGCATGTCCGCGGCTCTGATCCAGAGCGACCGTTTGCCTCCTTTGTTTTTTGATAGGCTTGTCTGAGCTCCTTGACTTTCACGCGGCACTGATCTGAGTCCCTATTGTGGCCTCTCTCCATCATGCCCTTGGAGATTTTTTCAAAAGTTTTGGCATTTCGTCTTTTAGAACGAAGTTCTGCAAGCACTGAATTCTCTCCTCATACAGCGATCAGATCCAGTACCTCCCGTACGGTCCATGCTGGTGCTTTTTTTCGATTATCAGCCTGCATGGTTACCTGTGCTGATGAGCTCTCTGTGGTCACCTGTGCTCTTCACGCTGGGCAAACAGGAAATGAAATTCAAATGTTCGCGGGGCTTTTCCTGTCTACCTGGCCAGTGCATCCGAGTTTAGATTGCTGTCCAGAGCGGTCACAATGATGCACTGTGGGATAGCTCCCGGAGGCCAATACCATCGAATTGCGGCCACACTATCCCTAATTCCAAATGTTAAAATCGATTTTGGCGCTACTCCGCTCGTCGGGGTGGAGTACAGAAATCGATTTAAAGGGCCCTTTACATCGAAATAAATAGCGTCGTTGTGTGGACGGTTGCAGGGTAAATTCGAATTAAAGCTGATAAATCCGAATTAAAGTTGTAGTGTAGACCAGGCCTATGATGGCATTCCTGCAGTCATCTGAAAATTCAGAGGTCCTTGCTGAGATTTTACTTGGGAGAATTCCCACAGAAGGCAATAGGAGTTTTGCCTGAGTAAGGACTGGGTGAAAACTGCATCAGGACTTCAGGACCTATCTAACTTCCCTGGGGCTTTTACACATTGCCCATCACTGCGGGATAATCTAACCACTGCACAAAGCTGGCTCAGTGTTTGGTGGGATTAATAGGAAAGCTTTCCTTCTGTCTCCGTGGCCATTCAAGGGGTTGAATAATTTTCCAATGTATCTGCTCCACTTTTTTCTTTTCTTGGAGGTGCTATTTTCTTGTCAAGACCAGTTGTGAGAACACAAGAGAGAGTCAGATTGTACAAATAGCTCTCCTGAGAGTAGAATAAATGCCCAGTCCATTGTACTGTCATTGCACAATAGAGAGCCAAAGGCCGTTGCTTCCATAGGACTTCCAACTATGCTTGGGACCCTTGCAACATTAAGAGATGGGCTTGAACTAGAAACCCTGCATCTAACCATATTGAACTTCAGGGTAGTTCACACCTGGATCTAAACTTTATGGCTTATGCCCAAAGCTCAACATAGCCAAGGACCACTGTCAAGATTCCTTCCCCACTCTGAACTTTAGGGTACAGATGTGGGCATCCTGCATGGGAAGCTCTAAACTCAATTAACAGCTTAGATCTGGTCTGGCTGCCACCACTCCCAAGCACTAATTCCCTTCCCTGGGTAGCCTTGAGAGACTTCACCAATTTCCTGGTGAACACAGATCCAAACCCCATGGATCTTAACACAAGGAGAAATTAACCATCCCCCCTCCTTTCTCCCACCAACTCCTGGTGGATCCAGATCCAACCCTTTGGATCTAAAAACAAGGAAAAATCAATCAGATTATTAAAAAAGGCTTTTAATTAAAGAAAAGAAAGGTAAAAGAAAACCCTCTGGGAGAGAGTAGCATACCAGCTACTCTCACAGACAACCGATTCCAAACACAGAGGATGTTCCCCTGGGCAAAAACTTACACAAAAAATACCCAAATACCCAATTTGACTATTCCTCTAATTGCACAAGACAGGTTACAAAGAAATAAACATAAACCTATTTCCTTCACGAATACTCTCTACATAATAAGAGGCTGAATTCTGGAGCTTTCCCACTCCGGTCCAAAGTGAAAACTGACCCAGACAAAGGGAACTTCCCTCCTTCCTTTTGAACCATCTTGTCCTCCCATTGGTTCCTCTGGTCAGGTGTTAGCTAGGCTAGGTGAACTTCTTAACCCTTTACAGGTAAAAGAGGCATTAACCCTTAACTATCTGTTTATGACAACCACATTCAAAAACAGTGCGAGAAACTTGCCAGGGAGCATGGTCTATAGCAGCATTTAAAAAACCCAAATCCCTGTTCTCTGTGGACACTGAAATCAAGCTATGAAATGATCGTGAAACATCATCCTGGCCCCTTGCCTGACCATCATTTTAGTGCATGGTGGTACCTAGTATAATTTCCTAGGGTGGACAGGCCTAGAGAGAGATCTCTCCTCCTACGCCCCTTTGCTCTGTGTGCAGTTCCCCTGTCCCTCAGCCTTGTTTTGTACTTGACCAAATTCCATTTTCTCTTGCACATACCCTTCTGCTGAGCCCTCCACGTCTCCCCTTTCTCTGCTTGCCACAGGGTGGAATGTACATCTTCCAGCTGTTTGATTATTATGCTGCCAGCGGTACGTGCCTACTGGTCCTGACCATTTTTGAAGTCATCTGTGTTGGCTGGGTGTATGGTAAGTGGAACACAAGGATCCAGGCTGCTATGGGAGGGATGGGAATAGCCATGTCAGCCCCATAGAAAAGCAGAAATGCCTCGTGCTTCCCATTTAATCTGTTCACCCATGGGATTCCTCAGTCCCCATACACTTAGTGTAGGAATGATTCTTATCTCTGCTTTGAAAGGGATTTTCCCAGGAAGAGACGTGAATTCAGTCTTCCTGCTCATTCAGGCATAGGTTCTGACTCCCACACACTGTGCTGTTCTGCCAGTGGACCTCTAGCCCTTTCTGGCTGACACAGACTACACTCATTTAGAGCAGAAGAGGATTCTCCACGTAGGAGTGGCACTGGCTGCCATTTTATGGCTGACCTGTCATGCGATCTCCCTCTGTCTTTCTGTTAATTTAATCCTGACAATTTATTTAACCTGAAATGCCATATACATACACACTGTGAATTAGCATGCATAAAACTCATTTGCATAGTGTCTGGCCACAGTTACAAATGAAATTAAAGGTCTGATCTGGCGCCCAGTGAAATCAATAGAAAACTCCCAATGACTTCAAGAGGAGCAAGGTTGGACCCCAAAAGCTTGTGCCTGTTCTCTGTGTGTGAATGTGTCTGTGTGAGAGAGATTTATACAAATGCAAAAACCAGAGCATGGATTCATTGCAGGACCATCCAAAATGCTGCCTTAGGGCATCACTTCACTTCCTATCTGCTCTGGTTATCTAAAACAGTCCTCATGGTTTCAATCTCAGCTCTGATGCAGCAAGAGGACTGTATGTGAGCTCTCTTCTGGAACAGTTAATCCCAGTGTGTACACTGTTGTTTGGAGAATGCTCCCTGCAGCATGTTATTGGTGCATCAGCCTTCAAATCCAGAGCTCTGAAAACTTATCAACTTATTTTACGCTCGGTTTTCAGAGCTGGGAGAAAATTACATTAGTGCTTCCCCTTTGGCAAATGCCATCAGTGGGTTTGACTCAGCCTGGTCTGTTTACAGGACTAAAGCTGTGAACCTGAAATCTCAAATCTGTGTAACAATGCCTTGCTGACAGGCAGGAGGAAGCTACCTAGTAGCTAGCAATAGGGAAGCTTGGAATGTGTGTTTGTGTTAGCACCACTGCTGTAATACTTTGCAGCATAAGCCAGAGAATCGGTGCTGCCGACCCATAGCCAGGGGAAAACCCATTAACTGGCATTAGTCACTTTTTTTTAACTAACTCCCCCATTTTTTTCTACTGACTCCATTTGAACACTCTTAGAAATGAAGCCAGCAAGTGCAAATTAGAGTAAAGCCATTACAATCACAACATGTCCTGACCTGACCTATGAGGAAATGTTAAAAAAACAAAACATGGGCATGTTTAGTCTTAAGAAAAGAAGACAGGGCAGGGGTGGGAGGGAGCTGAGAACAGTCTTCAAATATATTAAGTGCTGTTCTAAAGAAGTCGGAGATCAATTGTTCTCCAGATCCACTGAAGGTCGGACAAGACGTAATTGGCTTAATGTAAAATAAGGGAGATTTAGGTTAGATATGAGGAAAAATTTCCTAACTATAAATAATAGTTAAGCACTGGAACAGGCTTACAAGGGAGGTTGTGGAATCCCCATCACTGGAGGTT
Organism: Malaclemys terrapin pileata; assembly: GCF_027887155.1. NCBI lineage: Eukaryota > Metazoa > Chordata > Testudines > Emydidae > Malaclemys > Malaclemys terrapin. Next base: position 108,966,263 of record NC_071505.1, on the reverse strand, counting down.
TTTAAGAACAGGTTAGACATACACCTGTCAGGGATGGTCTAGGTTCACTTGGTCCTGCCTCTGAGCAGGGGCTGGACTCGATGTCCTCTTGAGGTCCCTTCCCACCCCACATATCTATGATTCTGTGAATACGCAGCATGCTAACACTCAGCAGGATAGCGGCTCCCAAAAGGGCTGGCTTTCTTCTTCATTCCCAGCTGCTATGTCCCATTACAGACTGCTAAGAGTGCCCTGACTTCATTGCTAGTCATTCTTTTCTACATGAGCAATCGGTGAGGTTGTCACCAGAGTGTTATATGATCACAGTTGGGAAGAGATGTGGCCTGTGCAATTGTGAACACGGAGGCGTGATGCTCAGGAGGCCGTCTGTAAATGTGGTCCACGCCCTGGCAGTGTTTGAGAAGCCCTGCAATAGGGGGAATGAAATCTCATTGCCATAGAATGAATGGAATCCTCCCCCCTAGGATTTAAACACAGCCTGGGTTTTCTTCCACAAGACCACCTGGGGACCTTCACCTTTAGGATGCATCCCTCAAACAGACCTTCTCCTGGTGGAGATACAGAGTCACACAGGGATTGGGCCCCAGGATCTGTTCCCTTTTTAGTAAGAGGGAGGGAGGAGAATAACTCCCTTTATGGGAGTCTTTCACTAATTTCTGTAATGTGTGTCCAGCTACAACAGCTCTGGGCTCCTCCCTGCATATAAAGATTTACGAAGAACAAGGGATCCCCCTCACCACCCTCATGGAGCATTACTCCTCTGGCTAACTGCATGGGTTATCCCTTTCTCTGGAGCAGTAGCACTGACCATCAGATACTGGACTTAATGATCCATCTGGTCTGATCAATTAAGTCAGATATGATTCTAAGAGGTGCTGACTGCCTGCAGCTCTCACTAAAGTCAAGGAGGGATGTGGGTGCTTAGCACAGCTCAGTATTAGACCCCAGGCCTGGAAATGTCTGATCTCTAAGCGACAACACTCGAGTTATAACTTGAGTGAAACTTTGCAATGAAGATAAGCCCATAATCTGTTCCTGCAAGAATTAAGCTCTTTTGGAGGGATGGTTTGGGAGGAGAAGAAGTTTCTAGCTCCTATGCTTGTGGAGAGAACCTTCCAAAGGGAAGCTGAGGCAGCGCTGTCCGACTGAGTTTGGAGAGAGAGAAGCCATTGTTTCTCTATTGTGACTGCACCCGGGATACCTTACACTGCTCCTTTGGCAAGCAGTGAAGCCAGCCACTGGGGGATTCCACCTGCATAGGAGAACCTCAGGAGGGGATAGTTGCTGTAGTGACTTTATGATAACCCATCTCCTGCACAGACTACGAGGAGAGAAGGCTGGAGGAAGGGAGCATAACCCCAGTGACCCTTGGCTACCACAACACCCCCTGGGACCATTAGCAGTCAGTGTCTAGTAGAGAATCCACCAGAGTTGTCAAATTTATGCCAGGAACTGGCCCTGTGTTCACACAGTCTAGGACTGAGGAGCTACAGGGGGCTGTGCTGTGCCCTAGCCCCAGCTGCACCAAGCCCATCGAGAGGCGTGAGAGTTCTTCCCGCCTCCCTGGGGTGCTGTGTTTCAGGAGCTCTGCTGCCATTGTGATTGTAAACTCGCAGGGCAGGGACTCGGTGTCTTCCTGTGAGTTTGTGCAACACCCAGCAGAATGGGGCCCTGATCCTGATTGGGTGCTACAGCAATGTAATTAACACATAAGAATTAATTACACTTTATTTTGGCCCTCCTCCCATCTTCAGCGTGGATTCCTGGACAACCAATCTTTGCCATCGCCTCTTCTCCTTCATAACATGATCCCTGACTGGTGCTCTTTCCTTCCCCTCTCATGCCTCCACTCACCCTTCTGCTTTCCTTTCCCTTCTGCAGCTTCAGCCTGCTGAACTGGTACTTGTGCTTTCCCTGCCCTCCAATGGGTGCGTTGCTTAGAGGGCTCTGCTGCCTCTTTGCCAGACTGCCATATTTCAGCTTCTCTCTGGTTATACTTTGCAAACTCATGTCTTTAATGCCTCCTCATCAGTCTCCCTCTATTTCCTGGTCTAAATATTGCCACATAAGGTTTGCTTTGCAGACTGCCAGGATCTTTCCATTTGTTCACCTCCGATGAATTGTCTTTGCCCGTGCCTTGTGCTGGTTTCCAGTTCTCCCACCTCATGACACAGCTCACTCTTGCCTATGACTATAGCATTTTCATGGTCAGTAAGCGGTCCCTTGGTTTCTTCCCACTCACACATGCACCACGCACCATCTCTCTGCTTCATTCTTCATCACTTTTCTTAGAGCCCATGTTTCTGTTCCATGGAAGGTTAAGTGTCAACCTGATCTTTTCAAATAGCTTCCCCAGCAGCTTCTTATCCATCCTGGAGTCTTCTCCTCAGCTCTGCCTTCTGCTTTGGAATAACAGGGACTGGTTATCTGAGGCAAGCATCCACTTTAGCAGCTTCCCCGTCCACTATGATCTATTCTTGCTCTACATTTGCATATGACATTTCAGAGCTATGTCTCTGCCTACTGTGCAGATTAAAGTATAAGCAATCTGCAGACTCCCAAGTCCCGGTAGCTCACACTTCTACTCCCCCATTCCCCTCTATCCTATCCTGAACTGAAATGACTTTGAGCCACTTTTGAAATGAGCCAACACCATGGCCGATGAATTCCCCAGTGTAGGCAAGTGCAAAGAAATGCATGTTGGGGAGAAGAATTTAAAATACCCATGCACTGATGGCTTCTGAATTTGTTTCATCCTCTCAGAAAAGAAATCCAGGCATCACTATGGTCATGTCACTGAAGATGTCTGCTCAGTGTGTGGTGTTAGTTGAAGATGTGATTGAGGCTGCATTAAGAAAAGAGAGAATAAAACAGACAACATGGCTGTTCAGTGGATAGCTCAGAGAACAGAGTCTGAAGAACTTGGGCCAGATCCTCAACTGGAGCTATGCCAGTGTGCATCAGCTAAGGATTTGGGCCGTGGTTTCCATTCTGGGCTTTCCTATTGCTTAGCTGGGCAGATCTTGGACAAGTTATTTGGCTTCTCTGGGCCTCAGCTTGCTCCTCAGTAGAATAGGGACAATAATATCTACTTTTGTAAAGTGCTTTGAGATCCTCAAATGAAAGGTTCTATAGAGTAGCATAATCATCATTTGCAGTCCTATGAATGGGTTGTATAGTTGAATTCTGCTTTCGGCTTTGGTGAGTTCATCTCAAAATAGAGAAAGAAGGGCAATCAAACTGAGGATGGTAGTTACTATATGAGCAATTGCACCTTTTTATCTTTTCTCATAATACAAGAACAAGGGGAGACAGACAGCCACAAATTTAAAATGGATTGAAGGAAATCTTTTTTTCCCTAATGCACCATATAATTAACCCGAGGAACTCACCATTGCTGGATAGTCTTGAGGAAACCAAAATTTAATAACTTCAAAAATGGATTAGACACATTTCAACTTGAACAGCATCTGTGGTTCTTATAGGCTAGAGAAAACATTATAAGGGCTCTGCATCCTGATGCTTCAGGGTGTAAACAGATCACCTGCTGGGTTCAGAAAGAAACTTCCCCTCTGGATATAGGTTTGCAAAATTAGGGGAACTGTCATTGGGGTTTTTATGTCTTCTAAAACATCCAACACTGGTCACTTGCAGAGGAGATATTAGGGTTCATGGACTATTGCTTTGTTCCAGTCTGGCAACTCTGAGGATGCGCAGGATAAAAGCAGATACGTCTGTTCCTTCCAGCGAAGATCGCTCTGGGGAGATCTTTAGGGCATTCCCTCCCATAATGCATATAATCCTTCTTCAGCCTGATTACTTTGTCATTTGCTTGTGAAAGGTAGATCATACAAACCTCATGTTCAAGGGCACTCCGAATCCATTCATGTCGGGTCCCACTGTGTTCCACTACATCATCCACTGCTTGCAATCGGCGCGCTGGAACCACAGAAAATGGTGTTTATCTGGAATACATTTGGAAAAGGAAACATTAACGATACTACTACTAAATATAATTAGTAGAATATGGATTCCTGTGCAAAGATGTCTTCTGTGTTCTCCTTGCTATTGTTTGGTATATTTGCGTTTGAAAAAGAGCTCTTTCTCCAGTCATCCAGGATTTCCCTTCCACTTGATCCTGTAGAGAAATCCAGGATGAAAGTTTTTCTTCACACAATGCACAGCATGTGGAACTCTTTGCCAGAAGATGTTGCGAGGGCCAAGACTATAACAGGGTTCAAAAAAGAACTAGATCAATTCATGGAGGATAGGTCCATCAGTGGCTATTAGCCAGGATGTGCAGGGATTGTGTCCCTATCCTCTGTTTGATAGAAGCTGGGAATGGGTGACGGGATGGATCCACTTGATGATTACCTGTTCTGTTCGTTCCCTCTGGGTCACATGGCATTGGTCACTGTCAGAAGACAGGATACTGGAGTAGATGGACCTTTGGTCTGACCCAGTATGGCTGTTCTTCTGTTATGTTCATGATACTCTATTGACTTCAGCAGATTTACACCAGGGATGAATTTGCCCAGGCTGTATTTAACATCACAATGTGTTCCTGTGGAAAGATTGTGCAATGTCACACAGACTATTCCATGGTCCTGTTTGAACCTGGAAAGTGATATCAGTAAAGCTGGTCCAAAAAAAGCTTTCCCCCCGCGTATGGAAAATTTCAACTTTTCAGGAGAAAAAAAACCCACCACACTGAATATTTTTGGCCAAAGTCAGAAATTCAGAAATGCTGCCTCCATGACTCATGGGAGTTTTCTGGTGCCTCATGTCCAAATTCCTCTAGGCGTGGACAGTGGGCTCCCTGGCCAGACTATCTATCCCTTGATATGCCCCAATCTCCTGTCTTTACTGAGCCACTGCAGTGCATCATGGTAATTCCATGGTGCACCACATCCATGTAAGATATAATACAGCTGGGGAACCCAGCCACAGAGAATGAGGGCATGAGCCATCCCCTTCAATTCCCATTAAGCACCATGTCAACCTTTGCAAATAATTTTTTTTTTAATTATTTCAGCAAAAGGTTTTCAGATTTTAAACAAAAAAGGTCAAAATTTTCTATGGAATGTTGACACTTCACGGAAAATTTTGCTTTGTCAAAAACCCAATTTGCCTTAAACATGTTGAGGGAAAATATTGGACCAGCCCTAGAAACCAGCTAGGACAATTAAGCTGAAAGCCCCAGATGTATCCATCTGGTTACTAGGGCAGAATATTCTTCAGAGAGCCCCTCCACCCACAGCCACACAGTTAATCTAACAGAACTGTCTCTCGTTGACCTACGGGGCACATTACAAAGCCTGTGTATACCCACAGGTTTATTCTGCGGGGGCGGGGGTTCAGCTAGGTTAGGGAGTTCTTTTAGGCCCAAATTGTTAAGAGTTGGTGCCTAAAGTGAGACACCTGGCCATAGGGGTCATTTCAGAAAAATTCAGGTGGGCAAAATTTGCTTTCCTGATGACCACATCCCAAGGGGGGGTTGGGGTGGGAGAAGGGGAGGACAAAAAGTGGAAGACATAATGGAGCATGAGTGAGGGTGAAAACCAAGGTCTAGCAAGGGACAACTGCCCCTCTTGCCCCATAAGTGCAGGGGCGTTATCTGCTATCTCCATATTAAAACATCTAAATAAGTGGCCTGAATTCCAGAAATTCTGAACACCTGGAGGACCAAATACATCCCTGCTGTACGGAATTAAAGCTGTCATTTTAGTAAAGCATAACTAAACCTGGACTTGGCATGAGTAATTTCTGAAGAACAAAAATTCTCACCCCCCCCCTTACCTCTGTCTTTCTCTGTCCTTTCCTCTGGTGGTCAAGGTGCGGACCATTTCTATGACAACATTGAGGACATGATTGGTTATCGGCCGTCGCCGCTGATTAAGATGTGCTGGCAGGTTGTCACCCCTGGTGTTTGCCTGGTAGGTACAAACTATGGTGAGGCATGTTTGTACAGGGACCCTAGAATCTGAGTGAAGAAGAGAATTTGAGGGGGCACTATTGTTTATAGAATTGCTGTGGAGGAGCAGTAGCTTCCCCGTAGTTGAAGCTGGAATCAATTTCCATTGTAAAGCCTTGTCTTAGGTCTGGAAATTTCATTTAGCCTGAAAATTGGCATATTTATTCTGCAGGCAAAGGAGAATGTATCTGCAAAGCCCGAAGGGAATTGATCAAATCATTTTTTAATTTCAGCCCATTAAAGAATTATCTTGTTCTGAAATGTTCTCTTCTGTCTACATTTCTATGACTCCCGCTACTCAAAAACATCTTGTTCCTGCACCTTCCTTTTCATAAAGTCAAATCACCTTGAAAATGTACCCACTGACTATGTTTGAAGAAAACAGTTTATAATTAAGGAAAGATATTAACTATTTTTGTCTCGTGCCCAGTTCTGTTTCCATTGATTTCAGCAGATGGTATGGGCTTAATCCTACTCCCGTGAACGTCATGACATTTGTTTGCCATTGACCTCAATGGGATCAGGATCAGGCACAAATAGCTTTTGAAGCTGCCACCTGAGGGCTCCAATGGGAGTTGAAAACAATCAGAGTTTTCAGAGCTGCTGCTTGGTCGTGCATGAGTTGCTGAGAGCTCACTGGTTTGAGTGCTCTATAGGGCTGGGTGCTGGCTGAGAGAGCATCTTTCAATGAGTATTTTCAGAGAGGGCCTTGGGTGCCCCAGGGCTGTTCTCAGAGCTCAAAGGTCAGTCCTGTCAGAGGCATGACTAAGTCAGGAGTCACCAGAGATGGTACTCAAACTGCAGCCCCTGATTGGCTGCTCCAGAGTTTCTGCACCCTGACTACAGAGAGCTTACAAATAAGGACCTTCCTCCTACACATACATTGGAGAGAGAGGGAATTTCCTGGAGGTTTAGAGGATCCATGTTGGAGAGGGCAAGGCGAGGTAAGGATTTGGGTAGGGGCTGGAAAGGTGGCTGATAGGAGGTAGAAGAGCACAGAGACTCACACTGAAAGGTTCAGGAGAGGGGAGGGGTTGGTGAATGGAAAACAGCACAGGTGGGGAGTGAAAATTCCAAAACCAAAAAAATGTTTCAAAACTCAGTTAAGGCTGGTAAGTAACAACAGTGTACATACCCATGACACTATTTCCAACTCCCAAACACTTAGGAACAAGGATATAACTAGTTAAGGAGATCACAAATCTTCTACTGCTTATACATCCCGTGTCAGGAACAGTCTCCCACCACCTGTTTCTGACTCACCATGTACCCACCTGCTATTCTGACTTTTATGTTCTTCATTCCTCAGGTGACTTTCCTATTTTCACTGATCAAGTACGCCCCCCTCAAATACAACAACTGGTACGTGTACCCTCCGTGGGGCTACGCTCTGGGCTGGTTGATGGCTCTCTCTTCCATGATCTGCATTCCACTCTACGTCATTTTCATCCTGCTGAAAACCAGGGGATCACTAAAGAAGGTAAAAGAAGGTCCAGAACTTCTAGGTCCCAGATTCAAATCCAGCCCAGGTCATCAGTGACTAAAGTCTGTGTGAGTGCTTCCCATTGGCTTGTATGAAAGGAATAGATGGTCTCCATCCAGTACAATAGAACCTCAGAGTTATGAACCCTTGGGAATGGAGGTTGTTCGTAATTCTGAAATGTTCGTAACTCTGAACAAAACATTATGGTTCTTTCAAAAGATTAGAATTGAACATTGACTTAATTCCTTGACTTTAGCAAAGCTTTTGATACAGTCTCCCACAGTATTCTTCTCAGCAAGTTAAAGAAGTATGGGCTGGATGAATGGACTATAAGGTGGATAGAAAGCTGGCTAGATCATCGGGCTCAACAGGTAGTGATCAATGGCTCCATGTTTAGTTGGCAGCCGGTTTCAAGTGGAGTGCCCCAAGGGTCGGTTTTGTTCAATATCTTCATTAATGATCTGGAGGATGGCGTGGACTGAACTTTCAGCAAGTTTGCAGATGACACTAAACTGGGAGGAGTGGTAGATATGCTGGAGGGTAGGGATAGGATACAGAGGGACCTAGACAAATTAGAGGATTGGGCCAAAAGAAACCTGATGAGGTTCAACAAGGACAAATGCAGAGTTCTGCACTTAGGACGGAAGAATCCCATTCACTGTTACAGACTAGGGACCGAATGGCTAGGAAGCAGTTCTGCAGAAAAGGACCTAGGGGTCACAGTGGATGAGAAGCTGGATATGAGTCAACAGTGTGCCTTTGTTGCCAAGAAGGCTAATGGCATTTTGGGCTGTATAAGTAGGGCCGTTGCCAGCAGATCGAGGGACGTGATCATTCCCCTCTATTCGACATTGGTGAGGCCTCATCTGGAGTACTGTGTCCAGTTTTGGGCCCCACACTACAAGAAGGATGTGGAAAAATTGGAAAGAGTCCAGTGGAGGGCAACAAAAATGGTTAGGGGGCTGGAACACATGACTTATGAGGAGAGGCTGAGGGAACTGGGATTGTTTAGTCTGCAGAAGAGAAGAATGAGGGGGGATTTGATAGCTGCTTTCAACTACCTGAAAGGGGGTTCCAAAGAGGATGGATCTAGACTGTTCTCAGTGGTACCAGATGACAGAACAAGGAGTAATGGTCTCAAGTTGCAGTGTGGGAGGTTTAGGTTGAATATTACGAAAAACTTTTTTTACTAGGAGGGTGGTGAAGCACTGGAATGGGTTACCTAGGGAGGTGGTGGAATCTCCTTCCTTAGAGGTTTTTTAAGGTCAGGCTTGACAAAGCCCTGGCTGGGATGATTTAGTTGGGAATTGGTCCTGCTTTGAGCAGGGGGTTGGACTAGATGACCTCCTGAAGTCCCTTTCAACCCTGATATTCTATGATTCTATGATAAAGTTTCAAAGCTGTATTCATTATGCAGAAGAAGAATGTTGCTTTCCCTTTATTTTTAGTACAGAACTGCACTGTATTTGGGTTTTGGTTTTTTTGTCTCTGCTGCTGCCTGGTTGCATACTTCCAGTTCCAAATGGGGTGTGTGGTTGACCGGTCAGTTCATAACTCTGATGTCTGTAACGCTGAGGTTCTACTGTACTAGTACGAAACCATCTCGGCAACTGGCCCTAATTGAACCTCTTGTTGAGAGGTTTAGAAGAGAGGCCACAGATGAATAGAGGTGTGGGGAATAAAGTACCTTCCTGCTCCCAGAGGTGGTCACTGTGGATCACATTTGAGACACATGAGTGGGACAGTGGGGATGAAGATAGTCCTTATGCTGCCCATGCTGTCCTTGATCTGTGGCACGGTCAGTACAGCAGTTTTCACGATCGTGAATGTCATTCAGACAATTCAGTGCTTAACATTTCTTTAAAGGGATAGACCTGGTTCACTGAGGCCTGTCACCATGTTCGTTGGTTACATCTGTGTAAAGTTGGCATAAGTTAGAATGGGAGCAATTTGCACTAGTGTAAAATGATGACACGAGATGCAGGGAAATGGAGAATCTGGCCCGAACTGTTTGGAAGTGCTTCAAAAAGAATATAGTGAATCAATGGGGTGACCAAGTAGAAGTGTCTCCTCATCTACCTCTCCTCTATAGGCATGTGACCATATCTGTCAGTTCTTTCCAATGCATCCCTTTTCCTGTCAGCCCTTTGATTCTCTAGCTGAGAGTTGTAATGTGATGAGAATGGAAGGAGCTGTGTAAGAGAAGACTCTCTTGCCAATATCATTTGAGACCATGAAAGGATAGGGAAGAAGCCAGTGTAGATGAATGGACGGATTTGGAAGGAGTGCAGAGAGAAACCAGAATTGTGCATTTGGCTGGAACAAGTCCATGGAGAGTTTTAAAAAGAAAGAGGAACGTTTGGACTGGATGCTGGAGAAAATGGGGAAGCAGCAGGGTCATTTGAAGCTGAGGCTGAATGTGATGTGGTGAGCCTTTGTGGGGAAAAAGGTACTTTCATTTGGTAGCTGCCAGTTTATAAGAGTCCAAATCCTGAAGCCCTTACTCAGGCAAAACTCCCAATGACTTCATTGGAAGATTTGCCTGTATAAAGAGTTATGGGTCCATGGTCAATGGACGATACACAAAACAGTGGTCAGGATCGCCTCCTATGATAAAACTCACAGGATGGGGCTCAGAGGAGGACATCTCAGTGAGGATCTCCTTGGCTAAGTCCTCCCCTGATCATTTGGTCTGGGTGGCCTGGCATTTGTCTACTGCAGAATGACCTGTGGCACAGAGCTGTCATAGCAGCATCTATCTCTACCCCTCCCACTCCCTGGTGCAAAGAGTGTTAATGGAAAAGGGAGTTTGACGGAGGCAACTCTATACTCAGTCAATCCCTGGCTTCCAGAAAGGCGCCCTGAGGACACAGGCTTGTGGGCTTAATTTCCACTGGAGATCAGCTGCCCCCAGGATCAGGGGAGTGAAGGTGGCATAGAGCACCCTCCTGAGTTGTGCCAAGTGCAAGTCCTGGATCAGACACTGGCTCTTTACCTCTGATCTCCCCCTTACTCCTTACCAGTGTCTCCCCTGGCCAGGGCTGCCCCAGATAACTCTTCACAAGATGTAGTACCTAACCCTGCCCTGGCCCAGGCAATCTCTCGAGGATCAGTATGGGCAGGACATATGACTTGCTCCAAGTCTATACAAAGCTGCCTTTTCCATGCCCAATCCCCTCTTCTTCCATCACAGGGAACCTGAACCTGTGGAGAGCCTTATGCAAGGTTCTAAGATGTGTGTGTGTGGGGGGGGGGGAGAAAATGGGGCCATGGAGGCGGCCACCCCCTATTCCAAGGTCCACACACACTGAGTTACTTCCTTGTGTAGACCTGGAGAAGCACAATCTCTCATAGAATCATAGACTTTAAGGTCAGAAGGGACCATTGTGATCATCTAGTCTGACCTCCTGCACAATGCAGGCTACAGAATCTCACCCATCCACTCCTGTATCAAACATGTGTCTGAGCCATTGAAGTCCTCAAATCATGGTTTAAAGACTTCAATGTGCAGAGAATCTTCCAGCAAGTGACCCGTGCCCCACGCTGCAGAGGAAGGTGAAAACCCCCCAGGGCCTCTGCCAATCTGCCCTCGAGGAAAATTCCTTCCTGACCCCAAATATGGTGATCAGCTAAACCCTGAGCATGTGGGCAAGACTCACCAGCCAGACACCCAGGAAAGAATTCTCTGTAGTAACTCAGATCCCACCCCATCTAACATCCCATCACAAGCCATTGGGCATATTTACCGCTAATAGTCAAAGACCAATCTCATTATACCATCCCCTCCATAAGCTTATCAAGCTCAGTCTTGAAGCCAGATATGTCTCCCCCGCCCCCACTCCCCTGGAAAGGCTGTTCCAGAACTTCACTCCTCTGATGGTTAGAAACCTTCATCTAATTTCAAGTCTAAACTTCCTGATGGCCTGTTTATAGCCATTTGTTCTTGTGTCCACATTGGAACTGATAATTCCTCTCCCTCCCTGGTATTTATTCCTCTGATATATTTGTAGAGAGCAATCATATCTCCCCTCAGCCTTCTTTGGGTTAGGCTAAACAAGCCACGCTCTTCCTGTCTCTTTTCATAAGACAGGTTTTCCATTCCTCAGATCCTCCTAGTAGCCTTTCTCTGTACCTGTTCCAGTTTGAATTCATCCTTCTTAAACATGGGAGACCAGAACTGCACACAGTATTCCAGATGAGGTCTCACCAGTGCCTTGTATAACGGTACTAACACCTCCTTTATTTCTACTGGAAATACCTCGCCTGATGCATCCCAAGACCACATTAGCTTTTTTCACAGCCATATCACATTGGCGGCTCATAGTCCTCCTGTGATCAACCAATACTCCGAGGTCCTTCTCCTCCTCTGTTACTTCCAACTGATGCCTCCCCTGCTTATAACAAAAATTCTTGTTATTAATCCCTAAATGCATGGCCTTGCATTTTTCACTATTAAAATCCATCCTATTACTATTACTCCAGTTTATGAGGTCATCCAGATCTTCCTGTAGGATATCCCGGTCCTTCTCTGTGTTGGCAATACCTCCCAGCTTTGTGTCATCCACAAACTTTATTAGCACATTCCCACTTTTTGTGCCAAGGTCAGTAATAAAAAGATTGGTCCCAAAACCGATCCCTGAGGAACTCCACTAGTAACCTCCCTCCAGCCTGACAATTCACCTTTCAGTATGACTCGTTGTCGTCATCTCCCCTTTAACCAGTTCCTTATCCACCTTTCAATTTTCATATTGATCCCCATCTTTTCCAATTTAGTTAATAATTCCCCATGTGGAACTGTATCAGATGCCTAACTGAAATCCAGGTAAATTAGATCCACTGTGTTTCCTTTGTTTAAAAAAATCTGTTACTTTCTCAAAGAAGGAGATCAGGTTGGTTTGCACAATCTACCTTTTGTAAAACCATGTTGTAATTTGTCCCAATTACTGTTGGCCTCAATGTCCTTAACTACTTTCTCCTTCACATTTTTTCCCAAGAGCCTGCATACTACAGATGTCAAACTAACAGGTCTGTAGTTGCGTGGATCACTTTCCCCCCCCTTTCTTAAAGATAGGAACTATGTTAGCAATTCTCCAGTCATATGGTACAACCCCTGAGTTTACAGATTCGTTAAAAATTCTTGCTAAGGGGCTTGCAATTTCATGTGCCAACTCCTTTAATATTCTTGGATGAAGATTATCTGGGCCCCCCGATTTAGTCCCATTAAGTTGTTCCAGTTTGGCTTCTACCTCAGATGTGGTAATATCTACCTCCATATCCTCGTTCCCATTTGTCATCCTACCATTATCCCTAAGCTCCTCATTAGCCTCATTAAAGACTGAGGCAAAGTATTTGTTTAGATATTGGGCCATGCCTAGATTATCCTTAACCTCCACTCCATCCTCAGTGTTTAGCAGTCCCACTTCTTTCTTGGTTTTCTTCTTATTTATATGACTATAGAACCTTTTACTATTGGTTTAAATTCCCTTTTCAAGGTCCAAATCTACATGGCTTTTGGCCTTTCTCACTTGATCCCTACATGTTCTGACCTCAATAAGGTAGCTTTCCTTGCTGATCACTCCCATCTTCCACTCCTTGTAGGCTTTCTGCTTTTTCTTAATCACCTCTCTGAGATACTTGCTCATCCAGCGTGGTCTACAACTCCTGCCTATGAATTTTTTCCTCTTTCTTGGGATGCAGGCTTCTGCTAGTTTCTGCAACTTTGACTTGAAGTAATTCCAGGCCTCCTCTGCCTTTAGATCCCCAAGTTCTTCAGTCCAATCCACTTCCCTAACTAATTTCCTTAATTTTTTAAAGTTAGCCCTTTTGAAATCAAAAACCCTAGTCAGATCTATTTTTGTTTATCCTTCCATTTAGTTTAAACTCAATTAGCTCATGATTGCTCGAACCAAGGTTGTCCCCTACAACCATTTCTTCTATGAGGTCCTCACTACTCACCAAAACCAAATTTAAAATGGCATCCCCTCTTGTTGGTTCAACAACTACTTGGTGAAGGAATCCATCAGCTATCGTATCTAGGAAAATCTGAGCCCTATTATTATTACTAGCACTTGTCCTCCAGTCCATATCTGGGAAGTTAAAGTTTGCTGTGATCATACAATTCCTATTAGTATTTTCTTCATTAAAAACATTAAAAAGGTCTCTATCCATATCTAAATCAGATCCCGGTGGTCTATAGCACACCCCAAGCACTCTCTCAGGGGAGGCTCTAGTAGCTTTCTTCCCCAATGTGATTTTTGCCCAGACAGACTCTCTTATCCATTCCATCCCTTCTTATTTCTTTAGTCTACCTCATCACTGATATACAATGCTACTCCACTACCTTTGCCTTTATTTCTGTCTTTCCTAAACAGCACATACCCTTCAATACCTGTACTCCAGCCATGACTACTATTCCACCATGTTTCTGTTATCCGTATAATATCTGGTTTCACTTCCTGCACCAGTAACTCTAGTTCCTCCATTTTGTTACCTAGGCTCCTCGCATTGGTGTACAAACATCTTAATTCTTGCTGTTTGGCTTTGCTCACATTCTATACCCGATTAGGCCCACACATTCTACCACCAGTATCACCTATTAGAATGGTAGCTACACTACCCTTCCTCCGTATGTCCATTCTCCTACCCACGGCTGTATCCTTTCTTTCTTTGTTTTCTTCCCTCTCAATGTTAAAATCCAGCGTGGAGATTACTTGTACATCTCCCCCCAATTCCTAGTTTAAAGCTCTCTTAATCAGTTGTGCCAGCCTCCATCCTACAAGTCTATTTCCCTCCCTACTCAGGTAAAGTCCATCCTGAGAGAATAGTCCTCTGTCCATGAATGCTTCCCAGTGGCCATACATTCCAAAGCCCTCCTTATAACACCACTGACTGAGCCATCTGTTGATCATCATAAACTTGTCACACCTTTGTTGCCCTTCTCTAGGAACAGGCAGAATCCCACTGAAGATCACCTGAGCCTCGATTTCCTTAAGCGTCTTCCACAGCCTGGGCCTAGTCTCCCTTGATACGTTCCAGTGAGAATCTAGCTGTATCATTTGTTCCCACATGAAGGACAATCAGCAGATTCTTTCCCGCTTCCGTTAGGATCCTCTTCAGCCTCAGGTCCACATCCCGTATCTTAGCACCCGGCAGACAGCACACCCTTCTGTTCTCTGGATCAGCTCTGGTTACAGACCTGTCTATTCTTCTCAGTAAGGAGTCTCCAATCACGTAGATCTGCCTTTTCCTGGTGACGGTGCGATTCTCCAGTCTATCCCCTGTTCCCTCTGGCTGCAAATCCTCTCGATTCCTATTCACCCTTGCAATCCTCCGCAACCCATCCTGTATCCTCCTGGGGCTCATGTTTCGTGTTATCTCCATTGATTCTTCCTTTCTTCTTATAGAACTAGCTGCTCTTCACTTCTTCCTTGCCCTCTCACCTTCAGCAACCACCTGCTGTGCCCCTTCTTCATTTTCCAACTCTGCAAACCTGTTCCTGAGCTCTATTTCTCCTTCATTAGCCCGTCTTTTTCCTCTGCCTGGTTCTCTTAGTCACATGCTTCCACTTTCCTCACCTAGCAGTCTCCTCTCAGAGTTCTTTGGTCCTGTTTCCATCTGCAAGTCTGAGCTTTTCCATACAGACTTCTCAGGTCTTTGCTCCATCATCCACTCGAACCCCTTTCTAAACTCAACCAGAGTTTCCACCTGCATCTCCAATCCTCAGATCTTTTCTTCCATCAGCTCTATCAGGCGGCACTTTGTGCAGACGAAACTCTTATCAGGTACCCCCTCCACGATCATGTACATGCCGCAGCTTCCACATCCAGTCATCTTCATTGTGTCTTCCACTGCTTGGGTCACTACCACTGCTGCCCCTCTGAATCTGTCATAGGCTTCCCACCTAAATCCTGTAAATCTAGGAAACACAAACCAAACCACCACCACCCACAGCAAAACAAACCCCCAACAAGCACCAAAACACTGCTAGAACACTGCACACTCCCTTCACTAGCCTGTCTGATCCTCTGCCTGCCTCTTAGTCTTCCCCCAAACTCCCCCTGCAAACTCCCACTCAAACACCCCTGTTTACAGCTCTGTTTGCTGGCTCCTGTACCACTGCAGCTCTCCCCCTGTTTGTCCCAGTTTGAATGACAGCTCAGGCTGATGGAAATGTAAATGAATTGGGGAGCATGGAATGTAACTCTGGGGAGCTGGGGGGCGTTATTCAAATCTCTCTACACGAGATGAGTGGAGAGGAGAACCCTGCAGTGGTATTGCATCCAGGGACGGCTCTAGGCACCAGCAAAACAAGCTGGTGCTTGGAGCGGCACATTTTTAGGGGCGGCATGGCCGGCGCCAGAATGCCACCCCTAAAAATGTGCCCCGGCCGCCCTAGCTCACCTCCGCTGCTGCTGCCATGGCGCACGAAACAGCTGATTCGCGCGCCGCTGCTCTCCCTCCCTCCCAGGCTTGAGAGCCTGGGAGGGAGGGGGAGATCCCGAGCGGACGTTTCACGTGCCGCTGCTCCCCCTCCGTCCCAGGCTTGAGAGCCAGGGAGGGAGGGGGAGAAGCGGCGCCCGCGCCGCGGCCACTCGGAGTCTCCCCCTCCCTCCCAGGCTCTCAAACCTGGGGGCGGGGGAGACTCCGAGCGGCCGCGGCGCAGCGTTGCTTCTCCGCCTCCCTCCCTCCCTCCTAGGCTTGAGAGCCTGGGGGGAGGAGGCAGGGCTGGGGATTTGGTGAAGGGGCGGAGTTGAGGCAGGGCCGGGGGTGGGGTAATTAAGTAAGGGGGGGGGGGGGCGGCCAAAATTGTTTTTGCTTTGGGCGGCAAAAATCCTAGAGCCGGCCCTGATTGCATCAGGGAAAAAAAACTGGGCTCACAATGTCCTTTCCAACTCTGTCACCTCAGGGAAGGTGAATCTGTGCCCATTAGGCACTTATTTCCTGGCTAGGAACTCTAACTTAATTAGAAGGGACAGGCTGTGTGGCAGTGCTGATTAGTTCCCACCTCAGGTGCCTGAGTTACAAGGCAAAGCCCCATTCAGAGGGGAGAGGGAGAAAAAGCCTTGAGCAAATGGGGAAGGGAGGAAGGCAGAGAAAACAGTCAAGGAATGCAGCCTCCTGGATTGGAAACAGCACTGGGAGTCAGGAGACCTGCCTTCTAGTATTGACTACAACTGTGTTCTCAGGCAAGTGGCTTGGCTTTACTGGCCCTCTCTGCACAGGGGAAAGGTTGCTTTTATCAGCTGGACCAGCTTTAGGCAGTTGGAAAGGCTCTTAACACCTGGGCCTAGTCTACACTGATTTTGTAGCAGTATTGCTATTTCGGTTAGAGTTGTTGTTTTTAACTGGAACGGTTATATTGGTACAACCCTTAATGTGGATGCAGTTATATTGGTATAAAGGTGCCTTTTGTGGGTATACCTTAATCCCCTTCCCACACTGGAATAAGCTAGACTGGTATAAGCACTTTTATACTAGTGGAACTGTTCTTAGCTTTTAGCTGTGGAATCTCCTGAGCCTAGTGGCGCATGAGGCAACCCATTTTCCCCACTGCTGTCTGTCCAGAGCAAGATGTTTGACTCAATAATATGTAGTCTCCATGATGGCAATATCATTTTCAGTCATCCTGCAATGAGTCATTCATTGTCTTCCATGTCTTCTTTTCCCCCCAGGAAGAATCCAATTTAAGACATACCCATAGCAGAAGCACCAGGTAACCTGATGGTATGGCCAAACCACCGTAGCAGTCTGTCTGATCACAAAGGTCCTGGTGGATTCTCCTTCACTCACGATTTTTAATTCCAGATTGGATGTTTTTCTAAAATGTAAGTTCTATGGCCTGTGTTATACAGGTAAGAAGTCAGACTAGATGATCACAATGGTCCCTTCTGCCCTTGGCATCTATGAATCACTGAGTCCTCCATCTGCTGACCCATGTGATGCAACTTTCTCAATGAGTCTTCTCAAGGTGAAAATCTGTTCCGAACATGATCTACCAGATTGAAATCCAGCCTGTTCTTCCCTGAGTACTTTATCAATAGCAGTTTTCATCCCATTCAAAGTGATAATACAAAACACTTTCCCAGGTACAGCTAGGAGTATCACCCTTCTCTACTTATCACAAATAAGCTGTTCTACCTTTTCAGGGATTTTGCAGATAACACCTCTTCTCCAATCTTTGGACGGGCGTCCCTTCTCCAGACCACTCTTCAACTGCCTGAACATGTAATTCACCATCACTTCCTCCCCAGTGTTTAACATTTCAGCATTTGTTTTATCCTAGCCTGGTGCTTTAACACTTTTCAGCTGGTTTATAGCCCTAGTTCCTTCCTCCAAGGCGATTACTTGTAGTGATATAGATAAGACCGCTATGTCTTCACATTTCTCAGTATGTGTTAATGGTTCTGGCTGGTTTAGCACAGCCTGGAAATGTACCATCCAACGGGCACTCTGTCCATCCTTTATGGTTGAAATCGTACAGTCTTGACCTTTTCTACCCAATTCTACAATGGTTAGAGCATTGTGATGTCAGTTGTTTAGATACTAGAGAAAACTTTGTAGAATCCTCTCTCCTATGTGCCTCCGCAGTGTCTCTTTTTCATCCATTCTCTATGATCTCTTCTGGCTAATCTTTTAACTTCCTTGTCTGTATCCGCATATTCTCGTTGCAGAATAGTTCTTTTACTGCTGTCTCATTCTTGTTGCTTTCTCTTCTTTAATTCTTTCCTCTATTCCACTAGCTTCCAAGTATTTGGTTGGAGCCATTCTTCTTTTTTAGATAGTCTCATTCCACATGGTAGTCCTGGATGCATCCTCACTTGCTTCTTTGAAAAACTCCCATTGTTTTTCTGTCATCCCTCTGTGTCTTTAACTCTTCAAATCTATTGCTAAATTGCATCTTGAAACGTACCTTCACTGTTGGATCTACTAACTTTCTAGTATCATACATTCCTTCTGCCTTGAGTGTTATTTTTGGGGGGGTTTATTTTGATTGTCCCAATAAGAAGATGGTGGTCACTTCTAATACTAGCACTCCTATACAGCCTGGTGTTCAACTGTGATCTTCTCTAGCACCTACTAAAGGCAACATGATCAAGCTGTTTCTGGGTGAAGCCATCATTTCATCTCCACGTCAGTTTGTCTTTCCTTGTGTGAAAATTCATAGATTGCATCGGACACAGAATTATAAAAACATTTTCCATTGTCAGTCTGTTCTAATATGCCATTTCTGCCCATAATGTGCTCAGATCCAGTATTATCATCGCCAACCTGTGTATTTAGATCTCCCATAGAGATAATATCATATTTATTGATCTTGCCAAGGACGCTCTGCAACCTTTCATAGAAACAATCTTTGCCTTGTTCATCGCAATCATTCGTTAGGTGCAGAACACTGAACAAGTGTGACTTTTGCTTGGTTTGTTATAAAGCGAGCGGTCAGTATTCTTGAGTGTGCAGGTACCCATTCCTTCAGTGTTGTAGTAGCTTCCTTGCTAAACTTAACCTTTCCTATGTTTATCATCTTCTCTTCAACCATGCCTTCCAATGATAATTAGATGGGTCCAGTCCACCTCATCTCAGTCAATCCAGGTATACTTAGGAGAAAGATTTTCATTTCTCTGATAACTTGTGTCAGTCTACCTGTGCTCTTGTCACAACCCAGTGGCCCCGTCCCTGAAGGGGTCCCCTGCGGAGGCAGATCAGCATTGTATGTTGCCAATGCTGTTGCAAGCATTGCAAGGCATTTTGGGAAGGGTTAAAGGTGTGAGTGTGGAGTGGAAGATTCCTTTGCAGGTTGCGAGAGGACGAAGGGGGAGGAAGGGAGAAGAGAACGGGTTAACACAACGCCTCCACTCTCAGCTCAGCCCGAAGATAAGACGCTGGCTGCAGTCCAAGGTCACGGCACTCGAGCAGACTCTATGGAGCCAAAAAACCTGCTGCCACATCTGCTTCTTACCCAACTCCAGCCAACTGTGGGAAAGGGGGTCAGCTGGGCAGGGGATCTAACATTCCAACTCCCAATTCTTGACTTACTTTTAGCTGTGAAGATACCCCATTTCACATTAAAAACTTCCTGTGGATTTGATTCTCCAGCATCAGAACGTCAGCTGGATTTGCTGGTTGATCAATTCTATCTTGTCTTACATCCAGCACATCATGGTTCTGCACAGTTGATATTTGTATTTGCAAATCTGTGACAGATTCATCTTGTCTCCGGGATGTTTCTGTAACAGAGAACATTTTTGTAAGACTTGTGGACTGTCTTTAGTTTGGCTCCTATCCTTTGACCTTTCTGTCTTGGATGACCGTACCAAGAGTTCTACATCTGCCAACATAGCTCTCAGGGTACCTGGAGTACACAAGCATATGCACCACATCAAGGTGCAGTCCCTGGGGAAACAATAGCTGTTCTCACATTGGAGGGGTGGTTATTGCATTAACGAGACCGATATAATTAAAGTGGTAAAACTTGTGTGTAGACAAGACTTCAGTTACCTAGTCTACAACACAACCAGGTTACACAGCTGAAAGATGTTAAATGGTCTGATATTAACGGTAGATGGGGGCCTTTGTGACTTAACTTTCCCAGCTGTAAAATGGGAATGATACTTATCCACCTTTGGTAAGCATTTTGAGATCTACAGCCAAAAAGTTCCTGTAGGTGCCAAATATTTTATTATGATGCGTTAGTCACTTGAGCATACTTATAAATTAGCACTGTTTTAGTCAAGTTACAGATAAGAGATATTTTTTGTTTACCTCTCATTATATAAAGTGTCAGATATAACTTCTATGGACTTTTTAACTGTCTCTTTATAAAGAAGCTTCCAAGGACATGGATTAGAAATGCAGGAAGGGATCTGTCTACCTCCTTCCCCCCTCCAAAAAAATCCTCAATGAATATTTGTTCTGATTTTGAAACAGCGTCTCCCTGACTGTGCTCGTGCCCCTCTTTCATTCACTGCCTATGAATATTTTAAGCAATGCATGTACTGGCAGCAAACCTCCAAGGACCAGCATACTGTATTTCAAGTGACTATTGCAGTATATTCATGGAAAGCACATTTCTAATTGGTAATTGTGACTATTCACACCAGCAAGCTGACTCCCAGAGTTCCACTGGGCCAATAAGGAAACACAAACATTGTTACCTTATGTGACCAGCTAAGAACAGCTCAAATTCCAAACAAGCTACAGGCCAAGAACTATGCCAGAAATAACTGGATGAATATTTTTGAATAAATTAGAGAAAATAACAATCTGTTGGCAGGCAATTCACAAACAGAGAGTCTCAAAATTAGTTATAGAAATTAGTTAATTACTCAGCCCTGTTTGTGATATGGTCTGTAAGCATGTGATCAGATGAGTGATGTGTGCTGAGCCAGACAGTCTGAATAGAAAGACACATGTAACTATGAATATCAATGTCTGTTAGAGAAGTGTTTTGATGCTCAGTGAGTCTGGAAACCACTGAGAAACACTTCTTTGTGGTAGTCCCAGGGAGTGCAGGGTCTCAGGAGGGTATAGGGTGTGAGACGAATGCTAGAAACATGCAGGGGGGGAGATCTATAGCTAAAAGCATCTCTCTCTATGGCACTGCTCTGTGGGTAGGTGTGTGCAGTGGGATAATATTACTTAGTGTTTTCCATCCAATGATCACAAAGCATGGCACAGCCTCTAATGAAAGCCTCCCAGGACCCCTGTAAGGAGGGCAGTATTAGTAACCCTGTATTATAGTTGATGACATGGGTACAAAGAGCTGAAGATGCTGATTTTTCTATTGACGTGAACTGTATCTGTGACTGAGCATCACTTCTTTATTATCAGCCCTTCGAATCGGATGAGTTCAGAGGAGCCACAACTCCCATTGAAGTCAGCGGAAGTTGTGACTATTCCGCACCACAGAAAAATTAAGTCACAAGGGGCTTGTCTGAGGCCACTGGAGATGTGAGACAGAACCAGGAATAGAGCCCTGTGTACTGATTCCCACTCCTGTGCCTTAAACAGAAAACCGTCCCTCCTCCTATAAATACACCTCGAGTGCGCCTTGTGATACATGTGTCCCAAAATGTAAACAAATAGCAACATTGTAAGCCTGGAGGTTGAATAATCATGGATGAGAACTGGCTAAAGCGCAGAAAAGTAAAGTGTGTGTGTGTGTGTGTGTGTGTGTGTGTGTGTGTGTGTGTGAGAGAAGACAGAGGAGAGGAATGGAAAGTGGAGAGGATTAGCTCTCTGAAATGCCTTTGCCCACAGCAATTACTGTGGATTGCTATTGGGTGTCAGTTTGTTTACCAGTTTAATTAACAGAGATTCCCTCTGTCTGCCTGTCTCTCTGCAGAGGCTAAAGCAACTCACTACCCCAGCAGAGGACTTGCCTCAGCCAAAGAAGCAGCGGGCTAGCGTGTCTGAACCATTGGAGAGCTCCAAAGCAGAATACAAGATCTCATCCCCATCAGCCAAGGAAGTGCTCATAACCACAGAGAAGGAAACTCACTTGTAAAGCATATGGGAAAGGATTTCACCTTTGCATTCTGGTCATAGGCATGCACAGTACATTTCATTAGGGTGTGCACCCAGGGAGCCTCGCCCAAGCCCCACCCCAATCCACTCCCTCCCACTTCCTGCCCCCTGACTGCACCCCTAAGAACTCCCAACCCCCCCTCCTGCTCCTTGTCCCCTGACTGGCCCCCCTGGGCATCCTGCCCCTAACTGCCCCCCAGAACCCCACCCCCTATCTAAGCCTCCATGCTCCTTGTCTCCTGACTGCCCCCTCCTGAGACCCCCCCACTGTAACTGCCTCCCTAGGACCCTACCTGTCCCCTGACTGCCCCGACCCTTAGCCACACCCCCACACCCAGACAGACCCCTGGGACTCCCATGACAATCCAACTGCTCCCTGCCCCGACAGTATCCCCAGAACTCCCGATCCATCCAACCCCCCCCGCTCCTTGTCCCCTGACCACCCCCTCCAGAGACCCCCCCATCACCTAATCACCCCCCAGGACCCTACCAACTATCCAACCTCCCTGTCCCCTGACTGCCACGAACCCTAGCCACACCCCACCCCTGATAAGCCCCCTGGGTCTTCCACATCCTATCCAACACCCTCATTCTCTGTCCTCTGACTGCCCCCGAAACCCTCTGGGCCATATCCAACCCCCCTGGCCCAGCCCGGCCCCCTTACCACACCCCCACTCAGAACAGAGTCCCCACCAAATCCCACCCCCGGCCATCCCCTTGACCAAAGACGTGATGGCACTTATGGGACAGGTGCAGAGAGCGTCAACCAAGCTGGAGCACAGCGATGGAAGAGCACTATGACTGACATAAGTCAAAGGGGAGGCAACGATTGGCTGGGCGGGCCCAGGCAGGGGAGCAAGGGGGGGGGGTCACGGTAGCAGCATGGGGTTCACTGTGTGACACAATTATAACAACTTTGTGCAGCTGCTGGGGAAGTTTGTACAGGCAGCAAATACACCCTGCACCGGCAGGCGGGATCCTGTCACCCCGACTCAGAGGTGCTGACTTTTGGTTTTGCCGGTGGGTGCCCCATCCTGGCTCCACCCCCTTATCCAAGGCTCTGCCCCCACTCCACCTCTTCCTGCCCCATCCTCCTAGACCCCCCTGAATGCCACCTTCTTGCCAGCTCCCTCCCCTAAATGCCTCCCACCAGCTGCTCACTCCTTTCTGCCCCCTCCTGCCTTAAGGGCAAGGTGTGGGTGCTGGAGGGGCACTCTGCCAGTTTTGAGGGGAGGCTATTTTCAACATATTTATACACTTTCATTCTAGTTATTGAAAGTGTGTTTATCATGGTATCTCCCCTTCCTGATGTTTCCCAGTTCTTGCTCTCCACCTGTGTCCCTTTTCCCATCTCTCTCTGCTCCCCACTTCCTGGTGGCTCTGTTTAGCGCCTGCTCCCACCAACACACTCAAAGCAGCTCTGTCTCCCCCCCAACCGCACCCCCTGCGGCCAGCCTAGAAACTACATGCCCCGACAGAGAGAGAAATTTAATTCAACAGCCCAGCATAGAAATGGCCCATTCATTCATCTTGCTGTGTCGCCCTAGCTCTTTCCAATCCCAGGGCTGCAGCCCACCCCTACTTTGACGTCTTCACACACTCTACAACTTTTGTGAGAGGAGGGGACGGTTATCGGCAGGGGAGGAGATAAACTTTCTCTCTTGGAGGAAAAGCCCCTCAGGCAGGCTTGATCTGGGCATGGGAGAGGAGGAGACAGCTTTGACCTGTGCAAGCATTACTTTCCAGGCATGAGGCTGCAGTGAAGCCCCTCTGGACGGGTAAAGAAGGGGGAGGGGGGCGAGCTGCGGGACCCAGCCCAATTTCACTCATCAGACACAAGGGAGAACTTTTCTTAAAGGAGCCATGTCCTTTGGTTTGTTCCCCTGCCCAGCACTAAGGGGGTCTGCAGCTGGTTTCTCCTGGCTGAAGGGGAGCACAGGTCCTGGGGGAAACACCAGCGTGGGCTGAGAGAGGCTGGCTCAGTCCTTGAGAAAGCCCCCAGCCCATACTCCCCCCAGCAGCCCCCTGGAGCCAGCTGAGAAGCTGCCCGCCCATCTCCCCCCAGCCCCCTGCCAAGAAGCTGCCCACCCTTCTGCAGCTAGCCCAGAAGCTGCCGTGCCCTGGCTGCTGGTCCCGCCTAACCCAGCTCCCTCTACCCTGAAAATCAGAAAGACTCACTCACCTCTACCTGCAGTCTGGGAGCTTCAGCAGTGGCAGGAGAAACAGCTGATAGGCAGGCACTTCCCGCCAAACAGCTGATTAGCTGCAGCCAGCCAAAGAGCTGATGAGAGCTGCTGCAGCATGCTAAATAGCTGATTGGCAGTTGCCAACAGCTGATCTCCCCCAGGGGGTGCTAAGCAGCCTCCTCCTCTTCCTCCGAGCCTCCAGCGGGGGAGGGGAACAGCCTTAGCAGCCTTCCTAGATGGAGCTCAGGCATGATTAGGGTGTACCTGGGCACACCCCGTGCAAACGCCTGTGATTCTGGTGTGATTCCCCCTCTCGTTCCTGAGGTGGCTTCTCTTCACAATGCACTCTTCATTTCTCCTCTGCGCACCTGAGGCAGAGCCATCCTAGTCAGTGACTCTGGGACATCCTTCTCCCTCCCCAAGTTTATCAGGTGGTTAACTATACCGACTTGGGATGACAATCAGGGCCGGCTCTAGCTTTTTTGCTGCCCCAAGCAGCAAAAAAAAGCGCCGCCCCCGAGCTCCCCCGCCGAGCGCCGTGCCGCCCCCTGCGCCGAGCGCCGCGCCGCCCCCTGCGCCGAGCGCTGCCAGAACCCCCCCTGAGCGCCAAGCCCCGCGCCGCCTCCCCCCCAGCGCCGCACCGCCGGAGCCCGCCCCTGCCGAGCACCGCTGGAACCCCCCTCCAGCGCCGCGCGCTGGAACCCCCCCCGAGTGCCAAGCCCTGCACTGCCCCCCCCCCCGCCGAGCGCCACGCTGCCGGAGCCCGCCCCCGCCGAGCGCCGCCGGAACCCCCCTCCAGGTCTGCGTCCGTGCCGCCCCCTCGCCGAGCCCTGCACAACCGGAGCCCGCCCCCCCCCAGCACCGCGCCACGCCGTTGGAGTGCCCCCCCGCTGCCCCTTACCAGGTGCCGCCCCAAGCATGTGCTTGGGTGCCTGGTGCCTGGAGACGGCCCTGATGACAGTTCTTTTGATGCCGCTGGGACAGCTCTCTCCTTCTGCACCTGGGAAAGAGCAAAGTGACCTCACCAGAGGCGCTTTAGAGCCCTGACACTGAAAGAAGGAACAGTAGATATAAAATAATGGGGAAAGGAAATTGCAAAGAGTAGAGAGGTTCAGAAGTAAAGTCAGGAAGGCAAAGGCACAAAATGAGGGGGTGTGAGCAAAAGGAACAAGTTAAATGGTTATAAGTACATAAAAAGCAGGAGACTGACAAAGGAAAGTGCACAGGTAGGTCACCTACATACCAGGGAGAGAGAGCCAATCACATACTAAAGAGGCTGCAGTGCTGAGTAGCTATTTGGCTTCAGCTGTCACTCAAAGGGTGAGTGACAGGATACTTAACATAATCCTAGTTAATGAGGAAAGGGAGAGACCACAAGACAGACTCAGGATGGAACAGGCTGAAGGATATCTGGGTAACTTGCGCTAATTCAAATCAACATGGGCCAGTGAAATTCATCCTAAAGAGCATGAGGCTAGCAGAGAGTTGGCGATTCTTTTCGGGAGAGCCTGGAGTGCAGGGGAGGTCCCACAATACTGGTCAAGAGTAAACATAGCATATAGGGGTCAAAAGGGGCTCCAGGACTTACACACGAGAAAGCTTAACTGCATTGCCTGCAGCTGGCTAGAAGAATTATTAGAGATGTCGATAGGCCTGTTTCCCTGCTACACTGCACTTTGTGGCGTCATTTACACCAGGGCAAGTGATAGCACATCCGAATGGCAGCTTTTCACACCACTTTGCCCTGGTGTAAATGACTGCACAAAGTGCGATCAGGCTCAAAACCTGAGCGCCTCCAGGCAAATACATGATCAATAGTAAGGCAACGAATAGCCAAGATGAGTTAATCAGAAAAAAGTAATGCCAAAGTATCTTAATCTCTTTCTTTGACAGGATAATGCCCGAAGGGAATGCAGGGACAGGGCCGTCCTTAGGGTTTATGGGGCCCTATGCAGTATAATTAAACTGGTGCCCCTATGCGTCACTTGGGGCACAGCCACCACCCTGGCCCACGGACCCCCATAACCACACCCCCTCCCCATTGCTAACACACACCGAGCTTCATACGCAGCAGATGCTGCAGCAGCCTAGGCTCACAGCTTGGGGGGAGGGACAAGGCAGCAAAGGATACCGAGCGGCCCGGCCTGCCTCACGGTGGAGGAGAGTCACAGTTCCCCGCCCCGTACCCTCTCCCTCACACAGTATGTGCCGTGCCAGCTCATTCGGCTCTGTGAATACGGCCCCTGCCTAAGGAGACTGCAGCATGCACTGGCTGTGCGGGAGCTGACCCGCTCTTACCTGCTGTCCCGGTGACGCCCCAAATTTTCAGGTGCCCTACGCAGCCATGGATGCTGTGTATGCCTCAGGATGGCCCTGAGGAGACTGGAGGTATTTCAACTTGAATAAGGCATTAGATACAGTTTCACATTCCAGTCTCCTATGGAGACTAAATTCAAATGGAACAGCTATAAACATCGATGTATATCAAGGCAGCACAGTTAAAATCACAGGAAAAGCTGAAGTTAAGGGTCCATCAGCAGCATTACCTCAGCTCCGTGGCACGTATATTGGTATATAGACTGTGTGACATAATAGCAGCCTATTGAACTGAAGCACACACTGAACCAGAAAAAGAAGAAGGGCAGATCTACTCTGTGGCCGTGCTGGAAGGAGTTAACACCCCATTTCCCCTGCCCCACCCCCTGCATTAGTAGAGGTGGGTACTGAATCAGAAAAGGAGATGGGCTTTTATAGGATTGGAAAAACTTCCCTCAGCCAGCATCCTCGCACACTCATCTGTTCATGGGAGATCTGTTATGAGGTTACATCTGGGATCTTGTCTTCACCACGAGAAAAAGGTGTGTTCTTAACTTGAGTGAACTAAGTCAAGGTAAAATCCTACTGTGGACAAAGAAGTCTGTGGTATTCCCATGAGCTAGCAGGCTAAGTTAAAAACTAACCTCCCCCATAGTCTTTACCTAGACCTGCTGACTTGTGTGAAAACTGCAAACTGGCTTGCGTTCACTAGGCTATTACCGTGTGTTAGTTATCACCTGTTAGCTAATTTGAGTCAACACCCCTTTCTTCCTACTGTAAAGATGGAGCCTGTAAGTCTAAGGACCCAGCGAACAGGGTATTCTGTAGTAGAAGGCAAGAATCCATTGGCAGGGGCAGCAGAGGGAGAAGTGGGCATTGCTATACATTTGACATGTCCTCTGCTGACTGTAGGGAGTTTTGGGTCCATTAGCACAAATTACCAGGCTCTGCTGTCAGAGGGGACCATGGGAAGAGAGGAACCCAGTGACAGAGCAGGCTGTTTGGTAGGGATCCACCTGTCAGGAGGCTGGCTACTCCTCATTTCCAACCAGTTACTCCAGAAGTGCTGGGGAAAGGGCTCTAATTTCAGAGTTTGGGGGGGAGGGGTGTTTGTTAGCAGTAAATTCCCTCCTTAAAAGTTGGTTTACAGCACTTGTATGTACAGAATATGCCCCCATGTGCAATATTTGTCCTTGTTTTTCATAGAACTTAAAACTATGTGCCCCGGCCGCCCAGCTGATTCGCACGCTGCTACTCACCCTCCCTCCCAGGCTCTCCACCCCTTCCCCAAATCCCCAGCCCTGCCTCCTCCCCCCAGGCTCTCAAGCCTGGGAGGGAGTGGGAGCAGCGGCACGCGAATCAGCTGTTTCGCACGCCACGGCGGCTCGGGGTCTCCCCCTCCCTCCCAGGCTTGAGAGCCAGGGAGGGAGGGGGAGAAGCAGCGCCCGCCCCGCAGCCACTCGGAATCTCCCCCTCCCTCCCAGGCTCTCAAACCTGGGAGGGGGGGGGAGACTCCGAGTGGCCGCGGCGCGGGCGCCACTTCTCCCCCTCCCTCCCTCCCTCCCTCCTAGGCTTCAGAGCCTGGAGGGAGGAGGCAGGGCTGGGGATTTGGGGAAGGGGCGGAGTTGAGGCGGGGTCCGGGGGTGGGGTAATTAAAGAACCGGGGGAGGGGGGTGGCCAAAATTGTTTTTGCTTTGGGCGGCAAAAATCCTAGAGCCGGCCCTGGACACAACCTATAGATGAGACTTCTCTCCTCAGCCTATGAAGAAAACTGCAGTTCATTGTCCTGGGCACTGGAAGGAGGTGTGACCTTCTACTAATTCCTTTTACTGGTTTCCTACTGAATTTTGCTGTTATTTTATGCTTCATTTGCCATAGTGCCAGTTGTCAAGGGAGCAGAATTCACCCTGGGGAGAAGAGGGCAGCAGGATCAATTCTTGCAACACTTTAAAAAAAAAAATAAACCAATAGATCCTAAACCCTCAATTGCTGTGGAGTACCAGCACCATTCTGTATCCCCTACCTGTGAGCCTTTTCTGCAAAGGAGGACATTTATTTTTGGAGCTGTCTGTTCTGGTTTGTCAAGCCTCAGCATGGAGAGTCATGTAGAAAGGAAAGGAATTCCCCCAGAGAAATGGATGCAGTTCCCATGCAAAGTCAGCCATGGGCTGTTCAGTGTTACCCTCCCTTGTGACATGCTGTAGAACAGTGGTTTCCAACCTTTTTACGCACAAGATCACTTTTTGAATTTAAGTGCAACCCAGGATCTACCCCATCCCTTCCCTGAGGCTCACCCCTTCCCCGAGGGCCCGTCCCACTCACTCAATTCCCCCACCTCCATCGCTCGCTCGTCTCCCTCACTCACTTTCACCAGGCTGGGGCAAGGGGTTGGGGTTTGGGAGGGGGTGCAGGCTCAGGGCTTGGGCTGAGGGGGTTGGAGTGTGGGAGGGGGCTCTGGGCTGAGCCTGGGGTTGGAGTGCAGGAGTGGCTGAGGGGTGCAAGCTCTGGGAGGGAGTTTGGATGCAGCATGGGGCTCTGGGCTGGGGCGGAGTGTTGGGATGAAGGAGGGGGTATGGGATGCGGGGTCTGGGAGGGGGCTCAGGGCTGGGACTGGGAGTTGGGGTGCAGGAAGGGTCCGGGCTCCTGCCAGGGCTAAAGCAGGCTCCCTGCTTGCGCTGGCCCCACGCCGCTCCTGGAAGTGGCCAGCACGCCCCGGCAGCCCCTGGGATGGGGGCATGTGGCTCAGTGCACTGCTCCTGCCTGCAAGCACCACTCGCACAGCTCCCATTGGCCACAGTTCCCCCTTCCCAGCCAATGGGAGCTGCGGGGGAGACCCCAGGGCCGGTGCAACCACTAGGCAGACTAGGCGGCCGTCTACGGCACCAAGTGGTTGGAGGCGCCAAAACGCAGTGCCTCCCGACTCCAGAGGGGTCGCCCACAGTGCAGCCAGTCCCTCCCCCCAGGGGAGCAGCCAGTTGCAGAGCGGGGAAGGGCGGGGGTCTAGTGCTAGCAACTGCGCCATTTTCCCCGTGCCGCGGGCCGAGCTGGGCTCCCCGCCACCCCCGGGGCTCTCAGCAGTGGTGGCAGCAGGCTCGGGCGCCGGGGGGCTGGCTGCCTGTGCTGCCGCTGAGAGCCCCGGGGGCGGCAGGGAGTCTGGCTCAGCCCACGGCGCAGGGAAGAAAGCGCAGCTGCGCTCTGCTCTTCGGGCGGTGGAGCTGGGTGTCTATTCCACCTGCAAGGTACCTAGCCGGGCCACAGGGAGCTACACGGGCCCGCAGAGCACCGGGGGGTGGGCAGGTCCAGTCCCTGGCCTAGAGAATGGTGTATGTGGGAGCAACCCGGGCACCCTTCCCCCAGCCAGCGCCACCTCCTCCAATACCCACCGACTAGCTATCTTCTCCCCTGTGCACCCCCCGCCCTAACAACCCACCCTGTCCTGCCACTTTTGCCTCTGGGCAACCTCCACCCAGCATCCTTGCACCGGCCCTGGGAGACCCCTGCCCTCCCAGGGGCCGCAGGGTCGTGCTGACCACTTGTTGAAGCTGCATGGGGCCGGGGCTGCCTTAACCCAGCTGCACTTCCAGACTTTTAGTGGTCGGAGATTGTGATCGACTGTCAGAGGCTCCAGGATCGAGCAGTTGATCGCGATCTACCGATTGGTGACCACTGCTGTAGAAGCTATGAGCACGCTTGTGAAACACAGTCACTGTACTTTCCCCTCCTGCAGATTCTCAGAACTACAGTAGTTTCCATTATAAGGCCTGGTTGCATCCAGTGCAGGTGGGAGGGGGGCTACCACTTTTTAGGAACAGAGAAATTGCCAGGCTGGAGCGGAACAGTGGTCAATCTGTTCCATGAGCCAGTCTCTGCCAGTGACCAGCATCAGATGCTACAGAGAAGACGTATTGCAGTACGTGAGAGCATGGTGCACCACTCAGTGCCACTGGCTGCAATGGGTCAGCGAGCTTCTGAGTAGATTGAGTTTGGTTGTGTTCACAAGCTCACGCTTTATTAGTAGCTGACACAAAGTTTTAGCTCTCGCAGTGAAATGTCCAAAAATCCTAACTGCCATGCTTTGTTGAAGGTGCCAGTTAGGCTCTTGTTGGTCTCTTCTGAGGCTACCTCTCCTTTCTGTGTTCCAGGCCTAGTTTGTATTACAAAGATGGGTTGATGTAAGTTGTCTTGCATTGACCTCTTTGTACATGTGTCTATGCTCAAATTTGTCTCTGGTCGATGTAAGTGCTTCCTGATGGTGATGCAGTAAAACCACCTCCCCCCACAGCGTGCAGCCATGGTTGACCTGCTCAGGTCAATGCGGTGCAAGTGTAAACACTGTATGATCTGTGTCAACCCTAACAGTCCCCCAGCAACCATCCCACAATGCCCCACTGTGACAGTGGCCATTCTGATCACAATTTTAAACTCCAATGCTCCCCACCTGAAAGTCCCCTATGTGTTTTTGAAATGCCTTTTCCTGCTTGCCCACCTGGTGAACACACCTAGCAGCTCCCCCTGGTTGTGTGCAATGGCACAGCCAACCATGCTGGCTCCAGACACTAGACGCAATCCTCCCTGGACTAGACAGGAGATGGTGGATCTCCTGGGCCTGTAGGAAGAAGAGGCTGTGCAAGCACAGCCATAGCACCATGGACCTCTACAAGCAGATAGCACAGGGGATGAAGGTGTAAGACAGGGATCAGCAGCAGTGCCACATGAGAACAAAGGAACTTCGCCAGGAATACCAAAAGGCCAGGGAGGCCTCTAATAGATCTGGTGGTGTCCTGCAGATCTGCTACTTTTTTATTGAACTGCCTGGACCTGTTCGAGACTCCATCACAGAAGACAGTACTGCCAGGTAAACACAAATGAGCCTGAAAACAGGGAAAAGAATCTGGGGGGGGTGTATGTGCATTTTCCCTTACCGTCTTTACACTTAATGATGGAACCCAGCTCATCCACAAGTTAACAAAACACAGCTATGGAGACAAAAGGTAGGTGAGGTAATATTTTTCATTGGACCATCATCTGTTGATGGAAAGTACAAGTATTCAAACTACACAGAGGTGTTCTTCAGGTCTGGGGAAGGAAATTAGAGTGCCTGAGCCAAATACAAGTTGGAACAGATTGTTAAGTAAAAGGGGTAATGCAAGTTGTAGGAGGCCACTTGAAAAGAAGTAGGCAATTGAGGGTTACATTGTTTTGCATAAGGGGTTTGAAGTAGGCAATTAAAGGTTAGCAAGCAGTGGGGTGTGTTACAAATTGTTGTAATGAGCCATAAAACTGGTGTTCCTGTTGAGTCCATGATTTTAAGTATCTAGCAAAGTTATGGAGTACTTCTGGCACCTTAGAGACTAACAAATTTATTTGAGCATAAGCTTTCATGGGCTAAAACCCACTTCTTCAGATGCATAGAATGGAACACACAGAAGATATTTATACATACAGAGAACATGAAAAGGTGGGAGCAGCCATACCAACTGTAAGTGGCCAATCAATTGAGATGAGCTATCATCAGCCGAAGAGAGAAAAAAGTCTTGGAAGTGATAATCAAGATAACCCATAGAAGGTGTGAGGATATTTTAACATGGGGAAATAGATTCAATTAGTGTAATGACCCAACCATTCCCAGTCTCTGTTCAAACCTAAGTTAATTATATCTAATTTGCATATTAATTCAAGTTCAGCAGTCTCTTTTTGGGGTCTGTTTTTGAAGTTTTTTTGTTGCAAAATTACCAGTCTTTTGAGGGTGTTGCGCAGATTTCCTTTGAGGAAGCAAAGAGTACTTGTAAACATACAGCAAGCACCACACAATTCATCTGAAGGTGCATCTGAAGAAGTGAGAGGTTTTTACCCATGAAAGCTTATGCCCAAATAAATCTGTTAGTCTTTAAGGTGCCACTGGACTCCTTGTTGTTTTTGTGGATACAGACTAACACGGCTACACCCTGATACTTGACACAATTCATAGGATCACTAAAATACCCAGTCCTATTTATAAAAGTACAGCAAACACCAGACAGTTCCTAACAGCACCCTAATATTCAGACCAGAGAACACTCCAAGAGAGAACATTGCTGTGAATGACCTTAAAGTGCTCATTCAAAGTTAGTTGCACAGCTTCATGTTGGGCTCTTGTAATGGCCCTTGCGCCTGGCTGTTCAGTCTCAGCCAATAGCCTCCCCACCTCCCCACAGGCAGCAATTTCCCCCCTTTGCCTTACAGCTATTATGCAGGACACAATAGGCAGCTATAACCATGGGAATATTGTGACATTGTATAAAATATGGGTGACCATTTATAATATTATTGATCCCATTATTATATAATTGCAACAAATCTTGTACAAAGTACATCATGTAAGGTATCAATGGAAAAGTTAGTCTGTCAAATATGATTATCCTGGTTAAATCCATGCGTCATCACAATATCTGACGTTCTGACTATTGGTGATGTATTTGTATCTCAGATGTGTTTGCTCTTGGGGTGACACCCCCAGGGTAGTTTACATCCAGTCTCTCCAGTCCATTGTGAATGGGCTAATCAAGCTTGATGGGCCACTAAGAAGAATCAACTCTCCAGATAGCAATTTCTGAGGACATCTCAGACAACAAAGAGCAAATGGCCACCCCTGTGATTTAACAAAACATATTGGGGCATTTGATGCCGACATGTGACTTCAGACTCCTTCTTTGTCAATAGCTTTCCATACACAGGGGCTATGGGCTTTGTTTGGTATAGGTAAATTTCCACGCACATGGCAGAGAATATAAAAGACACCTGAGACATCTCCATTTTGCCTCTTTCCTGCTACAGTTCTCTGGACTGGATTGACAACTGAAAGGAGTGTTTTGAACTATGGACTGAGGACCTTCCAATCTTTTGGAAGTTACCAGCGGGGCTTTTGCAAACCAGCAGACTATTCCTTCACTGCTACAAACCTGATTTACGGACTTCCCAAATATTGGTAAGTATATGATCTTTTAACCATATATAACTCTATTCTTTTCTTTTATTAATTAATTCTTAGCAGGGTGGATTTGATTGAAATCAAATTGATTGAAATCATGATTGATTTAAATAACTAGTCAGGAAGACTCGATTTAATCATAGTTTTCTACATAAAAGTACATTCTTGTTGGTTGTTATAACTTTAATACATATTCTTCACAACTCAGAGATAGATGTAGGTTTCCTTTTTAGAAGGTACACACTATACATTTTTAAACTGTGGTTTATTTTGAAAACTTTTCAGATTAGTTTTGCAGCTATATCAGAAAATGAATGATTGTTTGGTTATTTCATTTACCAAAGGTAATTGAAGCAGATATTTATGAAGTCATTGGGAGGTGAACTATCTCCAATTCAACAGGTTAATCAATATTTGGAGGATTTTCTTGCCAGGCTGTATTAGGAGGAAAACATCACTAGACAGACATTTAAATTGTTTTATTTAACTAAAACAATAACATTAAGTATTCTGGATTGTTTTCTTCAACAGCAAACGTATAATATTTTAACAAAAAAGCATATGTCCCTCGCTTCTCACATTTATCTCCAGACTTCTTCTCCTTGTCCGGATCTATTCTGCCCCCAACAATCTTCTTTGAAACTTTGCACTTCTAGAGAGAGGTAAGGGATTGACTCTCTGTACACAAATTTGCAGAGGAACAATAGGGTTGAGGTCTGTTATTTCTCACCTCTCTATATTATTTATTTACTTAAAAACATTTTTGCTCTTAACAAGCATGTTACCTCTGGAGACACAAATCCAGAGTTTGAGAACTGCAAAACTAAGCATCTCTGATGGTATCTTCTAGACTGAGCACTGAGTCCCATTGGGTAGATAGAAAGATGTAAAACACGCTACATAAAAAGCACTAGCGAAGTCAGAACAAACTAAAACTTCATATATACA
This sequence comes from Malaclemys terrapin pileata, assembly GCF_027887155.1. Classification (NCBI taxonomy): domain Eukaryota; kingdom Metazoa; phylum Chordata; order Testudines; family Emydidae; genus Malaclemys; species Malaclemys terrapin. The sequence goes on along the minus strand of NC_071505.1, from coordinate 108,931,866 downwards.
ATGACTTGTTTATACTGCTCTATGTACTATACACTGAAATGTAAGTACAATATTAATATTCCAGTTGATTTCTTTTATAATTATATGGTAAAAATGAGAACATAAGCAATTTTTCAGTAATAGAGTGGCTGTGACACTTGCATTTTTACGTCTGATTTTGTAAGCAAGTAGTTTTGAAGTGAGGTGAAACTCGGGGTATACAACACAAGTCAGACTCCTGAAAGGGGTACAGTAGTCTGGAATGGTCGAGAGCCAATGAATTAGGGCATATCTTATAGAAACACTTCCAAAGTGGCTTTAAAAATGGTCAGTGATGGAGAATCCACCACCCTTGGTAAGTTGTTCCGATGGTTAAGTGCCTTCACTGTTAAAAATTAGGACATTAATTCTAGTCTGACTTCAGCTAGCTTCAGCTTCCAGACATGGATGCTGAGCTATAAACAATGTGCATTGTTTGTAACAGAATTGTCTCTTGCTTTTGCCCAGGATTTTTGTGCCTCTCTCTTTCACTGACGGTTATTAAGCGTGCAGAGGTAACACCTAGTTAGTTAGTTATGTGTGTTCAAAATTCTGTGTATCCACCTCTGGTGAGTTTTAGCTTTCACTGGTGTGTGTGTGTGTGTGTAAGTCAGATAGCCTGAGAGAGGATTATGCCCTTGTATTTTCAATTTTTTAATTGTGCCAATCTGATGTACGTGTACTGACAGAATCCTGTTGAATAAATACATCACTGCTGTGATTCTAGTATGTGAGACTGGTTCACAGCTATAAATAGAGGTGGTTTATAACCTTGGCAAACCTTTCTGAAGTCTCCCTCCGTGTTTGGAGGAGCAAGCGGGAGGCGGTTTGTGCCACATTTACCCTGGGCAGACTTGTCAGCAGCACTTTCAGGTCATTCTGGCAAGAGTCCTGCCAACGGGCTGACGTACGGCCCATCGAACAACTGTAAAACAATTTCAAACTGTCCAATTCTATTGACAGCAGCAACTCCCCCACCGGGGACAAAACCCTATTAATGAAACCAAGAGCTCATTTCCTGCCAGCATGTCACATGAGCAAACAGTAGCAGGACATATTTTCTCTCTCTCACACAGTTTGTCTTTCTCTCATGCACAGACACAAACTAATCTATCTATCTATCCATCCATCCCACCATCGCAGTGTCCAAGCAATAAACTGGTAAGATGCGTCTGCCTGGCACTGTCCTATCGAATGTAGATTTGAAAGCAGATTCAGGTCTTTGCCCTTCCTGGGTTCTGAGGTAGCTCTGGTTTTCTTCTTTTCTCACTTGCTCACTCTTAACTTGCACTAAGGCCATCTCCAAAGGCCATACCCTTAGGAAGCCTTTAGCTGAAGATACCAGCCTCTCAAAGGCAATATTAGTAGTAGTAGCAGAAGTAGTATCACTCTTTCAAGGATATAATTTTTCTGGGGAACTAGACTTTTTGCCACAGTCACTCGGTGTAAAAACAGCCAGAAATGTGTGCCAGTGGGAGAGTGCCCTCCCAATAACAAAAAGTAAGGTTCAAAAATTTAAAAATGAGGGTCACGCCCCACAATTTTTCCTCCTTTACATCAAAAGGTTTGGATCTTCCTTGTCGCTCTTCCCTCAGGAGGAGGCAGTGTGTCTGATCTGTGATTGACAGGCATCATGTGTCCAATGTGTTACATTTTGATCTCTTTTGCTGTGTCTCTGTCTCTTCTTTGTTCTTCAGGTTCTGATACCACCATCATCACTGTGGCAGCTCAGATGAATTATTATTCCTCCTGTAATGTCTCTCCTCTCCACGTTGCATGGCCATTGTCCTCCTCATGTTTCCTCCCCAAATCTGCTATTCTTTTCCCCCCCACTACTCCCCTCTCCCATCCTCTTTTCCCACACCCAAGTGCTTGCAAGGTTCAATTCCAACAGCCAGTGTTTCACATTCAGGCCTTCTCTACACTAGGAGGGTTTTGCCAGTGTGGTTATACCCAGGGAACCAACACAAGTTATACAAGTGGTTCTCAAACTTTTGTACTGGTGACCCCTTTCACACAGCAACCCTCTGAGTGCGACCCCCCTTATTAATTACAAATACTTTATCTATTTAACACCATTATAAATGCTGGAGGCAAAGAGGGGTTTGGGATGGAGGCTGACAGTTCGCGACCCCCCATGTAATAACTGCACGACCACCTGAGAGGTCCTGACTTGCAGTTTGAGAACCCCTGAATTATACCGATATAACCATGCTTATACCAGTAAAACAGCATCTTTGCTAGTGCTTTTATCAGCATAGTTACATTGGTAACAAAAATCACACCCCATCCTGGCATAGCTGCCATGGCAAAACTTTTAAGTGCAGACAAGTGTAGGGCGGTTCGGCCAGGGCTCGTCCCCCTCCGGGGCGGCAGGGAGCCAGACTGCCTCGCTACTTGGCTCAGGTGTGTCGGGGAATTAGCTTAACTGTGCGGCAAACAGTCAGTAGCTCAGGCCCTCAGCCAGGGGCTGAGTAAACAGGTTCAAGAGCAAATCCCCAGGCTCCTGGCTCTGAGCAGCCGGGGAGACTGCCACCCGCTCAGTGGGTGGCAGGGGGGACGCAGGCCCATCCACTCCACTGCGTCCCAGCCCGGGGCCCTAGCAGCAGCAGAAGACCCGCTGCTGTGTCACGGGGGATCCTGGCCGCAACACGCTGACATGGGCTCTGGCAGTGTTACAGCCAGACTCGGGTCGGCTGCCCCCGGGCTACTTCCTACCTCCCCCTCTAGAGGTACCTGGGTCAGGGTGGTGTCCTCCATGGGGTCACACACCATGGGCTCCTCGGGGTAGCTGGCGAGCGGTTGGTTTTGCAGCTCCTCGGGGTAACTGGCAAACAGTAGGCCTGGCAGTTCCTCGGGGTAATGGGCGAGCGGTAGGCTTGGTAGCGTCTCTGGACTCGGGCTAGCATCAGGCGTTGGCTGGTCTGGCCAGTCCTCGGTTCGGCCACTGATCGCTGTGGTCTCCCCACTGGGAGCTACACCACAGGCGTCTGGTCTCTCCAGTGGCTGAGCTTCAAGTGAGCTCTGGGCTTTTATACTTCCTGTCCTGCGCCTTGACCTCTGAGGGGCGGGCATAGGGTTTGCTGGCTCCGCCCACTTTGGTGTCCAGGGAGGCTCATCCGTCTCCGGGGCGGCGGGGAGCCAGACCGCCTCGCTACACACACACACCCTTAAGTCTGGCTCCCGCTTATCGGGGCCAGACTCTTCCATACCTCCCAGGTGGGATAGAAAGTCAGCATTAGTGAGGTCCTTGCCTGCCCTATGGCAAACTGTAAAGGCATAGGGCTGGAGCACCAGGTGCCACCGCTGTATTCTCATATTATTGTCTTTCATTTTATTCATCCATTGAAGCGGGGCGTAGTCGGTGAGAAGGGTGAACGGGGCTCCAAGAAGGTAGTAATGTAGGGCATCACAAGCCCATTTCACTGCCAGGGACTCCTTGTTCACCAGCGCATAGTTCTTCTCCTGTGGAAACAATTTCCAGCTGATATATAAGATGGTCTTCCCCATCTATCTCTTGGGACAGGACAGCACCCAGACCTACCTCCGAAGCATCAGTTTGGAGGATGAAGTCTCGGTTGAAATTTGGGCTGTCGAGGACCGGTTCATGGCAAAGACTCTTTTTGAGTTCCTGAAAAGCATCTTTGCATTCCGGGGTCCAAACCACATGTCGAGCGCTGTCCTTGGTTAAAAGGCCGATCAAAGGAGCAGCGATAGACGCAAAATGGGGAATGAAATGCCAATAATAGCCAGCGAGGCCCAAGAACTGTTGCACCTGACACTTTATGGTGGAAGGCGGGCAGGCCGCCAGGGCCTGGACTTTTCCCACGAGGGGCTTCATTTGTCCGTTCCCTATGGTGTAGCCCAAATAAGTAGTCTCTTGCCATCCAATGCAGCATTTTTTTGGGTCGGCTGTCAACCCGGCAGCCCGCAGGGATCTCAGGACTGCCGCTACCTGTACCGAATGATCCTCCCAGTGGCAGCTCTAGATGACCGCATCGTCCAGGTAGGCGGCTGCATAGTCTCGATGGGTTTGGAAGACACGGTCCATCAGCCGCTGAAATGTGGCTGGGGCCCCGTGGAGGCTGAAGGGCATCCAGGTGAATTGGTACAGACCTGCTGGGGTAGCAAACGCGGTCTTCTCCCTCGAAGCAGGGTCAAGGGGGATCTGCCAGTAGCTCTTGCTGAGGTCAAGTGTGGTGAGGGAACGAGCCTCCCCTAACTGGCCAAGCGGCATAGGATATGCGTCAATTTTGGAAATGGCGTTGACGCGTCGGAAATCGATGCAGAAGCGCCGCATCCCATCAGGCTTGGGATACGCCATTCACTCTGTGAGGGTTCAATTATGCCTAGCTCTAGCATGGCTTGTACCTCTTCCTCGGCAATCTGCCACATGCGGTGTGGCAAGGGCCTGGTCGTTTCTCGGATAACTATCCCAGGTTCTGTCTGAATGGTATGATAAATCAGGGTTGTGTAACTTGGCTGGCCAGTGAAGTTTCGCGGGAATGCCTGCAGGAGGCACCGGGCTTGCTTGCGTTGTTCGTTCATGAGGGTCTCCGCAAGCTGGGGCCCCTCGGTGTCCTGGGTCAGGGTGGCATGGGGGCCCAGTTCTGGCTCCGGCGGGTAAGGGTTCATTAATAAGCCCTCGCGTTCCCACCAGGGCTTCAGGAGGTTGACATGGTACTGCTGGGTTTTCTTATGTTGGTCCAGTTGGTTAACCTCATAGGTGACGGGTACCACCTTCCAGACCACTGCGTAGGGGCTCTGCCAGTGGGCCAGTAGCTTGGACTCGCTTGAGGGCAGGAGAAGCAGCACCCGGTCCCCAGGTTTAAAGTCGCGGCTCTGCGTGTCTCTGTTATAGGTTCATGCTTGAGCCTCCTAGGCAACCCGTAAGTTTTCCCAGGCGAGTGCCCAGGCCTGAGTGAGGCGTTCCTGGAGCTGGAGGACATACTTCAAGAGGCCCTGGGTTGGTGATGGACTTGGTTCTGAGTTTTTGCGCATCAGGTCGAGCAACCCCTGTGGGCGGCGGCCATACAACAACTTAAAAGGGGAAAACTTCATAGAGGTCGGGAGCACCTCCTGGATCACCAGAAGCAAAGGCGGGAGTAGCTGGTCCCATTGGCGTAGTTCTTCTGGGGGCAATTTGCGCAACATGTCTTTTAGAGTACGGTTAAACCATTCAACCAAACCGTGGATGGTAGATAGAGGTGTGCAACTGCTTGATTCCCAGGAGCCTACACACCTGCTGCAGCAGTTGGGAGGTAAAGTTGGTGCCCTGGTCCGTGAGGATCTCCCAGGGCAGGCCTACATGAACAAAGACCTTTACGAGCTCACCTGCAATGGTTCGGGTGGTGATGCTCCACAGCGGTACTACCTCTGGGAAACGGGTAGCATAATCTAGTAGGACCAACACATACTGAAACCCTGCGGTGCTTTTTGGGAGGGGCCCCACTAGGTCCATGGCCACGCGTTCGAAGGGCGTTTTGACTATGGGCATGGGGACTAACGGGGCCATAGGTGTCCGTGGGGGTGCGGTTAGCTGGCACTCTGGGCAGGAATTACAATAGCTCCTTACTTCCTGATGCACGTTCGGCCAGAAGAAGCGTGTCAGTATCCGGGCTAGAGTCTTCTCGTGGCCCAAGTGCCCAGCAGCAGGGATGTCGTGGGTCAGTTTCATTACTGCCCGCCAGTGACAACGAGGCATGAGTAGTTAGCTCTGGGGTTCTCCAATGGGCGGGTCCCGTTCTACCCGATAGAGCCGGTCCTTTCGCAGTTTGAAGTGTGGCCACTGCTTCGCCCGGTGCGGGTCAATTATGGGCCCATCGACCATGGCTAGTTGCTCGTAAGCATGACTGAGGGTGGGATCGGCCCTTTGGTCATGACAAAAGTCAGTGTGAAGCAGGGGTTCAGCAGCAGCTTCTGGAGGGGAGTCCTCGGGCTCTTCTTCCGGTCCGTTCGGGTCTGGTGCCTCCTCCCCCTCTGACTGGGTCTCAGGGAGGCTCCCTTCCAGTACTGGGGAAGTGCCTCTCGTTGGCATTGAAGCGGAGGACTTCCGGAAAGTCTGGCCAGTCCCGCCCCAGGATCACCGGGTAGGCGAGCCGAGGAGCCAGGCCGACCATCATTGATCGTGTGACTCCATCCACGGTCAGACGGACTTGGGCACTGGGGTAGGGTCGTACGTCGCCGTGAAAGCATTGTATACGGATCGTCCCCAGGGATGGGTCAGCCTGGAGGCCTAGGCTTTGGCGAACCAGCGTCTGGCTGCAGCCTGAGTCAATTAGGGCCAAGGTTGGGCAATCCCCAACAACCACTGGCATCGTAATCTTGGCTTATAAGCATTGGGCGCGGGCTTCTCCCATGCAGACCTGGCCGAAGCTGCAATCCATCTCGGCGCAGTCTCGCTCTAAATGGCCATATTTCCCACAGGAAAAACAGGGTCCAATATCCGAGCGCCCAGGCCGGGACAGTGTTCCCGCCTGGCTCTTGGGAGGGTTTTGGTTGGCCCCTCAGCAGGTGGGGTCGGGGCTCCGGGCCCCGTGATGGATTTTGTGGCTTCTCTGGGTTAGGGCGCTCCGGTCCTGGTGGAACAGCCCAAGTGATAGGTCCCACTGGTTCTTCGGCAGCGAGGAAATCCTCCATCAGTGTGATGGCAGCAGTTAAGGTCATAGGCTGATGGCGGAGGACCCAGGCCCTCCCTGGGAGTATATGGATGAATTGCTCCAGAATAATCTTTTCAACGAGCTCATCCGGGGATCGCATTTCGGGTGGTAGCCACCGCTTGCAGGCTTCCCTTAACTCTTGGGCTATAATCCGGGGTCGGGCCCCTGTAGGGTAGACCAAGCTCTGGAACCGATGTCGGAAGGTCTTCGGGTTAACGTCCAAGGCATCTAAGATTGTCACCTTTACCCGGGTGTAGTCCCGAGCCGAGTCCGTGGACAGGCCCCGATATACGGTTTGGGCGGTCCCGGTCAGATATGGGGCCAAAATAGTAGGCCATTGGTCTTGGGCCCAGCCTACGACTAATGCCACCCTTTCAAAAGTTACCAGAAAAGCTTCTGGGTCGTCGTGGGGGCCCATCTTTGTCAACCGGATGGGAGGGGCTAGGCTGGGTGATCCAGTGGCATCCGCAGGCTGGGGCTCCGCAGGACGGTGCAGAAAGGTCACCAACTGCTGCAGGCATTGCTGCTGGTGGTCCCGGTTCTGGTGTCCCAGCTCCAAAATCAGCTGTTGCTGTTGGGTCCCGAGCTGCTGGACCAGCTGCTGCTGCTACTGGAGCTGGGTGGTGGCCTGCTGCTGTTGTTGGCTTTCGGCTAAGAACTTAATAAGCTTGTCCCTATTCGTGGTCGCTCAGGCACGCTCCACCGCAGATCCTTTCTCACAAGGATCGGGGGATCAGGGCCCCCATTCTCCACTATGTGTAGGGTGGTTCGGCCGGGGCACGTCCCCCTCCAGGGTTGCAGGGAGCCAGACCGCCTCGCTACTTGGGTCAGGTGTGTCGGGAACTTAGCTTGGCTGTGCGGCAAACAGTCAGCAGCTCCAGCACTCTGGCAAGAAATGAGCAACCAGTTCCATAATACCAAGCCTTGGCCCTGGGTCAGGGCGGGGCAACAAACAGTCAGTAGCTCAGGCCCTCAGGTAGGGTTTGAGCAAATGGGTTCAAGAGCAAATCCCCAGGCTCCTCGCTTTGAGCAGCTGGGGAGAGGGGGAGACTGCCTCCCACTCGGTGGGTGGCAGGGGGGACGCAGGCCTACCCACTCCACTGCGTCCCAGCCCGGGGCCCTAGCAGCAGCAGAAGACCCGCTCCTGTGTCAGTGGGGATCCTGACCGCAACACATGGACATTGGCTCTGGCAGTGTTACAGCCAGACTCAGTTCGGCTGCCCCCAAACTACTTCCTACCTCCCGCTCTAGAGGTACCTGGGTCCAGACGGCGTCCTCCATGGGGTCACACACCATGGGCTCCTTCGGGTAGCTGACGAGAGTTTGGTTTGGCAGTTCCTCAGGGTAATGGGCAAGTGGTAGGCTTGGTAGTGTCTCTGGGCTCGGGCTAGCATCAGGTGTTGGTTGGTCTGGCCAGTCCTCGGTTCGGCCGCCGATCGCCGTGGTCTCCCCACTGGGAGCTACACCACAGGCATCTGGTCTCTCCGGTGGCTGAGCTTCAAGTGAGCTCTTGGCTTTTATACTTCCTGTCCTGCACCTTGACCTCTGAGGGGCGGGCACAGGGTTTGCTGGCTCCGTCCACTTTGGTGTCCAGGGAGGCTCGTCCCCTTCCGGGGAGGCGGGGAGCCAGACCGTCTTGCTACAACAAGGCATAAGGGTTTAATCTAACCAGAGAGTTACACTGGGTTAACATTAAGGGCATGCCTGCACTTGCAGATGTAGAGCGCTGGGAGTTAAACCAGCCTTTGGAGACCGCAGCAGGGAAAACGTTGCTGTATGTTTACACTGTCAGATTCAAGCGCACTAGCATGGCCACATTAGCAGCTCTTGCAACGCCACAGAGAGCAGTGCATTGTGGTAGCTGTCCCAGTGTGCAAGTGGCTGCAACGTGCTTTTCAAATGGGGGAGGGTGGAGTGTGACAAGGAATGTGTTGTGTGTATGTGGGGGGAGAAACAGTGTGTTTTGGGGGGACTGAGAGTGTGTCAGCATTCTGTCTTGTAAGTTCAGACAGCAGCAGACCCCCCTCTCCCCCTCGTCTCTCTCTCTCACACACATTCACATTAACAGCATTCCACAGTAATGGTTGCTTTGTCCTGGAGCAGATAAGCATGCCGGCTGTCAGAAAAGGAGCTTTGAAAGGGGATATCCGCATTCCTACAGCCAATTCCAAAACAATGACAGGAGTGGCCACTTGACTTCAGGGGATTATGGGACATTTCCGGAGGCCAATCACAGCGCAGAAATGCAACACCTCGTTCACACTGATGCCTGGGCATTTCAGCCGGGGCGCAGCAAGCATTATGCTTCTTGTGGAGGTGGATTACCAGCTGCAGAGTCCAGGCGCTCTACGTGCCTTGCCAGTGTGGACGTGTCAGGAGTTAGGGTGCCTGGGGCTGCTTTAACGCGCTCTAACTTGCAAGTGTAGCCAAGCCCTAAGTGTAATTTTAAAGAGGTCTAGTTAAGCGGCTGCAGAAGGGTGTGTGGTCACTCTTATTTTGGTTTAAACTGGGCTAATTTCAGTTTAATTTAGGTTGATCAGGATCAGATTTAAGCTAAACTGAATTTCGGGCTGGTTTACAGACAGTTTTTACATGAATTAAAAGCGATACAGTTCAGTTGGCACAACCTCTATTGTATCCCACTAAAGGTATCACAGCTTCTGTCGGTCCATGGCATTACAGACAGCATGGTTTGCAATGGGATGCTGGGTATTTCTGGGGTATTCTTGATTGAACAAAAACCTATCCCACCAAGGTGTTTCAGAGGGAGACTTCTTTAAAAAAAAGGTTAGTTAAAGTTAATATCGATAAACAGATGTTCCAAATCTTTAACTAAATTTACCACAACAAGCCATTCTGATAGGAACTTCTTTATACTGATATAACTGCACCCACGCTAGGGATTGCACTGATTTAATTATATTGCTATAAATCGATGCACAGATGGTGTGTAGAAATAGTCCCTGAAATAGTCTTAAAGCAGAATAAAAGTGTCTACACCAGGGGTTTGTACTGTGTTAACTAATCTGATTTAACACAAGATTGTGAGTAATGTAATCCACTGGTGAGTGTGTGTTACAGGTCCTCCTCTGTGCCCAATCCACAAAGGATGTGAGTCTGTTATAGTCTCTACTAGGGAACCTTGCCTCTTTAGCTCAAGCTGTAGCAGTTTGTGCTTTTAGGTCTGGAGGCACCTGATTCAATCCCCGGTGATTCAGCCAAGATTGCAGCCATCACAGCAGTACAATTAAAGATACCCAATATTCAGGGCCGGCTCCAGGCACCAGCCCACCAACCATGTGCTTGGGGTGGCGCCTGGAGGAGGGGTGCTCTGGTCGCCGGGGGCTCTCCGCCCTCCCCCTGTCGCTCTGGCCGCCGGGGAGAGCAGAGAGCCCCGGCCGGGCTCTCCGCCTTGTTCCCGGCGCTCTGGCAGAAAAGGGTGGCAGAAAAGCCAGAGCCGGCCCTGCCAATACTCCAATGTCCCAAGACATGCACAGCTGTGACAGGAACTAGGGACGGATGGCGGGGGGAGGTGGGGGATATACAGGGGTTACACAGAAAGCATATCTGCAGGCTCCCTGTACTCTAGGTAGTAGGATGCTAAGTGCAGTATTCTCCACGGGGGTGCTAAAACCTCAATGTATCCCAGACACACACGCTCTTGTGGCTGCTGCATTAACAAACAGCCTTCTTGGCACGAGTTAAATTCTCACACTCGGGTGGCCTGCAGCTGCCAGCTCTTACTTGGGATTAACCAAGTGACACTTACAAAGCTTTCTGGCAGCTCATGGAGGGCAGGCATCGATAATTAAATCTCACACTTTGCTGGCTGCAGCTATTTGGCTTTGCTGCTTTTGAAATGCAACATGGGTCCTTCCTCGGTCAGCAAGAAACCAACGCATCTGACAGTGCTCTTATGGCAAACTGGGCAAGTAGCCTCTCAGTCACTAACTACATTGTACCAATAGCTTGGGACATCTTTTCTTTAGTGCCATCCTCATATGCAACTCTGCCAGGTTATGCTCCCGTTAGCAAAAGGACATTGTCTCGGTCCTCCTGACGTCCATGTTTTCCTCCTCCATCAACAGTTAATAGAATCCATAGGCTGCAAGTTGTTATTTTTGCAGCAATGATCATGTATCAATGTCTGTTTTCCTCCTTTCAGAGTGTCCCACCCATATTGTCAACAGCAATGAGGAAGGGTAGAAGAACTCACCTCATATCCAGAAGTATCGTGCCAAAGGATGGGGATGGGGCTTTCATTCAAAGAAAAGAAAGATAGAGTTGTGCAAAGAAGGGGGAAAAGGGTCTCCTCTCTCCCCCGCATCTAGAAATATCAGGAATGTCAAGTCTAGTTTTCTTCTCTAGTTTTGCTGGAAAAGTCTTAGAGGTCTCAGATGTGGATTAGGAACATTTTCAGTCTTTACCTAAAGGGGAAAGATATTGAATCTTCAGCAAAGATCTCTCTTCTCCCAAGTGCTTCTCAGGCACGAGTTAAATTGGTGTTAACGAAAAAGAAACAAACAAAAAACACCAAAAAACCCACCGAGTTTTAAACACTTGCACAGTGTCTCTGATGTAATTAACTCACTGGTTCTCCAGTCACCCCTAGAGTCCTTCAGGATAAATAGAGTAGACAAGCCGTGAATTTCTGATGTAAAAAACAAGCAGGGAAAAAACTTTAATTGAGTAAAAACCTTACAGACTTCCTTTCTACATCACAAAAGGAGCAATCAAAGGGCACCAGCCCTATCTTTTTTCTTTTGCGGGTCACATTTAGCCTTGATCCAGGTTGGAAGCTTCTCTCACCCGCGTGTTCTTAAGTCTCTGTCTCTCTTTTGTTATTGGCCTGTCTTTTCTTTCCTTGCCTTTCACTTTGCTCCTCTCTGTTTGTGCTGCTGGCAGTGGTGTGAAAATGCTTAAGAACTCCCACTCTTTGACACAGATAATTTCCTGGGAGAATTGTTCCCCAGGGCTCAGAGGAGCTGCGCAGGCAAATAGCATCAATTGTGTGTTGAAAGTAGTGGGTGACTGAAGATAAAATTGCTGGCTGCTGATCTTTTTGACGGGCTTTTGTTTGAAAGCTCTGTGTGGGGCCTTGCAGTGTGGCTGGGAATTTGTGAGTGACTGAAAATGAGAGGGCAGAACCTGGCCATGAGCTGTATTAACCCCTGAGGCCAAGTACATAGGTGAAGATTATAGGAGATGTCCTGTGGTAGGGATAGGAAGGAATCAGACTCCGAGAGTCTCTGAAAAGAGAAGAGGACAGCAGGGTCCAGTGGAAATTAGGAGCCTGACAGTAGCTTACTGTGTGACTTTGGGCAAGACCGTCTCTGTGCCTAAATGTTCCTGTCTGTAAACTGGTATTAATGATTCTTGTCCACCTTTGTGAAGTGCTTTAAGATCTATGGACAAAATAAGCACTAAGTGTTAGTAGAGCTGAGACCCAGATTCCTGTCGACTGCCAACGACTGCACATCACTGCTCAGGAGAGCAGAGGCAAGGAGGCACAAGAAGCTGAAGCCTGGTTTATACCTAAAACTAAGGTTGCTTTAGCTATGTCGCTCGGGTGTGAAAAATCCCCCTGCTGAGAGACGCAGTTAAGGTGACTTAACCCCTAGTTTAGTCACTGCTAGGTTGAGGGAAGAATTCTTCCATTGACCTTGCTACCGCCCATAGATGGGATTCTGTGGGTGCTCAGGGGCTCAAGCACCCACAGATTAAAAATAGGGGTGCTCAGCACCTCCAGGGCTGTATGGAACTGTTAATCTGGCGGCCCTGGAGCTGGCCACCAATCAGCTGTTCAGAAGCTGGCCCTGCGGCCCCATCAGCTCTTCAGTGGCTGCCCCACCCATCAGGTGTTGAGCAGGGCTGCCCCGCTACTCGCTCCTCACTGCCCCTTCCTCCCCTCACTGCCCTTAAGGCAGGATGGGGCAGAAAGGAGTGAGCTGCGGGTGGGAGGTGCTTGGGGAGGAGGAGGGAAGTCTTGGGGAAGTGTGCAGAGCTGGGGCGGGAAGAGGTGAAGTGGGGGTCTTGGGGGAGGGGGCAGAGCTGGTGTGGGGCATCCACCCGCAAAACCAGAAGTCAGCACCTATGCTACTGCCTCTTGAGGGGGTGGACTAACTACAGTTCTGGAAAAACCCCTTCTGTCACTGTAGCAAGTGTCTATGCTACAGCAGTGCAGCTGCAGTGCTTGTAGAGGAGGCAGACGCTGATAGTTGTGAGACTTCTCTAATTTATGCGTATGGCTGAGCAAACTCCAAGAACGGGAGAAACACACAGGTTGGCACAAACCCACCCTGGGCCTCCACCTCCATTCTTGTGCTGAGCAGAGCTTGGGATGAGCTGATAATCAAGCCCATCTGGTCTAATCATGGTGAAAATGTAGCCAGGTTGGCTCTGAGCTGAGCTGAAAACCTTAGAAAGTCTTTTGTCTGAGGCAATTGCTGCCAGGTGTGTGGTGCTTAGTGCCCAGCCTCTGAAGTTTGTGGGATATGTCTGCACTTAAAATGCTACAGCAACACAGCTGCAGCGCTTCAGTGTTGATACTACCTATGCCGATGGGAGGGATTCTCCTGCCGACGTAGGCAATCCCCTCTCATCTCTCCGAGAGGCAATAGCTTGGTGGATGGAAGAATTCTTTCATTGACCTAGCACTGTGTATTTGGGGATTTACGTTGGGTTAATTAAGTCACTCAGGGGTGTGGGTTTTTCATACCCCTAAGATGACGTAGTTATGCTGACCTGATTTTCTAGTGTAGACCAGGCCTTGGGGTGTGTGGATTTTTCACACCACTGAGAGATGTAGCCAAGTCAAAGCAAGTTTTCTGTGTAAATCAGCTCTAGAGCTGGTCATGCTAACAGCAGCAGCAACCAATTCATTCAAGGCACATGACCCCTTCTGTTGTTCACAAATTATCCATGATGAGGCTTAAGTTTGTAGCCTTTTTATTATTTTAAAATCATTTAACTAATTGTTTATGCAAATCAGTTTCAAACTAATAGGTTGCTCGCAAGCTCTTTTACCATTATTACTGCATCGAATGTCAATTTATTCATAACTTGCTCTCTGCACTGTGTGATTGTTCACCCAGGTCATGTGGTATGTTATTGCTCCCTGGTTGGGTAACTTCCGAATCCTCAAAGAGCTTTGCAGGTGGCTACCTGAGCACGTCTGTTGCAAATACACGCTTGCATGAGTATTTGAAACACTTTTGGCAAGTGCTTTTGTGAATGAAAATTCACTCACATGAATGTCTGTGGAGGACAACCAATAAAGGGGTTCCAAAAGCCATCCATGAAAGTAAATTCTCAAGTCTTACTCTCAGGCATGTTCCCAAATGCATTCTGTATTATTGGTGCTGACCTAGTGAGAACCAGGCAGGGCACATTCCTCCCCTGCCCTCTTCTCTTCTCGATCCACTTTCCTTTGGGTTGGACAATATAGATTTACCCAGTTTGACACCATGTTGTGGCGAGTCCTTGCTGCCCTGGAATCCAGTGTCCTGGACATCCTCAGTGTGTTAATTTTTGTTATAACACAGGTGTTCCTCTCAAGCTCCTTTCTCATTCCTTCAGCAAGAGCAGCTGCTTTGTGCTCTGCTTTCTCTGCACATCTGTGAAGAATATCACTTGGGCAGATGCCTGTGCCGTTCCCAGTAAAGGGACTGCCTCTCGCATGAAGTTTGCACAGCGCACATGTCATTGCTATTTCTGTTACCGTTATTTAATATTTATATTGTGGTAGCACCCAGAGGCCCCAATCAGGACTGTGCAAGGAGCTGTACAAATACAAAGAAAGATGTAGGCCATGCCCCAAAGCGTTTACAATCTACAGCCTCAGTTCACCAATGTACTTAAGCACCTGCCTACCTTGAAACAAGTGAGTACTCACATTGACTTGAGTGGGACTACCCATGTGCTTAAAGTTAGACACATGCTTAAACACCTTGCTGAACTAGGGCTTGAGAGGGCAAGTGACATGGGTCAGGAGAGAGGGGGCCAATAAATACATACATTTTATATATGCCTGGATACATTTGCTTTCTGGACATTATTATAACTAGATAAAGTCAATGGAGGCTATTCCCATCTGCCCCTCACGACATCCACCACTGACTATCTGATTTCATTGTTGTAGGGGTCATGTCAGAGATGGGTCTTGAGGAGGGATCTGAAGACCCAGAGGGAACTGCAATGAACTGTCCCAAGGAATGGAGTATTCATGAAGTCGGTGAGCCTGAAGCCTCGCTGCAGAACTGGCTTTATGTTAATTTTTGATTTGAGAACTGGAAGACTAGGGGCTGGGTACAGGCTTCCCACCAAACATGCTATTTGCATGCATTGTGAACTACCACCGTTGGCCACTTCCCTTCCAACCTGGTTTTGCCCATGGAAGTAAACCTTGCCTACCTAACACAGTCTCACCTCCCAGGCGACTAGGGATCTCCTTAAATCAAGACACTGAGACTCGACAGCAAGGTGTATAAGTGATGAGATTCAAAGGTAATAAAAGCACTTAGCTCTTACATCAAACTTTTCAGCCCTACGTCCCTGTAGTGAGGCTGAGTGGCCTCCCTCCAAGCAGGAGAGCAAGGCACTATTACACGCCCCTTGGAGGGCGGGGCCTTGATCACCCCACCCCCCTTGCTGGAAGGACTGGGGCGGGGCCGGAAGTATAAAAGGCCGGCCCTACAGCTCAGTTGGGGGAGAGCCTGCTCCGGAGGGAAAGTGAGGAAACAGATTGACAGAGCAAGACAGGTACCCAGAAATCACCTACTACAGGACAGGCCCAACAAGGACAATAACAGAACACCACTGGCCATCACATACAGCCCCCAGCTAAAACCTCTCCAGCGCATCATCAAAGATCTACAACCTATCCTGAAAGATGATCCCTCACTCTCACAGATCTTGGGAGACAGACCTGTCCTCGCTTACAGACAACCCCCCAACCTGAAGCAAATACTCACCAGCAACTACACACCACACCACAGAAACACCAACCCAGGAACCAATCCCTGTAGCAAACCTCATTGCCTACTCTGTCCTCATATCTACTCTGGCGACACCATCAGAGGACCCAACCACATCAGCCACACCATCAAGGGCTCATTCACCTGCACATCTACTAATGTTATATATGCCATCATGTGCCAGCAATGCCCCTCTGCCATGTACATTGGCCAAACCGGACAGTCATAGAATCATAGAATCATAGAATATCAGGGTTGGAAGGGACCTCAGGAGGTCATCTAGTCCAACCCCCTGCTCAAAGCAGGACCAATTCCCAACAAAATCATCCCAGCCAGGGCTTTGTCAAGTCGGGCCTTAAAAACCTCCAAGGAAGGAGATTCCACCACCTCCCTAGGTAAAGCATTTCAGTGCTTCACCACCCTCCTAGTGAAATAGTGTTTCCTAATATCCAACCTAGACCTCCCCCACTGCAACTTGAGACCATTGCTCCTTGTTCTGTCATCTGCCACCACTGAGAACAGCCGAGCTCCATCCTCTTTGGAACCCCCACTCAGGTAGTTGAAAGCAGCTATCAAATCCTCCCTCATTCTTCTCTTCTGGAGACTAAACAATCCCAGTTCCCTCAGCCTCTCCTCATAAGTCATGTGCTCCAGACCCCTAATCATTTTTGTTGCCCTCCGCTGGACTCTTTCCAATATTTCCACATCCTTCTTGTAGTGTGGGGCCCAAAACTGGACACAGTACTCCAGATGAGGCCTCACCAATGTCGAAAAGAGGGGAATGATCACATCCCTCGATCTGCTGGTAATTCCCCTACTTATACAGCCCAAAATCCCATTAGCCTTCTTGGCAACAAGAGCACACTGTTGACTCATATCCTGCTTCTCGTCCACTGTGACCCCTAGGTCCTTTTCTGCAGAACTGCTACCTAGCCATTCGGTTCCTAGTCTGTAGCAGTGCATAGGATTCTTCCGTCCTAAGTGCAGGACTCTGCACTTGTCCTTTTTGAACCTCATCTGGTTTTTTTTGGCCCAATCCTCTAATTTGTCTAGGTCCCTCTGTATCTGATCCCTACCCTCCAGCGTATCTATCATGCCTCCCAGTTTAGTGTCATCTGCAGACTTGCTGAGAGTGCAGTCCACACCATCATCCAGATCATTAATAAAGATATTAAACAAAACCGGCCCCAGGACCGACACTTGGGGCACTCCGCTTGAAACCGGCTGCCAACTAGACATGGAGCCATTGATCACTACCCGTTGAGCCCGACAATCTAGCCAGCTTTCTATCCACCTTACAGTCCATTCATCCAGCCCATACTTCTTTAACTTGGCGGCAAGAATACTGTGGGAGACCGTATCAAAAACTTTGCTAAAGTCAAGGAATAACACATCCACTGCTTCCCCCCCATCCACAGAGCCAGTTATCTCATCATAGAAGGCAATTAGGTTAGTCAGGCACCACTTCCCCTTGGTGAATCCATGCTGACTGTTCCTGATCACTTTCCTCTCCTCTAAGTGCTTCATAATTGATTCCTTGAGGACCTGCTCCATGATTTTTCCAGGGACTGAGGTGAGGCTGACTGGCCTGTAGTTCCCCAGATCCTCCTTCTTCCCTTTTTTAAAGATGGGCACTACATTAGCCTTTTTCCAGTCATCTGGGACCTCCCCCGATCGCCATGAGTTTTCAAAGATGATGGCCAATGGCTCCACAATCACATCCGCCAACTCCTTTAGCACTCTCGGATGCAGCGCATCTGGCCCCATGGATTTGTGCTCATCCAGTTTTTCTAAATAGTCCCAAACCAATTCTTTCTCCACGGAGGGCTGGTCACCTCCTCCCCATACTGTGCTGCCCAGTCCAGCAGTCTGACCTTGTTTGTGAAGACAGAGGCAAAAAAAGCATTGAGTACATTAGCTTTTTCCACATCGTCTGTTAGTAGATTGCCTCCCTCATTCAGTAAAGGGCCCACACTTTCCTTGACTTTCTTCTTGTTGCTAACATACCTGAAGAAACCCTTCTTGTTACTCTTAATATCTCTTGCTAGCTGCAACTCCAAGTGTGATTTGGCCTTCCTGATTTCACTCCTGCATGCCTGAGCAATATCTTTATACTCCTCCCTGGTCATTTGTCCAGTCTTCCACTTCTTGTAAGCTTCTTTTTTGTGTTTAAGATCAGCAAGGATTTTACTGTTTAGCCAAGCTGGTCGCCTGCCATATTTACTATTCTTTCTACATATCGAGATTGTTTGTTCCTGCAACCGCAATAAGGATTCTTTAAAATACAGCCAGCTTTCCTGGACCCCTTTGCTCTTCATGTTATTCTCCCAGGGAATCTGTTCCCTGAGGGTGTCAAAGTCTGCTTTTCTGAAGTCCAGGGTCCGTATTCTGCTGCTTTCCTTTCTTCCTTGTGTCAGGATCCTGAACTCGACCATCTCATGGTCACTGCCTCCCATCCACTTTTGCTTCCCCTACTAATTCTCCCTTGTTTGTGAGCAGCAGGTCAAGAAAAGCTCTGCCCCTAGTTGGTTCCTCCAGCACTTGCACCAGGAAATTGTTCCCTACACTTTTCAAAAACTTCCTGGATTGTCTGTGCACCGCTGTATTGCTCTCCCATCAGATATCAGGGTGATTAAAGTCTCCCATGAGAACCAGGGCCTGCGATCTAGCAACTTCTGCTAGTTGCCAGAAGAAAGCCTCGTCCACCTCATCCCCCTGGTCTGGTGGTCTATAGCAGACTCCGACCCAGACATCACCCTTGTTGCTCACACTTCTCAACTTTATCCAGAGACTCTCAGGTTTTTCTGCAGTTTCATATGGGAGCTCTGAGCAGTCATACTCCTCTCTTACATACAACGCAACTCCCCCACCTTTTCTGCCCTGCCTGTCCTTCCTGAACAGTTTATATCCATCCATGACAGTACTCCAGTCATGTGAGTTATCCCACCAAGTCTCTGTTATTCCAATCACATCATAGTTCCTTGACTGTGCCAGGACTTCCAGTTCTCCCTGCTTGTTTCCCAGGCTTCTTGCATTTGTGTATAGGCACTTTAGATAACTCATCGATCGTCCCTCTTTCTCAGTATGAGACAGGAGTCCTCCCCTCTTGTGCTCTCCTGCTTGTGCTTCCTCCCAGGATCCCATTTCCCCACTTACCTCAGGGCTTTGGTCTCCTTCCCCCGGTGAACCTAGATTAAAGCCCTCCTCACTAGGTTAGCCAGCCTGCTTGCGAAGATGCTCTTCCCTCTCTTTGTTAGGTGGAGCCTGTCTCTGCCTAGCACTCCTCCTTCTTGGAACACCGTCCCATGGTCGAAGAATCCAAAGCCTTCTTTCCGACACCACCTGTGTAGCCATTCGTTGACTTCCACGATTCGACGGTCTCTACCCCGGCCTTTTCCTTGCACAGGGAGGATGGACGAGAACACCACTTGCGCCTCAAACTCCTTTATCCTTCTTCCCAGAGCCACGTAGTCTGCAGTGATCCACTCAAGGTCATTCTTGGCAGTATCATTGGTGTCCACGTGGAGAAGCAGGAAGGGGTAGCGATCCGAGGGCTTGATGAGTCTCGGCAGTCTCTCCGTCACATCGTGTATCCTAGCTCCTGGCAAGCAGCAGACCTCTCAGTTTTCCCGGTCAGGGCGGCAGCTAGATGACACAGTCCCCCTGAGGAGGGAGTCCCCGACCACCACCACCCTCCTCCTCCTCCTCTTGGGAGTGATGATCGTGGAACCCCCATCCCTAGGACAGTGCATCTCATACCTTCCAATCGGTGGAGTCTCCTTCTGCTCTCTTCCCTCAGAAGGGTCATCTAGTCCACTCTCCACATTAGTACCTGTAGAGAGAACATGGAAAGGATTGCTCACTTGTATCTCCATTGCTGGTGCATGGACGCTCCTCTTTCTCCTTCTGGAGGTCACATGCTGCCAAACTTCTTCACCATCCTTCTGTCCCTGCTGCGCCTGCTCTGAATCTTCAGAACATTGTGGCCGTAGAAGCATCTCCTGCCATCTGTCCAGGAAATCTTCATTTTCCCTTATGCAACGCAGAGTCAATACTCGTTTCTCCAGACCTCGAACCTTCTCTTCCAATATGGAGACCAGCTTGCACTTTGTACAGACAAAGTCGCTTCTGTCCTGTGGAAGAAAGACAAACATGGCACAACCTGTGCAGATTACAACAGCTGATTGCTCACCTTCCATATCACCTTCCTCTTAAGAGCTTCCTCAGCTGTTGCAGGAACTACTCAGAGAAACCTGCAGATGAAAGCCTCAGTGAGGTCTCCCCAGGCGAACTCCCTCTGTTAGCCTCTGCTGTTCGCCGCTCAGCTGGTTCGCTGCTGACTGCCCTTATATACCAGTCAGGCCCACTCAAGGCCCACCTGGAACAAAGCACTCCAAATTCACACACAATTTTCCCTCTGCAAAAGAATAAATGGACACAAATCGGACATCAGGAATGGTAACATACAAAAGCCAGTAAGTGAACACTTCACTCTCCCTGGTCATTCTATTACAGATTTAAAAGTCATTGAACAAAAAAACTTCAGAAACAGACTTCAAAGAGAAACAGCAGAACTAAAATTCATTTGCAAATTTAACACCATTAATCTGGGCTTGAATAGGGACTGGGAGTGGCTGGCTCATTACAGAAGCAGCTTTTCCTCTCCTGGAATTGACACCTCCTCATCTATTATTCGGAGTGGACTACATCCACCCTGATTGAATTGGCCCTGTCAAAACTGGTTCTCCACTTGCGAAGTAACTCCCTGCTCTCCACGTGTCAGTATATAATGCCTGCATCTGTAACTTTCACTCTATGCATCTGAAGAAGTGAGGTTTTTACCCATGAAAGCTTATGCCCAAATAAATCTGTTAGTCTTTAAGGTGCCAACAGACACCTTGTTGCTCCGGAGGAGGACGCTCGGCCTGTTCTCCAGAGGCCCCGAGAGGAACATGCGCTGGGCTGTTCCCGATCCCCAGACGTGGATGACGACTGGCCCGGAGTACCTGCTGCGGTTTACCCTGAAGAGCCAGAAGAGGCCTGAAGGCTGCAGATACCAAACCCTGGGGAGGCAGCAAGTAGCCCAGGGGCAGCCACGGAGCAGCCGCCTGTGGAGCTCAGCGTGGCTCAGTCAGCATGTTGCAGCTGGATCCCCGCCAACACAGGGGCAGCCAATCTTGCCCCTGCCAGGACCCTGGGCTGGGACGTGCTGGAGTAGGGTGGGCCCGCATCCCCCTGCCACTCCACCCTGGGTGTCTGACCCCCTGCACGGTGCAAGGAGGCTCTAGCCCAGGACCGGAGCTCCCTTACCACTCACCTTTAAAGACTGATTGTTTGCTGGCAGCCTGAGCTCCACTCAGGCCAAAGCCTGCCCCTTAGAGACTGTATTTCAGGGCTGCCTACTTGAGCTACTTCAGCCCAGGCTAAAGCCTGGTAGGGACTGTTAATCTCGCAGCCCTATTGGGAGGCTCTTGCTGGTCTGACAGACTCTGGCCCTGACTCAACAGGACGAGTCTGACTGGCCTCCCTCGAACCAGGAGAGCGAGGCACCATTACAGTCCCCAAGCACTTTACAAATGGGGTTAGCTTTATTATCACCATTTTACAGATAGGGAAATCGAGGTACAGGGAGGGACGTGACTTGCTCAAAGTCACTCAGCGGAGTCGGGACTAGAACCCAGGTGTCCTGAGTCCCAGTCTAGTGGGGCCAAATTCCGATCTCCCCTATGCCAGTACAAACTAGGAATAATTCCAGCGGAGTTATCGCAGTGTGAGAGAAGAACTATTCCCCTTTTCTGCTCTGCTTGTATCCACACTGAACTAACTAAATGCCCACAGTTCAGAGCCAGCCTGTGCTGGGCTCACTCTAAAACTTGAGATGGATTCTTTCAACGGTAGGGAACACAGACTCCTTGTTGGTTGTTTCTAAGTCCTGGTTGGAGTACAGAGGAGAGATCTCCAGGACATTATCTGTAGTATTCTTTTCCTTTAATCTTATCAAGTGCCAATCTAATTAAGGGGTTGGTATGTCCCATCCCAAACCAACATAGGACTATTGGCAGGTCTTGTAGAGCAAACTCTCAAGTGCATGTGTGTCTGTGTGCATGTGTTTTAAAGAGTCCTCTCTGAAATAACTGCTTACATTTTAGATTGGCTTTCTGTAGTGCTGGTCCATCTCCATTTCCTGGTTGAAAGGAAGAGTTGGTGTCACTCCTCTGATCACACCACTAGCAGGACAGAGCAGACAGTATCCCTGTTGCTCGGCTGGGACACCCTGCACCCTTCCCCTATCCCTATAAAGAGGCCAGGAGGGTGGATGATTGACTGATGCAGAGACTTCATGCCAGAGGGAGAGGAGTTGTATGTCTGGGGTAGCCAGAGCAGGTGGCTTGAGGGAATTGCTTAGGCAAGGCAGGAAGAGCCGATGAGGGAAGGACGAGGACGACTCATTGGGCAACTGCTTTTAGAGCCGCTCAAACCAGGGAGATGGCGTCTAATCCCCCGAATGACCCTGGGATGGGCTGATTGGCAGGAGCCTGTCAGCAGAAGCAGTTTGCTCTCATACCCGCTTCATCTCTCTCCTTACGTGTGAGGCTGGTGGTTGGAGAGGAGCTGGTAAGGAGGCATGATGCTGCTCCCAGGCGGGGAAAGGAGATGATCAGCATCCGGGGAGAGAACCAGGCAGTGCCCTAAGGGAGGCCAGGCTGGCGAGCAGAGACATGACGCTCACCTGCCTACTCCTGGTGGGAAGCCCAGGAGAACTCCTGCTGGTTTGTGAGTGTTTGGGGAGAGAGCCGGAGGAGTGGGGCCAGTGAGTCTCTGACAGGCTGCACAGCTCGGAGTCTCACCCTCTCAGGGCCTACCTCAGCTCAGATCAAGAGCCATTCCCTCAGGATGCCCTGCAGGGGAGCCAGGGCCTCAGATCCAGCCTTCTGCTTCAACAGCAAATGTTGCATATTAAGGTTTAGCATTTGGCTGGCAGAGGCTGGGCCTTACCAGCACATCTGTGGGCTCTTCTCCCCTTTCCCATTCTCCGCACAGGCAGGCAGAGGGTTCCCTATCTTCAGCCTGGCCAGCTCCTTATATCAGCTCTGGCACTGGCATCTGTCTCCTTTGCCCAGTGGCCAAGAATGGCCTGTTGTCTCTCCTGCACTCCCCTGACCCCACGTAGTCTCTCATCTGATTTAATAAAACACTTATTTATATAGATGGGCCCTTCTGAGCATGAATTGTCATTCAACATAGCTCAGTAGAAAGGGACTAGCACAGCTCTCCTTTAAAGAAGGAGGCGCTAAGGAGGTTCTCATAGACTTTGACATTCTCCTCTCAGTTATGTAGCGGTGTGGATTCAAGTGTGGTTCGGCTCTGAAAATAGCACTTAGAACAGCATCCTGGAGCTCCATGTTTGTGTTTCAGTGACTCCAGATTAGAGGTGTTGCTCTCACCTGGGGAAAGATTTTCCCCCCTTGCTATCAGCTCTGCAAACTCAACCTGAGATCTTAGTGCGAAGCCCAGTTCTTTCCTTCTCGGGTATCATCAGCAGTTATAAAGTGTCTCAATGCCCAGGTATGCCCTCAGCAGCACCAGTGCAGTCCCATTGCTGCCAGTGGGTTTGCCCAGGTGTAACTGATTGGAACTAAGCCAACCATTCTGTTGACGATGCACCAGAAAGAATCGAATCCAGGTCAATTTTGGACATGTCTATTGCAGGGCAAGAGCTGTTAAGTGTATTTTTGTCACTAATTTGAGCCCATACAGCTCTGCATTCACACAAGGAGCAGTTCTGCTAAGTTGACAGGCATTTTCTGAGTAGAATCATATGTTCACTCCCTAGAGTGCATCTGTGTCTCTGAAAATACCATCCCTAATGAGGAGGAGGCACTTGCTTACAATTCCTTTGAGAGACATCCCAGCATTCCCAGTAGATGCCAATTGTTGCAGTGATGAAAACGGAAAAACCAGGACTTCTGGCTATCCCCACTGGGAGAAACATTGGATTTGTAATATCAGACAACTGGTCCTTTACATCCACCAGTCCTGCCTCTGGCAGTGGCCAATACATGATGCTTCAGCGAAAAGCAATTCTCTCCCTCTCCTCCCCCAATACAAAATCAAACCAACAGCCAACAATGCCATTGGCTACCTGCAATGCTGTACAGTGGGGCACACTCCTTCTCAACCCCTGCAGTGATCAGTTTATGTCCCAAAGCCCGAGATGTGTCCACTGTCACAAAACAGGAGTGACAATCCAGAGCAGGGGAAGGCTACTGAGCAGAGAACTGCCCTCTTGTGTGCTCCGTGCTGGGCGTCGTATCGTCCACAAGACCACGAGAACTACACCCACCTTGTGCGCCACATCCTCTGATGGCCCCTGGGATCTGGAGAGCACCACTCCAACCATGGGGCATGCAAGTGCCCAGAGCCAGCACAAGCTATAGTGCCTGCATTGTTGACCTCACCCCCACCTCCTCTCCGGCTATGCTACAGCCAGCCCAATGGGACTGCCCCAGTGTCTTTGGGGAACCCTTTGCATCCCATTCACCCACCACCCTTCTTATCATGGACCTGTCTGCTCCCTGCCTGTTAGAACGATGAGCCCTGGCTTGCTCACCCTCCCCACCCCCATCCCATGTGTCCATGTCCTTGAATCCTTTTCTCTCCAGGCTACTTCCATAGGAACATGTGTTTTTCCAGCGGAGTCCGAGCCCCCCGACATGCGGAGCATTGATTTGATCAGACGTGAGCTCAAAGCTCATTAGCCACTTGTCAATATTGGTAATGAGAAACTATGTGGGGCAAGTCATAGGGAGGAGGGCATGTGGCAGGAGGGGCTCAAAGCTCTCCTGTCAGCGCCAGGGCTTTCCAGTATGTGCTCCTCTGGCCCGGAGTTCCCTTGAGCTGCTCCGAGGGTCGCAGCCATCGTTAAGGACCTTGAGCAAGAAGCTCCATGAGGTAGGTTTCTCTTCTGGTATGTGAGTGTGAGTCCCAGAGACCTCCTGGTGTGGTGATGGCCTATAGCAGGGGTGCAAACCTCTGGGATCTGGCAGCAAAGAGGGCGTTTTAGCAGAGAAGAGGGAACAGCTGCCTGTCCAAGATGAGCTAAAGAGCAGTAAAATAAATCTGGGCTGGGGCCATGTGGGCCCAGTGCTGCAGGGTACCGAGCAGCCTAAACTCTTGTTGAACTTGATGGGAGCTGAAAGTGCTCTGCACCCACAGGACCAGGAAGGAAGGGATGGACTCTGGTCTCCAACAGTGTTCAGTCGACTTTTCCTCACCCATTTGCCATTCTGTCTGTGAGTGTTCCCTGGGGAAAGGAAGGAGGCAGCCAGCTGGTCTCACTGGAAAGAGAGCACTCTCCCAACTGATATCACCCCATCGCCCCAATCGTCCTCGGCAAACGGCAGCTGAAGGCAGTGAGGAAAAAATTCCCAGCTGTAGAGAAGAACTATAATGAAACGGATACCTGGCGAGAAGTGGGATAATACAGCAGAAGGGTTGGGACGGGGGAGCTGGGCAGAGAGCAGGGGCAAATATTTGGAAAGGTTTGGTGGGAGATCTAGGGTCCTTATTCAGGGATTAGGGTCCAGGCCTTTCCTCAGCTGTTTCTCAACTGTAGCATTTCTCTTTGGGCCGTGGCTACGTTCTGCCCTTTGAGAAAGCCCGTGACACACTCAGAACCCATCCTTGGGATCATCTTGTTACAGGAGCTCACCCAGCAGGGGGCTCAGGCCATGGTCTGTCACTTCCTGCCAATGCTGCAGCATCGAGTGCCCACGGGCACTCGGGGTCCCAGATCCCTGCCCCTCCTGTGCTCAGTAACTGATTTACTGCTGTTCCCCTCAGGAACCTCATCATTATAAGACAGAGAGAGTGAGAGGAAAAGGGGTAGAGGAGAGGGAGCAGAAACAAATGTGTCTGTCCTTCTTTGGACTCCCAGTGAGATGCTGCACTGTGGCCTTTCCCTGCCTCTCAAGACCTTTCGGTGAGGGGAGAAAAACCTCCACAAACTTTCTGTGGCTCTGACAGTCTCTCTGCCTCAGCCACTGGGTTTCCAGGTTGTGCACTTTGAGGGGTTGTCTCTGCCAAATGTACAAATCCACCCTCGTGCCACCCCATCCCACAGCCAGTCTGAGAGAGAGCCGTTCCCCCAGGAAATTTATCGCTCTGCAGGTAAAGTTCTTTAGTTTCTTGCTCCTCCTTCTCACCCCTCCCCCACCCCCCTCAGAGTGGTGTATGACTGAGGACAGCTCCATCACTAGATCTCTCTGCTGCCTTTCTCTGGCCACTAATAGTTGCTCTAAAGACCAGGTGGTTGCCTTCTGGAGAGGAAAGGCTCTTCATTTCCCTGGGTCCTTTCTCAGATTGCATCAGTGTTTGGTGCAGTTCTCTTACCTGTATTAAATACCTCTCCCCCCCCCCCCCCCAAAGGTCTGGCACACTTTCAGACTCCATTTATCACAGAGCCAGGGACAAACATCAGCACTCTCATCTACCTGCAAATACATTTTTTTCTGTATTTACTGATTCACATTACAAAGTGCCGACCTACACACCCCTCTCATCATCTCACAGAGCCAGGAGGGGCCCATTCATTGGAGAAGCAGGGAGCCAGTGATTCAAGGTCTGCAGCTACTGCTGTGGCTGTAGAACTCCAAGGCCTGTCAGTGACACCCCCGCGGGAGATGATCTCCTGGGGAAGGCCCTGGACTTAGACTCCCGAGATCGGGATGCAGTTCCTGGCTCTGTTACAGACTGCTTGTGTGGCCTTGGGCACATCTCTCTGTGTCTCTCTTCCCCAGCGGTAAACTGGGAATGATAATCCTTCCTTTTCCCCACTTTTTGCCTGTCTTATCTGGTTAGATTGTAAACTCTTTGGAGCAGGTGCTGTTTCTCACTGTGTGTTTACAGAGCCTAGCAAAACAAGGGCCCTTTCTCAGTGGAAGCCTCTTGGTGCTACAGGAATAGAAATAATAATTCATTTAATATCCAGACACTTACAGTCAAGTCCCAGACTGTGCGAAATGTTGCCCTTTCAGATGTGTGCAAATGAAAGCTTTTCCTGAGACAGTCAAGGGAAATCTCTGACCAAGGGATCCCTCTCTCTGGCTTGCACATAAAAGAGGCACCACTAGCCAGCACTGTTGGCTTGTGATTCCTGCAGAGGAACTGTGATTTGTGCTGGGGCATTTTGTTTTTCCAAAGAGCTTTAAAAACAGGAGTAAATGAAGCCTCACAGCACCTTGAGGAGGGAGGAGAATTAGCATCACCTCCATTTCACAGAGGAGGAGAATGAAGCAGTTTGTGGCTGAAGGGAGAATACAAGTCCCCTCGCTGCCTGACCAGTGCTATAGCTACAGACGGCTGTTCCCCTCCAATTCAGTGGGCTTCACTTAAACTCAGTACTGAACCAATGCACTCATATGGTATAAGTCGGTTTTGTCATTTGAATGAGATCCTGGTCCTATGTGTGGTTATTAAAAATTCCATCGCCCTTTTTGTGAGAGATGGAATATTAGCCCAAATTCCAATGAGGTGATTACATTCTGCCTCCCTAAATTCCACCTTGCCGTTTCAGTGGTTAGGCGTTTCAAGGCAGTGCAGGAGATACAGCCACACATCTTCCATGGAAAGAGACGGACGTAGTGAGGCTAAATTAATTGTGCTGCTTTGCAAACCTCATCCAGTGTTCTTCCCTATCCATCCTGAACAGTGGTGCAGTGTTGCTATATACTGCTAAATAATAGCCTCACCCCAGCAGTGGGCAAAGTGATCCCTGTATGTAAAGCTTTATGGAACCCTGTGGGAGATAAATATCAGCCATTACTTTTATTTTTGTGCCATGTAAGGGAAGAAGAACTCACTTCCTTGAGGCTTTAACCATCATGGATCAATCTTTGGATTGTCACCTCCCACTTTTCCAGCCTTTCTTTCTTCTGGTTGTCATTTTCACCATGAAGTTTCTGATCCTTTGCTGTTCCATTATAAAACCACAACAGTTAAGGTTGTAATTTTCCACTACAATCCCAGTTTTGATCTGCCACCTATCCTGTAGCTTCCTCAAAAAAAATCTTTCTGCCTGAAATTTCTCTGTGTAATCTCTGGTGAGATGAGGGTTTTGTTGGTGTGTTTGTTTTAGTGGGTAGGTGAACCTGAGGCAATCTGGACAGGTTGTTCACAGATATGAGTACCTCTCTTAATTAAAGACCTTAAGAGTAGACCCGGCTACAGACCTTCATTGGACCCTTCTCTTCTATAGATAACATTACCAAAAGGTTGTGGTCCATGCCATGACCTTAGCCACAGCCTCACTATGGTCTGGATACCCTCTGCATCCCATTCACCCTTCCAGCATTTAACAAACACTTCTATTCTCTAGATACAAGGTACAGATCAATTTTTCCCATTTCAGCCCTAAGCGTACAGGCCACTAAAGCTAGAGGCACACGCTACCGTACAAACCATAGTAGGATAGACTTAAGACACCCCCAACTTACTTTTACATAGACTGGAATCAAGGGTGCAGATTCTGATGAGGCAACAAGACTATACTATTGTAGTTCCAATATACACCAGGGAATGCCTGTGTTACATTCAACTGACAACTCCGACATTCTCCCACTAGCATGGGAAGACTAAGGGCTGGTCCGCACTAACCCCCCAGTTCGAACTAAGATGTGCAACTTCAGCTACATGAATAACGTAACTGAAGTCGAAGTATCTTAGTTCGAACTACAAGGTACTTATCACGGGTCCACACGTGGCAGGCAGGCTCCCCCGTCGACTCCGCGTACTCCTCTCGTGGAGCAGGAGTACCGCTGTCGACGGCGAGCACTTCCGGGATCGATTTATCGCGTCTAGACAAAACGCGATAAATCGATCCCAGAAGATCGATTGCTTACCGCCGAACCCGGAGGTAAGTATAGACGTACCCTAAGTAAGGTCAAGGGGGCAGAGATAAGGTTGGATTTGGAAGCTTAGCTAGTCCCAGCCTTTTAATGTCTACAAGCTTCTAATTTCCTGTCAAACATTTATATTTTAAAAATCTTACTGCTCAGTTTCTTCTTTTACCTTTTTTTTTTTTTTTTTTTAAAGTCAACATTCTGGTAATGTTGTTTTACTGCAAGAGATGTTGTTACCAGATGTGTCCGTTATTTTGGGGTATGCTCATTTATTAGGGTTACTCTTCGGGGTGGTTCTGTAATTCTATTAATGTACTGCTTGTGTCACTTGTGTGTTCATATGGAGCTCTGCTTCTCCTGCTGCAAGTCCCCTCCCAATGGAGCTATTCTACAGGACCTAGGTTCCCTGGGGCTGGGTTCCTCCAGCCCCAGAATCAGATGAACACACACATACACACACACACACTAACAGCGCAAGTCTGAGTGGACCAGGTCAATCAGCACTCTCAAGCTGACCCTCTTATATGTCCCTGTACTCAGTGGGCTGTGTCAAGCAGCACTTTTAGCTGCCACCCTTATATGCCACAGGTTCAGCACATCCCTATCGCCACTTTCACATTACAATTGTACTGGTAGTAACCCACTTGATGAGCAAACCCCACAGTATTTTTGGGTGCTACAGGGATCTTTAGCTTAGGTAAAAGAAGCGTTGCTGCTGAGTAAATGGGGAAGCTAGAAACACAAAAGCATAAAGTTCAGAGAGAGAAGCAACCAGCTTAACCATAAAAGTTCTTTATTGAATAATAGTGATAACTACACAAGGAGGGCTAAAGAAACATAACAGTTACATTAGTAAAGGTTAATACCTGAGGTAGAAAAGAAAACAGAGAGAGAAAGAGGGAGGGATCTCACCCACTCCATGAGGCTTGAACTGGTCGGGGTTCCCAGGTGATGGTGGTAGCTCAGGGTCCTGAGTACTGGAGTCAGGCAGAGCCCCCAGCACGATCGGTCAGGAGATGGAGTCCCAGTGGAACTGATGCAGAGTTTGGGTCCGTGCATCAGAGCACTTACTTGGGCATAGGGAGTGGTTTTTGTAGAGAAAATACAATGGTTCAAGGGAGAACACCAGATTTGTTTATGGGTAAACTGATGACTCAGGGTTTTCTTTAGGCTAGACAATAGGAGCTGATCACTCTTGGCTGTGGGTGGTGTTTTCTTCCAGGGAGCTCACAATGCAGCTAGGCTGCTTCAGTATTTTGGATATCAATCAAGGATTCATTACTAGAATTGGTCTGATAACTGCTGAGCTGGGTGTGTGCAGGCGTAGGTTCATTAACATCTGGAGCAGAGATCCCCCATGATGCAGTGCTTCCCTGCTTTTTCTGGTCCCAGTGTTCAGAGCGGTTCTCTGTTCTCCACTCTGTATGCTAATGGCGATGTATCCCAGTCCCATCTTTCATGCAGATGAGGCTAGGGGAGTTGTCTCAATTCTGTATGCTAATGGCGATGTCTTAATCTTGTCACCCTTGTCAGGAGGGGTCTAGGTGTGTCTCTCAGCGCCCTTCACTGCTCTCTGCAAGGCTTTTCTCTGATCAGTTTTGGTTCAAGCAGAGGCTGGGGAAGGGGGGTGTCATTCATGAGTCAGACAGGCTAGATACTGCGCTCTGGTTTCCCAAGAACACAGAGCTGACTGGTATCAATGTTTCGTACATTGCCTGAAAGGTCTTTTATATTCCTAGTGCAGCTGTGCCTACCACATACTACTGTTGCCATTGTGAGTCTTTGCAAGTATGCGGTGAGTGATCCTTCCCTGAGAATGACCATGCCCTGCCAGTGACTGTCCTGAACGCTGATGCTTGAGTAATAAGGTGTATGTTTACCAACTCTGGTACATTCCCCTATAGAAAGGCGAGGTAATGCCCTAGGGAATGGTAGCCTCCACATCTCCTGTCTGCCACTGGATTCTGAACCTGACGATTCTCTGAAGGAAAAAGACGTAGGAATCATCATGGATCAATGAAGGTGTCTGCCCAGGGTGAACAGGGTGCATTGAGTGCACTGAAAAGAATATAGAAATGTAATGTGAATGCAGCATTCTAGTGCAGAAACTCAGCTGAAATGTGGCCTGTGTCCATTTTCAGCTGCCTCTGTCCTGATTATGTTTCTACTGAAGTCACTGGGAGTTTTGGCATAAAGTTGATTGGGAACATTGAACCATTATCTCTTATAGTGGACTAAGTAGGAACAGAAAAAGCCCATTGATGAGCAATGGGCATTAGTTCAGGACAGTGTGTATGAGAAAAAGATGTTGTATGGGCGAGAGGGCAGCTTCTGTACTAGGAGAGAAGCAATATGACAGGGCTAATTTAGCCTGGCAAAGTGAAGAGTATGACAGGAGTGTATAAAATATTGGCATTGAGACAATCATCTGGGCATTTCTATGTACCCAGTTGTATTGTATAAGAATAAGGGAGCATTGGATTAAATTTAAAAAGCAAATGTAAAATGAATGAAGTTATACCCTTTTTTAATGCAATGGCACTGCTGAGAGGGAGGGAGGCTGCCACCCTTAAGCCTCTTCCAGTCCTGGAACCAGTGCCATAACAAGGGCAAGGCGAGTGAGGCACTTGCCTCAGGTGCACAAAGTCGAGGGGCGCAGAAAACGGCGGAGAAAAAAAAAGCCATGATCGGCGGTGCTTCGGGGCAGCTCTATCGCTGCTGCTTCATTCATTCTTCGGGGCGCAGAAAGTGGCGGAGAATTCCACAGCGGGAGAGTCCCAGATCTGTCTGCAGTGAGGGGAGGGGACAATAAAAGAGAGGGGGAATTTCTGATGACTAGGGCAGTCTGTGGGGATGGGGGGGGCGGTGTCTCAATCAGTGTGAGAAGGGAAAGAAGGAGGGAGGTCATGGGGGTGGGGAAGTGAGGGAGGTCTGTCTGTGGAGTTGGAGGGAAATGTGGCTTCAGGTTTTAGTGAGATCATTTCAGAATAAGAGCTCTGGTATCCCAGCCAGAGGGTAGGGAAGGGGTGGAGAAAGGTGGAGTCACTGCTTGGCTGAACTCCAGATGGAAGGGGGAACTGGGCCCGAATGGGAATTGAATCTCCCTCACCCCCAGGGTCAGGGCTGTGCAGCAGCTGGTGCAGAAAGGAGCCTCGGGCTTGCCTTGCCTGAGCGATCCCATGGCTACCTTCACCTTGTGGGGCCCCTCTGGGCTCTCTTCAGATTGGGGCAGGGGGGAGATAGGGCAGGGGCCAGACCTCTCATAGTCAGAAGGAAGTTAGGGTTCATCTCTGCCCCAGTCACCAAAAGGTGAGTAATCCTGCCCTGCAAACCTGAACTCCCAGCATTCTCAGGACACATGCTGATCCCTAGTGGCCACTGCTGATATCCAGCACCTCCCTCCTCTCTTAACCTGTGAGTCCCTCTCTGGATTGAAACTGGACTGGAACCAAAGACCATCTTGGAAGCAACATTACCAGCCCAAGCAGTCAAAAATCATGAGTTAGACCCCCCCCAAAATCATAGGCGCTACACTGCCGCTTCTTTCATTCTTCCGGGCACAGAAAGCGGCGGGGGGGGGAAGCTGCGATCAGCGGCGCTTTGGGACCTGCCGCCGAATTGCTGCCGAAGAGCCGGCCCTGGGGGAGGGTGCAATTTTATATTCTTGCCTCGGGCGCAAAAATACCTAGTTACGGCTCTGCCTGGAACCAGCTGCAGGTTGAAACAACCCCAGTGCAAGTTAGAGCAGTGCAAGAGCAGCTCTAACATATTCCGGCTTGTAATGGCTGCCTAGAGGCCATTAGGCTGGCATGGCTGGCTGGGGTGCAGTGTGTTCTGTCCTTGCCTCCTACACTGAAGGGATGGGGCCGGAGGGGCCAGGAGAAGCAGACAGAGCTGTCCATGACAGCTTTACAACAGCTGAGGATTCCCCCACTAAAGCAATCTTCATCTGCCCTTTTCCGTCAGGTTTAAGGCCCCTTTGCACTATATTGGAGGTGCTAAGAGAACTCAGCAAGGCCAAGGGTTTGGCCCAATGCACACAGGTATCTTCTGGAACTCACAGCTTCAAGCTGTTATTTTAATGAGATGTATGAACAGGTGAGACACTTCCAACAAATGTCCCCTTCCCCTGGGTAGAATATTACAAATTAAAGTTCTGGAGATTACAGAGGAGGATCACTTTCCTCTGAAGCATCTGAGACCAGCAACTGATCGCGGCTGGGTACTGGACTAGACAGACCAGTGTCGGTGTTGGTATTTGATTCTGCTTTCAGGCATAGCAGTGTCAGCCCTGAGTAAGTCCATTGATTTTGGCAGAGGTCCTTCTGATAGTATAAGGATCTCTAACTTCCTTCTGACCATGAGAGCAGGATCTCGCACACATGGGATCCATTTCCAATGTCTGTTTTTCAAACACCACCTTTCTTCTGGCCTAGCAGGGAGCAGGCTTTGGCCTTGCTTTCCCCTGAAAGGAGAAGAGTTCATGGGGATTTAAGTGATGTACAAAAATATGGAGGGTCTAAAGAGACATTCCTTCTTTTTACATAATATGAGAATTAGGGAATCACTTCATGCAGTTACTGGGCAGTGAACTTAGAACAAAGGATTAAGGGTCAGTTCCTCCCACAGGACATCATCCTGTGGAACTCTGACACTCCCACAGGATATCCTGGAGTCAAAAATGATAGTTCAGTGGTTCTTGGGCTGTCCTCTCTGGGCCACTGGCAGCCCCAGTAGCACTTCCAGGTAGGTTACATCTACACAGCAATAGAAAACCCCGCAGTACCAAGTCTCAGAGCCGGGTCAATTGACTTGGGTTCATGGGGCTCAGGCTACAGAGCTAAAAATAGCACTGTAGTAGTTCTAGCTCAGGCCAGAGCCCAGGCTGAGACACTCCCCATGAGTGAGGGGCATGAGCCTGTGCCCAAACATCTACACTGCAATTTTTAGCCCTGCAGCCCAATCCCTGAAAGCCTGAGTCAGCTGACCCAGGTGAGCTGTGGCATTGGGTTGTACATGTACCCAGATCTGCTTCCGTTAGAATGGTGAAGCATCAGTCAGTCCTACAGCAAGGACACTTCCAGCTAGCTGGGGGGTATCCCAGTCCAGGCTTCTCTTAGAATTTCTTGATGATTTGTTTGCCTGACTAAACTTAAACCATCAGCACTTCTCTGCACTCTCCCTCACTTTCTTAGCCAGGTGTTTTCTTTGGAATAAATTTGACCAGTATGAAATGTGAGGATGACACTAGCATTGGAGGGTCAGCAAACCAACTTGAAGGTGGAGCTAAATAGCAAAGTGACCTAGAGAGATTAGAGCAGTTGGGGGCTGCAGACAACAGAAGGAGATTGGGTAATAAGTAATGTCAGAACTGAGACCCAGAGAGAGAGAGAATAAACTGTGCAGATACAAAATGGGGGGGCGGAAGGGAGGGAATGGGAGGAGGAGATGGAGAGAAACAAAACAGCTGCACCTGTCAGATTAAAGCAAGTTTATTTACATCTTGTCTCCTTAATACTGTGCTAACATTAATTTTTCATGTAACCGAGCACTGAAGTCGCTTCAGGGAAAGTGCAGAATCAGGATTGGGAGGGAGTCAATCTCAGCCTTTTTCACAACGTGGAACACTTCTCAAAAGTTGTCTGATGTAGCCAGCCATCCCTTTAGTTATTTATATAGTGCCAGTCACTCAGTGCAGTGCATCTTACAAGAGTCTCCTGGCCTGAAGCAGTCCACAGTGTGAAAGGCATCGAAGAGCTGCTATTGGAGCTAGAGAGCAAAGGGGGCTAGTGTTAATAACCTTTGGCGCTCTGCATGCTAAGGTAATAGGTGGTCAGATTTCATGTTCGGGGCTGTCAGGCTCAGGAATCCCTTTCCCCTGTGCTCTCAGAGGGCCAGATTCTGCACCGGGTGAAGAATGCAAGAAACTTCTCTGTCTTTGCACCCTTGTGAAAGGGTCACCCAGGGTCCCACTGAGGAGCACAACACCTGCTTCCTACTAGCACCACCTGTGAGTGCTAACTGCCTTTAAGGCATTGAGGGAGAGGTAAGGTGAGACTCAGGCTATGGTTTCAAGTCTTTCCCCGGCACTGACCAGCATGGAATGAGGAGCAGCTGGCACCCTCTCTATGGGTTGTAGGGATGCTGCTCCAGCAAGTGCACCTAGGGAACACCAGAGGATGGTCTGTCTGAGTCAGTTAGCAGCATGGCCCCTTCACACTTTCAGTGCACCACCAGCACCCAGGGCAGAGACTTTCCCAGAGGCAGCCTAGGGGGGTAGTGAGTGGGGAGGAGTCAACCATCAGCTTCCTGTCTGCTGTGCCCAGAACCACCTGGTTCTGGGAGGCCGGCAAGAGAAAAAACCCAAACCTCAGGCTGTGGAAGCCAGCAGCTCCCATGGCATTGGCTAGGGTCACCCATACCAGGGAGGAGTTTGTAAAACCTGGGCCAGGCCTGGCCAAATTGGTGCTGTTGGCAGGGAAATCCTATTGGTTCCTGCTGTGAGAGAAATGAGGAATATTTCCACTGCTCCCCTCCTTTCAACATCAGGAAGGTCCTCCCTTTGACTCTAAAGAGATCAGGACAGAGGGCGGGGTCAGAACCTTCAGTGTCTCTCCTTCCTGTTGGCGGTGTTGCAGGCTTGAGCTGATTGGGGGAAGGGAAGGGGCAATTCTGGCAGAAAATTGTGACTAATAGATTCCCCCCTTTGTTTTTGTCAAAAAAATTGAGAGGAAATTTTTGCTTTTCCATCAAAGCAATCAACCCCTGAAACACAGTAATTTTCACCTGAAAACTGCTGGAAACAAACAAAAAATCCAGTTTCTAGTTTCTCAGCAAAAAGCCCCAAAATTTCCAAAGCAAGAGGGCACTTTCTGTGAAAATTTTGTTGTCGAAGACCCAGCTTTCCTTTGGAAAAAAGTTTTGAGGGGGAAAATTTTGAGCAGCCCTATTTGCAGCCTCACTGCTCTGCTACAGGTGCCAGTAACATTAATGATCACAGATGCAAAAGACTTAAACATATGCTGCTTCTGCAAAGAGCAGAAAATCCGCACAGACTCTGTTGTGGCCTGATCAGCTGGTCACAGTTCTAAACAAGAAGTAACTGCGTGGGGGAGGACTGGGAGCAGGGCTGCTTGACTGTCATTAAAATGGTGTGGATGGAAGGAGCAGGCTAATTGACTGAACAACAGCCTGGGCCATATAATTAAATTAATTGCAACTCTACCTGTGACATTCATTTGTGTGGTTAGCAGAGCTCTGCCAAACGGGGAGGGGTGTGAAAATATCTTTCACAAACATTGCTGCGGGTATTTTTGCTGGTTTGTTTCAGGCAATTTTGTACCCCTGAAATTTTGTTTTTCTGTGAAATTTGAGGAGTCAGTTAATATTTCATGTTGAAGGATGTGAAAACACAAAAGGTCACTGCTGATCTCAATTTCAGTTTGCCACATTTGAAGCAGAGGTTGTGTATTTTCAGGGGGATTTTAAGTGGAATTCTCCCAAAATTAAGGCTTTCAGAAACAGAGGCTTGATCCAACACGGATCAACATGGGAATGTGGGCACTGGATCATGCCCCAGCAGGTACCAAAAGTTAGGGTCCTAATGGCTCAGTGCTTAGCACTTTTGAAACTCAGGTCACTTATTTAGCTGCCACAGATTTAGGACCCTAACTTTTGCCAAGTGCTTTTGAAAATCTTAGCTTGAGTTTACAATGGGTATGTCTACACTACGGGATTAATCCGAATTTACAGAATTCTAATTTTGGAAACAGATTGTATAAAGTCGAATGTATGCGGCCACACTAAGCACATTAATTCAGTGGTGTGCGTCCATGTACCGGGGCTAGTGTCGATTTCCAGAGCGTTGCACTGTGGGTAGTTATCCCATAGCTATCCCATAGTTCCCGCAGTCTCCCCCGCCCATTGGAATTCTGGGTTGAGATCCCAGTGACTGATGGGGCAAAAAACATTGTCGCAGGTTGTTCTGGGTACAGCCTCACCCCTCCCTCCATGAAAGCAATGGCAGACAACCGTTTTGCACCTTTTTTCCTGGATGAACACAGCAGATGCCATACCACGGCAAGCTTGGAGCCCACTCAGCTCAAGACAGCAGTCATGAACATTGTAAACACCTCGTGCATTATCGTGCAGTTTATGCTGAACCAGGACCAGAAAAACGAGGCAAGGAGGAGGCGGCGACGGCAGCATGGTGACGAGAGTGATGAGGACATGGACATGGACACAGACTTCTCTCAAACCGCGGGTCTCGGCGCTTTGGAGATCATGTTGTTGAGCGGGGCAGGTTCTATCCGTGGAACGCTGATTCTGGGCCCGGGAAACAAGCACAGACTGGTGGGACCGCATAGTGTTGCAGGTGTGGGACGGTTCCCAGTGGCTGCGAAACTTTCGCATGCGTAAGGGCACTTTCATGGAATTTTGTGACTTGCTTTCCCCTGCCCTGAAGCGCCAGAATACCAGGATGAGAGCAGCCCTCACAGTTGAGAAGTGAGTGGCAATAGCCCTGTGGAAGCTTGCAACGCCAGACAGCTACCGGTCAGTCGGGAATCAATTTGGAGTGGGCAAATCTACTGTGGGGGCTGCTGTCATGCAAGTAACCAAAGCAATCATTGAGCTGCTGCTACGAAAGGTAGTGACTCTGGGAAATGTGCAGGCCATAGTGGATGGCTTTGCTGCAATGGGATTCCCTAACTGTGGTGAGGCAATAGATGAAACCCACATACCTATCTTGGCACCGGAGCACCAGGGTACCCAGTACATAAACCGCAAGGGGTACTTTTCAATGGTGCAAGCACTGGTGGATCACAAGGGACGTTTCACCAACATAAACGTGGGCTGGCCAGGAAGGGTTCATGACGCTCACGTCTTCAGGAACACTACTCTGTTTAAACGGCTGCAGCAAGGGACTTACTTCTCGGACCAGAAAATAACCGTTGGGGATGTTGAAATGCCTATAGTTATCCTTGGGGACCCAGCCTACCCCTTAATGCCATGGCTTATGAAGCCATACACAGGCAGCCTGGACAGGAGTCAGGAGCTGTTCAACAACAGGCTGAGCAAGTACAGAATGGTGGTGGAATGTGCATTTGGCCATTTAAAAGGTCGCTGGCGATCGTTACTGACTCGCTCAGACCTCAGCCAAACCAATATCCCCGTTGTTATTGCTACTTGCTGTGTGCTCCACAATCTCTGTGAGAGTACGGGGGAGACCTTTATGGTGGGGTGGGAGGCTGAGGCAAATCGCCTGGCTGCTGATTACATGCAGCCAGACACCAGGGCGATTAGAAGAGCACACCAGGAAGCACGGAGCATCAGAGAAGCTTTGAAAACCAGTTTCATGACTGGCCAGGCTACCGTGTGAAAGTTCTGTTTGTTTCTCCTTGATGAAAACCCGCCCCCTTTATTGACTCATTCTCTGTAGGCAACCCACCCTCCCCCTTCGATCACAGCTTGCTTTCAAAGGAAATAAAGTCACTATCATTTAAAAATCATGTATTCTTTATTAATTGATTATAAAAAGAGGGAGAGAACTGAGAAGGTAGCCTGGGTGGGGTTTGGGAGGAGGATCGGAGGGAAGGAAAAGGCCACTAAAAAAGGATAAAATAATGACAACCTTTTGCTTGGGCTGTCCACTGGGGTGGAATGGGAGGGTGCACGGAGCCTCCCCCACCACAACGCGTTCTTACACGTCTGGGTAAGGAGGCTATGGAACATGGTGAGGGGGGAGGGTGGTTATACAGGGGCTGCAGAGGCAGTCTGTGATCCTGCTGCCGTTCCTGAAGCTCCACCAGACGCCGGAGCATATCTGTTTGCTCATGCAGCAGCCCCAGCGTTGCATCCTTCCTCCTCTGATCTTCCTGCCACCACCTCTCATCTCGAGCGTCTCTCCTCTCCTCACGTTGGTCCCTCCTGTCCTCACATTGGTCCCTCCTGTCCTCACGTTCACTGGCATCTTTCCTATACTTTGAAACCATGTCCTTCCACTCATTCAGATGAGCTCTTTCATTGCAGGTGGATTCCATGATTTCCGCGAACATCTCGTCTCGCGTCCTCTTTTTCTGACGCCTTATCTGAGATAGCTTTTGGGACAAAGGAGGGAGGCTTGAAAAATTTACAGCTGCTGGAGGGAGGGAAAAAAGGAGAGAATTTTTTAAAAAGATACATTTTACAGAACAATGCTTATACTCTTTCACGGTGAACAACACTATTCACATTACATAGCACATGTGATTTCTGTGCAAGGTCGCATTTTGCCTCTTAATATTGAGTGCCTGTGGCTTTGCTGCTAGAGATCATAGACACAGGTCCGGGCAACAGAATTTGGCTTGCATGCGGCCATGGTAAGCCATTGTCTTTCAGCTTCTGCGCCCTCCTTTCCCACATACCAAGCAAAGCTTGTTGAGTGCTGCGGTTTTCCTGTTAACCTTCAGCAGCAGAAAGCAAACTAACACCCCCCCATCCAATTTTCTGGGATGATCGCTTTATCCCTCCCCCCACCACGTGGCTGGTATCAGGGAAGATCCCTGCTAGCCACACATGAAAAGCTCAGCGCCAATCCCCTCCCCCCCCCCCCCCCGCGCTTGGCTTACTACAGGGAAGGATTTCTTTTCAGCCATAGGCAAACAGCCCAGTAGGAACGGCCACCTCTGTCCCCTTAATTAAATTCCCGTATTTCAACCAGGTTACCATGAGCGATATCACTCTCCGGAGGATTACACAGTGAGATAAAGAACGGATGTTGCTTGAATGTCAGCAAACACCGGGACCATACGCTGCCAGGCTTTGTCATGCAATGATACCAGATTACTTGCTACTAGCATGGCGTGGTCAAGTGTCCTACCATGGAGGATGGACTAAGGCTGCATTGCCCAGAAACCTTCTGCAAAAGCTTTTGGAGTACCTCCAGGAGAGCTTCATGGAGATGTCCCTGGAGGATTTCCGCTCCATCCCCAGACACGTTAAGAGAATTTTTCCAGTAGCTGTATGGCCGCGAATGCATCCCAAGTCCTCAGGGCAAATTAATCATTAAAAGTCACTTGCTTTTAAACCATGTTTTATATTTTAAAAGGTAAACTCACCTGAGATCCCTTCCATGGGGTCATGGTCTTGGGTACTGGCTTAGGAGGGTACTTCAGTCAGGCTGAGAAAAAGATCCTGGCTGTTGGGGAGAACGTAGTGCTGTATGCTCTCCTCAAGCTCATCCTCCTCCTCCTCCTCTTCCCCGTCCGCAGAATCCTCAGGCATGGCTGAGATTACCCCCACCTCGGAATCCACGGACAGAGGTGGGGTAGTGGTGGCGGCCTCCGCTAGAATTGCATGCAGCTCAGCGTAGAAGCGGCATGTCTGCGGCCCTGACCCGGAGCGACCGTTTGCCTCCTTTGTTTTCTGATAGGCTTGTCTGAGCTCCTTGACTTTCTCGCGGCACTGCTCTGAGTCCCTATTGTGGCCTCTCTCCATCATGCCCTTGGAGATTTTTTCAAAAGTTTTGGCATTTCGTCTTTTCAAACGAAGTTCTGCTAGCACTGAATCCTCTCCCCATATAGCGATCAGATCCAGTACCTCCTGTACGGTCCATGCTGGTGCTCTTTTTCGATTATCGGCCTGCATGGTTATCTGTGCTGATGAGCTCTCTGTGGTCACCTGTGCTCTCCTGTGCTGGGCAAACAGGAAACAAAATTCAAATGTTCGCGGGGCTTTTCCTGTCTACCTGGCCAGTGCATCCGAGTTCAGATTGCTGTCCATAGCGGTCACAACTGTGCACTGTGGGACAGCTCCCGGAGGCCAATACCATCAAATTGCGGCCACACTAACCCTAATTTGAAATGACAATATCGATTTCGGCGCTACTCCGCTCATCGGGGAGGAGTACAGAAATCGATTTTAAGAGCCCTTTATTTAGAAAGAAATGGCTTCGTTGTGTGGATGGGTGCAGGGTTAATTCGATTTAATGCTGCTAAATTCGAATTAAACTCCTAGTGTAGACCAGGCCAATGTGTGCAAAGCAGGCTGCATGCAGAAACCCACCACTGCATCACATTTAAGCTCTCTGGCCTTGTTTTCAAGGCTCTGCAGAGCACAGCCTAACTCCTGCTTGTAGCTCTGCTCTCATTAATTAGGATTCCATGGGGTTTACGGTGCCCCAAAGTGTGCTAGGCACTTTACAGGACAATTAACATGACATGACGGAGAAGCTGAAAAGTACTCTGTTCTCACCAGGGAGCCAATGTAGGGCCTGGAGCCCAGGAGTTGGTCTTTATGAAGACCTGTGTTCCTGAGGTAGAAGGGCTGTTGCATTTTGTACCAGTCAGACCTTTTGCATGGTGTGCGGTTACATTCCTAGCCAGGACTGCAGAAATCAAAGTGGGAAGCAACTAATGCATGGGTCACTGGCCCAGGCGGTGTCTGATAGGAAGGGGTACAATCCCCTGTCCAGTCACATATGGAAGTGGGTGGTTTTTGCTGCCAAGGCTATTTGGGTATCGAGGAGCCTGAAAAATCCCCAGGGCTGCAGATCAGCACAAGCGTCTGAGGGCAGATGCCTTCAAAAGTGATGGATTTTGTGGAGTAATCGTTGTTCAAAGTGCTCCTCTCTTCTAAGCTCTTCCTAGCTCTGCCTAGGTTCAGTTTTAACCAGTTGGTGATTTTGGCTAGCCACTGAGAAAGCTGGGAGCGGGTGCTGTTCACATCTGATGTATAGGAGATGTAGAGCTGGGTGTCACCTGCAGGCTACTCACATTTCAGCCCATGTGGCCTTTCCCAACACACTGCATTTTTCCGCCATTGATGCTCATTTTCTTCCACCTTCAGTTTCTGTTGCACAATCATCCTACAATGCTAGTGATGTGTGAAAACAGTAGTGGGGTACGCGAGGGCACTGTTAGTGTCTATAGCAGCAGTCCGAGCGTAGTTGTGATGCCTCACTGATTCTTCCTCTCCTTGGCCTCTTGGTTGGGCTGAGTTTCCTATAAATCAGTTTTGGCAGGGGTCAACAGTTTAGCCACCTCCAGGTGGAGATAAAACAATTTCCTCATTGCAAGCAAAGACAAAACCTCCAGTACAGTCCAATTTCTCTCCATCCCCACCCTAAATATAGAACGTGTGACATACCATCATTTCTTTAAGCGGTCTGACTGTAGAAGCTTGGGAAAGGAGCAATGGGAGAATGGGTGTTATTTTTTAAGACATCAGCCTACATTCAGCTTCTGTCTCTGAGCAAACGAGTCAAAATGGCTTTGGCTGATCCTTGGTTACTCTAATTTGTTATGTCTCCAGGCAAAGCTAATTGTACGGATAGCCCACCACTGAGTCTACCCATAGGGTTTTTGGTGCTGCCTCTTCTGTGTTGTTTTGTAAATAGTCCTTTATTCCCTTTTATTTCCTGACACATTTTCTACAATCTTTTTGCTCTTAAAAATGAGCAATTTAAATACCAGGATTGGGTGGGTTGCTGGTCTGGATCGGGTTAGCAGATTGAGTAGGACAGAGAGATGATCTGATAATTCAAGCTTTCATTTCAAATGTCAGAAAATGGGCTATTCTGGCATTTGTGTCATGGGCTATTGAAAAGTGTCTCATTTCTTTTGTCTCAAAGTATCAGCTGAGCCCTAGTTCTGAAGTGATAGTTAACAATTTGTTGGAGAAAGGAGTTACATTGATCAAAATTGGCCTTGTAGCGTGCAGGAAAGTGGTTTGAGTCTCTATTCTGTGTAGGGTGGGTGGGAAGCAGAAGCTTTTGTGGCTCCTTGTTTATAGTATAAGAATTACAGTTATTTTCTTGTCCCTCCCATTCCCTTTTATCATCACCATACTTTTTCTACCTTCCTTGTCAGATTATACGGCAGAAGAAAATCTATCTATTGTATTTAATAGGATGCCAATCACTGTAGTTGCTAGGACCCGATAATACCACTTAGCATGTTTGTGGTAGTTACATTATGTTCAAAGCACTTTGGAATCATTCGCTAATGAATACTCAGAGTGAGGCAAATGTGTATTATTATCTCTATAAACTGAGACTGAGAGGTTAAATGACTTGTCCCAGGCCAGCCTTAGCCACTAGACATTGCTGTCTCTTCACTGCATTATTATATATTCTAATACTTGCTCTATTATTTTTTGAATTTGCAAATGTTGTTGCCCCAACAAATCTCTCTGGAGGATTGTGAGGACGGTACCATTGAGTATAATACAAGCTCCCGTTAGTGGGGGGTTAAATTTACCTGGTGCAGGGTGCCAACACGAGGCCAGTGCAGGCTTATGTCCTCTGCTTAGGGTCTCAGGTCAATGGGCATCTTCAGTGGGCTTTGGATCAGGCTCTTGCTGCCTTATGTTGAGGGCTTCAAAGGTAGGGTTACCCTACGTCCGGTTTTTCCCGGACATGTCCGGCTTTTTGGTAATCAAACCCCCGTCTGGGAGCCGAACATGTCCGGGAAAAATACCGCCGGCCGGGCACTTCCCCTCCTGGGCTCCGGCGGCGCAGGGTCCGGAGGCAAGGGGGCTGCCCGAAGCCGGTAGCACTCAGGCAGCTCGGCTTTAAACAGAGCCAAAGAGTCAGGGGAGGAGCACAGCAGCTGGAGCCCGGGAGGGGAAGTGCCCGGCCGGGGGCGCAGGGTCCGAAGGCGAGGGGGCTGCCCGAAGCCCGTGTGCTACCGGCTTCACGGTTTGCCGGGCAGCCTCCAGACCCTGCGCCCCCGGCTGAGCGCTTCCCCTCCCAGGCTCCCGCTGTGCTGGGGAAGTGCCGGCCGGGGGTGCAGGGTCTGGGGGCTGCCCAGCAAACCGTGAAGCCGGTAGCGCTCAGGCAGCCCTTTCTGCGTGGCTGGGAGGGAGGAGGGGGAGTTAGGGCGGGGACTTTGGGGAAGAGGCAGGGAAGGGGCAGAGTTGGGGTGGGGGCGGGGCCAGGGCCCGTGAAGTGTCCTCTTTTTTATTTTTTAAATATGGTAACCTTATTCAAAGGGACTTAAGTGGTGCAGAGGCCCATGCTGGCCCTCAGCACAGGGGTGAAGTTCATCTGGAGAGATTACCAATAGAAAATGACAATTCGATACATTCGCACACCGATATTGCGCAACAAAAGAGACTCAAACGTCACAACAAAATGCAGGCGGGTATGCCATGACACAGGCAGCCATCTTCATGTTGTGACCCCCTTTGATCCGAGCAGTTAGCCAAATGCAGCGTGTTGCAGATTGTTCCAGTTAGCAGTAGAAATTGGTGATAGGTATTTCTTTGATGCAGTCCTGTTTATTTACAAAGTCCTGTTTCCATGAGCACAGGAAGAGCCAAAGAGGAGACAGTGTCCTTTCTTACAGGGCCAAGTCTCGTTCAGTCAGCACCCTGACCCCAAACCTCTCTCTTGGCTTCTCCTGGGGGCCACACCCTGTGCTTGCAGGCAGTGTCTGCTTGGCTTTCTTTCTGCTTCTCTCTGTCTCTCTCTGTGTCCTGTGTCTTCTGCTTCTCTTACACACAGCCCCTTATCCCCAGGGGCCACTCAAGCCAATCTGCTTCCCTAAGCAAAACTTCATTGTGCCATCCCCCTCCTACCTCCTTAGAAGTTTGCAGCAGGAACCCACACCCC
Source organism: Malaclemys terrapin pileata (assembly GCF_027887155.1). Taxonomy (NCBI): domain Eukaryota; kingdom Metazoa; phylum Chordata; order Testudines; family Emydidae; genus Malaclemys; species Malaclemys terrapin. The sequence continues at coordinate 108,887,723 of NC_071505.1, read as the reverse complement.
ATCCGCCCCCTGGAACTCTCCTCTGGCCTCCTCCAGCCCCTGGAGCCAGAACCTTCCAGCCCCCTGCAACCTTTCCCCTGGAGCTGCACAGCTCAACTACAACCTTCCCTCGTCCAACCCTCTGCACCATCCTAGCCTGCCCCCCCAGCCCTGCCCCCTGCACACTCCATCCCCAACCCTCACCCCCTGCCTGGCCCCCAGCACCCTCAGCACCTCCCACCTGCCCCCCCCCTCCGGCCCTGCACCTTTCCAGATGAGCTCTTCGCTGTTGGGTTTGTAAATGGGGCAGGTGGGGAACAAGTGCAGAGAAGTTTGCATGACTTACTGAAGGCTGCACAACGAGTCCATCTATGAGCGTTCAGGAGGACGTGGCTCATAGTCCTATGTCCCTATCCCACTGTTTTGGGCAAAAAGCAACTTCTCCCTCTACTTTCTCCTCAGAGGTACCAGCAGGAGCTTTGTCCAACCCACCAGTCCCATTTAATCTGAGATCAGCTGGGACTGAGAGTGTCATTCCCGTCCCTCCAACCCATGCAGTAACTGTGAGCAGCGATGGGGAAGATTGACAACACGTCTGTGGAGCTGAATTCGCCCTCCGAGGTGAAGCAGGCAGCCATTGAGGAATTTGAGCCAATCGCCCAAGGAGATGGAAGCACCAAGAAGATAAAGGAGCTCCCAGACAGAGGTTCTTGGAAGGGCAAATTTGACTTCTTGCTGTCCTGTGTGGGCTATGCCATTGGGCTGGGCAATGTCTGGCGGTTTCCATATCTCTGTGGCAAGAATGGAGGAGGTGAGCATAGAATGCTAAACACATGTTTTCCTTTATATCAGCCTCCACCCAAGGGTGTAGTTAGTGCTTTGAAATTTGTCTGCACACTGACTGATTCTTTTTCCTCCCGTCCTGCCCTCAGTGTACCCTGATTCACCACATCAGATATACTGAGGCAGCATAAGCCAATTGCCAGTGAGATCAGGAAGAAATCATAGTAATGCTTTGCATTTCCATTTCCATACAGCAGTGCCTTTCACCCACGGATGGATCGTAGGGGCATGAATGAGTTAAGCCTCACAACACAGCTGTGAGAGAAGTTAGTATTACTCTCCCCATTTTACAGGTGAAGAAACTGAGGTACAGAGAGGTTAAGTAACTTAACAATGGTCACTGAGGAATTCTGTGGCACAGCTGGAAATAGAGCCCTTCTCTTCATGTATCCAGTGTCTTGCTAAATGCTATCACTTCTTACTCTTCAATTCCACTAAAATCCCACTTTTCCTCACTGCCCCCTTGGCCTCACCTTGGTCATCTCTTAAAGTGTGTGAGAGTGATGGTCTGATGGAAGCAGGGCACTGGACTAGGAATCAAGGGAACTGGATTCAATTCCCCGCTCAGCCACAGACTCCTGTGACTTTGGCAAGTCACTTAATCTACCCTGTGCCTCCATTCTGTCTCTATAAACTGGGCTATTTGTACTAGCCTGGCTCACAGGGATAAAATCCATCAGTGATTGAGGCACTAAGATACTCCAGTGATGGTGGTCATAGAAGTACCCAAATGGCCTCGATTTTCTGTAGTCCTCTCCTCCCTCCTCACCATTTTGTCAAAGCTCTGCTGCTAACATCACCTTCCTCTCTCACTGCTTCATCCATGGCACTCACTTTCTCCACTTGTCTCACTGGCTTTCCATCCCTTACCATGTCCAGGTCAAACTCCTCCTCATCATCTCCAACGCTACCAATAATCTCAGCTCCAGCTGTCACTAGGTTCACATTTCCTCCTACTTCCTTCCCCACCCTCTTCACTTCCCCCACTCCATCTTCTTTTCCCAGTCTTGATTTCCCCACTCCAGTCATGCTGCCCCCTGTGCTTGAAAAGCCTTCCCTTCCTAGGCCACCAGTCTTCTTTTCCCTCTCCTTTAAATTCCTCCTAAAAACTCACTTCCTCTCTGACCTGCTTGTCCTTCTCATGAGCTCTCTCTCCCACCGCTTCCTTACTGTACTGTTGTCCCAGGTCTGATATTGCCTTTGTGTTTCATCTAGTTTGCATGTTGGGTAAAGAGACCTGTCCAACTCATCACAGATGTCCTGACTCCCTGTCCCTTACACTAACCACTAGACAATACTCTGCCCATGAAATTCCACCACAGCACATTATCAAATCATAGAAATGTAGGGCTGGAAGGGACCTCAAGAGGTCATCTAGTGCAGGCGTTCTCAACCTTTTTCTTTCTGAGGCTCCTCCTAACATGCTATCAAAATTCCATGGCCCAGCTGTGCCACAACTGTTCTTCTGCATATAAAAGCCCTTCTGTTCCTGTTTTCTTATGTCAATTCCTAGGGAATAACGGTTTTATGGGGAAGTACTGAGAGACGGGAGAGGTGGCTTTTATTGCTGGTTCTGCCACATGGTAGGTGCATGATCTCAGACAAGTCAGGGCACCTCAGCATGGCTGTTTCTTCATAACTAAATTGGAGATAATAATAGATACCTCAGGGGTGTCATGAGGCTAAAATAATTCCTCTCTGCAAAACATGCTGAGCCCCGAGGAGGGAAGTGCCAAGTGCTATTGTTAGTGTTACAAATCCAGCACTATATGATCTCTAACACAGCAGGGGCAGGGACGCAGAGCAATCCAGCAGGTTGTTCTGAAAATGCTGGATGAGCCTAGCAAATTTGCCAGTTGCCATAAGAACTGTTGCTCTCAGAAAATGTAAAGTTGTGCGCTGTGCCTACGTACTTTCAAGGCCCCATGCTGCTGGTCCATGCAGGCTGTTCCATTGCTGTCTACATCAGTCACTCCTCTGGTCCTCTTCCAGTCTGGCTGCCAACAAGCAACTGTTTCTGCAGCCTGCCACAGTGAGCAGCAGTGGAGGCTGCTGACGTCTGAAAATAAGCAGGCAAAGGGACACACAAAGCACTGTCAGAGCCAATTGAAAGCAGAGAGGAAGGGTCAGTCAGCATCTGACTCAGAACCGGGTAGGCAACGCCTCCCCCGCCGAGGCTGAGGCACCTCCACTGCTGAGCAGACCGTGGGTGGAACTCCAATTATATATCCGCACGTGCAATGTTGAAAGCAAAGTTGTGTGGGCTGCTTTCATTACACACAGGCAAATTGAACGGAATGACAATATTGTCGCTTCACTTACTGCTGTCATATCGGATCAACCCCCAGTTGATTTAATCTGTATTGTAATCAGGGATACAGTGAGGGTGAGATTCACCCCTGGTGGACAGACCCTTAGCACTCAATGTAGCTCAGTAGGTCCTAACAATTGTCTGATGAGAAATTTAGACTGTGCATACCTGATAGTGAATGTTTCTTTAACTGCTTATGACTGGCACTTGACCTTGATTGAGGCTACAAGCAAAAACATATTGGTGCTTTTATATCCTGGTAATTAATCAGTGGGCAGTGGTGGCCATTTTATTTACTAATTAGTAGTAGTATTTGTTTGTATCACATTAGTGCCTAGAAGCTCCAACCAAGATTGGGGCTGCATTGTGCCAGGTGCGGTACAAACCCAGTCCCTGTTCCAAAGAGCTAAATCTAAATAGAGAAGGCAAACAAGGCAAGGGGAGTAAGGAAAGATTATTTTCATCCCCAAGAGACTGACTTGCCCCAGATCACACTGGAACGGAACCCAGATCTCCTGAGTTCCACCCCTGTTTTTGTGCTCAAAATTCAGTGTGTTCATTTTTAGTTCTACCAACATTTCTCCAAATCATTTCAGCCCAGGGTGTAATTTTCCTCCCAGAATGTTATAATAGGGTGGCCAATGACGCATCCCCAGAATACAGGACATCGCCTTGTTTGTCTCCACCCCTTCCTGTGTGACCCTGCCCCAGACTGCGTGACCTCACACACTACAGGGGTGGAGCAGCACACTGCACAATGGTGTCCTCTGTGCGTGATACTGGTTTTATATCAGTACCGGACAGGGGAAAAACCATACAAATCTGGATGGTCCGGCCGAAAACCAGACAAATGGCCTGCCTGTGTCATAAGCACCTGATTATAGAGGCCTTCCTCAGCTGGTGGCCCCACCAGAGTGGCTATGGAATTAGAGACAGGCCAGAGCTGTGGGGTCAGATCAAGCCTTAGGTCTGAATTTGAATTTCCCCGCAATACAAGGGGTGTTTGTATCTGCTGATCTAGGTCAGCCCATCACAGAGAGAGGAATGTAAGCAGGGACCACTTGTGGTTACCTGTGTGTATAGCACCTTCCCCGACAGGGCCCCGATCATGGTTTGTGATGTCTAAGATCTGCCACAATATGAATAAATACTAATAGCCTTGGAGATTGGATCAGACCTTTCCCAAAGTTCTTGGAAGGCTTGACTCTGATTTCTGGCTTGCAGGCATTCATTGCTAGCTAGAATGCTGTAGAGGGTGCTGATTGGCACATTTCTATAACAGCGTTGGAGAGTTTTTTTTAAGTCAAGATGTTGTTGAATATAAGCCGGCACTTTTTGCCAGCTGGGAGTTCAAGCTCACAGCCATCAAGCTGCTTGCCCGCAGCATACTGACCGTGTCCCCCTGCCACCTGCTTCCAACTTATGTTCCTGAATCACTGCCCTAGATCCATGTAAAGGAGCTTGAAGCCAAATTCCCCCTGTGGGGCTCAGCTGTCTATCCAGCTCCCATTGGGCCTCAGCTGTTTTACCCACTGACTCAGCAGTCCTGACTGATGTGATGTGTCTCTGCAGAGCCATCCCTAGTGGTTTGATGGAGCCCAATACTGTCAGAGATGGACCCAGCCACAGTGATCCATGATTTCAGGTTGTCCAGGTTTGATTATTGCAAACCCCTATACCTGAGACTGAAGATGCAAATTCTGGGGGAGAAAGACCCAGCTAATCCAGAACGCAGCAGCCCTCTGCTGAGTGACCCTGGGAGGTGGGAGTGTATCACTGCAGTGCTCCAGTCATGTCACTCCCTCCTCGTTAAACAGAGTGTCCGTTCAAAGTCATGGTGCAAATCTTCAGAGCTCAGGGGGTTGGGTCTGAGGTAGCTGAGCAACCACCACTCTCTCCACAATCAGGACCCTCTGTGACAGCATCCATCTTAAGGACAATGGAGCTCTCTACAACCTGTGTTAGACCTGCGAAAGCTGGAGTCTGAGCTTTCCCAACAGCCATCCTATGGCTGCAGAACTGCCTTCCTCAAGAAATCCGACTGACCTCAAATCTCGCTGCCGGCGGGTCCAGCTGCAAGACCCAGCTGGTTTGCCCTAGCTTTTCTGCAACAATAACACAATAGCTAACAAATGAACTAATGGGTAATGCCAAAGCCTCCTGTCTGCTGTTGGGCTGGTGGGGAGAGAGAGAACAAATTGCCCATGAACTACCAGTTCCTGTTTCTGTTTTCTTGCCTTGGTCTCAGATAACACATTTGATCAGTGTGGTATAAATATCTAGACCGATAAGTCAGATCAGCACATGGGTGATGGGGCAGAGGGTGATGGGGATGTGAGAAGGAAGAAGTGATAGAGAAAGATACAGTCCAAATAGTAATTGAACAGCCACCATGGAACAACCCTTGTTCACTATCGAACAGGGGAATCAAAGCTGGGGGTGGCATTGAGAACTGGAGCTGGAACAGAGCATTGGGACTGCAACGTGAGCCTGGGGATTTGTGCAGTAATTGTGAGATGAGCTTTATATTTCTTGGGGAGAAGAGGTGGCCAGGGCCCCAAAAGTCTTGTGGTGATGAGACCTTGCAGAACCTGCTGCTAACAGCTGTTTGTTCTTTCAGGAGCCTTCCTGATTCCCTATTTTCTGACCCTGGTGTTTGCTGGGATTCCTCTCTTCCTGCTGGAGACAGCTCTCGGCCAGTATACCTCTGTTGGTGGATTGGGGGTCTGGAAATTAGCGCCCATGTTCAAAGGTACTGTACTGTAAGTCCATGATGCTGATGCCATATATCTAGCTTTACAGCTGAAACCATTTACTGGAATGCGAAGCAACACCTCAGGGACTGGGACATAAGCCCTTGGGGAATGGGTGGTGAGTCCCTGGAGACTGTTATATCTGATCAATGGTGTTTGCAGGATCCCGTTCGCCATGGTGTCTAGCAGGGCCGGCTCTGGCTTTTTTGCTGCCCCAGGCAAAAAAGCCTCCCGCCGCCCCCCGCCCCTCCCCCCAGCGCGGCAGGGGAGGGCACCGAGCCCGGCCGCAGGTCGCTCTCCCCGACCGGCCAGAGTGCCGGGGGGAGGGCGGTGAGCCCGCCGCGGCTCCACTCTCCCCGGCGGCCAGAGTGCCGGGAGGAGGGCGGAGTGGCGGCCAGAGCACCGGGTGGAGGGCGGCGAGCCCACCGCAGCTCCACTCTCCCCGGCGGCCAGAGCGCCAGGAGGAGGGCGGAGAGCCCGCCGCGGCTCCGCTCTCCCCCGTGGCCAGAGCGCCGGGAGGAGGGCGGAGTGGCGGCCAGAGCACCGGGTGGAGGGCGGCGAGCCCACCGCAGCTCCGCTCTCCCCGGCAGCCAGAGCGCCAGGAGGAGGGCGGAGAGCCCGCCGCGGCTCCACTCTCCCCGGCGGCCAGAGTGCCGGGGGGAGGCCGGAGAGCCCAGCCGGGGCTCCGCTCTCCCCAGCGGCCAGAGCGCCCAGCCGGGGCTCCGCTCTCCCCGGCGGCCGGAGCTGGAGCACTGCGCCGCCCCCCTCCAGGTGCTGCCCCAAGCACAAGCTTGGTGGGCTGGTGTCTGGAGCCGGCCCTGGTGTCTAGGCATCAGTAACACTCCAGCTCTCTGTTTGAATGACCTTTGATAGTGACAAAACACTCAGGTAGACAACACTGCCTTGATGGAGGCAAATGACTGAACGGAGCCACCTGGCACATCAGGATTGTACTTAAAATGAGATGCAGGAAGTTGGTGGGGAGGCCTGTGCTACTCTGTACCAGAACCCTGTTTACTGTACACTAGAAGGTTGGCTCTCCCCCAGTTGGGTGTAAACCTGTTGTTGTTGTGTTCAGTAACAACATACGAGAGGCTAGTGATGAATTAAAATAAGTGTTTTTATTAAGAGTGACTAATTTAACTACAGGAGCAGGCAGAGACACAGCTGGTTCCCCCTCTTTGGTTTTCATAGAGCTCCACACATACAACTCTGCTAGCAGGGTACTGAAAGACACCACCATTCAATCTTTGAAACATGGGAGAGAGGCATAACATCCGAACAAGCCTTCATTGGCTGATCAGTGAACTTGAGGCACCATGCATTGTCACTTACTGATCTCTGTGAGATGATTCACATTTCCTAGGTGTACAAACCTTCACCTCTCCTCTGTGCAGTCACTTCTCGACTTGCCGTCCCCACTTCAGCACAGGAGGTTCGTATCCATCTGCTCAATACAACTCCATAGACTTTGGATGGCTTGTGTTGAGCATGCTCTGTTTCTTCTCTCCTAGGAGTGGGCCTGGCCGCTGTGGTTCTCTCGTTCTGGCTGAATGTCTATTACATTGTCATCATTGCCTGGGCACTGTACTATCTCTTCAACTCTTTCACTGCGGTGAGTTTCAGACATTTCTATAAACCCTTAATTGGCTCTGTGTAATTTTGGCAGTTCCTGTTTCTCTCATGAAATGTGGAGTTTAACATATTCTTTGCTGTTTGTGCCATGAAATATACAACATACAGTTTACAGATTGTGCAAAGGGGCTCGCTTAATGTTGCTGCTGGATGTGTTGCTGAGACAGCCTATGACATCAACTGTTCTGCATTACTGTGTGCTGTGTTCTTTTAGGGGCTATGTTCCCATTAGAAATCTTAGAAATCTGTCCCTCTGCCCCACAGCCTTTCACATTCTCCTTTCTGTCTATCATAGTCAGAGAGCACCAGTCACGGTAATAGCAATGTGGTTGTAAAATGGCTTCTTCATGAGATTGTCTCATTACCATGGGCTTGTTTGTGAACTTAATTAGACCCCATTTACGCTGCTCCCACTCCATTGATTCCAATGGAAAAGCACTTAAGCATGTGCTTACATCTATCCCCTAAACAGGACAGCATTTAAGCAAATAACTTCTAGCATAGGCTTAAGTTCCATTGACTGCAACGGGATGCGTTCCTGAATCGGGGCCTTGTGCCAGTGTATACGAGATCAGAATGAAGCCTCGAGTCTGAAGTACATTTCTTCACAACTGAACCATTCTTATCAATCTAAAGGCAGAGAAGAGCTCCCTTAGCAATCCATAGACATAAAGATATCTAATTCCATGGGTCCTGTAGGATTCCATTTCATTTAGACCCACCTGCTAAAATGCTGTGCATGTACCATCGTTCAGTCCAGCTTCAGTTTTTATTTGATTATGTTTTCCAGCATCTGTGAAGCCATTTGTCAAAATGTTCTTGTGTGTAGTCTCCAGTGCTTTCCGAACACCTGCAGTATTTGTTGTTCTCTCTTAACCCCACACTAGCAATTTCTACAAGTGTCAGTTGTTGTGGTCCAGGTAGATCCCCTACATATTCCTGAATAAGACTTTACAACATAGGAGGGCAAACTACGGCCTGCGGGCCAGATCCGGCCCATCAAGGCTTTCGATGTGGCCCGTGGGATTGCCAGCCCAGTGGCGCAGCGGGGCTAAGGCAGGCTCCCTGCCTGCCCTGGCCCCACGCCGCTCCTGGAAGTGGCTGGAACCACGTCCCTGCAGCCCCTGGGGAAGAGGAGGAGCAGAGGGCTCTGAGCGCTGCCCTCGCCTGCAGGCTCCGCCTCTCGCAGCTCCCATTGACTGGGAACGGGGAACCGCGGCCAATGGGAGCTTCGGGGGTGGTACCCTCAGGCAAGGGCAGCGTGTGCCTGCCCCACCCCCAGGAGCCACTGCTGGACATGCTGGCCACTTCCGGGAGTGGCGCAGGGCCAGGGCAGGCAGGGAGCCTGTCTTAGTCCTATCACACGCTGCTGTCACCCCGGTGGCGTTGGGCTGGAGCTTGCACTCCAAACCCTTCCTGCATGCCAACCCCCTGCCATGAGGCCCCTAGCTCCCTGCCACACCCCTCCCGTACCCCAACCCCTTGCCCTTAGCCCCATCCTGCACACCGCACCCCCTCCCACATCCTGCACTCTCTCCTGCACCCCAACCCCCTACCCCAGCCCTACTTTCATGGCCCTGCATACAATTTCCCCACTCAGATGTGGCCCTCAGGCCAAAATGTTTGCCCACTCCTGCTTTACAACCACAAAAGAAGAGTCTGCACCCAGAGGATGCGTCCCAGCTTTCATCCTGATCCCACTACACCTTGGAACTGGACTTTGGGAGTTCAGTCAGTGCTGCCTACGCACCCAATAAAGCTGATCATTATGTACCTCAATGTAGAAGATCGGTGATTTGATTCAAGGAGCTCATAGTTATCAGAGCTACACCATCAGTTTCTTTAAATTAAGTGGAGATGGGTCTGAATCAAAATCTCAGACTGGAGCATCCCTAAAATTTGGGTCAAGGGGGTGTTAAATCAGATCCCGGTCTGAATTTTGCAGCTTGGGCCCACCTCTAGAGTAAGATAAAGTGGGACAAAAATAAACAAATACCATGCAATCCCCCACCCCTGCCACACCAGAAACTCCTTAATCATAGTCCTACCCGGAGCTATTCCTCCCTGGGATCGCGCCACTGAAGTGAATAGACCAGGGATGAATATGGTCAGTTGCCTCAGGCTCCCAGGGCTCTGGCTGTGGGGCTATAAAATTGCACTGTAGATGTTTGGACTCAGGCTGGAACTTGGGCCCTGAGACCCTCCTGCCTTCTGGGGTCTCAGAGCCCAGGTTCCAGCCCAAGCCCAAATATCTACACTGCTATTTTTAGCCACACATGAACCTGACTCAACTGAGCGTCAGGGACCTGACTCAATTGACCCAGGCTCTGAGACTCAGTGCTGTGGGTTTTTCATTGCAGTGTAGACATGCCCTAACACACCAAGTCAGTAAAGTACATGCTAAATCAGCCATTATTTGTAATAGGACCTAAGTGGGTGTTTAAGTGCTTTGCTGAATAGGGAGGGACATGACCACACACAGAAGTGCTTTGCTGAATTGGGGCCTTAATCCTGACTTTTCAAGTGCAATACAGATTGGTTTTTTAGTCCTATAAATCTAGGTACAAAAAAATATTTCAAACTCAAACCATATGTTTATTTTTTGTTCAATAAATCAAACCATTAGTTGCAGGTGAGGCTAACAAATTACATTACTATAAATATGCTATCCCTCAACCTATGAACTTTTGAGATCTAATAATGAAAAGCAACATGAGAGTGCCTGGTTTAATTAATAGCTATTAATTAGTGACAAGCAATTTTAAATACTTAATATTTAATCAATTAATGTCATTTTATTAAGGTTTTAGTATTGCCCTAATCATAGCCTGATATTATTTCAAGGAGTACTTTGGCTAATACTCTGGAAAGTGACTAGCAAGTCTGGCTGCTGAGCTCCTGGCCTCTGACATTCAGACCCCTTTCAAGTGTCTCAAGATGGGTTCCCAAACTTCTGGGCACCAAACATCACTAACTAATCACCATTTCCATTGACTAATTCTACCAAGAAGATAAAGTGTGTGTGTGTGTGTGTGTGTGTGTGTGTGTGTGTGTGTGTGTGTGTGTGTGTGTGTGTGTGTGCACATATTTCATTTTAATATATATGTATTTATCCAATCTCCAAAAAAGATACTTCTTTTTAAATTGCAGTGAACTTGCTGTTCCTTATCCGGGAGTCATGTAGAGCAAAATGTGAATAAATCACTTTTCAATAGAGCAAAACCTCCTTCTGAAAGTAAGATAATTTCACAAGAAGTTTTGTGCCAGTATTCAGACGCATCACAAACATTCCAGACCATATACCTGCCCATATGCTGCACTAGGAACTATGTGCAAAATTACTTTGAGATCCCGTAGGCCTGTCTCAACCATTTGGATCAAAGAATCAGTCCCTGTGACTGAATGCTGGATGCTTTATATGGGCTCAGAATTCTGCTTTTCCTTATATAGGGCCTGATCTAAAGCCTATGAAGTCCTTGGAAAGACTACTGTTGACTACAATGGCCTTGGGATCAGGCCCATTGTACATTTAGTGGCATAGGCTGATATATTTTGGGTAGATAATTTCAATAGAAAACTAGATAAATCATTCCAGAAAAGCCTTCAGATGAAGTTAATAAAATTGGACAAAGTATGGATGTCTCTCTGAAGCCATTGATGTAATATTGTTTTAATAGTATTAAGTTTATAAATAAGCTTTAATCTTTCACGTAAACTTTGATCTTTTGTGGTGATCGGGCATAAATATTTTACCTGGTCCTTAACTTATATTGGCACAGGCTCATATGCCCAACAGCCCTCCTTCCATCATATCTTTGAGATGCCTACAGAGCCCTCTCCATCACATCTTCACATTCTCTGCAGTCCATCCAGCACATCCTTGCCTTCCCAAGCACGACCTCACATTCTTCACAGTTTCCCAGGTATGCCCTGGCATTCCCTCTACACTCCCCACTGGTGCACCCTCATGTTCCCAATGCACAGACATCCGTTCATCCTTGCATTCCCCACAGTCCCACTCAGGTGCTTCTGGCTATTCACCCCCAGGACATCCTTGTCTTCCCTACAGTACATCACAGAGCCTATTCACATTCCTCACAGTTCCTCAGGTATATCCTAGTGTTCTTCCCAGGTTCCCCAGCATGCCCTCATGTTACACATGAGCTCTGGCACGGTCCTCCTTTCCCTACAGTTGTCTGCCCAGTACATCCTCATATTCCCAATGTCCTTGCAATCCCCAACCTCCACAGCATGACCTTGGGATCTCCATTCCTCATGTTCCCCACAGTTCCCCTATCACATCCTTGAGCTCTCCCACCCACTATGTCTACATGTTCCCCACAATCCCCCCAGCATGTCCTGATGCTCCCTGCAGTCCTCATGTTCTATAGGTCCCTTCTACCACTCAATGCATTTTCACATTCCTACAGTGACCCACATTCCCCACACCAATATGGCTTCACAGTCCCACCCCCTACTTCGTACATCCTTGCACTTCTGCAATACCCCTTTGCCATGCCCTCCTGACTTCAGCTACCTATCCCTGTGTTTCCATGTTCCCCCCACACACCTCAGATATCTTCATGTTCCAACAGTCCTGCCCACCCTGCCTCACATTCTAGTTTTTCCACCCACCCAGCCTTCTGTTTACACAGCCCCCCAGAACATTCTTACATTCCTGCCTGGCCCCCTACCCTCCTCATGTTTCCACACACCCTGAACACTTCCTACCCTCAAGGAAGTCCTCACATTCCCTCACCACAACCCACAGAATATCCTGTTGTTAGAATGTGATTTTTTAATTCAAATGGAGACAGGAGCAGCTTAACAAACAAGTATATTCTAAATCATAACAGGGCAATGAAGCAGGGATAAGTGATTGACAGAAGAGAGCATTTCGAGAACAGAACTGAGCCATGCTTCCCTAATTGTATCCTCCCCTTCCTCTTCCCATTAGGATCTGCCATGGCAAAGCTGTGGCAATGCCTGGAACACAGAGAGATGCTTTTCCAACTACTCCCTCAATGATACCACCAACCTGACCAGCGCTGTGACCGAGTTCTGGGAGTACGTCTCCAGCCTAAGTCAGGATTCACCACTGCAGGGACCATCTCATCAATTCATGGGGGCTTCTTGTTCATCCATTTGAGAGTAGCTTTGAAAGACTCTGTTGGAGGCATGAAATTGTTCCTCAGACCGTGCTGAATGGGTGCTCTCTGTCTCCTGAGGGGGCATTCCTGCTAAATGTCCAGTTCGTGTGCAGTTAAACCTTCAGACAGAGCAAGGAGGGTCAAAACACCTCCCATCATCCATCCTTCTTCCTTCAGGCCCTCACACTAGATATCATATTATTTTTGACCTTCATGCTTTTTGCCAATGTTTGGGCTCACACCCACCTTTTGTGCCCTCTGCCTGCATCTGGGCTCACCCCCATCCTTCATTCCTTCTGCCTGTGTCTGGAATCTCAAATCATTCAGTTGCTGTAGATTATACTTTTTTTCTAATTCTGTGTCTTTTGTCTGCAGGAGGAACATGCACCAGATCTCTGGTGGCCTGGGGGAGCCAGGTAACATCCGCTGGCCCCTAGCAGGAACTCTTGCTTTAGCATGGGTTCTGGTCTATTTCTGCATCTGGAAAGGAGTAGAGTGGACTGGAAAGGTACTTTGTAATAATCAAATGATACAGTATTGCCTTTCATTACTGTACTCATCTCTCATGGTGAAATGTCCTCCAGATTCAATTTTGAGTGCCGGTAATTAGGGTTTACTGTGTTTCAAGGAAGAATTGGAGTGTGTGCCATTAAATTCTTTACCTTTCACAGTGGTAAAAATTGTTACGGTATTCTAAGCATAGAGAATACTTCTTAACCGTAGCATCTCCGGACTGAGTATTGAACTTTCAGACTTTTAGAAAGATTTAAGCCAAGCTTTTAAAAAAATGACTTTCAAAGCCCAATTTGAAACACCATAAAGGGGTCTTTGCCCCTCCCTGAGCACCCGCTCTCTGAGGTCATTTTAGGGGATCAGAAATTGAGCATCCAGAATCACTGGTCTCTTTTCACCTCATACTTTGAGTTTTGAGGCTGACCCTCGAAATAGAAACATATTGCTATTTCCTAGTGTATAACATTACAGACCAGTACCATAAAAAAGAAACACCTGACAAATTGCTTAGTTTGGTAAAATGGTGCTACTGGGATATATTATGTAGGATGTAACTTGGAGTAATGGGATGACATTAAGAAAAGAGTAATCTAGACTGAATGTCAGAAAAAAAATCTTCACAGTAAACTTTCTTAGGTTATGAATTAGTCTCCCAAGAAAAGTGGGGGAAGCACCTTCAGGCAAACTCATATTACTTGAATCATTTAAATAAAGAAAGACTAGGCAAATCACTAGAAAATAAGGGCTAGATTACTTAAGTTGGTTACATCTCTGACTTCTTTGGCCCAAATTCATCACTTGTGCAATTCCACTGCTTTCGGTGTAGTTACACCAGGCTCTAATTTCTGTGATCAGTAAAGCCTCTTGTTGTTAGTAGAAGAAACCCCCAATATTCAGAAATATTACTTGAAGAGAAACATAACACAGAATCTGCAAGAAAAGTGTCAACCAGTTTCTTACAAAAGAGCCATTAGCCCTCAATTTAAACTTCATGGAGGCCATGTCCTTCCCTAATTATCAGTCTTGGCAGAAAGAACTAACACACTTAGGGCATGTCTGCACTTACCATGGATCGACACTGCGGTGATCGATCCACGGGGGGGTTGAGTTAGTGGGTCTAGTGAAGACCCGCTAAATCGACCATAGGTCGCTCTCCCATAGACTCCGGTACTCCACCAGAACAAGAAGCATAAGGAAAGTCTACTGGAGAGTTTCTTCTGTCAACCCAGCGCGGTGTAGACACCGCAATAAGTCGGTCTATGCTATGTCGACTCCAGCTATGTTATTCACATTGTTGGAGTTGCACAACTTAGGTTAACTTATTCCTGTAGTGTAGACCTGCCCTTAGAGCCCAGTTCGCTTCTCACTTACACCAGTGCAAATCAGGAGTAAACCCACTGAAGCTAGGAGAATCAAATCACTGCTGTAGCTCTGACTGTGAGTGCCTCACTACACAACTAACATCTCCCTTTGTCTCTCTCAGGTTGTGTATTTCTCAGCCACCTATCCTTACTTCATGTTAATTATTCTTTTCTTTCGTGGAGTCACTCTACCAGGAGCCAAGGAGGGAATTCTCTTTTACATCACACCAGACTTCAGTAAACTTTCTAAGTCTGAGGTGGGTCCTGCAATGTTTAAAGCTTCTACACTGCTGTATTCAAGTTCCTTGGCACTTTGAACATTTCAAGTTTCTCTCATAACCAAAAAACCTCCCAAGAATCCCAGTAGCCACAGTCTTCACCGTCAGAGACAAAACTGGGCCAGATTCACAACTGGTGTAGATCAGTGGCACTCCATGGAAATCCTGTAGTATTATCAATGGAGCGATGCTGATTTACACCAACTGCAGACGTGCCCCTCTGACATACAGATGCTCCATTACACTGATTATTCTAGGGGTAACTATTTGGGTTGGACAGTGCAGTCTTATGTAGAGGAGGCAATGGAACCCTATATTGCCCATTCCTGCAATGCTAGATGTAGGTACAAGTTCAGCATTAGTAGGGTTACCATACGTCTGGATTTTCCCGGACATGTCCGGCTTTTGGGGGCTCAAATCCCCGTCCGGGGGGAAATCCCCAAAAGCCGGGCATGTCCGGGAAAATCAGGAGGACTCTTTGGCCGGGGCCGCGGGGCCGGGGGCATGGTGCCGAGCCCGGCCGGGCGCGCGGTGCCGGGCCGGGGTCGCAGTGCCGGTCCGGGGTGGGCGCGGGGCCAGGCGGGGAGCCGGGGGGTCCGGGGGGTCCGCGGGGCCGCGAGGGCCGGGGGGTCCGCGGGGTCTGCGGGGCTGCGAGCCGGGGCGTCCGCTGGGCCGGGAGCCGGGGGGTCCGCTGGGCCGCGGGGTCCGCTGGGCCGCGAGGTCCGCAAGCCGGGGGGTCCGCGGGGTCCGCTGGGCCGGCAGGTCCGCTGGGCCGCGAGCCGGGGGGGTCCGCTGGGCCGCGGGGTCCGCTGGGCCGGGAGGTCCGCGAGCCGGGGGGTCCGCGGGGTCCGCTGGGCCGGCGGGGTCCGCTGGGCCGGGAGGTCCGCGAGCCGGGGGGTCCGCGAGCCGGGGGGTCCGCGGGGTCCGCTGGGCCGGCGGGTCCGCTGGGCCGCGAGCCGGGGGGGTCCGCTGGGCCGCGGGGCCAGGAGCTGGGGGGGTCCGCTGGGCCGCGGGGTCCGCTGGGCCGGGAGGTCCGCGGGGCCGCGAGCCGGAGGGGCCGCGGGGCCACGAGCCGGAGGGGCCGTGGGGTCCGCTGGGCCGGGGGGGCCATGGGGTCCGCTGGGCCGGGGGGGCCGCTGGGCCGCGGGGCCAGGAGCCGGGGGGTCCGCTGGGCCGCGGGGCCAGGAGCCGGAGGGGTCCGCGGGGCCGCGAGCCGGAGGGGCCGGGGGGGCCGCTGGGCTGCGAGCCGGGGGGGGCCGCGGGGCCGCGAGCCGGGGGGGCCGCGGGGCCGCGAGCCGGGGGGGCCGTGGGGCCGGCAGTGCTGGGCGGGCCAGGGGTGGTGGGCCGGGGCCGGCACCCCAGGGCCCGAGCCGACCCAGGCTGGAGCCGCCGGAGGGCCAGCCTGGGCCGCGCCTCCTCCCCCCACACCGCCCCTTACCTGCTACAGGCTTCCCGCGACTCAAATGTTCGCGGGAAGCAGGGGAGGGGGCGGAGACTTTGGGAGGGGGCGGAGTTGGGGCGGGGGCGTGGGCGGGGCTGGGGGCGGGGCCGGGGTCCCTGGGGGTGTCCTCCATTTGGAGGCACAAAATATGGTAACCCTAAGCATTAGACATAGCTGTTATTTTAGGTGGAAGTGTTTAAATGGCAAGTGATAGCCATATACTGTTTGCTTTGCTCAATGGGAAGCCCAGTGCAGTAGAGATGCTTGAGAAGGCAAGTTTCTCTCTGTTATAGAGTAACAATTCCTTAGCGGTCTGTGAGGTCGCTGGTCATGCACAAGTGATGACAACTGAATAGTCCTGATTGTCTAGAGCTCCCAGTGATCCCTCTTTGTAGGAACCACTGCACTGTAACAGTATTGCCAACCCATGAGTAAGGCTTCCCACAAAAAATTACAAGATTGGTTTAAACATCATGCCATATATATAACAAAAACACCTTCTGTGGTCTTTTTATTAGCCCACTGGGTTTTGGGCCTTTAAGTTACACAGGGGGCACATTTTCCAGCTTTTCTCTGCAACTATGCAGGCTAGAAACTACTGAGATTCTCATGTAATCAGCTGACTCCGGGGGCTGGGGCTTTAAGAAAACACACCAGCTATGGTGAGACTTGTGATAAAAGACGAGTGTTGGCACTCCTGCTCTAAGTACAGATCTTTCGCAGACCCCTTCCCTTCCCCTTGCATTGTGAGGTGGAGAAAATGGTTCAGAATAATTAATACACAATCTCAGCCCCACCCCCAGTCTCTGACCATTTCTGGAACCAAAACCTGAACCAAAGTATTGTAAAGATTCTGGGATGTTCATTTAGAGCCAGGTTGCAGCTGGCTCTTGGTGTGTCTGTAAGTTGGGGAAGGCACAAGGAGATCTCCCCTTCTTGTGGCTGATGAAAAGCGCTGTATAAGAGCTAGGTATTATTATTGTGCATCTCCCAAGCACAGGGACTGCTCTCTTCTAGAACCCTCTGGGACATTAGCAACCCCAAAAAGAGCAAAGGCTGTACCCCCCACCTAGCCTGTATTGCTGGCTTGCTTTAGAGAAATGTGCTTGTTTCATCCTCCCATATGGTGGAGCAGCATGTGCATACCCCCTCAGTACAAGAGGAATTATGCTTCTGTAACACCAACAGACCCCGGTTGTTGGTGGGCAGGATTGAACCTGGGGCCTTAGTGCATGAGCCTCTACTGCATGAGCTAAATGCCAACTGGCTGTTAGCTAAGGCTGTAGAGCAACCTCATTAATCTCTCTCTCTCTAAGGGTACATCTACACTACAGGGGGGAGTCGATTTAAGATACGCAAATTCAGCTACGTGAATAGCGTAGCTGAATTCGACGTATCACAGCCGACTTACCCCGTTGTGAGGACGGCAGCAAAATCGACTTCTGCGGCTTTTTGTCGGCGGCGCTTACTACCACCTCCGCTGGTGGAGTTAGAGCGCCGATTCGGGGATCGATTGTCGCGTCCCAACGGAGGTCGATCCCCGAGAGGTCGATTTCTACCCGCCGATTCAGGCGGGTAGTATAGACCAGACCTAAGTGTTCTCAGTGCCAGGAGGTGGGTGGGTTACACTTCTATGAAGTAACATGTCTCCACTTGGGACCCCCACCCCCATACAACACAGGCTAGTGTCTTAAAGCGCAATCTGGCCCTTAACAATTTTCTTCCATTACTGTTCATCTCCACCTGTCTCTGTGCTTCTGAGTTCAGGCTGACTCTGGAAGCGCTGAAATATGGGGAGAAAGCTGTTCTCCTGGCATTTCTGGAAGCTGGAAGTATTGGAAATCAAGTGTAGAAGCCTGTTCTCGTGAGATTTCCAGTCCTGCCTTGTTGGCCCCAGAAGCTCTGGTTAGTTTGGATAAGCAGCCAACGTTTTAGGTGTTTATGTGAAAGGAACCCAAATTTGAAATCATTTGAGGTTCCCTCGTCAGTAGTGCCAGACAAGAGCAGAGCCTGAGTTGCAGAGTTTAGATCAGAGTTTAGTGCTGAGAGCGAGACGGGAGGTGGGGGAACATGCTAATTAGGGCCCATTGCCAGCACTGATTTTTATTCCTGTTAGTTGCTGTACAAGCCACCTGGGAGTCTCACTGCAGCAGGCTTTTCTGCCCCAGCTAAACAATGTAGGGGTCAATACTGCACAGCCTGAAGGGAATCGTAGGCCTGTTGATAAGGACATTGACATTTGTTTCTGGAGTATGTCAGTGTAGTCCAGAGGTGGGCAAACTACGGCCCGTGGGCCACATCCGGCCCGTGGGACCGTCCTGCCCGGCCCTTGAGCTCCCGGCCGGGGAGGCTAGTCCCCGGCCCCTCCCCCGCAGCCTCAGCTTGCCGTGCTGCCAGCGCTCTGGGCTGTGAGCTCCTGCCAGACAGCGGGGCTGTGAGACTGCATGGCTGGCTCTGGCCGGGGGAGTGGCAGCTGCAGGTGTAATGTATTAAACTGCTCTCAGTAAGAATGCGCTACTGGTAGCAGTTACTGATACATAACATTGTAAGAAACTGCTATTGTATAAAACTGCTACCTGATGTAGCAAATGCCTACAGGTAGCAGTTTCTTGCACTGTAGTGTGTGTGAAATTGCTACATGTAGAAATGTGCTATCTGTAGCAGTTATTGATAATAATATAATAATAATAATAATGGAGATATCCCATCTCCTAGAACTGGAAGGGACCTTGAAAGGTCATCAAGTCCAGCCCCCTGCCTTCACTAGCAGGACCAAGTACTGATTTTGCCCCAGATTCCCAAGTGGCCCCCTCAAGGATTGAACTCACAACCCTGGGTTTAGCAGGCCAATGCTCAAACCACTGAGCTATCCCTCCCCCGGGGCTAGAATATGGCTAGATTGTAAGAAACTGCTGTTGTAAAAAAACTTTAATTTAATACACTACACCAGTCCTGGTGCTCTGAGCGACACGGTAAGGGGGCTGGGAGTGGGGGGGTTGGATAAGGGACTGGGATTCCCGGGGGGCAGTCAGGGGACAGGGAGCAGGGGGCGGTTGGATAGGGCGGAGATTCTGGGGGAGGGGTCAGGGGATGGGGAACAGAGGGGTTGGATAGGCATGGGAATCTCGGGGGGCCTGTCAGGGAGTGGGGATGTGGATAGGGGCTGGGGCAATCAGGGGATAGGGAGCAGGGGGGCTGGATAGGGGGTGGGGTCCCGGGGGGGTGGTTGGGGTGGGTCCTGGAAGGGGGCGAACAGGGGACAAGGAGCGGGGGGAGGGTTGGTTGGGTCGGAGGTTCTGAGGGGGACAGTCAGGGGGCAGGAAGTGGGAGGGGGCAGATAGGGGGTGGGAGCCAGCCTGTTTGGGGAGGCACAGCCTTCCCTACCTGGCCCTCCATACAGTTTTGAAACCCCAATTCATCCTTCAGGCCAAAAGGTTTGCCCACCCCGGTGTAGTCTCTTACCTATAACTTCATCAAAATCAACATTTTCACTGTCCCACCTGCCACACTTCCCCTGCTACATGCTTTAGACACGATAAGTTATTGTTCAAAGAAAATCTAGAGAGCTAGATGGACAGATTGGATTATGCAGAATGTTCCGACAGTGCTAAGGAATACTGAGTCATGGCTTGTTCTTCCTTTGCAGGTCTGGATGGATGCAGCCACACAGATCTTTTTCTCCTATGGACTGGGGTTGGGATCTCTGATTGCCCTGGGAAGCTATAACTCCTTCCATAACAATGTATACAAGTCAGTATTCTTCAAATACCTCTACAATCAGAAAGACACACAGAGGCAAACTGTGAACCCCTGTGTGACGTTGGTAAGCGTTTAGTCACAGGGGTATTCCCATTGCAGTCACCGAGACTACTCCTGTGAGTAACTACTCACCAGTGTAAGGGGTTCACAATCTGGCCCATAGTACCTGATGCTGTACGGTCTGCAATTCACCAGCATGCAACCCAGGCCTCACCACTGAGCCTCATATCTGAATATCTTCTGGCCACAGGACATCACCAAGTTACCCACCCCACCTCTGACCTTCACCTCTCACAGTCACCTGTCCACAGCATGGTAACATGCCTCCTCATGTAACCCACACACCTTCTGGGTGTGGTGTTCTGTCCCATCTAGTGGCACTGAGGCCACTTAGAGAGAGAGATAAAATGAGCTGCTCTACAGCCTTAGTTAAGAGCCAGTTGGCTTTTAGCTCATGCGGTAGAGGCTCCAGAGGTCCCAGATTCGGTTCCGCCCGCTGACGACTGGCATCTGTCAGTGTTACACTCAGGCCTTATTTTCACCCTCACCTCATCCCCTAACTCCGATCCTGTTCTGATTCGCTGACTGGACCAGAAATGCAGAAGGTTTTCTCACATCTCTGTTTGCTTTTCTAGAGACTCAATCATTGTCTGCTGTATAAATTCCACCACCAGCATATTTGCAGGATTTGTCATTTTCTCCATTGTTGGCTTCATGGGTCACATCACCAAGAAGTCAATCGCTGAGCTGGCATCTTCAGGTAAGCTGACATTGCATGTGTAGTGTTCAGACTAGCAGTGTGATCCAGTGGGTGGGGCACTGGCATGGGGGTCAGGAAAGCTGCGTTTTATTTCCAGTTCTGCTACTGACCTATTATGTCACCTTGGACAAGTCACTTCACCTCTCTAGCCTCTGTTTCTCCCCCTATCCTAACAACACTGCGAACTCATACCCTTTGTAATGCCATTGAAGCTCAATGGAGTTACGGGGAGTAAATGAGAGGAGAATAAGGCCAGTTTTGGAGGAGAATTTTTATATATCGTGTACAACTAATTTTATTAAACTTACGAGACCAGAGCCACCACTGCCTTCAATGCAGCAATGCCAGTTTTCACGTCTGAAGATCAGGCCCATGAAGTGAGTGAAAATGACCCCAAAAAAGAAAACAGGTTCCAAATGTTCAGAATGTGGTCCTAGTGAATAGCATTTTGTCAATCAGCATGGTGTTCTCACTGAGCCTTCCTGACTGGGGCACAAGTGTGTAATTCAATTTCCTGAGATCGTACAGAGTTGTAGGACTGGATGACTCAGGAGATTGGGAATGAGCCATTTGGCAAATTCTTTGCCAAGCTGAACAGATGTGAGGAATGGCCTGGGTCCCAGAGGAATTTGGAAGCCTATTCCTGATAGACTCAGGTGCTCTTTCCTCTCAGGTTCCCAACACAGGAAATTCTGAGGTTTGTTGTACTACACCTGGATTGTCTATTGCTCAGGATTGCTGCACTTAAGGAGGCTCTTTATGGGCGTAGCCCTTTGTTAGAGCTTTCCCACGGAGTAGCTAAGCTCTGATCCGATCAGTATTCTCACAAGAGCGGGCTGAAACTCAATGTTTCCTTTTAGTGGGAAATTCTGACATTTTTGTTCTGAATTCCATTTTCAACCTTATCAAAGAGGGTCTTTTTTTTTTTCAATTTACCCCCCCTCACCCCCAACTAAATTTTATTGCTATCGACATGTTTCCCCAGAAAGTTTCAATTTTGACTAAATGGCAGTTTGGGACCGAAAAAATCCTGTTGGAAATTGTTTGACAAACCCTAATTCTTAGTAACAAAGTATATGCATTTCCAGGAAAACGTTTGATCTCCCAGTCTGTTCCTGCATCATTGATTATGGTAACAAAATGGCATTGTTTAAATGGGGGAAAAGATGAATGGATTCTCATGTCCCTCACCCCTCCTTTGTGCAGCACAGGCAAAGGGGGCAGATTTTCGTGGAGCCCATACTAAATATTGGCAAGTTTTTGCTGTTGCCATCTCCTGGTTTAATAGTCGTACTGAGCTCTGACATGCCTCATTGTTAAAGCGCGTTAGAAATATAAACTATTCAATACGTTTTCATTCTGGTAGGTCCAGGACTGGCTTTCCTCGCCTACCCACAGGTCGTCACGCAGCTGCCCATGTCCTCTCTCTGGTCGATTCTCTTCTTCTCCATGTTAATGATGTTAGGCCTTGACAGCCAGGTGAGACAACACACTGGGGAAAGTGGGGTAAGAAGCAAAGTTGTGGTTAGATGAGAACCGCCACGGATGACAGTTGTCTGTCCTCCTCTGTCAGTCTTGTACAGTGTTCCATCTAATTTTTTCCATCCATGTGCAGAATGAATTTTGTTATGTGCACCATATTGAGGTAATGTGCGGATTTGTGCCACCAATAGAAACCAAAAACCTAGATATAATATATATTTTTAAAAAGTTACCATAGGGATGATTACTCCAGCCAGGACAGGTTAGGCATTTTAGAACTCACTATTCAAAGAATTAAATGTAAGTGTAAGAGAGAAATAAAAATTATGAAATGCATAGACCAGTCAAAACATTAAAATAACACACTTTGAAAGAAGTATCAAGAAGTAACAACAACAATACAAGTATGCAGTAGCTCTTGGCCCTATTGTACAGGGTATAGTACAGACACAGGCAAGTTAGCTTACTTTATCAAAGGAAATATCAGCTATTCCTGAGTGACACATCCAAATCACCAGACAATGACTGATTCCTTGAAAGGCTTACAGAAGCAGTGGGTTTGGAAGGGGAAGATGATAGTGCCCTTCCCAGTTAATTCCAGGAGGGCATTCTGTGCGTATGGGGCAGTGCAGGAGAAAGCCCACACCTTATAGGAAACCTTGTGCCGTGGCCTGGTCTAGTCCCACTCTCTGGAGGGACACCAGCCTGTTGTGATGGGATCTGATTGCTGAATCCTACATGCTTCCTAGTCCCTGGGTCCAGGTAGTGACATAATAGCCATAGAGCAGATGCTTCCTGCAGAGATGGAAGGGGTTTTTCTGTTGTTGTAGGTAATCCACCTCCCCGAGCAGCAGTAGCTAGGTTAATGAAAGAATTCTTCTGTCAACCTTGTTGCGTCTACATCGGAGGTTAGGTCGACTTAGCTATGGTGCTCAGAGGTGTGGATTTTTTACACCCCTGAGCACTGTAGCTATGTTGATCAAAATTTTAAGTGTAGACCAAGACTTAGACAAGTTCCTTGTAGAGCCCACCTGGTGGTGGGAGCTCTGGTTTCTAGTTAACCCCTTCAGGGCAATGTGTAGGTAAAACAAGGAAACACAGGCTTAGTAAAGGGATTTCTTAAACATAAACACACACCCCTTACTCTTAAAAAGCACAAGAGAGTTTTGTTTGTGAGTTCTGGGTTTGGTTCAAGGCCTTCGGGGAGGTAGAGTCCTTCCTTCCTCCACTCACTCCAGCTTGCCTTCTGTATCTGGTGATGAAATGGCTTCCTTGGTTTAGAAAGCAACTACCTTGTCAAAAAGATTGGATTAGATGGGGGAGGGGTAGGATTCCAGCTCCTCCTCTCCACAGACAGATTTCTGTGAAGAGAGTCCATTCAAAGCCAAAGGCCCTGCTGACAGAAACCCTATTGTTTGAGCAGGGGAAATTTGCTCAGTGTTGATGGCCCTTGATTGCTCTGTCACATCTTCCTTCCTCCCTCCCTCCCCTCACTCCTACATAACCTCTCCACTTCAAAATGCTGCAAAATGGATGATCTGATCTATAATAACAAACTGGTTGCAATTACAGATAGTGTTCATAAAACCATATGAAATTCATGAATGGAAGTGGACATATTCCCCAACTGTCACACCTAATGTCCAATCAAATCTAATCAACCTAGCTGGAGTTTCACATGCTGAATGCTCCCACCGAACAGCTCAGACCAGGACTTATTGCAGATATTATTTGGCAAACAATCTCAAATAAATAGTAAATGTTCCCAAAGTAGCTAAGTTCACTGACAGAACTATTCTCTATGGATCATTCACTCGGCTCTCGTAAATAGTTCGATACATGACAATAAATCTCCTAAACACTGTGTGGAATTATTGATGCCTTTGCTTCTCAAATATCACCTGAAAGTCTTAGAGTCCCATATGACTGTCAGTCTCACAGGCCTGGAGCTCTTAGGGGGCTGTCAGTGCCTGGGGGAGGGGGTGCATGAGGCATCAAAAGCAAAACAAGCATTTAGAAAAACAGATAAATAGATGTTGAGGGTTTCTATCTGCGTACTGGAGATTTCCTCATTCAGTGTATGATTTACACATACAGCATAGAACCCACGATGCCGGCTTCTGCATGCAAAAAATATGCCTACATTTGCTCATGCAGTAACAACTGTGCATGCAAATAGGTAG
This sequence comes from Malaclemys terrapin pileata, assembly GCF_027887155.1. Lineage (NCBI taxonomy): Eukaryota > Metazoa > Chordata > Testudines > Emydidae > Malaclemys > Malaclemys terrapin. Next base: position 108,863,275 of record NC_071505.1, on the reverse strand, counting down.
GTTAGGTGCCTGGCTAGTCATTAATACACACAGGCTCCTGATTTGCATGTGTTGCAATAACTGAGCACACAAATGCAAATGTGCAATTGCACAAGTACTTCAGGCTGCCATTTTTGACAATTAGGCCCCACATGTTCTCAGAAAGCCTTGGTTGTGCACAGGAACATATTCTACAGGACGGTCAGCAGCCCAGTCCATGACTGCTTAGTCCAGGCCAGGTGCAGCAAGGTGGTAAGGCTCTTGTGTCAAACCACACCCTTAACAGGTACTAGAACCCTTCAGAAGGCTGCTGAAGTTCTGCTGGCTCATTGTAGCAGGTGCAGCTCGTTATTGCACCGGTGCTAGAAGGGAGGTGGGAGTGGTTCCCTGGAGAGAGGGCAGAGTTGGTCCTGGAGGGACACCCAAGCTTGGGAGGGAAGCTAAGGTTGTGGTTTATGTTTGTTTATCAGCTACCAATAAAACCAAACCCCATGGGGGGTGGGGGTGCGCTTTGGTCAGTAAGATGTTGCTGAGTTCAGTGTTGAACACCTAACTGATTTAGGAGCCTAAATCTCATTTCCTAATGGGGTTTAGGCACTTATAACCCTAAATCCTATCGACTCTCAAGGGGATTTAGACTCCTAAATGAGCTAGGCATTGCAATGCTAAGCAGCGCAACACCTAAATACCTTTAAAAATTGTGCCTCAGGACCCATTTCAGTGAAGCACTTAGGCACATGTTTAACTTTCAACATGCGCTTAAGTCCATCCCGGTTCAACAAAACCCTTAAGCATGTGCTTAAAGTGAAGAATGTGTTTAAGCACTTTGCTGAATCAGGGCCTAACTCTGGGTCTGTGTGCTCTGGGGAGGACAGAGTCGGGACTCAGCCTGGTCACACCTGGGCTTAAGGAGAACTGCTTTTGGTGACACTAGGCAGCACAGGTTGCTGGAGAGTCAAGGGGAATAACAGGGTCTGTCTGTGTCCACTAGCATCAGTAAAGAATCCTTTGTGTATTTACTACGCCATGAGGGACATCGCAAATTCTTATTCACAGCTGCAGTGGCATACATTGATACGCCCAGACACACGCACCCGTTTTCACTCGTGGGTTTAGAGGGTCTCTTGCATCTAGACCCTCTTGCATAATATGCTAATGATTCCTTTTAACTACCAGTTTCCAGGTCAGGCATTTGCTCCACCAGGGGAGTTAGTGGCACCTTGTGATTCCAAGCCTTCGTGTGTCCCATGTGATGCCATCTCTTACAGGTTATTCATGAGCATTTCTCGCTGATGGAATCAGAGTCCTGCAGAGCAGAAACACCCACTCACAAGCCTATCCACTGCACAGCTGTTTTTCTGCAATTAAACTCCCTTTGGGCCCTCGTCTTCTCCTGCATGATACAAGGAGCTCTCCCGGAAGCAGTGCGAGTTCTTTGTATCCTGTGGTGGGGGCTGAATGCCCTTTGGGCTGTGGGAAAACTGTCTTGTCTGCTAATTGATGTGAGGTGCCAGCCTGTCAGTGACTCAATATTCTACGGAGTCTCCTGCCCCACCATTGATGGAGTGACCAGACCCCGACAAGGGGGAGGAGGGAAAAGAGTGGGGGAGAATCAGGAATGGAAATAAGAAACAGGAAATAACAGGATCACCAACTCAGGTTTGGGATGGGGGGGCAGACGCCAATAATCGAAAAGCGACAGGAATAATGAAAAGAGACAACAATATACTGAGGAAAGGGAAACATTTCAGAAAACACACCAAAGCCACTGTAAAGAGAAAGAAGGAAGTGAGTACACAGAGTAATAATTATTATTTATTATTTGTATTATGCTAGCGCCTGGGAGCCCCAATCACAGACCTCAGACTGCCATTGTGCTAGGTGCTGCACAAACACAAAACAAAAGACTGTCCCTGCCCCAAAGATCTTATACTCTGAGCATACAGCAAGAGATAACAGCTGGAGACAGACAGACTGATGGGAGGGGAGGGGTGAGGACAAGGAAACAATGAGACACTATTGGCCAGCACGATAGGCAGTGGACTCAGCACACCAGCAGCCTAAGCAATGTGAAAGAGGAAACACGGCAATGGCCTGCTCTTCAGAGGTACGGAGCACTCGCAACTCCAGCTGACGTCAGTGAGAACCGCAGGAGCTCAGCACAGCTATAAATCAGGCCATTTTTATTTAGGTGCCTAAATGTTCTATTTGGGTGTCTAACTTTAGGCATCCAGGCTTGAAATCTTTAGCCTTAATGACTTGTCCAAAGTCACATGGCACATCAGTGTCAGGATTAGACCTTGAGGCTGCCTAGTTCCCAGCCAGGTGCATAAGCCACTAGACCATGCTTCTGCTCTGGCATTTAGATCCACTATGTGTCAGTAATCATCATGAAACAAGATACCATGTTACGTGGGGATTGTACTAGGAGCATTGCACAATTTCACCATCTCTTCCTGTGTGTTCCATGTGGTCTAGTTAGGACATGGAGAAGTTTGTATCCTGTTGGTATTTACTGCTTCAGCCTTCCTCTCCCCCTCCACTACTCCTCACACAACTCCCCTAGGACTTCCCCAGGCACATCTGCTCCAGTGACTTCCTGTGCCCACTTCCCTCTCCTCCCATACACCACTCTTAATCTGAAGTGACTTCCAGTTCCCTTGCCGTTTACCCTCTTGCCCATAGCTTTCCACACCCATATCTTTCACCACTTGATGGTCTCCCATATCCATGCCCTTCTCTATTTCCCACTACCTTCTCCCCATGACTTGGCATATCCAGTCCTCCCTCTCAGCCAGCCTCCCCTTCACTTCCACACCAGCCCCTTTCCTTCTCCACAACACCAATCATCATCCAGCTACCTGTGGTAACTCCTGCAGTCAAGTGGAAGGAACGGATTTTGACACACACACACACCAGGCTTCAGCGTGGTGGCCCTTCAGCACCGTCACTACATGCTGGAGCACTTACAGGAAATGAGGTGTAGGTTGAGGTCATTCACCACCTACAGGCAGCAGGGAAGCAGTGGTCGGTTGGACACAGAGATAGAAGAAGTGACACAAATCCAGGCTGAGAGGTGGTGCGTTCTCCAGAGAGGAGGGAGGTGGCACCACCCCGGGGGGTGAGGGAAGGACGAGGAGGAGTGTTTCAAGGGAATGCAGAGGGTGGTGATGTATTTGTGTGTGTGTCTTTCCTCCTGCAGTTCTGCACCGTGGAGGGGTTTGTCACAGCCCTGATAGATGAGTATCCCTATCTCCTCAGGGCCAGGAAGAAGCTCTTCATTGCTGTGGTCTGTCTTATCTCCTACATTGTCGGATTCTCCAACATCACCCAGGTACCTCTCCCTGTGCTCACTCCAGCGCCTGTTCCTGGTGCTCTTCCATCCACCTCCTTGTATAACAGCAGCAGAAGAAGCCTGGGGGAAGGGCCATTGTCCATGAAAGGCACTAGGGCCACTGCTGGTCTGGGATTTGCCCAGCACAGTCATCTGTCCAGCAAACTGTAGTCTCCACATTACATCTCAGTAAGTTACCATCAGCCTTGTAGTCAGTCTAGCTGGGGCTCCTGTGCTTCCCGGATGGGCCTATGTATGCCCTGTGGGGTGACACATTCTCTACGCAGAAGATTGAGATAAACCAAAAGAGAGCAGGTCTGGGGAGGCTCCGAGGCAGTGACACTAAGGCCCAGGCTCCATGTTTACATGCCCTAGTGAGTGACCTAATGCAGAGATCTGTATACTGGGTGTATGGCAGTGAGGCCCAGGCTCTGTGTGTGGACTTCGGGACCCGGATCAGTGACATGGAGGCCAGGGTTTGGCTTTCCCACTTTGTGACTTCATGCTGGATGAGTCACAGAACATGGAACATCTGCAGAGACATCTGAAGTGCAGCAGGAGGGACAGAATGGATTCATTTTACAAAGTGGCTTCACCTCACACTAGAGGGGGAAGGCAGCCACGTGAGTGTCCTGCTTCTCTCCCCACCCTGAGCCAGGCCTGAACACTCACTCCTTGACCACATTCCAGAGTACGTCTGTTAAAATGGCAGGAATTAGATTATAACAAAATGATGCATCTTTGTTGGCTTCCATGGGCCAAGGAAATTAACATACAAAGGCAAAATGATTAGATAAAAGTATTGATGATATTAATCCTCAGCTCCCCACCCAGGCTGTACTCCGTAACCAGGCTCCCTCCCCTTGGCTTTGTGTCCTCAGGGTGGCATTTATGTCTTCAAGCTGTTTGATTATTATTCAGCCAGCGGCATGTGTCTTCTCTTCCTCGTCTTCTTTGAGACCATCTCAATTTCCTGGTGTTATGGTAAGAGCAACTCACCTTGTTCCTTTGCTGCTTATCTACAGGCATAGAAGATGCCATTTTCAAAAGCCCTCAACACTAGCCATTGAAGTCAGTCGGAGATTGACAATTGACTACAGTGTTGGGCCAAAGCTGAAACCTTTTGAAAAACCCCGGGAGACACTCATCTTGCTTCCTCAGACAGCCACTCAGCTGAGCACACATTCACAAACGGAAATATGCACAGGCCTCTAGATTTCTCGAGGGTATGATATGAACAGGGCTGGCTCTGGCTTTTTTGCCGCCCCAGGCAAAAAAGCCTCCCGCTGCCCCCCGGCGGGGAGCGCGGCAGGGGAGGGCGCCGAGCCCGGCTGCGGCCCCGCTCTCCCCAGCCGACTGGAGCACCGGGGGAGGGCGGCGAGCCTGGCCGCGGCCCCGCTCTCCCCGGCTGGCCGGAGCGCCGGGAGGAGGGCGGCGAGTGCGGCTGCGGCCCTGCTCTCCCCAGCCAGCCGGAGCGCCAGGGGAGGGCAGCAAGCCCGACCGCGGCCCCGCTCTCCCCGGGTGAGCGCCGCCCCCCTCCAGGTGCCGCCCCTGGCCCAAGTACATGGTTGGAGGGCTGGTGCCTGGAGCTGGCCCTAGATATGAATATAGAATTCGTTAGGCCAAATCTGACTGCTGAGCCATCTGCCCTGGTATCCTGGCAGTGTCCAATTCTGATGCTTCAGAGGGAGACCAAAGTCCCCCCTCTTCAGTAACTTGCCCATCCAATTATGCAGTGCTGGGTTATTGGGGAATTCCTTCTTGACCCCTCCAAGGTCAATCTATGACCTAGTCTAGCTTACGATCTAGACCTTTGTTAGTTGATTACTATCACTGTCTTAGCTTGGGAAGCTGTAGATGTTTTTAGTGGTCATAAAATTATCTAGGTACCTGTTCAGATCCCAGTCCAGTGTTTGTGTCAATGGCCTCTACATTTTATCTGGGGAGTGAGCGTTACACTTCTCCACGCTCACCTTAAATGTCTGCTCTCCTCTCTGATCCCACATGTCCTCCTTCTCCTGTTCTGTGTTGGGTCACTGGACAGACGTGATGAGAATGGTGCTGAGATATCATTGCTGCTTCTAACACACATTTCTCACTGTAGGTGTGAACAGATTTTACATGAACATTGAAGAGATGATTGGCTACCAACCTTGCAGCTGGTGGAAGCTCTGCTGGGCCTTCTTCACTCCCCTCGTTTGCGTGGTGAGAACAAAGCAACTCTCTTTGGGGAGGTTGATCTAGAAGGGCCACCTCACTGGGATCGTTCTGTGAGTGGGGGAAACACTAAATTTTTAATCTAGGTAACTCTGATCCAAATCCAGATCTGACATTAACCTCAAGTTGGTCCTAAGAAGAGTCAAAGCGACTGGCAGGAAAAGAAATATGCGGAGCCTCTTTTATTCTCCCACTTGAATCCCTGCAACTGACTCTCAGAAGAGAGGGGGGAGCTTGGCCTAGAACATGCAGTTAGTAATATGTTGTTCCTGTGTTTGATATTTCAGAAGCTGAACTGGTGATTTATGACTTTAAAAATCATTGTTGGCTGTGGAGAAAACTTTCAGACACTCTAGCTCCAGCCTCAGCCCCTCTCAAGCCTCTCTCAGCAGGAGGCACTTTCAGATATAATAGAATTGGCACTGATGAGCTCTCAGCTCCTCCGCTCCCCCCTCCAATCCTTCCTCTCCCAGCAGGAGGTGCTATTGGGATTGCTGCGGGAATGCTGGGTGTGGGAAGTTCTTAGCTCCTGAGAATAAGCTAAGAGGAAGCTGTTTAGGAAATGGTTTGGGAGTGTGGTGTGCAGCAGAAGCTGAAGTAGGGAGGGATGTAAGTGCCCTGGCTTGGGCAGGGGCCTTTAGGGCCACTGACCATGGGGAAAACATTACCATGCATTCTCAGCCTGTCTCAGCCAGAATTGCTGTAGGAAATGGGGTAGAAACAGTCTCTGGTGGAATGAGAAGATTAGAGAGAAAGGTGCAGTTGGTGCAGGAACCCTGGCTGTGGGAGTAGCTGTTGGGACTGGTCTAGGAGCCCTGGCTCTTGGTGGCAGCTCTTGGGAATGGTGCAGAAGTCCTGGCTTGGGGGAGGGGAGCTGTTGGGAATGGTGTGGGAGCCCTGGCTTGCGGGAGGAGCTGTTGGGAACGGTGCGGGAGCTCTGGCTCAGGGGGGAGCTGTTGGGAATGGTGCGGGCGCTCTGGCTGCGCGGGAGGGAGGGCTGTTGGGAATGGTGCGTGATTATTGACTATAACTCATAGTGAGAATTTAGGGAACTCTCAAAAGGACAAGGTCAGTGAATATTTCTGCTTGTGCCATACTATGCTGTGACTGCTGATCCTGTTCCTTCAGGGTGTTTTCTTCTTCAGTGTGGTTGAAATGACCCCTCTGACTCTGGGGAAATATGTCTATCCCCCATGGGGACAGGGCATCGGCTGGCTCATGGCTCTGTCTTCCATGGTGCTGATTCCGGGCTATATGCTGTACTACTTCTTCACCTCCGAGGGGACCATCAGGCAGGTAAAAGCAACTTTCCAACTTCTGGCTCTGCTCAATTATCTGTCCAGAGGGAATTTCCCACCAGCAACCCACTATAAACTTCACGCAGCCCCTGTGTCAGTGTATTGACTCCTGTGGTCTTTGTAAACCAGGACTTCCCAAATACTCCCTCCTCATCCCCCAATACCCTCTGTGCTCTTCTGATCTGCTCCTTATGCTTTCTACTACATCCTGCATGACACATTCCATATAAGCCAATAGAAAGCCCTTCCTCACTGAGGCAAATGAATGCCTTAGAGGATTGGGGTAAGGAGATATGTGCCTTTACCTCTTGGCTACAATCCCTCACAGGTCAGTAGTTACCAAAAATTGTTACCTTCTCATTCCTGTTTGGTGTCTTATGTGAAACAAGTCAAGGGACTCCTGGTCCCATTCCTAGCAGACTGCTGTCCACATCAGCATAGCACTGTTACATAGAGAGATGTTTGAAAATCTTCCAACAGAATGTTTTCCCATTGGAAAACACAACTTTCCAAGGGGACATGTTGATTCCGACAAAATTTTGTTTTGAAAAAAGAAATTGAAATGATGCGTTTTGTGAAGGTCAGAACATTCTGTCTGGACCATTTCGGAAATGGAACATTTTGATTTTTTCATTTCCGAATGACTTTTCATTTTGAAATTTATTTTATATTATAATTTATTTTTTTTTTTTTAAAAAGTCAAAATCAAAAGGAAATGGTTTTTGATTGTCCTGGAACAAAACCTTTTCATACATCTTGTTTCATGGGAAATTTCTAAATTCTTTTTTGTTCCGATTTGGAATGAAAGCAAACGTTTGAAAAGGTGGAAATTCCAGTTCCTGCCCAGTTCTAGCTATGAATGTCACTAACAGGCAATCTCAGCAAAGATGCCACATTCTGAATGAGCATGAAGCCTGAAGTAGCTCAGAGCCAAGGTCTATTGGTGAGGGAGGTTTGCACTGGAACTGGCTGTCTCATGGATAAAAAGGGCTGTCAGTCTCCTATCTTTCTCCGGCATTCAATTCACTTTAAAAATGAAAGAAAGACAGAGAGAGGCCCCAGCGCTGCACCAATATAGACCCCACCATAATGTCATTTTCTTTTGGGCCAGAAGAAGAGATTCAGTCAAAGACAGTCACAGGGCATTACCCTTTTCTCTACTGATAGCAATAGGCTGAGAATCGTGTTGAGAAATCAAAGCGAACAATCCCCACTCAGACCCATCTCTGATCCTTACAGATGATCCTTGCTCAGAGCTCCATAGGATGGTATGAACACTCACCACCCCTCCCCGCCACTCACTGGTAATGTGCCATGGGGGGAAATCCCTTCTTGTCTCCTGATTGGGGCATCAGTTCCTCCCTGTGTTTGGTTCCAATTCTATTCCCATTGAAGCTGGGGACAGTATTCTCCTGACTTCACTGGGAGCAGGAGCAGGCTGGGAGGGCCAGACTGTGATGTCCTGACTCACACTGAGTAGCATCAAAACCCTCAAGTACTTCCACTGACTTCAGGAGGGCGACTTGTACTATCCCAAGTGATTAAGGATATCGCAGTCTGCCCCTAAGTGAGCTGAATCTGTAACCTGAGATCCCACCTGGTGTCCACGTGATTATCCACGTTTCCACTGAATCCCTGTCTTGCAGGCCCATGGAGTGCGGTTATATTCTGTTGCTCCAGGAGCTCTCTCAGCATCTGGTGCATACTGACAATGTCAGTCAATGGGAATTAGAAATAACAACAGTATGATTGGCGTCTATTTACCTTCCCCTCCCTTTGCTCACTCTATCAGACTCAATATCCCGAGTGCACTGACCGTTCTGCCAGTTCAGTGGAATGTCACTTTTTTCAGAGGCAGCCAACACACACACCCAGGCCCCTGGCCTCCATGATCCATTGCACTAGCAGCAAACAGCAGGTGGCAGTAGGGATAATGTGTGTGTGAGAGAGAGAGAGAGAGAGAGAGAGAGAGAGTGTGTGTGTGTGTATGTGTGTGTGTGAGAGAGAGAGAGAGAGAGAGGATTAGCTTGTAACGGAGCTGAGGCTGGAGGGAAATTAGATGTCAATGCAGAATAAAGGGGTTTTGACAGACAGGAAAGATTATAAGCCATTTTAATCCTACTGAGCATGAATATAAGAAAAAAGCACATGAATGGCAGGAGAGCCTCACTAAACATTTCAGGGGCTTCACCCAGCAAGAAACACTTCAGATATGTCTGAGTACAGGGGCTCTTCCCTCTCCTGAAGGGGCTCTTCTCCGGGCCAGTGATGTCCATTCACTTCAGGCCCCCTTCCCCTCTGCCTCATGTTCCATAATTTAAAGCACCACTTCCCCTCCTGGAATTTAGCCTCCATGTCCATTCACCCCCCCCGCCTGAGGGACTGTTCTCTCCCAAATTCCATCTTCCTGGCTGTCTTCCGGACACAGCTCTACCAATGGACCTCAGTTTCATTTAGACTTTGATCCTGTCAGGTTGATATAAATGGGAACTCATGCTGGCATAAAGAGCCATGCAGGATCAGAGCCATAATCTGTAAATTCCTTCGCGTTCTGTAACCATTGGATAACATTTTTAATGAGAATTTCATGAAAAATGGAATAGAAAATGAAAAGTGGGTCCGTGTTAAATCCTTGTGAAGTGGGAAGAACCTTGACATTTTTGGTCATTTAAAAAATGTTTTTGACTAGCTTTAGCGTCTAGGTGCTGCTACAACTGTGCGGTAACTATTGGCTTACTTTGTAATGGTGATCTCTGTCGTTCAGAAGAGAGAACTGTGTATAATAGAAGAGCAAAAGGGAAGTGATTACATTGCCAAATGGAGGTGTGTGGTATCTGGAGCAATTGTCTTAAACACCTTCAGTGTTCACTATCCCCTTGGTAGCCCTCTTGCTGTAACTAGGGCTGTCTCTTCAATTTGGAAAGAAGGGTTATGACCTGCAGCTTCAGCCACATGCCACATGTGGAGGTGGTGGTGGTGAAACGGTCTCCTCGTTTTCCCCTGGGTACTTGTGTCCTTCCTGTAATCTTTCTTTGTTCCTGGACAGCGTTTTCAGCAGATGACTCAGCCCACGCAAGAGGTGAATGTTCAGAACAATGGACTAAAACCGAAGACCTCATTGAATGGGAGAGTCTCCGATGCTGCTGTCTAGGCAGAGGGCAGAACCTCTTCATCCTGCTCTGTAGCTGCTCCCGCCACTGCCCTTTGACCTCCTCTGGCGCTGTTTGTGTGTCCCCAACTCCACTGGTGGTTTCAGTCAGCGTGGGAAGGATCTAACGGAGGAGCCCTTTCATGGCACTGCCCCTAGCCCAGCTGATCGAGACTCTGTTTTAAATTCCACAAGGACAATGTGCAGTGACTGTCTTTGTAATTTATGATCCCAATCCATACCACAGAAAGGAATGTCCCAGGCCCTAGTTTCCTGCTGACCAGAGGTGGTATTTTCTATAGTACAATAACGTCTCCTTTTTCTTTGTGTTCTTCAGCCCCTCTTCTATACTAAAGTCCACCATGCACCCTCTAATGAACAGCGAGGCTGTCACAGCATAAAATCAGCTGTATTTTGGCTACGGATTCAAATTCCAGATGATTATCAATTAATATAGCATAAAGCACCTTTAATGAATAAATAGTCCTAAGTGCTGTACAATGGATGCACCAACCAGGACTACAGAATATTGGTGACTACTGGATACCCCTCAGCAATCTGGACAGGCAGGAGGGGTGCTGTGCTGTTGGAGCTGCTGTCCTTCAGCCACAAACACACCATTATTATTAGCAGTCATTTATACAGAGCCATAGATATAAGATTCCCTTGTCCTGGTGGAGGCGACATCCTTTATAATGTGGACATGCTCCATTCCAACACACCCTGGCATGGTGTTACATGGTGTCCTATGATGCTGTATGTGTCATATCCACTATCTACTCCCTAAAACGCCATCATGGTATCAAGGAGGTGCCTGTGGCTGGAGGTACAACCCTTCATCCTCACTTAGGCATATTAGACCAGCATCTCATCATTGACCCTGACATGTGTTAGCCTGTAGCACCCCAGCATGGCACAGAGGGTAGTGTGGTGTTGTAGGTGATGTTGGAGGAGAGGTGAGAGCTCCAGAGGAAAGTGAGAACTGGCACTGAAGTCACACTTCCAGGTTACAAAGTCATTTCAGAGCAGGTGGCTTGTAACAGCAGCCGTATACATCCTGGAATCTGTTATTTTCACTTGCCCTAGTTCTCTAATGCACCTAGGACCCCAATATTTTATGACCAGCAGATAGGACCCCAGTCAAGTGTAAGAGCAGTGTTCCACACAGGACAGCCCCAAAATGGCCCTCTTGTGGGGCCACCTATGGGTTAGGTGTGTCTGAAGAGTAACTTCTGTTTCGATGTGCGAATTGGAGTTGTCTATCTCTTAGTTACGCACCAATGACCATGTAATAAGTTTTTCACTGGGGATGGCGTCCCTGCTGACAGTCAGACCCAGTTTCAGTGCAGAATAAATAAGCCTGAGAGGGGAACAGGTATCTTGTGGGGTCCTGAAGCGGGCAAGGAAGGGAATAAGGTCAGAATGTCCTGATCCAGCTGGGAGTTCTGGACTTGGATTTACTCCATCCCCCTATGCCCTGTGGAGTTGGCATTATATGGTGCCCCGTGGAGTTGGAAGGAAGGGAATGGGGTCAAAACTCCCTGACTGGGGAGTGCCCCTCCTCACACACACACATGCTTTCCTGGGCTCGGTATTCTGCCAGTGCAGCAATCCCCACATCTTACACTTTGCTTATGGAGCAGATCCTCTTCCCGGTGCTCTCCCTGCGACGTAATCCACAGACCCATAGCCCACAGAATGGCCCCTGCCTTCTGCTCTACCACTAGATCTGCTCCCTCCTGCATCCAGCATTCTGCCCCAGGATTAGCACATACAATTCACATTCTATGAGTGGAATGGCCCTGTATCATAGAATCATAAAGTTATAGGACTGGAAGGGACCTCAAGAGGTCATCTAGTCCACTCCCTTGCACTCAAGGCAGGACTAAGTATTATCTAGACCAGGGATCAGCAACGTTTGGCACGCAGCCCACCAGGGTAAGCCCCCTTGTGGGCCGGGTTGGTTTGTTTACTTGCTGCATCTGCAGGTTCGGCCGATCACGGCTCCCACTTGCCACGGTTCACTCCTCCAGGCAATGGGGGCTGCGGCGCGGGCTGAGGGATGTGCTGGCCGTGGCTTCCAGCAACCCCCATTGGCCTGCAGCGGCGAACCGCGGCCAGTGGGAGCTGCGATCAGCCGAACCTGCGGACGCAGCAGGAAAACAAACAAGCCCGGCCCACCAGGAGGCTTATCCTGGTGGGCCACGTGCCAAATGTTGCCGATCCTGATCTAGACCATCCCTGACAGGTGTTTGTCTAACCTGCTCTTTAAAATCTCCAATGACAGAGATTCCACAACCTCCCTAGGCAAGTTATTCCAATGCTTAACTACCCTGACAGTTAGAATTTTTTTCCTAATGTCCAGCTTAAACCTCCCTTGCTGCAATTTAAGCCCATTGCTTCTTGTCCCATATCCAGAGGTTAACAAGAATGATTTTTCTTCCTCCTCCTTGTAACAACATTTTATGTACTTGAAAACTGTTATCATATCTCCCCCCCTCCCCCCCCCCCACCGCAGTCATCTCTTTTCCAGACTAAACAAACCAATCTTTCCTCATAGGTCATGTTTTCTAGATATTTAATCATTTTTCTAGACCATTTAATCTCTCCTCTGGACTTTCTCCAATTTGTCCACATCTTTCCTGAAATGTGATGCCCAGAACTGGACACAATACTCCAGTTGAGGCCGTATCAGTGCGGAGTAGAGCAGAAGAATTACTTCTCATGTCTTTCTTACAACACTTTTGCTTTTTTTGCAACAGTGTTACATGGTTGACTCATATTTAGCTTGTGATCCACTGTAACTCCCAGATCCCTTTCTGCAGTACTCCTTCCTAGGCAGTCATTTCCCATTTTGAATGTGTGCAACTGATTGTTCCTTCCTAAGTGGAGTTCTTTGCATTTGGCCTTATTGAATTTCATCCTATTTACTTCACTCCATTTCTCCAGTTTGTCCAAATCATTTTCAATTTGAATCCTATCCTCCAAAGCACTTGCAACCCCTCCCAGCTTGGTATTGTCCACAAACTTTATAAGTGTACTCTCTATGTCATTATCTAAATCACTGATGAAGATATTGAATGGAACTGACCCCACTCTATATGCCCTTCCAGCATGACTGTGAACTGCTGATAACTACTCTCTGGGAACGGTTTTCCAACCAGTTATGCACCCACCTTATAGTAGCTCCATCCAGGTTGCATTTCCCTAGTTTGTATATGAGAAGGTCATGTGAGATAGTATCAAAAGCCTTACTAAAGTCAAGATATAGCACATCTACTGTTTCCCCCCATCCACAAAGCTTGTTACCCTGTCAAAGAAAGCTATTAGGCTGGTTTGATATGATTTGTTCTTGACAAATCCATACCAACTGTTACTTATCACCTTCTTATCTTCTAAGTGTTTGCAAATTGATTGCTTAATTATTTGCTGCATTATCTTTACGGGTACTGAAGTTAAGCTGACTGGTCTGTAATTCACTGGGTTGTCCTGATTCCCCTTTTTATAGACTGGCACTATATTTGCCTTTTTCCAGTCCTCTGGAATGTCTTCCATCTTCCATGACTTTTTGAAGATAATAGCTAATGGCTCAGATATCTCCTCAGTTAGCTCCTTGAGTATTCTAGAATGTATTTCATCAGGCCCTGGTGACTTGAAGACATCTAACTTGTCTAAGTAATTTTTAACTTTTTCTTTCCCCGTTTTAGCCTCAGATCCTACCCCTCATTTTCACTGGCATGTTAGATGTCCAATCACTACTAAACATTTTGGTGAAAACTGAAACAAAAATGTCATTTTACACTTCTGCCATTTCTACATTTTCTGTTATTGTTTTTTTCCCAACACTGAGTAATGCACCTACCTTGTCCTTGGTCTTCCTCTTGCTTCTAATGTATTTGTAGAATGTTTTCTTGTTACCCTTTATGTCTCTAGCTAGTTTAATCTCATTTGTGCCTTTGCTTTTCTAATTTTATCCCTGAATGCTGGTGTTGTTTGTTTATATTCATCCTTTGTAATTTGACCTAGTTTCCACTTTTTGTAGGACTCTTTTTTGTGTTTCCAGTCATTGAAGATCTCCTGGTTAAACCAGGGTGGTCTCTTGCCATACTTCCTATCTTTCCTGCACAATGGCATAGTTTGCTTTTGTGCCCTTAATATCTCCTTGAAAAATTGCCAACTCTCTTAACTATTTTTCCCCTTAGGCTTGCTTCCCATGGGATCTTACTTACCAACTCTGTGAGTTTGCTGAAGTCTGCTTTCTTGAAATCCATTATCTTTTTGTGCTGTTTTCCCTCCCACCATTCCTTAGAATCATGAACTCTACCATTTCATGATCACTTTCACCCATGCTGCCTTCGACTTTCAAATTCTTAACTTGCTCCTCCTTATTTGTCAAAATCAAATGTAGAACAGCCTCTCCCCTAGTAACTTTCTCCACCTTCTGAAATAAAATATTGTCTCCAATACAATCCAAGAACTTGTTGGATAATCATGCCAAGGTCTGATGGAAGAGTAGCTCCTATGTCCTACAATATTTTTAGGCAGTAACCCCAACACTTGGTCCTGGGATCACCCCACATACACTTCATTCCTTTGTCAGGGCTTCCATCTTGTCCTACCGTTATGACACAGTTTGCAAGGGTTTTTTTTGTTTTTTGTTTTGTTTTTTTTTGAGTCCCATGAATCTAAAACTTGCTTATGCTTGTGTGAAAATGACATCTGTGCAAAGGCCCGGCACTTGGACCTGTGCATCGCTTAAGACCCACTTAAGCACTCAAAATATAGGCCAAGATTTTCAAGAGTTTCTAGTGATTTTGGGTACCTCAATTCTTGGGTGGCCAACTTAAGACCTTATTTTTCAGGAACTGCTGAGCACCCAAGCTCTGGAAATCAGGCTACTTTAAGGTGCGTCAAGTCACAAATGGAGGTGCCCGACATTGTTAATGATTCCCAAAAATCTTGGACAAAGGCCTTATCTCATGGCCCTCTTCAACAGGAGTGAATTTCAGCATTTGTCATGAGAATTGCTTTTGACGGGTTGTAATTACAAATGTTGACCCTCTGGAGTCTGAGGTAGGGGGAGGAATTCAAAAGGACAAAAGTCCCTGAGAACTCAGGAAATGTGTAAGTCTCCACTTCTATTTGTCTGGTTCTGGTAACACAACCATGTTGTGACACTTCTCTGGTTTGCAGTATTGCATGTGGAATGCACATAACATCATTTCAAATGCAGCAGCACTTGACCAGCCAGTGAGTTTCTGCATACAGACACTTAATAAAATATATTGAGTGAGAATTAATCACTTGTTCACTTCCCTTCTTTACTCCTTGTTTCTTCCTTCTCTTCTCTTTTACTCTAACCTTCTCTTCCTCTTCCTTTTCCTCATATTCTCTTCTCTCTCTTTCTCCTTCCTCCCTCTTTTGTGGCCTCATCACTGCAAAATTTGAACTCTCTCTTTCTCTTTCTTCTCTTGATTTCTCTCTCTCATTCTCCTCTCCTATTCTTTCACTTCCACTTCCCGCCATGTCCCGGAAATACCATTCATGTGCAGCTCTTGTCTTAGTCTTGGCACTTTCTGATGATTTACTTTTGCTTTCAAGCTTCTGGTGCCAATGCAATAGGCATCTGTGGAGGTTAATTGCAGTTGTGATCATTCCACTTCTCCTCCCTCCACCCCTCCTCCCTTGTCTCCTTTCTTCCCACACTCTCTGTTAATTAGTGGCTCATCCAAGCTGAGGGTCCAGTTCTGCAAGGGCACCGAGCACTTCTGAGAGTTGCAGAGAAACCCTCAACTCCCAGTGGAAGTTGCGTGTGCTCAGCACCCCTTTGGAATTGCTCAGCGTCTAACTCAGAAGTAACTCAAAAATAGCTTCTCCTCTTGCCTGCCCCAGAATGAGTTGCTCCAAGCAATCATTTTTGATGGTATAAAAAAAAGTTGTTTCTTCAAACCACGTTGCACCAGTTTCTCTTAGGGTTGTTGGAGTCACTCGCTATCACTGTTCTGGAAGCTTTGATTGCCCTTCCTGATCTTGCGCCTTTCAGCATTTACCAACACTGTTTTGCTCTGCAACCATGGTTGCTTTTGTAGTCTTACAAGCTGGAATTTATACCTTGTACAGGTCTGGTTTATAGATGAACTTCCTTATCCAGAATTTCCTTTTCAACAATCTATGTAGTCTTTTATACTATATATAGCGCTACTCCCAACCTCCCCCTAATGTAGGTTTCCTGTCTAGTTTAGAGTCAGGAGTTGTGACACCCCAATGATTACTCTCGTCCCGCTACATCTTGGTAATACCACTCATATGCTGCTCTTGTCCTAGTTTTGGCCCTTTTTGCTTTCAAGCTTCTGGTGCCAGTGTAATAGGCATCTGAGGAGTTTGGTTGTAGTTGTGATCATCTTTTGGCTGAAACGCTCTTCCCTTGATGGACTGTTCCTAGTGATCACGCCCCTCTGAACCTCTGAGCCACAGGAGAGGACACTTCTATGGTGAAGATTGTGGGACCGCCTCCCTTATTCCCCAGAGCATGTAGCACAAGCAGGCTGCACTTCCTCCCTAAGTGCTAGCTTTACCTACAAGCTAATGAGTTTTCTCTGATCTCAGTGCTCCCCAGCACCTGCCAGCTCCCCCCTGGCACTTAGTTGAAATAATCCTCCATGAGACCTCTTAATTTTAAGATGCTATTTAAAGAGGTGTGGGCAAAGCTTCTCTGAAATCCTCATTTTCCTGAGGACTGCAAAAAAATAAAGAAAACTCCATTGCAGCCTGTCTCTCAGCAGCAGTATGCAGAGTTGGGGATGAGCAGACAGCTGCACTAGTACAGCTTTCTCCAAGAAATGGGCACAGCCCCCAAGGAGTGGAAAGGTCTCCCACAAGTCTGTTCTCATCTCTTCATTCCAACAGATGGCACTGATTGTATAAAATGTATGTAACATTTACAAGGTACAAAAGCTGTATGGCATGAACCTAGACACCGTAGGCTTCGGCTAGACTATTGCAGGATTGTGATGTAGTCTGTAGTACTTGAAATCTGTATTAAAAGACGTGTTTGGAAAGGTCTCACCGTGCATCGTGTGTATGTGTGTTATGAAATCATAGACATGCATATTGTGTATGCCAGAGGTATTTCATATCAATGTCACGAGGTATTCAGACAAATTATATATGTAGCGAGAGAGAGAATTACTGCATATGGTTCCTCAAGGCCTCCAT
The DNA here is from genome assembly GCF_027887155.1 of Malaclemys terrapin pileata. Classification (NCBI taxonomy): domain Eukaryota; kingdom Metazoa; phylum Chordata; order Testudines; family Emydidae; genus Malaclemys; species Malaclemys terrapin. Next base: position 108,846,084 of record NC_071505.1, on the reverse strand, counting down.
GGGAGAAAGAGTTTGAGGAGCCATCTCTGAGATGGTGTGAGTTTGGACAACATCCACAGCACTGCAGAATTCATTCCTTACTCCTTAGCCCTGGATCCTACACTACGGAGCGGCAGGAGTAGGGTGACCAGACGTCCTGATAAAATCGGGACTGCCCCGATATTTAGGTGTTTGTCCTGATATTTCGCTCCGCCAAGGTTTTTTTTTTTTGCTCCGCCGGCAGCACTCAGCCTTTTTTTTTTGCTCCGCCGGCGGACCTCCCCCATGCCCCTTCCAATGTGTCCCGATATTTTCTTCCTCTCGTCTGGTCACCCGAGGCAGGAGTGTGAACTCTGTTGTTAGCCTACTGGTAAGTGACACCTCTAGCACTCAGAGCCTGGGGATGTGAATCCAGGAATTGGGGCTCTAAGTGGACCTTATAGCACTGAGAGGCAGGGAGAATTATTCCTGGTGCTAGTGCACTTGTGTGTAGATCTTGCAGCCATCAGAGGCTTGAAGGATGAATTCTGGTCAGAAGTGGACTGGCTCCAGTTGTCTGGGTGCTGAACGCATCCTGGTTTGTCTGGTAAACGGCCTATATCTTCATCTGTCTCTGGGAGCCAAGGGCCATTTGAAATTATGATCCCTCATGAACCAATAGGAACATAAAGTAATGAATGCATTGGAAAGCTGGTATTCCAATTTCACATAGCCTTGGTGATTAACAAACTACTGGACCTCAAAAATCACATCAGTCAGATTCCCTTCTTGCCTTTCCCCCGACTCTCCAGTTCCAATCAGATTTAAATGGCTGCTATTTTGAGACCAGACCTTGAGGCCCAACAGCACCAGTCACCAGCATGTCATACTGGCAGTTAAGGAGGGTGGTTCTCTGCACTGTGAAGGAGGCCTGTCTATTGTGGGCTGTGCTTGTACCATAGCATCCTGGCCTGTCTGCCTTCATTATGGTGTTGGTACTGTGGGTGCTGCTGTTATTTTGCTCAGCTGGTAGTAGTGTTAATCTTAGTCCTAGTTCTGTGGTAGCAAATGCTGGGGCTGGAGGCCAGATCCAGCCTACTTGCCATGGGTGTCCTGCCCTCCAGACAGATTTTAAAATTATATCCACGTGGAGCTGTGTGTCTGATCTGTGCTCGTACTTACTGACATTGCATAATGGCACACCACCATGGGTCAAATGAGCAGTGGGAGAATAAGTAGTGATGCTCCCAAGTGACTCCTTTCCCTCTGAATGATGTGCAATGGAAGAGCAACTTGATTGATTCAGAGGCACACAATGTGCTCAGTTATATAGGGATTGCTCCTTGCTAGTGTTGCCAAGGGCACAAGTCAATTCCAAAGGGGGAGGGCCATGGCCCACCTTCTTTTGCTGGCCAGCCACGCACAGGAGCATACATTGCACCTTCCCAAGGGGTGGGCAATGATGGCTCTCCTCCCCAGGAGGTATAGGAAGCACTGTACTCGTCCATTGGGCCAGGGCGGCTCTGCAGCACCTCCATCACAGCTTTGTGTTGAGGAGGCACAATCTTCCCCAGAAGCCCTGCTGGGCTGCTCAACCCCATACTCACACAATACTGTGGGCAAGTAGTACAAAGAATGTGGTGAATTGAGTCAGACCAGCCCTTTTGGTTATGCTGGCACTGAGCCAGAGATCTGATGTCAGACTCAGAACCAACGTGTGGGTGCTGCAGGAATGAGGTGGCAATTGAACCCTGCTCCCAAGCTGACTTAGACTGCACTTGGCTGACACACCTGCATTATGGGGATGGTGCAGCACCCTCGAGACAGTGATATGCCCCTCTCCCTAAATCCAGAGCCTGCCACCACCACTAGTGCCCAGCAGCAGTGGGAGGCAGAGCATGTGCCTCGGTGCCCGGGGGGGGATGCTACTGTAATGTCTGAGTGTTCCGACTGCTGGGTTTTGGAGGCACATTTGTGTGGCTTACACACCTCTGCTTCCCCAGGTTCTGTGTAGGTGTGGGGAATGATCCGGGCCCTGAAGAGAACATATTTCCCACCTCTGTCTGTGAGTCCAAAAGAGCAGTTCTGGTTGAGATGGGAGACTTAAGATGTTTTCCTAAGAGAGACTGGAATTGTTATTGTGGTAATTCACTGAAGGGGAGCTATTTGTAAGCCCTATGGCCAGAAGCTCCCAAGGGGAAAGAGCTCTCTACTCCCCCTGTTGGTGAAAAGGAAAAAGTGCTGCCATAGAGAGCATCATTTGCATATGCTACCTTCCCACAATCTTCTGGTGACACTTGGGGAGTCACCATAACTGTTTATGAACTTGGATTCCTGGGGGATATTGGGATCCCAGATAGGTTCAAAGATGAAAAGGGTTCTTACCTGATGTCAAAAAGCTTGTGTCTCAAGTAGCAGAATTCTACTTAAGGAATCTACATGCTCTTGGTTCATCCCCCAGGGTAATGTGAGAAGAGCTATGTGGATTTTGGTGAGGCCTCACCTTCCTAGCACTTTAATAAAGCTGAATCACTAAGCTGGGTTTGGGGGTAGCATCTCTAAGCAGGACCAAGCAAGCTGTGACAGACCCAGATCAGTGGGGTACAGGAGTCTGGTAGAGGGCAAATATACTGGTCACTGGATGAGTAGTTTTCTGTTCCCTGAGTGACCAGAGCAGGGGCTGCACTAGCGTAATCAGGAACTTGCTAGAACCAGTTAAGGCAGGCAGGCTAATTAGGACACCTGGAGCCAATTAAGAAGAAGCTGCTTGAATCAATTAAGGCAGGCTAATCAGAGCACCTGGGTTTTAAAAGGAGCTCACTTCAGTTTGTGGTGTGAGTGTGAGGAGCTGGGAGCAAGAGGTGCAAGGAGCGGAGAGTGAGAGGGTGTGCTGCTGGAGGACTGAGGAGCACAAGCATTATCAGACACCAGGAGGAAGGTCCTGTGGTGAGAATAAGGAAGGTGTTTGGAGGAGGCCATGGGGGAAGTAGCCCAGGGAGTTGTAACTGGGCTGGAACCCGGAGTAGAGAGTGGGCCCGGGTTCCCCCCCAAACCTCCCAATTGACCTGGACTGTGGGTTCTTCCAGAGGGGAAGGTCTCTGGGCTGTTCCCCAACCCACATGGTGAAGCTCTGAGGCAAGAAAATCCACCAATAAGCGCAGGACCCACCAAGATAGAGGAGGAACTTTGTCACAAAGCATATCCTTTGGGATGGGTGACAGATCTGCAAAGAGGCACTTGGAGTACTGCTACTTGCTGACCTAAATGATGAGTGGTGTTTTGTGGTTTGGTGCTGTCAAGGAACATTGAATGTGGAACATTCTCACTGGTGGATGGGAAGGGAATTAGGTGGACTACTGCTAAAGTTACTTTGAAGGTGGTGGCAGGGTGTGTGTTTTACTCTTTATTTGCATATCTGTTATGTTGCTGTGTTTTCCCCAAGTTTGATTGTGTTCCCTTTCCCAAAATAAAGATTTCCTTGTTTGTGCACAATCTTGGAGGCCTTGTGAGTGGGGAAGCTTTACCTGCTAAGGGCACCCAGGGAGGATGTGTTTAATTTTCCCAGGCTTCTGGGTGGGGACTTGAGCTAGTTTAATTATTTAGCAAGAATGACCCTAGATATTTTGAACCTGGCCCTTTTTGCTGCCATTAATCGCTTGGCAGAAGAGTTATGTATTAAGTAACCTCGCTTGAGGGGAAACTGACTTGAGCCAAAAAGGATTTATAAAAACATCACAGACAGATGGGTCCTGCCCAGTGATTTACAAAGGCCAGAGACCAGCAGGGCCACCCAGAGGATTCAGGGGGCCTGGGGTCTTTGGTGGCGGGGGCCCCCCGCCATCGAATTGTTGCTGAAGACCCGACACTTCGGCGGTGGGTTCCAGGGCGGAAGGACCCCCCGCCGCTGAATTGCCGCTGAAGACCCGGAGTGGAAGAAGCTCTGGGGGCCCGGACTCCACGAGAGTTTTCCGGGGCTCCTGGAGCGAGTGAAGGACCCCGCTCCAGGGGCCCCGCAAAACTCTCATGGGGGCCCCTGCGGGGCCTGGGGCAAATTGCCCCAGTTGCCCCCTCTCTGGGTGGCCCTGGAGACCAGATTTCCCTGGTGCACAGATCTGTGTAGATAAGCACATGATCATATCTGCCATGATGACCTGTTGGTAGTCAGCAGCTGATGGCCTGTAGCAGAAGAGCTGAACCTGGTCACAAGAGTCAAGATGGAACTAGAACTGAAGACGGAAGCCAAGAGTTCTGCTAAGCACCCACCCATCCATCCATGGTATCCTGCCAGCCAAGAACTGCCCATGTCTGGAGATCCCAGTTGAGTTTAGTACAGGCTGTGTAGCTACCTGACAGCTGTGACACCAACATAAATGGGTCTTGACAATCCCACTACATATCATGCCTCCTCCTGTAAGCAGGGGCTGAATGAGCTCTCCCCCGGACATCTAATTGGAAGCAAAACTGTTCAAAATTCTTGGCGAAGCGAAACACAAATTCAGTTTGGTTTGAACTGAACATTTTGTTCTGCCTGAAATGAGACGCTTTATTTTGCTTTTGTGCTTTTTTAAAATGATTTTACTGTTGAAAACAAAATTAAAGGTGATTTCTAACCAATGTCATTTTGAATCAAAAATTCAAAATGTTTCATTGTGATTCTTTTTTTTTTTTTTTAACTGAAAAGACCGGGCGAAATCGACACAAAGTCGCCAAATGTTTGTGTTGCCGAGTCTGCATTTTTAGCAGAAAAAAGTTTTGGTCAAAATATGTTGCCTAGCTCTAGTGAAGAGCATTGGCAGGACAGGCTGGGCAGTAACTGTCCTGGCCTGTCTCGCACCCCAGCCCTCCGCCTAGGGCCACAGCAGCAATTCCTCCTCTCCATGCCACTTTGTTCTCTGTCCTTACTCAGGTTCCTGGACTCAGAAGACCAAGCCTGGGAGGGAGTGTGCTTTCTCCTCCATAGCTCTCTCCTGCACTTCACAGTCAGCATTTAGCACAACCTGGGCTCGGTGCCAGCAGAGCCCTTCCAAACTGCTGCTGCCACTTTCCCTTGTGCCTCCCTCTTGCTGCACACGCAAAAGCTGACGTGCCTTTAAAAATAACTCGGACGCATTTGCAGCTCAAAGGAGCTGGAGAGTCTCACAGAGGCTGAACTAAAGCCCGCTCCAACTCCAGCGCAAGGAGAAGAAAAGCCCTGCAGATACATATGCTTACGCACGCAGAGCGCTGTTGTTGTGCACCCTGTCTCCTCCCCCACACACCGTGTGCCAGTGCACGAATGGCATCTCCTTCTCCATGGCTTGGCCGAGGGGTGGCAGCAGCAGCAGCAGCACCGCCCTGGAGTTTTCATCTCTGGTTTCCACTCCATGAATATTTATTTCAGCAGCAGCATCTCAGTGAGTGGGAGAGGAGGCAAGGGGAGTGAGGGGGGGCCAGGAGCAGAGTGGCTCCTGACGGCAGGAGATGCCTCTGAGAGTTTATCAGGCAGTCACATTGCATGGCCATACAAATCGCTGCTTCTGCCTTGCGTTCTGTTTTAGTGACAGAGGATGCTGGCAGGAGAATTGAGGGAGCTTTCCAGCTTCAAATTGTTCGGTTTAACTGGCTCCTGCCTGAACTGGGTGGCTATGGGTAAAGGCCCAGCCCTGCCTGGCCTGAGATCAGAGGGGTCAAAGTCCCCAGAAGAGCTGATGGCTGTAATGTAGCCATTAGCACAACCACCTCACATGGGAAAAGGCCTCTGGTGGCCAGAACCTGTTTGGTCCTAGGCCTTGGAAAGCGAAGACAGAGAGAAGATTTGCAAAAATGTCTCCCCATTGCTACCATCAGTTACACTCCAGCACTGAGGAATTGAAAAGGTGTCTAAGTCGATCTGCGACTGCTAGAAGCAAATATCTCCAACGGCTGGTAATGGGACACTAGATGGGGAGGGCTCTGAGTTACTACAGAGAATTCCTTCCCAGATGTCTGCCTGGCAGGTCTTGCCCACATGCTCAGGGTCAAAGTGATCGCCATATTTGGGGTCGGGAAGGAATTTTCCCCAGGTCAGATTGGCAGAGAGTCTGGGGGGTTTCACCTTCCTCTGCAGCATGATTGCAGGTTTATACTAGTGTAAATGGTGGATTCTCTGTAACCTGAAGTCATGATTTGAGGATTTCAGTAACTCAGCCAGAGGTTATGGCTCTATTATAGGAGTGGGTGGGTGAGGTTCTGTGGCCTGCAATGTGCAGGAGGTCAGACTAGAAGATTGTGATGGTCCTTTCTGGCCTTAAAATCGATGAGTCTATTAAAAACTACCTTTGGCATCCCCCACATCGAGCTGGGGCTAAGTGCAGCTTAGCTGGACCCAGGAATCGGGGTGTACAGAGTTTGACTTAGCGACAATTCAGATTGGACACAATAACAATCTGCAAACCAGTGAAGAGGGTGGGATGGGAATTCTTTAGGTTGGTGCAAAAGCTATGGCAAGAATCGATGGGATGGAGGTGGGAGAGGAGACGTTTGCTGACAGAGAGTGCTGTTAGACTGGGGAGCAGTTTCCAAAGGGAAGTGGTTGAAGCCCCATTACTTATTTAAAACTAAATTGGACACTTTACAAACACATGTAAGGACTAATCCTCCCTCGGCAGAGGCTGGGAAAGGGATGTGTGGGATGAGCACTAGACGATGTGTCTCTAATTTCAGCCTATGAAATCCTCTTCACCTTGTGGAATAGGGGACAAGGTCTCCATGTATGTCCCTGGCCTGTACTCAGGGGTTAATCTCTGCCTGTAGTGCGGGGTTGGGAGGGAATCCTCTCTCTGTCTATTAAGGTGTTTCTATGGCCCCCATCACCTGAGTATTTGAGCACCTCCTGAGCATTCAACAACAGAAGCAGCAATAACAGCTGCTCTGGGTTGCTTCCTTCCCAGCCTGTAGGGGAAATAGCTTGGTTTGTTTTAGAAATGTATTTGTGTATGCGTGTGACAGACAGACACATAGAGAGAAGCCATGTCTGTCACCATATCTGTGCCCTGCCTGCACCTCCGCGAGGAGATTAGGGTTGATAATCTGAGATTTGTATTTTAAAACAAAGCTGCTTTTGAGCTCTGCCTAGAAAACCTCTGTGCTCCCTGGCACACCATGCCTTTCTAGCAGTGCCAGAGATGTTCTAACAGCTACAGCGATGTTCCATCATTGCTGCCCAAGCAGGGATGGCGGTGGATTAGCAAAAGATGGCCTGGCAGTGGCAGACTGGCAGTGACGGAGGCAGCAGAGCAGGGATGTTCCATGTGCGAAATTCCCACAGCAGTGAAGCTGCTCAAACGCTAACGTTCCTGCTTTGACCTGCCCCGCCCAGCCAGCACAGTGATACCCCAGGAGAGAGACACCATCAGCAGTGTTGTAGCAGACACTTTACAACAGTGACAATGATGTTCTCGCAGTGAAAGCAGCTTCTTAGGAGCAGCAGCACCAGTCACAGGCTATACCCCACCACCTGTACATGCGATGTTCACAGCCAAACAGCTCTGGATATGTAGTTTTGCTCAGACCCTAACCACTCTGTATGTGCCCTTCATGACTTGCACCCTCGGAGCTGCATATGTGCTCTTTGCAGCATACCTTAACTATGATATGTAGAGTTCACAGCTCACACCCCAACATTTGGGTACCTGGGATTCACCTGGGAAGGTGGATACGTGAGGTTTACAATTCATGCCCTAACAGACAGGTGTGTGGTATGTAGCACACCCCCTAAGTGTTGTATGTGAGTAGCCACCACAGCTCACACCCAACCAGCTGATATATGGACTCTGATTCTGCTGGAATAGTTCACCAGTGACGGAATACTGTTGTAGCTATTACAACATCTCTGTCGCTGCTAGAAAGTCATTGCTGTCCTGTGAGAACATCAGCACTGAGGTTTTCTGTGCAGAGCTCGAAAGCAGCTTTGTTTTTAAAATCTGAATATTGGTTATAACTCTTATTTTTCTCATATATACTATCCTCTCACCAGCAACTGACTTGTCCAAACCCACCTCTGCTGTCTTTGGTTAGTCAGGTTTGCAGCCCTGTGCAACCTAGCACGTTTTAAGCTTTACCACTGGGCCTGGCTATAGCAGGGGATGGAGGTCTCTGAGCAATGAGTGATATGACAAGACGTGACTGTGTCAAGTGCTTTTTGAAAAGGAAGTAATGCCACTTCAGCATTCACAGGGCCTGCTGCTCCTCTCCATTTACACTGGTTTTATAGATATGCGTCACCATTGATCGTGATGGAATTAATCCTGATTTGCACTGCTACCAATGAGATCAGAATCAGGCCCATTGTCTCAACCTTCTGCTTATCCACACCTAAGAACAAAATATGGTGCTATCAGTGCTCCACAAGGCAGGAATTGCTCCTGAGATACTAAGAGCCAAATTCTACCCACCTCAAAATACTCCTGCAGTGTCACCGACATTACAAGCTCTCGTGGGTTTCAGTGCTGGCAGAATTTGCCCGGGAGAGATAATTGTATCCTCTTGTGTTCAGAATTTTTCACCGTGTACATAACAAACCGGTACAAAAAGTAAAAACTGCTATTTTTAACTGGCATCTCTTCTATATTTCCCTCTGCTAATTATTATGCCAGCAGTTGTTACTCGGGCAAGTTGACAGATGGCCTGGGTTTTCTCTCTGAACAATCTATTTATTAAGGGCTCTTGGCCCTGCCTTGTTTTCGCTTGCACGTTTCCTTCCTGGCCACGTCTCAAGCTGCTGGGTGAGTTGTTCTTTTCCCTGTGCCTGCCAGAGAACGGGTTTCTGTGCACAGAGTCAGGTGGGTGAGTTTCAGATCCAGGCTTGTCTCCTTATGGAAGAGAATATTGTTTTTTCAGAATCACATGGTCCTTAGTAGGGCAAAACCAAAAAACAGGGATGCAGCAGCAGCAGCAATGTTTGAGATGAAAAGAACTTTGCCAAATGCAGGACCCAATGGGCCAGATCCTCAGCTCTTGTAAATCTGACATAGCTCCACTAAAGTCACAGTTAAACTCTTTACACTACCTGAGGATCTGGCCCTCGGAAGTTTACTGACACCACGCACATAGTTCTGCTCTTGTTTACAATGGGATAAATTAGACAGCTCAACGGAAATCAGCGGAGTGACACCAATGTACATGAAAGGAGACAAATCCAGTATATTTATTAAGTTTGATTCTCCTCTTCCTGACACTGGTGTAAACCAGCAGCAACTCCACTGGAGTCTATGTAAAATCATGTAAGTAAGAGAAGATTGAAGCCCATTAAATGTAAAAAATCCCTCCTGTTGCAATGCACTGTATTAATGGTTCAGGACCTGTAAAAGGTTAAGGCACCAAAAAGTATATTCACTCAGCTGTGTCACACATTGGAGATGTTTTATTGACAAGCTACAGACCAGATCCCCAGCTGCTGTAAATTTGTTGTTGTTCTATTGAAGTCAATTAAGCTGAAAAACAAGAACAGCAAATTCTACATTGAGTGACCTCAGCCAATGTGAATTGGCCCAGCTGTATTGACTCTATTAACTGAGGATTCAGCCCCCTAGGTACAGCTTGGCCAGATCACCACTGGGTATGGAATCTTGCTCTTTCTACTCGTTATTTTTAACATCATGTTAACACTCTGCTTTGGATTTTGTTTCCTAGGGTGCGTTTTTAGTTGTTTATAAGATACAAATTCCTTGGATTTCATCCTGTTGGCACTGAACTGGTCCTAACTAGGCTGTGATGTTTCTAACCAAGTGTAAGTACGGGACCGAGGCTGGGAACAAATTCCCATTTTGGCTAGTGCTGTTATTTGGCTGGAGTTAGTTTTCTGCAAGCCAAGGTTAACAGGGCAGCCGCAGCCCTGCTTTCATTGCGATGGCTCTGTCTTCAGAAAGGAACCTTTAGAATGTGCAGAATAATGTAGAATGCAGCAAAAATCGCGGAGAGCCCCTAAAATGGCCGGATCTGTGGTATTGTTGTTTTCCACACGCTTGTGCTTTCCTTCTTGCCTGAATATTAGGCAATTTTTTTGGAGGACGCTGTCATGTGTCTTTCACTCGCATGTTTACAATCTACTGTCCCAAACAGTTCCTATCCTGCCAGAGCCTTTTGGCCTGGCCAGAAAAGAGAGGCACAAAATCACAGAATGGTCAGAACTTGATTACGCTCTTTAAAAATCTTAGCAGATGCCCACTGAGCATGCTCAGCAGTCTATTTTTCATTTGTTTATCATTTTTTGTTACTCCACTTCCATTCACCCCGCCCCCCCAGGTGCTGGGCCTCATTGAGTATTATGCCTCTGTCATATTTCAAGTTTCAGGTTTTGGCTTTATATTAAATTACTATTCTTTTTTATTTTTTTTATTTCATTTATTATTAATGTACCTTGGGGAAATATTTTCCCACTTTCATATCATTCAAAACAATTTTTGCTCAAACTTAAAAAAAAAAAATTAACTTTGAAGAAGCGTCCGAGTTTGGTCATTTTTCATGCCATTCCAAAAGGGAATCTGTCAGAAAGTTACAAAGATAAGAATATAGGAGTAGCAGGGAAACTGTTTTGTGTTCCTGCATATTTCAGGACCCTGCCGTTGGCTAAATGCATTTTTTTCAACATCATTTGAACACATCAGGGCCCTACGGTCAGGGCCGGCTCTGGCTTTTTTGCCGCCCCAGGCAAAAAAGCCTCCGGCCGCCGCCCCCCCATCTCCCCACGTGGCAGGGGAGGGCGCCGGGGGGGAGGGCGGCCGGAGTCCCGGGGAGAGGGCAGAGAGCCCAGGCGGGGCTCCGCTCTCCCCGGTCGGGGCTCCGCTCTCCCCGGCGGCCGGAGCGCCACACCGCACCGCCCCCTTCCAGGTGCCACCCCAAGCACAAGCTTGGTGGGCTGGTGCCTGGAGCCGGCCCTGCCTACGGTGTGCTGAAAAGAATAAGGCAAAAGGCCTAGTGTTCTCAAACCAATGAGCAGCACATACCAGCCCAAGCTACGTGCATAGGTAGACACACCCAGGCAGCGGGCAAGAATACAAACATCCCATTGGTGTGGCTATAGGGAGAGCCACCCAGGCAGTGTGAATATTCACGACAAGCCAAATCCTGAGGGGTGCTGAGCACATGCTGCGCCATTGCTACTCCCACTTGATGTCAACAAGTGGAGGCTTAAGGACCCATATCTCCCATTGAAGCCAGTGGTGTTTGAGAAATCTTTGTGCGGTGCCTTGTAGGCAGTGCTCATCATCTTGCAGGATTTGGCCCTGTGGGAATTTCAGATGCTTAGTAGCTCTCAGGACGACTTGGCCCAGGAAGTGAGTTTATAGTTTGTCCTGTTGTTGAGAAGTGTTATTGCTTTAATAAACAGTTCAACGTATGTTTTCACTGGGTGGCTCCTGAGTTCCATCATGTGGTTGAACAGGGGATGTATACACTGAGAGCCTTCATCAACAAACTGGACTCTTCCTCTCCAAAGCAGCTCTTGCACCTTATGTATTAGTGTGGTGCTTGGTGTACTGTACTGCTATAGAAAGAGTTGTCACACACGGCACTTGAAATATCTTAAAAGAATTCCGGTTCTCTTCTAAAGGCCCCACTTTGGGGCCTGCTCCACAACTCATTAAAGTTGATGGAAAAACACCCAGTGACTTAAATGGGCTTTGGAACAGGCCCGAGAGAAGAAATGCCTAGAAAACCAAATGAATACTAATCCATTGTGAAATGAAGTGATACAAATATTAAAGTCACAGTTGGTGTCCATGTTCCTTGCTGATGCCAGGGTGTAATGAAAACAATTTACTATCCCCAGCCTGCAGACTGTTTGGATCCCAGGATGTATGTGTGACATGTATACACAGGTCACATTTCCCATCACCAGAAAACTTGGAGGAAAATACATCCTCATGTCATGCAGTCAAGCTTAGTTTATTCTCAATATTTACAGGTAGGTAGATCTACAGATTAGACTGCCTATATAAATCTGTGCATCCACATACACACACAGACGCTTCATACAGTGTAAGATAAGCCCTTGTACCTAGACATGGACACAGCATTGTCCAGGGATCAGAGGACCTGGGTTCTAGTCTAGGCTCTACCCAGACATAGGACGAGTCATTTAACTCCTCTGTGACTCAGTTAGTCTATTTGTAAAATGGGGATAGTGATACTTTTTCTTCATTTACGAAGTGCTTTGGACAAAAATGCTATGTCAATTTCACATGTTATTAAACACACTCATTTCTAAGCTGCCATATGGGCTGCCCTCTGTGATAATGCTTCCAGGGGTGAGGAAACAAAGAGGGTCACCAGAGGCACTGCAGCTGCCAATCAATTTTGTCTGTCCTCGTGAATGAAATCTGGAAATGTCCTAGCAGAAATCAGCCAGCACAAATCACCATCTACCACAGCTGCAAACTCTAGAGGAGCTTCCAGGTTTTAAGACCTTACTATGGGTCTACAGGGAGAGCCCATGAGTCTGTGGGTAAAGCCTCCCTCTGATTGGTTGCCCTTCCCCATCCTCCCACCTCCTCAGAAGGGGCAGCCAATCAGAGCTTTATCGTTCCCCGCAGGAGTAGCAGAAGTTTTTGAGTAGGGAAGGTGAGAGGACCGGACACCATTTTCACCAGAGGGGAGGAGGAGAGAGCAGAAAGAACCCAACCCCTCAGGGCAGGAACCAACCTGCTCACGCCTCTCCTCTTATGAATAATATGTCCACTTCTTTCTGCTCCTCCCTCCCCATCTACAGTAGTTATGGGCCTCATTGCTGTGGTACTTGAGCACCTTCTTCTTCAATGCTTAGCCGAATGGTCAGCCATAGCGATCGTTCGCCATTTGAGCCGTTCCTGTGCAGCCGCAAGGGATTGACGGCCCGAGAGTCCAGCATTGGAGCAGACTTGATGGACACAAGAGCGAACGATTGGCCCAAAGAATACCTTGTCCTACTGGCAGGAGATGGAGGCGCAGTAACGCAAACCTTTTCCTGGATCTGCCCGTACTGGCTTCACGCTATGCGGCCCGAGCCACTGAGTCTTTCTCAGTGACTTCCTTCACCTCGGGTAGGTAGGTGCTGCTGCTGCCCTGCATCTTTGCCGCTTGAGCACCACCCCTCATTATTCTCCCAGACTACCTGTGAAGAAGGGAAGGGTTAACATCCCCATTTTACAGAAGGGGAACTCAGGCACTGGGGCCCAGTCCCTCAAAGGGATTTAGGCTCCTGAAATCAATGGAAGCTAGGAGCTTAAATACCTTTCGAGGCTCTGGGCCAGCAAGGCTAAGCAACCTGCCTGAGGTAACACAGGAAGTCTGTGGTAGGGCAGGAAATTGAACCCAGGTCTTCCTAATCAGTGGACCATCCTCCCTCTCCCCCTCTTTATCCCCGTACTCCCAGGTCTGGGGGGTGTAAGACCAAGAAGTCTCTGGTGGAGCTTCAGCCTGGGCTTGGAACTGGGGTGATGAAGAAGAGCCCCCCAGGGTGCAGGAGGGGCAGAGGTGTGCTCGGGAACAAGGGGTAGATATGGGGATGAGGGATGCAAAATTAACTGATATGGGGCTGGAGGCGCATGCAGAATTAATTAATTAATTGGTGCTGGATGCCCCTGAACAATCAGGAAGCTCCTTATGCAGCTGGGTGTAATTTTATCACCAGATTTTGGCAGCTATGATCTATCCAATGCCCACCATTCTTCACTCCTCGTCCATGACTTCAGTAAAACTCAGCCAGAGGTTGTGGGTCTAGTCCAGGAATGCATGGGTGAGACTCTGTGGCCTGCAATGTGCAGGAGGTCAGACTAGAGGATCACAATGGTCCCTTCTGACCTAAAAGTCTCTGAGGCCTGCTGGACTGATGCTACTTATCCAAGAGAGCTATTGAGAAAGCAAAGGACTGGAACTATGGGGAATGGAATATTTTAAATCCTCTTACATTTTTCACAGCAAGTGGCAGGTGAGAGCTTGTGTTATCCATGAAATAATTATGTTAAGAGCCCACCCAGCCAGGTGGCACATAGAAACTTCTGTATTGTGAATGCACAGAAGTATGTATGGGAAGCCCTTTGGGCACTAATGAATTCCCAAGGGGATGAGAGTTATTCCTGTCTCTGGTGCTGGGTGGGTCTTGGGTTGTCAGAATGTCTTTGGCTACTGAGTTTGAAGCTTTGTCAGCTGAAGATTGGAGATGAAGAGGTGAAAGATACAGAGAAAAAAAGACCAGCATAACACCAGAGGGTAGAAAAGTGTGAATTGTATATCAATATGGGTCTGTCCTATATCTATCCATCTATCATATCACTTATAGAATGCCCAACCACTGTCATAGCTACAGTCCAAATGTGTGTGGTTTTTTAAATTATTATTTTTTTTTAACAGGAGCTCAGTGTTACTCATTGGCTTTCCCTCCTGCAGAGCTACAGGTTTAAAAGGTCAGGACTGTTTGTGTAGGAACATGTCAGAGCTGAATGACTGAAGCGTGTTTTCAGCCATAGCCGTGTGCGATACCCTTAGGCTGTAACACCATATTACAGCGTTGCTTGAAATAATCTCACTTGTGGAACTTTAGCACCAATATTTTCAAAGAGCTGCATACAAATTTAGCCTCACTATTGTCCTGAATGACTCACATTGGTTGGAATGATTGGCTGATTTGAATGGGAGTAACAGTCTGTACCTAAATCCTGCAAGCTGAATGAAAATTAAAAGGTAGATGGTTAACCGAAAAGAAAGGCAAAAAAGAAAGAAAGTGGAAAGGGGGCTTACTGAGAGACAGGAAGTGCTACCACTATGATCTGTGCTAAGCAACAATAGGATATACCCAGCCTGTTCCTATTCTCAGGCTCTATTTCTGGCTGGGGGGGGAGAGGAGGATGTGGGGAGGGGCATTTCTGTAAACCTGCTCATTTGTGTTGTCACTAGACCCCTTGAGGGAGATAGTCGTACACCGTACAGGTATGTGGGTGTGCAGATTTATACAGACAGTGCAGACACTAGGCCAGATGCTGATCTCAGTTACACCAGTTGCTCTGTTGACCGCAGTAGAGTTGCTCTGGATTTACACCAGTGTAACTGAAATCAGAGTCCAGCCCACAAATAAACCTGCAGCCCTTACTCGCTGGGTAATTCTCATTCATGAGCACTCCACTTGACTTCAGTGAGTTACTGGCATTACTAAAGGATCTGGGCCATGGACTGCCATTGTGACTTTTGATGAGGCTCTATTCCGGAGCAGTTTGAAAGGGTGTCATACTTGAATCTCCAAGACAACACAGCGCCTGCTTCTAGTCTCACTTGCACCAGGGTAATTCAATGGATTTTCAGCAGAGTAACTCTGGATTAACACTGATGTTACTATTAAGTGAGAGGAGAATTGGGCCCACAGTAGCCTTCTAGGGAGACCACTCCTGCAACCTCATGGACAATTGTTTCACAGACGGATTGTTTAGTCGGTATCTGCCTGATGAAGTTAATTGACAATAGAATGGGACATGATCGCTTTTGTTCCTTGGGATCCCCCCCATTAATGGAGTGAGAGCTGCACAGCTCTGTAGCTCTCCTGGGCCCCAGATGTTAGCCCTCTCTGGGCTGGGCTGCAGTGGGAAATTACATTGGCATTGCTACATCTCTCAGAGGTGTGAACAATCCGCACACCGAGAGATGTAGCTATGCTGATCTAGCCCGACAGAATAATTCTTCCATTGCCCTAGCTACCACCTCTCAGGGAGGTGGGTTACCTATGCGGACAGGAGAACCTATTGGCGGAGGCGGGGTCTACACTGAAGCACTACAGATCCCTCATTTGTTTTGGTCTTTGGATGAAAGCTTCTCTCCAGAACCCCATGAACGGAGTGGGCCGGGAGGGCTAACCAGTCTCGGAGTTCAGAGGAGTCGTCCCTGTCTCATTCATTGGGGGCTGTGCTACAGCCCCAGTTCAGCCAAGCACGTCAGCGCTTGCTTAACTTTAAGCACTTTCTCAAAGTTTCTACATTAATTAATGTTTCAAAATTTCCTGTGAAAATGAATTGGCATTTTTCGTCCCGTTCTAATGAGAGCATTATATAATATATATCCCCAGGGCTTAAATTCAGGTAAATATTTTCAAACCCACAAGGCAGAAGCCCCGAGCCCTGGCGTACCCTGGGGGGCTGAAGCCCTGAGCTCTAGCGCCTCCCATGGGGGGGCTCTGGGAAATACTCTCTGAGAATGGAAGCCCTGTATATCCATAGATAGCATGGGGTGGGGGGATGTGTCTTTTAGCATGATAGTGCTTCAGGCAGGGATTGATTCTGTGTGGGTACAGTGCCCTGCATGATGCGGCCAGCCTTTGGGCTCTGCAGTAGTTAATAATAACGAATATCTGTGAGTCAGAGCAGGGTGGAAGTAGGGCATGAACATATCGCATACAGAGAATCTTTTTTATTGCTTTCCTCTTTACAGCCATTTGTGTGATGTAAACATCAGGCAGAAAGGGCTTCTCCAGATAAGCGCCTGTTTAATTCATTTTCTATGATGTTCTTAACATGGGATGGGCTGATATTCATCATTAGCTCCAGGTAATACAGATTTTGCGAACATGAATGTGACCCTCCAGGCCCTGGGAAATTCCCTGTCTTAAACTGAAAGGGGATTTTTATCTACACAAGCCCTTTGCCAGGGGATGTGGGTGTCTGTGGAATGCATTGTAGTCAGTAAAGGATTTGCACCATGGTGCAATCAATACCTGCCCTGGACTCTCTTCCATAAGGATATGGAGGTGCTACATGCATCCATCAGGGAGGAGATCTCACACAGTGTGTACCTGTTTTTCTACATATATGAGGAGGTCTGTTCTCCCATGGCTGTGCAGAGTTTTATATAATTCAGTTTCATTGACATTAGTGTTAACCTTTCATATAAATGTGTGTATCTCTGTTTGGAATGGGAAGAGCAGTTTTCCCTTATATGTCTCCGATCCAAATATTAACCAACCCTGAGTCTGCTTAGCTTAAGAGATGTGGTAAGATCACACCCACAGATAGTATGGCTGCAATGTTTGGACATTGTATGACTGTATATGCAGTGTGTTTGTTTTTGTACCGTATATATTTGTATGTTCAGCACATGTGCAAATACATTAGCTGCACTGTGTCCTTGCATGTACAGCCTGTTTGCATGTGCTGTGAGTGTTTATGTACAGCATGTGCATATGTCTGTGTGTGAGCTTATCTGCAGCCTGCATGTACATGATACATGGGTTTGTAAATGCAGCATGTGAACATGGTATTATCTGCTGTGTACACACATTTGCATGTGTGTGCAGGTCTCCTCCCCCAAAGGTGCGTAAGTACATAAATGTGTAGATGAATTCCCACTGGCTGTGTGATGCTCCAGTGGAACGGGAGGGAGGCTTTGCATTCCTGTCCACTCTACCACACCGTGGGGGCAAACCTGCATTGAATTGGCTTCTCGCTGATGAGAACCATTTCTTCCCGGCTGCCTTTGGGCCTGATCCTCAGAGAGGCTGAGCACAGCCAGCTGTTTTTGACATCAATGGGCGCGCAACCTGCTCAACCCCTCCCAAAATCAGGTCCTTGGCACCTAGCCCATCCAGCCCACACGCACAGATGGGTCTAAGGACACAATGAATTAGCTGAGGCAAAGAAGACATTAGTGCACAAGTGACATATCTCAATATAATTTCTAAAACTCTATGAATTGGACAGATAAAATACTTCTGGTCTATTTTTGTTACAAAATATTAGCCATTTGGATTCTTTGCTAGGTGTGACCACACCGCTGTTCCCAAAGGAAGCTGCTCGGAAGGATATTTACAGCAGGAAACAGAGACAGACAGACAGGTGCTCTCAAAAGCCTACACATAGGTAACATTTGTGTTTTTAAAAAAGAAACATTCAGATGGGATGTGCCGTGTGGCGAAGGTGTGAGACCCTGATGCCGTAAAAGCCGCTGTCCCAGGCGTGGCTGCTGAAAAGCGGTCCGGAGAAAATGGGCTAGAGCCTTTAGAGAATTACAAATGGATCCCAAGAAACATTTCTGGCAGCTCCAGGCTCCTGTCCTTAGCATGAGCTGCTAGGGCAGCGGGCGCAGCATAAGCTAAGTCAGCAAAGAGGTCTGATTTGCATTCCCCATTTCAAAGCAGAGATTCTCCCGAGTAGCAGCTCGTGGCAGCCAGGACTGAACTGTGTTTTAGAAGCCCCACAAACATATGACAATAATTCCAGATTGAGCCTTCTAAAAAATACTCAAGTATTCTAGACCAATAGCCCCAAAACACTGCAGAACAGGGTTGAGTTTTTGAAGAAGGGGATTTGGAGTCAGTTAGCTTCCACTTTACGACCGAACACATAATGGGTAACAATGGATGCTGTGGAATTCCTTCTGGGATTTATGAAAATCCATATTAAAAAAATACTGTAGCATTGTACAGCCATGGCCCAAATCCTCTTGTATCTGCTGGCCTGATTCTCCCCTCTCTCTCTTTCATACCAGTGTTGCCCTGGGGTAACAGCCAAAGTTACTGATAATTTACACAAGTGTCAGAGAAGAATCAGGACCAGAGAGAGACATCTTCTGGGCTAATGTAAAGGGACAGAGTGCCTTCCACT
This sequence comes from Malaclemys terrapin pileata, assembly GCF_027887155.1. Taxonomy (NCBI): domain Eukaryota; kingdom Metazoa; phylum Chordata; order Testudines; family Emydidae; genus Malaclemys; species Malaclemys terrapin. The sequence continues at coordinate 108,827,554 of NC_071505.1, read as the reverse complement.
TTGTTTTACCCCAGAGGAGGTTTTTGCTCCTTGTGTGCTGGACCATTACTGTTCAATGCTGTGTTGTTTGTTTAATATGTGATGATCTGAATGCAGCAGCAAATCATCACTTCAGTTTGGCTTATCTAATTTCTGCAGCAGGCGCCTGCCTGATCTCACAATCCAAAATCTCCTGCCAGTCTCACAGTCAGAAAAACCATTGTGTGTGGGCTGGTGATTTTCTTTGGGCCACGTTTCTCACAGCAAGGGGTGGATTGTTTCTTGCTTTTCCCCAGGCCTTTCGCTAAAATGTTTGTTCAATCTCTTTGTCTAACGGCACCCTGCAAGTGATCAGGTTATGTGCAGTGGTGTCTACTTGCAGAATTATAAGTATACTGAGTGTGTGTGTCTGTCCATCTGTGGATGGGGAGTAGTGGGGCACAGGAGTACAATAGGCCAGATGGTGTATATACACATTTTAAAGTGCTTGTAACTCTCTTAGATGAACCCAAAGGAAAATCAGCAGAGGGTCTCTGGTCACAGTCCCAGAGGGCTCAACTACACAATGGATTTTAAGCAACCCCTTCTACTAAAGAAAAATCCTGGAATAAACCAAATAACCCTTGCCAATTAACCTTCACGGAAACAGGCTGCATGTCCAGCAGTGCAGAAGCCAACTAGAGGAGGTGGTATGGTATGTGATTGCTTCCCTGACCAAATCTCCATACCAGAAGCAGTCTTTGGTAGGTCAGGGAAGTGGAGCTCCCTCACCCTACTACACCCCTTCACCCCATGTATTGATCAATCCTAGCCCTACTGTTAGCTTGCTTCTGGATTCTCTGTAACTTGAAGCCTTTAAATCAAGATTTGAAGAGTTCTATAACTCAGCCTGAGGTTACAGGCCTAGTGCAGGAGTGGGTGGGTGAGGATCTGTGGCCTGTGATGCGCAGGCCAGACTAGATGATCATGATGGTCCCTTCTGACCGTAAAGCCTATGAACTGAGGAGTCCTTTATCCAGTGTTAAGGGGGTGGGGGGAAGGACTCAGACTCAGGAAAGCTTCCTGCTTTAACTTTGCCAATTAATTATTAATAATGCAAATCTCTCTTCTAGGAACTTCACCTTGTTATGAATATTTTATCTAAAATAATTATTTCATCAACTACTTTAAGGTGTTTTGTTGTCACTTTGTGTTAAGTGTCAAATAAAAACCAATTTATTTAAACACACACAAACCTTCACTGGCTTAATGAACTCTGGGAAAAATCAGCCTTCCTTCAAGGCTGAGAGAATAAGCCTGGAGAAGGAAGAAAACTGCCAGAGATGCTTAGACACTGTCATCTCCACATCAGCAGTGGGTAAAAATAAAATGCTACCAACTGCTAGCTGGCAGCGAGATGGCAAATTCCACCTGTAGGATTTCCCAGTAAGCTAAGGCCCAGTCAAACGAATTCCTGCCTATAGCTAGTCTGGAAGGGCTCACCCACTCCTCACTACAAAGCCAGAGGGCATGGGAGCCAGTCTGCATTTCAGAGCCCGCTGCAGGAGAGGGGAGCTGAAAGTCAGGCCAGGTAACATTGGCCGCAGTGAAAGCTCAGCACTGCAAAGGAGGGGGCCTTAAAACTGGTCCCACTAAAGGGTGGGGGCAGTTTCTCAGGAGCAAGAGCTTCCTAATCTTGGGCCCTTACCAGCTTCCAGGCCCCTGCCTTGCCCACAGACTGGGAGGGCTCATCATAAGCATCCTCTGCGTGGTGCCTGTTTGTTTCCCTTTAATCTGTATTTGGCATTAAGTATAAAAGCGGAGGCATTACATCCTGCTTCGGACAGAAAAACAAAGCCACGAAAGCAGCATCTGCATGTGTGTGTACACGGGACGCTCACTGAAACGGGGTGTATGTGTGTTCCAAACGTGGGGATAGAGCAGCAAGTGCTGGACTTGTTACCAGGCTTTTTGCCAATACCTAGGCACGGTCCTGGGTGCCCCAGCAAAATACAGCGTGTCTCCCCCCAACCCTGCCTGGGAGTCAGGCTGACATCCCACAGCGCGTGGCTTTCATGATCCTGATCCAGAAACTTTTTCATCCTCATCCCGTTCAAACCCTGGCTGATCACAAGCCCTTCAAGCCGAGTGTCCTGGCAGAGCCCACTGACCTGTGAAAGGATGTGGGACAGCCCGACATGCAGGGCCTGACAAATCACAGCCTTTGCTTCTGCGAATAGCCCCACTGAACTCAAGGGGATGGAGCCAACTGGGGTAAAAGCCCTCCTGTATCTGACTCAATCCTACATTCCCTGATGAATCAAGCACTGTCCTCCACAATCCCCCACCTCCAGGTGACCGACAAGAAAACTGCGGTGTCACCAGCCAGCACCGGGCTCCCATGTCTCAGCCACACGTGGCAAGGAAAAATCGTCTCTCTCTCTCGCACACTTTTTAAAAATCTAACATAAGGACCTAAAACTTGTTCTGCCCTATTTTCAAATTCTAAAGTTGCTCTGCTTAAGCCGAGCGAGCGAGACCAAAGCCTTTAAGCTAATTAATACCTGCTCCTCCCCGCTGCGTGGGGAGATTTTTTTTCTAAAAATACAGCCCTAGCCCATTTTAATGCCGGCTTTCTGCATGTCAGTGTGACCGATAAGCGAAAGGAGCTGAGCTGTCATCTCCCTCTGGAGCGCTGAAAGTTGGCTTAGGGGGAGGGGGAGGGATCCCAGTGTGTGCAAAGGGTGGGAGTGTGAGGACAGGACCAAATTCCCATAAGGGAGCTTTAAGCGGGGGGCAACAGACTAGCCAAGCAGGAGGCCGTGTTTAAAGCGTGAGTCCCCAAGGCTGTCGGGAAGGTTGGCTCCAAACATCCCCCTCCGTGCAACACTGAATGGAAAGGACCAAATGAAGGGATTTTCCATCCCAGAAGGTGAACTTAACATTTGGCTTTTTCTCAAGAGCACAAATTCCAGTGAGAAGGAGACACAAAATCAGCTGGGAGAGGACATGGGTGCGGTTGGGGCTGAGGGAGTCCTCCAGGTGTGGGAGCATACTCCTTTGTGCCAGAAAAGACCACCCTGTGTGTTTGTCTGTGCGCGAGCACCCTGGATCCAGACAGCGCTAGCTCTTTGAGAAAGCAGCCCCCCCCCCCCAGAAAGCTAATCTCTCCCTTCTGTGCCCCCAGAACAACTTGGCGTTTCCTTTCCTAAGCATGCGCCGAGCATACTCTACCACACAGGTGTATTTACATGTGATGAGTTCTGCTGGGTCTCAGCAAAGCTCTCGTGGTACAGTGTCCCAATTTAACAACAGAAAGCATTTTGGTGTTCAAAGTGAGGCCATCATTGGGTTCTACCGCAGCTTGGGACAGTCTCCCCTTCTCCTGCTCGCGCTCTCTCAGAACTGGCTGCTGTGAGAGGAGAAGATACCAAAGGGCTGTGAGGCGGAAGCATGTGATGAGTCTCACAAGTTCTCAGCTCCAGCTTAGCAGGCAGCAACGGCGGCAGCAGTGTTGGGGACGGTAGCTCCTCCCCCCACCCCACCCCACCCATGCTCTACCCAAAGTTGGTGCCCTGAAAGGTGAGTCTGTTCCCATCAGAACCCGTCAAAGTTTCGTGTGATAAAATCTGTGGCAGGGGACAGGCGAGGTGGAGGAGAGGGGTGAGGAGGAGAAAGAGGGGCCGAAATAGCAAACAGAAGACACAGAGCAAACAAAGCAGAGAATCAACAAGCTCACTGGGAGCAGGGTGGCAAAGAACTATGGTGGGGTCCATGGAGTGAGTTGGCGTGAGCGGCTGGGCGGGAGGCTCAGGTGGAAGTGTGAGCTCCAGGACTGGCAGTTTCTATAAAGAGCTCTTCACAATTACCATCATCTCAGGGCAGATGGGGAGGAGTTAGGTCTGTTCAGGCTTGGTTTTTCTTCTCTTTTACTAAAAAATAAATCCCAAACTAGATCTCTTTGTAGACAGAAAGGGTCCCGGGGAAAATCTGTGCTGTTTGGTGGTGCTGGTGGTGTGGCTACACTAGACTGCGTGATCCACTGGAGTACCTACGCCTATGAAGCAGGGAGCTGGGGGGGCAGTACTGGTGTGGGTGGTTGTAGGGTGGTGGTGGAGGCGGAAGTGGGGGCTGATGGATGATTTTCACTGGGGTCCCTTGGAGCCCGCTGCCTGCACTGCGCATCGGGGTGGAGCTGCAGGAATCGGAGGAGACGTAGCGGGTCAGAGTCTGGTTGAGGGCCGGCTCCATACGAGCGAGGCACGGCTTGTCCAAGACAATGACTTTGACAATCTGCTGGCACTGTACAAGTGTCCCCGCCGAGGCGGGATAGGAGGGTACCAATGCTGTCTCCAGCCTCTCCCGTGGCATGTTAGGACGCGTGCTGGCCTGCGTTCCACTCTCGGGCCCCAGGACGGAGTTGTGCTGGTACGTTTGGAGCCTGTTGTGAATTGACACCTAGTTTAGAAACAGTCAAAGAAGCATTAAATGTTACAAGACATTTTCCCATCTGCTACTACTGGCTGCCCTGAGCCCCACAATCTCTCATTTGCATCAACCATAACCCACCCAAAGCATGATCCCCAGCCATAGCTCCCTCTCCCCGGCCAATAGCTATCTCCCCTCCCATGCCCCAGCTAGAACTAAGGTGCCCTCTTGTTGCCATCACATGAAAGGCAGGGTCAGCCTTTCCAAATGCAATGCAAACGTTGATTATCCAAACCTCCTGGGGCGTGTGAATGAGTTCTGATAGTGGGAGCCTCTGAGAATTCTCATTGTATTGAATTGACCTCGGGGGCTGTGCCCTGGCTCCAGGAAGCAGGGCAGGCGGGTTGGTGAGCAGGGTTTCAGATAATCAAGGTTGTACAGTTCTGCAAAATGACATTGGCTGAGGCTCAGCGCGAGACTCGTGCCTGTCCCAGCGCCCCATCTCCCTGAGCAGGAAGGTGTACAACATGATTTGCTAAGCTGTTTACAAAGAGAAAAAAGCAGAAATCTGACATATTCCAGCAAACTGCGGCTCCCGCTGATCCGTTTGATGGTTTGTAAGTGAAAGGAAATGAGTTAAAAGAAATTACCCATCTAGCTAGTACAATGATAAAAGAAAGGCATGGTGAAATGGCAGCAGATTAGATAATCTCAGAGAAAATGGAGATGCTCTTCTGCTGATGCGAATTACTGGGCGATCAGAAGGAAGAGGGGAAAGGAAGAGAAGCTTTAGGGGTCTCCATGGACCTGAAGAGAGTCCCCCATGTATGGGCACCCACTGATTCCAGAGTGAAAATGGGACGGGAGCTCAAATGTAATGGAACTCCCCCAGGGCACAGGGGTCAGCAGGGCAACAGGCCGGCTCCCAGAAGTGGGTGGCTGCAGGGCAATGAAGCAAGTGGGGCTCTCCTGGGAGGACTGGCTGATGGCAGAGCTCTCCCTGCCCATGGGTGTCTGCCAGGTGATGGAGATCCCAGGGGGGGGGAGGGGACAGGGGGTTGGCTGGCAGCAGGGAGGAAACAAGACTCCCTCATGGGGACTGGGTGATAGTACAGTTCCCCCCGCCAATGGATGGCTGCAGGTAGCGGCACTCCCCACGGGGGGATGGGTGGCTGCTGGGCTTCCCCAGGGCACTGATTGGCTGTAAGGAAGTGAAGCTGCCTCCAGAACTGGGTTACTTTGGGGGGGGAGACAGAATTCTGACATGGGAAAAAGTGTCTGCAGGTTGCTGGTGCTTCCCCACAAGAGTAGGTGTGTGGAGGACGGTGGCAGAATGTACGTCTGCTGGCAGATGGCACGACCCACTGGGAACCGGTGTCTATGAGGAATGGAGCTCTCATGGGAAGCTGCAGGGTAACTGAGCTTCCCTCAGGAATGCGTATCTTTGAGGTGATGGAGCCTCCCCTAGGAAAGAGTGGCTGCAGGGCCTGAAGTGCTAGCAGCACCCCAACTCACTGAGGCAATGAGCTGTAGGGAAACATCAGTCCCAGCAGAAACTGGAAGCTGAGGACTGAAAGCACCTACCTCAGGAAATGGTTGTCTGCAGGGAAATGCAGCTTCCTCTTCCCTCAAAGGGGACTGAGAGCTGCAGAGGGATGGAGTGCACTATGGCAAGAGGCATCTGCCGGGGGATAGAACTGCCCTGAGAAAGGCCAAGTTGAGGGCAGCTAAGACACTTAGGAAAGATCTCCTTGGTGATACAGCTATGCTGGGAGAATGGGCAGCTGGAAGGCAACGGGGGTCTCTGCGTAAGAAAGCGTATCTGCTAGGAATTGGCAGTCCCTGCAGAAATGTGTGCAAACCGGACAGTGGAGCTCCCTGCATAGGAAGGTGACTCTCTGGGGCAAGGTTTGCAGGGAAGGTTACTGCGGGTGAGTTCGCACTGGTGGCTGCATGGCATTAGCAATGTCAGTGGCCTGTCCAGGCAAGTTTTTAGCTGGGTTCTCAGTCTTCCCTTAAGTAGCAGCGCGGGTTAGTCTATGGCATTTGGGAGCTCGGTCCATGAGGGATGTTGCAGTTATAAAGACGGATTGAAAATGCTTTGAAGTTTAGTTTGGATTTGAAAGTTGTATTACCCGTCCTAGCAGTAACTTTTAATTGTATCTCTGGAAATTGGTAAAATTGTCAGTCTGGCTGGGGAGGCATTGATTAAAACCTGAGAAAAGAAACAACAGAGAATGTGAGAAGAGCTGAAGTGAGAGAGAATTACTTACCTCAGCTGCTCTGTGCTCTACTTACCTCCACTGTGCTATCTGAGACCTTCTCCCCCAACTCCTTCTTGCCTTTGAAAGAAAACAGACCTATCAGTGAGGAAACCTACGTCTCATGGCATGAGAAGGAGCATAGCGTGAGGCAGTGGCAGCTCAGGGGACAGGGGAGGGGCTATGGAGCCTCGAGGTTCAACTCCAGCCCAGACTGATGGCAACTGATTGTTGTTTCATGTGATAACCACTTGGTGGGGTACATGAAATGAGCTGCTGATCCCAGCTCAGTTTCTTGTGGACTGGTACCCAAATCATCACCGTGTCTGACCTTAATTGGCAGTCGTGGCAGAGAAGCCAAGCCAGGAATGAACATGAAGCCTGTGCTACCTAGACGTGGCAGGTCGGTAGGAGGGTGTGAGAAGAGCTTATAGTGCAATTGCCCATTCCTGGGATAAACAGAGGACTTTGGTCTGACGCCTTTCCCCTCCAATGGGTTCTCTGTGGCTATTGTGCAGTTGGGGTGGCCCTCAGAGAGGCTTCTAAAGAATTTTCTTAAGTACCTGCTGAGTACTTAGGCCCAAGTCACTTCCACTATTTGCTGAGGGCTCAGCCCTTACTCAGAGTGCTGAGCACTCACGCCCACTGAAGGCAACGCGAGTACGTGTGTGAGTGTCTGAGTAACAGCTGCACAGTCGGCCCCCAAAGGAGAGTGACCTCTAACCTGTCGGAGATGCTTGCTTGGACTGTGGTTCCATCTGAGCCCCGTTGGTCTTTAACGTAAGAGTCTTTGCCCCCTGCTGCTTCTCCAGCTCCCCTGAGAGTCAGAAGGATAACAGTGAATGGGGAGAGACCGGGACAAGAGTGAAGGTGAGACAAAGAAACAGAAGAGAGAGTCACCCAGAAGAGCAGATGTACAAACAAGAAGGGAGAGACCAAGAGGCAAAGGAAGACAGGAGAGAAATAGGAATTAGAAATGTTGTGTATGCACATGCCCGTAACGCCCCTCCCCCCCCCGGAGGGACAGACTCTGACACCCACATTCACGGGGAGTAGCACCTTACTCCATGAGTGATACAGTTGACTCCAATGGGAATACTCATCCATTCAGAGATATTAAGGCCAGCAGGAACCCTCCTGATCTAGCCTGACCTGCAAAGCACAGGCCATAGAATTTCATCTAGCAAAACACAGACTGTGCAGTGACTGGCCCAAGGTCACCAGCAAGCTGTGAACAGAACCCAAGTCTCCTAACTCCCAGCCCAGTACCCTGTCTACGGGGTCATGCTGCCTCTCACGGAGTAAAATAATGCAACATGATGAAGGTTATCAGCACCTGTGGCTTATACCAGTTCATATATACAGAACCTTCCCAGGTACTCACAGATCATTTCTGTGTATGAACATACATAGGGACAATCACATGCATATTCCAACATACACCCACATGGAAGGGATCTTCAACCCCCCAACACACATGGACATACATACAGGATGACTGCATGGAGTCTGGATCACGCTGGAAGCCTTACATTCAATTCGTATCTGTTCTAGCTCCATCACCTCTGCTATTGACTCTTTTAGATCTTCCACAAATTTCTGCATTTCCTCTGAACCCAGAGCACAGAAGTGTAGTACCTGTTTCTTGTCTGAGCCCGAAAGTGGAGTCACCAGGGTGATGCCATGGGGGTAATCTGAGAACAAGACATGAACAGAGATTGACAGAATGAAAAACCCAGACCTCACAGCACCAGCGCTTGCTTGAGATGTGGCTGTATCACTCCCACTACAGCACAACATTCAAGACTTTCTAGCACGGATGAAAAGATGCAGTGCATCATCGTACTGTAGCACAGTGCAGCATCTGGGAACCTGCACTGTTCGGGTCACAGATCCTACGCTGTCCTATAGCATAGGCGCTGTGACTGTACAGGGGATTGTCTCATAGTGCAGCACAGGACCTGTCTCCTGCAGCCCCGAGACACAACTGCCGCATCTCCCTTGCAGTCACTGACAGTACTATGTAACTGGTATTTGCCACCACCACCATGTGATTGCATTTCCTCTGTAGATTACAGCACGGCAAAAAAGGACTCTGCCCAATATTAGGGTTACCATACGTCCGGTTTTTCCCGGATATGTCTGGCTTTTCGGCAATCAAACCCCCGTCCGGGGGGAATTGCCAAAAAGCCGAACATGTCCGGGAAAATGCCGGCCGGGCACTTCCCCTCCCGCGGCTGCTCTGCTCCTCCCCTGACTCTTTGGCTCTGTTTAAGAGCCGAGCTGTCCGAACGCTATGGGCTTCAGACAGCCCCCTTGCCTCCGGACCCCAGCCGCCGGCCGGGCACTTCCCCTCCCGGGCTCCGGCGGCGCAGGGTCCGGAGGCATGGGGGCTGCTCGAAGCCAGTAGCGCTCGGGCAGCTCAGCTCTTAAACAGAGCCGAAGAGTCAGGGGAGGAGCAGAGCCTCCGGCCACGGCGGCTCTGCTCCTCCCCTGACTCTTCGGCTCTGTTTAAGAGCCGAGCGCTACGGGCTTTGGGCAGCCCCCATGCCTCCGGACCCTGCGCCGCCGGAGCCCGGGAGGGGAAGTGCCCGGCCGGGGGCGCAGGATCCGGAGGCATAGGGGCTGCCCGAAGCCCAAGCACTACCGGCTTCATGGTTTGCCGGGCAGCCTCCAGACCCTGCGCCCCCGGCCGGGCGCTTCCCCTCCCGGGCTCCAGCTGCGCTGGGGAAGCACCGGCGGGGGGCGCAGGGTCTGGGGGCTGCCCAGCAAACCGTGAAGCTGGTAGCGCTCGGGCAGCCCTTTCCGCGTGGCTGGGAGTGGGAGGGAGGAGGGGGCGGAGTTAGGGCGGGGTTGGGGCGGGGAAGGGGCGGAGTTGGGGCAGGCTGGGGGTGGGAAATGGGCGGGGCCAGGGACCCGTGGAGGGTCCTCTTTTTTTATTTGTTAAATATGGTAACCCTACCCAATATGGTGCAAGCTCAAATACTACAGTACAGTGCAGAGGCCAGCAACCTCCCGCACTGACATAGCACTGCAATAACCCCACTAAATACCAGCTCAGCATTCAGGAAACTCCAGCACTCAGAATAATAACTGTTACGCTTTTGGTATGTTCCATGTGTTCTGGGAACCTTCAGGACTGAGACATGACAGTACAGAGCATTTGGTTTGAATAGGAACAAAGGACTTACATTCAGGCAACAAATCTTTCTCTCACCCAGCAGGGGACAGAACAAATCTGGCACCATTGAAGCCAATTGCAAAACTCCCATTGATTCCAGTGGGGCCAGGAATTCACTCCAGGTCTCTGTCCTAGCCAGCAGGGGGCACGGCAGGGAAGGAGACATGGGTTTACAAGGGTCATAGCCTGCTCTCTGTCCCAGCCAGCAAGGGGCACCACCTATACTGGGAGGTGATTCCACTGTGCAGAGAGAGGAAGTGGGGCACAGGGAGACATACTCCATTCATCCAGCTTTAAACCAGACAGGCCTATTTTTCACTGGTTTGTCCTCCGTCCAGTACTGAGACAAAACAGGATGTGGACAGTATTGGACAAGGGATGCCATTTTGAAGAGCACACACTGCCTCTGCTGGCGTGAACTTGCACGCATGGCATGTGCGAGGTATTGCTAGCCAGGCTGGAGTCACACCACTCCTGTCCAGTATTCTGGGGATGCGTGAGTGGCCACCCTAACCCGGATAGACTCATTTCTTTCCCACTCAATGTTGGGAATGTGATGGGGAGATGCAAAGGGAGCAGAAAGAGCATAGAGAGATGAGGGCCAGTGTTCTGAGAATGAAAGTGGATGCAGGGAGGACCCAGCCAGAGACTCCAGTCTCCAGCCAGTAGGAGAGCTGCAGAAGCAGCCAAAGCAGGGACCTCCAGCCATCCAGAGAATTTTCTATAGTTTTGATTAGACTTTTTCTGCTCTGTGCTGAGTGGCTGTTTGCTCCACCCTGCCCCTCCCTTCCTTTTTCTTTCCATTTAGCTGATTCCCCTCCTAACGAAACCCACCCAAATAAACAAACAATTGTGGCACTAACATGCCCTTTGCCACCATCCCATTGTTCACTCGGCCTGTGTGTTCTACCCCTTTCTCCTCCCTGTGTCTGTCTTGTCTATTGAGATTGTAAGTTCTTTGGGGCAGAGACCATTTGCTCTGTGTTTGCCCAGTCTAGCATGATGGGGCCCCATTCGTGGTTGGTCCCTAGGCACTATGGTAACTAACATTAATAACAACAACACTCCTAAATTCTAACCCCCGCTCTGACAGTGACACCCCTCTGTGACCTTGGGCCACTTAACCTCTCAGCCTCAACCACCCTATGTGTACAAGAGGGATGCAAGTCATAGTGCCCATACCAATCTCGCAGGGGTGCTGTGAGGGTGAAATAGCGTCTGCAAAGAGCACTGAGGATGGGCTAAGTATTATTATCATCTCCCTTCTCCATGGCATACTCCACACAGGTGCCCATAAGTATCAATTAGCTACAGCAGCAGCTTGTGCAAATGCTGCCATCTCCTCCCACTCTGAACCCAGCACCATCAGTTACGCTGAGTGTTTCTGGCACTCCTCCTCCATGGAACCAGTCTAAATAATGACAAATAATGGCTCCATTCCCAGACCATCAAGGTCAAGCCGATGAGGTTTGGCCTCGTGCCACGCTTTTGTGGGTGCCGTTCCAGCAGCTGTTTTGACTCTTGGTGCCTCTGGGGTGGTGGGAGGAGGCGCAGCACCTGAACAACAGTGGTGTGGAAGGCAGAGCCGGACACATGATACCTGTGGGGGGGACAAGCTCTGCAGCCACACTTGCTAAGAGTGCACTCCATCTGATACAGTCTCCATCTGGTGCTGGCTATGTGTGTGGTCCTGGCCATACTGCCAGTCCAGCCAGCTGCACCCCCGTCTGCTGCAGAGTGAGCCATACCCCTCTTATGCTCAGGGGGACAAGCAGACACATTCTAGCTGCCTCCTGTGCAGATGCAATGAGAGGGATAGTGGGTAGGAGCAACTTCTCCCCAACCCACTGCCCCCATACAGCAATAATTCAGCCCCCAGTTTGGGCAGCATGCTCAAATCCCTGCTGATGGAAACCTTTCCAACTGGAGGTTCCAGATGCAGGGACCTTCCCTCCAGCTCCACCTGCCTATCCCCTCCAGGGAGCCAGCCCACAGCAGACTTACATTCATTCTCAAAAAGATGGAACTGCATCCCCAACAGGCCAACTGACTTGCAAAATGTGTAGGTTGAGGAGCTTTTCTTCTTGGGGCAAAGCTTGAGGATCTGTCAAAGGAGAAACATCAGCAGCTAAGGGCACTGGGAAAGAATGAGGCACGAACAATGCAAACTACTTCGAGTGCACTCCAGAA